>NW_027206046.1:732500-1352500 GCF_024711535.1 Dipodomys merriami | reverse complement strand
TGTACTGAGATCATAAATATTTGAGTATCTCAGGGCCTGAAAGAATTAACACTCCACTTAGGATAGCCCAGGCTGCTCCCAGGAAGGAGCTGTGAGTCAGGATGTGGTGAACCAGTGGTGAAGACCTCTTCTCCTTTGGAAGAAAAGGAAGTAGGTGGGAGAAGTAAAGAGGAAGAGCTTTGGGGGCAGCTATGGCTCACGCCTGTAATGTAATGCTCATTACTCAGGAGGCTGAGATTTGAGGATTGTGGTTCAAAGCCAGCCCAGGCAGGAAAGTTTATGAGACTCTCATCTCCAATAAAGTATGTAGAAAAAGCATGGCTCAAGTGGTATAGCAGCACTAGCCTTGAGCACAGGGAGGCTCTGGGACAGAGCCTAGGTCCTGAGTTCAAGCCCCAGGACTGGCAAAAAAAAAAAAAAAAAAGAAAGAGGGAGGAGCTAGGCGAACAGATTTTTTTTTTTTTTGGCTAGTCTTGGGCTTGAACTCAGGGCCTGGGCACTCTCCCTGAGCTGCTTTTGCTATCACTCTACCACTTGAGCCACAGTGCCACTTTCTGGCTTTTTCCTATGTATGTAGTACTGAGGACTATGAACCCAGGGCTTCATGCATGCTAGGCAAGCACTCCACCACTAAGCCACATTCCCAGCCTGAACTGATTTTTTTTTAAATGTAATGTCTGTCTATCTATCTATCTATCTATCTATCTATCTATAGTTTTTTTGGTTTGTCATGGGGCTTTTTGGGCCTGGGCGCTGTCCCTGCACTCTTCAGCTCAAGGCTCATGCTCTGCTGCTTGAGCCATAATGCCATTTCCGGTTTTCTAGTGGTTTATTGGAAATAAGAGTCTCACGGACTTTCCTGCCTGGGCTGGCTTTGAACCATGATCCTCAGATCTCAGCCTCTTGTGTAGCTAGGATTATAGGCATGAGCCATGGGCGCCCAGCTATATATTTTACTGTAAGAATATTGTACAGAGGGGTTACAGTTACAGTAAGGTCATGAGTACATTGCCTATTGAGCATTGTTACCTCCTCCTTTGTTTTTCCCCAACCATCCTTTCCCTCCTCAACTCCTCCCTTCCTCCTCCTTTCTCCCCAAGTTGTAAAGTTTGTTTTCAATGTAGTGTCTTGTACATCTCATTGTAACAGTGGGTCATGTATCCTTATTATTTTCTTTCCCCTCCCCAAATTAAAAAAAAACCTATATACAAGATGCAGAGGGCTGGGAAGGTGGCTCAGTGGTAGAGTGCTTGCCTTGCATGCCTGAGGCCCTGGGTTCGATTCCTCAGCACCACATAAGCAAAAAGAAAAAATGTCGGAAGTGGCGCTGTGACTCAAGTGGTAGAGTGCTAGCTTTGAGCTGAAGAGCTGAGGGACAGCACCCAGGCCCAGAGTTCAGGCCCCATGACCAGACCCCCCCCCCAAAAAAAAAAAAAAAAAAGATGCAGGGCACTGGAATAAAATACAGTGAAAACGGGTTATACCATGGGAGAAGAACATTCAAAAGAAACAAAAAAATTACATGGTACATTATAAATACATTAAAAACAACAGCAAGAAAGATAAAACCACTTGTGTTCCTATCTTGGCTTCATTTTGCTTAGGATCATCTTATGTGGTCATATGTACATAGCTTTAGACCTTTTCTGCTTGTCCTAGACCTAAACTAGTTATTGCAAATAAGGGAAACCATGGGACCTATGTTTCTCTGGGCCTGGCTTAATTCACTTAATACAATTTTTTCCAAGTCTTTCCATTTCCTAACAAATGGGTCGATGTCATTCTTTCTGATGGAGGCATAGAATTCCATTGTACATATATACTACATTTTCTTGATCCATTCATCTACTGGGGGGCATCTGGGTTGGTTTCATATCTTTGCTATGGTAAATAATGCTGCGATAAACATAGTTGTGCTGGTTGCTTTAGTATAGCCTTGTTTGTGATCATTTGGGTAAATGCCCGAAAGTGGGATTGCTGGGTCATAGGGGAGCTCTATGTGGAGTCTTTTGAGGAACCTCCATACTGCTTTCCAAAGTGGTTGAACAAGTTTACACTCCCACCAACAATGCAGTAGGATTCCCTTTTGGCCACATCCCCTCCAGCATCTGTTATTAGATTTCTTGATAATAGCCATTCTAACTAGGGTGAAGTGGAATCTCAATGTTGTCTTGATTTGCATTTCTTTTATGGCTAGAGAAGTTGAGCATTTCATGTGTCTTTTGGCCATTCTTATTTCCTCTTCAGAGAAATTTCTCTTTAAGTCTTTAGTCCACTTATTAATCAGGCTGTTGTTTTTTTGAGGATCTGTTGGGGGATTTAATTTTTTGAGTTCTAAATATATTTTAGATATGAGATCCTTGTCTGTTGTATCTGTGTGAAATGATGATTTTATCCTGGCTCTAAGAATGTTATTTTCCTTGGATGGGGTGATACTGATCAAGAAACATTGCACTCATAATCTGACCTATGGAATTGTAAACTCTTTGGATAACTACTTAATAAATAATGCCACACGAACGTGGTTCTCCTTTTTTTTTTGGGTCTGGTCATGGGCCTGAACTCTGGGCCTGGGCGCTGTCCCTCAGCTCTTCAGCTCAAGGCTAGCGCTCTACCACTTGAGCCACAGTGCCACTTCCGGCTTTTTTTCTTTTTGCTTATGTGGTGCTGAGGAATCAAACCCAGGGCCTCATGCATGCAAGGCAAGTGCTCTACCACTAAGCCACCTTCCCAGCCCTCATGAGTACATTTCTTTACCCTCATTTTGTCCTATTTCTCCCCCTATTCCCCTACCCTATCCCCCCAAGTTGGAAAGTTCACTGTCTCTGATCTTCTTCTGCTCAAGGCTGGTGCTCTATCACTTGAGCCACAGCACCACTCCGGCTTTCTCTGTGTATGTGGCATTGAGGAATCGAACCCAGGGCTTCATGCATGCTAGGCGAACACTCTACCACTGAGCCACCTTCCCAGCCCTCATGAGGACTTTTCTGTCTTGGTGAACTCCAATCCATAGATCTTAGCCTCCTCAGCTAGGATTACAGACGTGAGCCACCAGCACCTGGCAATATATCATCTTTCCAAAGTCAGTCAGCTTGTTCTTTCAGAGTTAGCCAGGCCTTCTGTTGCTATCTCTAGACCCACGCTCCCTTTTATTTTCCTGACGAAGATATCTACTGGATTTTCAGTCTGCATTTTTGCATCATTCATAGGACATGAACTCAGGGCCTAGGCTCTGTCCCTGAGCCTTTTTGCTTAAGGCTAACCCTTTACCACTTTGAGCCACAGATCCACTTCTGGTTTAGGTGGCTAATTAGAGATTAAGAGTCTCAGGAGGGCGCCAGTGGCTCACGCCTGTAATCCTAGCCACTCAGGAGGCTGAGATCTGAGGATCGAGGTTCAAAGCCAGGCAGGCAGAGACTTGAGATTTTTTTTAACACTTTATTTTTATTTATTTATTTGTTTGTTTGTTGGTCTTTGGCTTGAACTCTAGGCCTGGTCACTGTCCCTCAGCTCTTCAGCGCAATGTGAGCGCTCTACCATTTGAGCCACAGCGCCACTTCCAGCTTTTTCTGCTTATGTGGTGCTGAGGAATCAAACCCAGAGCCTCATGCATGCAAGGAAAGTGCTCTACCACTGAGCCACCTTCCCAGCCCTACTTGAGACTCTTATCTCCAATTAATGACCAGAAAACAGGAAGTGGTGCTGTGGCTCAAGTGGTAGAATACTAGCCTTGAGCTGAAGAGCTGAGGGACAGCGCCCAGGCCCAGAGTTCCGAGTTCAAGCCCCACAATCATCAAAAAAATAAATAAAAAGTTGCAGAGACTTTCCTCCCCAGTCTGCTTTGAACCACAATCCTCAGATCTCAGCCTCCTGAGTGGCTAGGATTACAGGTGTGAGCCACCAGCACCTCCCTCCCTCCCTCCCTCCCTCCCTCCCTCCCTCCCTCCCTCCCTCCCTCCCTCCCTCCCTGCCTGCCTCCCTCCCTCCCTCCCTGCCTCCCTCCCTGCCTCCCTCCCTGCCTCCCTCCCTCCCTTCCTTCCTTCCTTCCGCCAGTCCTGGGGCTTGAATTCAGGGCCTGAGCACTGTCCCTGAGCTGCTTTTGCTCCAGACCAGCATTCTACCACTTGATCCATAGTGCCACTTCCGGCTTTTTCTGTTTATTTAGTACTGAGGAATCAAACCTAGGGCTTCATGCATGCTAGGCAAGCACTGTACCACTAAGCCATATTCTCAGCTCCCCAGCTCTTCTTTTTCTTTTTCTTTTTTTTTTTTTTTTTGGGTCCGGTCGTGGGGCCTGAACTCTGGGCCTGGGCGCTGTCCTTCAGCTCTTTTAGCTCAAGGCTACCTAATGCTCTACCACTTGAGCCACAGCGCCACTTCTGGCTTTTTTCTTTTTGCTTATGTGGTACTAAGGAATCGAACCCAGGGCCTCATGCATGCAAGGCAAGCGCTCTTCCGCTGAGCCACCTCCCCAGCCCCCAGCTCTTCTTTTTCTAACATTTGTTTATTCTCTTGCTTTGCCTCTTCCCCTCCCCTAGCTCTTCTGTGGACACTACTAATTTCTGTCTATTGCATCTGCCAGTGTACTACTGGGGCAGCTTTCCTCTTATGTAATTGAGAGCGTGCCAGCTAGGTATTCTTTGGCAGGGAAGAACATGGATCTTTTGGCCTTTCAGGAACCTTCACAGTTAGAAATCCCAGTTCTTTACTCCAGGAATGACTCATGAGTGGGGGAATACCTGGTATTAGAGATGAGCCATTGTAGGATATTTCATCAGAAAGACAGGAGCTCTACAGCAGGGCTTGAAGAAAAGATCAAAATCTGGAGTTTCAGTCCTAACCCTTGGTAGCTTACTTAACTGTTCCCAGCTTCTATTTCCATATCTCTAAAGTGAGAAAGAGCAGTGTACCTGTTACGTTACTTTTTGTGGAGGGCATCTAAATGTGATGAGAGCTGAAGGGGAGGAAACAGGTGTTCTATATCTAGTAATTGGGAAGCTTATTTTATTTTTGTCAATCATGGGGCTTGAACTCAGGGTCTGGGTGCTGTCCCTGAGCTTTTTCAAACTCAAGGCTAGCATTCTACCACTTTCAGCCACAGCTTCACTTCTGGTTTTCTGGTGTTTAATTAGAGATAAAAGTCTCATGGACTTATGGCCATACTGGCTTTGAACCATGATCCTCAGATCTCAACCTCCTGGGTAGCTTGGGTTACAGGTGTGAGTCATTGGTACCAGGCTGGGAAGCTTATTCTTTAAACTGTATCTAAGTTTTTTTTGAGGGGGGAGGTGGGGGCAGTATGGGGATTTTGATCCAGAACCTTAAGTAAGTCTATCATCTAGTTATTCCCCAGCCATTTGTGAGTGAGTGTGTGTGTGTGTGTGTGTGTGTGTGTGTGTGTAAGTTAGTCTTTGTACTTTCTGCTTGGGTCTAGCCTCAGACTGAGCTCATCTCACCAAGTATCTGAAATTACAGGTGTTACTACCATACTCATCTTGGTTTTGAGATAGTTTCATTTTTGTTCTGACTGGTCTCAGACTCCTGAGTAGCTAGGATTACAGGTGAGCCACTGGCACTTGGCTTTTTTTTTTTTTTTTTGTCTTCTATATTTTGATCATCTTTCCTTTCCTCAAAACTTCATTGCTTTTTCTTTCAGTGTGTCCATGGAAAAATCCTGTAGGAATTATTTAATGAATGTTACCTTGAAATAAATTTTTTTTTTTTTTTGGTCGGTAGTGGGACTTGAACTCTGGGCCTGGGCGCTGTCCCTCAGCTCTTCAGCTCAAGGCGAGCACTCTACCACTTGAGCTACAGCGCCACTTCCGGTTTTCTTGTGGTTTATTGGAGATAGGAGTCTCACAGTCTCTCCTGCCCGGGCTGGCTTTGAACCGCGATCCTCAGATCTCAGCCTCCTGAGTAGCTAGGATTACAGGCGTGAGCCACCAGCGCCCGGCCTTGAAATAAATTTTGTCCACTGAGGCAGAGGGAACTATGGCTGTCAGTTGATTCAAGTACAACCTGACACTCCCTCTCAGATTCAGGATGGTTTTCAGTGCTGGAGAGGTATCTGTGGGAGTGAGTGGTTCTATCACTGTGGAGGGAATGTGAGAGAGAAACATATTATAGGAAGGTAATGATTTAAGAGGCCTGTCTGATTCCAAAGAGGAATTTTTTGTTGTTGTTGTTTAAAAGGGTAAGAATACATGAATGATTACATGTTCCTTTTATCCTTCCTTCCTCCTCCCTCCCTTCCTCCCTCTCTTCTTCTCTTTCCCTCCCTCCCTCCCTCCTTTCTTCTCTTTCTCTTTATAACCAAACCTATTTTCTTAGATTTGTGTGTATATGGATATGTGTGTGTATGTATATGTATATGTATGTGTATGTGTATGTGTACAATGTACTAGGCCAAATTCCCAGCCCCTGGACTTACATTCTTAATCTACTGCTTCAATAGAATCATTCTCTCCTGCATGGTTCATAATGTGCTTCACTTAGCTTAGCAGAGGCTTTCCTTTCTCCTCCCCCCCCTTTTTTTTCTTGATGCTGGCAACATATGCAAATCGTATCTTGGCTGCCTACTCCTCTCTGCTTGCTTGCAGGTGTGTAGGTGAGAAAAATTTCACAATCTTTGTTCTTGAAAGCTGTCCCTAGACCCATTTCAAGGGCTTGTGCAAAAAGCCAGCTGCTTCTCGGCCAGCACAGAGCTGGCCTTTCACATTCACATGAAAGCAGTTGAAAGAAGAAAAACAATCACGTGGCTACTGCACTGTGTGTGTGTGTGTGTGTGTGTGTATGTATGTATGTATGTATGTGTATATGTATGTGTATGTGTGTGCTGGTCCTGGGGCTTGAACTCAGGGCCTGGGTACTATTCCTGAGCTTTTGTGCTCAAAGCCAACATTCTATCACTTGAGGCACAGCTCCACTTCTGGCTTTTTGGTGGTTAATTGGAGATAGGAGTCTCATGGACTTTCCTGCCTGGGCTGGCTTTGAACTGCAGTCCTCAGATCTCAGACTCCTGAGTAGGTATGAGCCACCAGCACCCAACTAATCTTGACAGTTTTTAAGGTCCACTCCACTTCTAACGTTCTCTTACTCTAATCATGTTCTTCTTGTGGTGGTCCTTGGAGACAATTCAATGGTGCCTGCTTCTCTGTGCATAGTGGTTGGCTTCCTGTCTGAAATGGCTTAGGCCATCATCATTCTTGCCTGAGTCTAAACCTCAGTGACAGTAATTCCATTCTGTTTTTCCTAGGAGAGCAAGGGACAATTTCATCTTCCTAGGTCTTCTGTGTAGGTTATCTAATGGAAGGACCAAGTGTTTAATGTTCTCTTGTGCCAGACTTTTTGATGGTTGGAGGTAAGGGTTTCATGGACTTTTCTGCCTAGTGTGGCTTTGAACTGCGATCTTCAGATCTCAGCCTCCTGAGTAGGATAACAGGTGAGCTACTGGTGGCCAGCTTAACTGTATTTTGTAATATTTCTTTCTGTTTTTTTTTTTGGCTGGTCGTGGGGCCTGAACTCTGGGCCTGGGCACTGTCCCTCAGCTCTTCAACTCAAGGCTAGCACTCTACCACTGGAGCTACAGTGCCACTTCCAGCTTTTTCTGGTTATGTGGTGCTGAGGGATTGAACCCAGGGCCTCATGCATGCAAGGCAAGCACTCTACCACTGAGCCACCTTCCCAGCCCCTGTAATATTTCTTAATTCAATCCACTGGGCCCTAAGTGAAGACTCCAGTATGGCAGTATAAGTACGTTTAGCAGCTAGGAGAGTGAGAGGGGAGGAGACAGTCTAGCCCAGAGGGTCTTCCTTTCCTGCTAGTTTCATTGTGCCTGCCTGGTGTTTAAATCATGACAACCCTTGGTTTTCTCTGCTTTCTATCTCAGACCTATAATCTCATATGTCATGTATTTGTGTTTACTGTTCCACAGCCACTGTGCAGAATCCATGGTACCCTGGGCTGTTTGCTTCACTAGGTGATCTGGGAGCTGCTCACAGCTGGCTCCTAGAGAGAAGGGTCTTGAGCTCTGGACTGGCTTTTGCTCCTAGCCACTCTTCTATTTGAGCCACACCTCTAGCCTTCTAGTTCTTTTATTCTCTTATTTCTAGTCTCATTTTTGCTGAGTTTAGTTAAAACATGATTGCAAAGGAGACAAATTCTTGCCCTATGAGCCTTGGTGATTTGTGCTGGAGGTGAGGGGTGAAGCCGGAGGCTGAGGGACCTCTCTTCTTGTTTCCTTTATTGAAGCATTTCACCTTGGGAGGGCAGAACTGAGCCTTGTGGGCCAGAGGAAGCAATGCTGCGCACTACGCTATCAGTCCATTTCTTTTTAAAGGGCACGAAATGTGGTTTTGATGTCAGGATCTTCATTTCACCTTCAGAGTCAGTGTTTTGTCTTCATTCTCTGACACAGATGTATTAAAAGGCTTTAAAGTGATTTCGGAATTATTAAAGGAGAAAACAAGGAATTATTAAAGGAAAGGAAGTAATTTCTAGATCCTACTGTTTGCCACCTTGGCTTCTCCTCTTTCCACTGTCCCCTCTACTTGAATTTTAATGCAGAAATGTACCAGAAATTCCTGTTTCTTCTCATTAGTTTTCTGTTTTGACTCTCCTGGTGGGGTCAGGGTGGAGCTGCACTTGCAGTTCTCATTTTGCAAACGAGATGGGGCCTATTAGTGACTGGTCTGCAGTCACTTGGTGAGGTGATGACCAACTCAGGATAGGAAGCAGAGGAGCGGTAGCTTGTTAGTTTAGCAGTATGTCCCACCCCCACTGCTCATCCCTCCCCCTTGTCACTACAAAGTCTTGCTGTCATAGTTTATAGTCTGCCTTGTGTCTCTTCCTGGCTCTACCTTCAGAAAGCACAAATCGGCTGCTAGTTCCTCAGCAGCGAGGTAGGTGATTAGATGCTGGGCACTGAGGTTGAGGAGGTAGGAAGGTGGCATGAAGCTCAGCCATAGTATTTTTTCCTGAGGATGCTAGAATTGCTTTTTTTTTTTTTTTTTTTTTTTTACAGAAAGCCAGTATGGTGAGCAGTTAGCATTCCCTTTCTTTGTTAATCCCGTAGTTTCTGGAGACTAGAGTCAGTTGCATGGCAGTTACTGGTCCCTGAGAGTGTTTCAGCTCTTGAGGAGGTAGGTTGTCTCTGGGGCAGGAATCTTCACTGTGTGAATGAGCCCTGGGCTATTAGTTACCACCACTAGGTTCTTACCCATGTTGTAAATTGTCTTTTTCAAAAGAATTGCTTTTTTTTTGTTTTGTTTTGTTTTCAGACTGGGTCTTTGTAGCCCAGGCTAGACTAGCACTTGGATCGTCCATAGTGTTGGGATTGCAGAAGTATGCTACTATGTCTAACGCGTGTGTGTGTGTGTGTGTGTGTGTGTGTGTGTGTGTGTGTGTGTGTGTGTGTGTGTGTGTGTGTGTGTGTGTGTGTGTGTGTGTGTGTGTGTGTGTGTGTGTGTGTGTGTGTGTGTGTGTGTGTGTGTGTGTGTGTGTGTGTTGTACCAGTCCTAGGACTTGAACTCAGGGCCTGAACAATGCCTTAGGATACTTGCCTATTCTAACAACATAGTACAACAACACAGCATAGACTAGGTGGTTTGAATGGACATTTGTTTTCTCTTGGTTCTAGAGTCCAAGATAAAGAAGGAGGTCAGCAAGGGAGTGGGTTCTGGGAAAGTTCTCTTTCTAGTATATAAACAATTGTTCTCTCACTGTATGCTTGCATGGCTATTTCTCCAAAAGGAGGTATCTCCCTCCCTCTCTTCTTCCTTCTTTTCCTCCCTCAACCCTTCCTCCTCCCCTCCCCTCCCCTCCCCTCCCCTTCCCTTCCCTTCCCTTCCCTTTTTATATCTTCCTTAGCCGGCCATTCACCCTGTACAGTTAGGACCTCATGGTCTCTTTTAGTCTTCACTACCAGCTGTAAGGCTTTATCTCTGAATTCAGTGGCAAGTTTAGGGCTTTCACCTGCAAATTTGGATGTGATAGTAAGACACAGTTTAGTCTGCAGCTCTGAATTGGAAGTCTAGATCCTCCTGGATTACTCCGCCTGGGAGTCAGTGCCATCACTCTGTGTGAGGCTGTGGGTGCTGGATGGCCCTGTACTGGGGGGAGGCGTGAGCGCGCTGTCTTCCTTCTTGCCGTTTGCCATGGAGGGTGTGAGGGAAGAATGAATGATTATGCTTACTTCTACTTCAAGTTCGGAACTGGTTGTGGGTGGGGCGCTGACATTCTGGTGTATGGTAAGGCTTGTTACCCGTGTCAATTGTGTCATCTCTTTAAACCCAGGAATGAAATCAAATGAAGCACAGGGAAAGCTTTTACCAGCTCATGGGAGCAAACTCATTTATTTCTCTGAATGTACGACTGGTGGCTGCTCCCACCATGCCACTCACTTTAACAGCTGCTGGTTGAGTTCTGTGCTCACTGAGAGCTCATTTGGGAAAATTCCATTGGGACAATTAGAGCTGGCATCATGACCGAGTAATGTATTTTCAATTTTTTATTTTTATTTTTGTCGGTCTGGGCACTGTCCCTCAGCTCTTCAGCTCAAGGCTAGCGCTTTACCACTTAAGCCACAGCAACACTTCCAGCTTTTTCTGTTTATATGGTGCTGAGGAATTGAACCCAGGGCCTCTTACATGAGAAGCAATTACTCTACCACTGAGCCACCTTCTCAGCCCCCGAGTAATGTATTTTCATATCATGTATTCCATATCTACTGATGGAATAGGACTGCAAGTGAAGGGATTCTCTCTCTCTCTCTCTCTCTCTCTCTCTCTCTCTCTCTCTCTCTCTCTCTCTCTCTCTCTCTCTCTCTCTCTCTCTCTCTCTCTCTCTCTCTCTCTCTCTCTCTCTCTCTCTCTCTGGTAGTACTGAACCTTGAACTCAAGGCGCTTCATGCTTGCTTGTAGGTGCTCTACCACTTGAGCTACGTTCTCAGTCCTTTTTACCTTTTATCTTTATTTAAACACTATTTAAAAACAGTGGGAAGGTTTAGTAAGACCAAATTGCTAAAATATACTGCTGTCAAATTAAGTGAGTAGAAGATGGGGGGGAAATCAGAAGATTCTAAAATTTTATGTAGCAATTACTTTTCAAAGTGTCTTCATTTTCACTTCATCTTACAGAATCAGGCTTGGAAATCATAGACAATATTGTAATGTTCTTGTTCCTGTAGGAAAGATGATGTGGATTATTCAAAGGACCTTGCCACATCTTCAAGAATGAATGAATGAATGAATGAATGAAAAGTTACATGCAGGGCTGGGAAGGTGGCTCAGTGGTAGAGTGCTTGCCTTGCATGCCTGAGGCCCTGGGTTCGATTCCTCAGCACCACATTAAGCAAAAAGAAAAAAGCCGGAAGTGGCGCTGTGGCTCAAGTGGTAGAGCGCTAGCCTTGAGCTGAAGAGCTGAGGGACAGCGCCCAGGCCCAGAGTTCAGGCCCCATGACCGGACATAAAAATAAAAAAAGAAAAAAAATAAAAATAAAAAAAGAAAAGTTACATGCATTTTGCAAAAATTAAGGTTATTGGTGTATCATTTTTATAAATCTTGCTCTTTTTTGATTAATCTGGCTCCTGGCCCTGGTCACAAGAGAAGTGAAACTTCCTTGTAACTCAGTTTAAAGTGGGTTTGGTTTCAGTTGAGAGGATTTAGAGAACTTTACTTATGTGTGCTATAAAATGTAATGAAACCAACATTAGTGGGGCTTTTAAAAATAGTTATAATAAAGATGGTATACAGAGAATGAGTACATTTGTTTTTGGATAATTTACTCTTTCCCTTGTTCTCTCCCAGTTTTTCCCTCCTGTCTCCACCCACAAGTTGTATAGTTCATTTCCAACATAGTGTCTACTAAGTACCACTGCTCTATTTGTTCACCTTACTGGGGCTTTTAAAACTGGGGTTTTGGCTCACCTGTAACACTAGCTACTCAAGAAGCTGAGATCTGGGGATCAGGGTTTGAAGCTAGCCAGCTAGATAAATCTGAGAGACTCATCTCGAGTTAACTAACAAAAAACCAGAACTGGAGATGTGGCTCAAGTGATAGAGGGCTAGTAGTGACTGGAAAAGCCAAGAGAGTTCAATGCCCTGTGTTCAAGCCCCAGTTCTGGCACAAAAACCAAACAAAAGTCTAGAGTTTTAACATAATACAAGCCAGCCAGGCGTCAGTAGCTCATGCCTGTAATCCTAGCTACTCAGGAGGCTGAGATCTGAGGATCATGGTTCAAAGCCAGCCTGGGCAGGAAAGTCCGTTAGACTCTTATTTCCAATAAACCATTAGAAAACCGGAAGTGGCACTGTAGCTCAAATGGTAGATCGCTCGCCTTGAGCTGAAGAGCACAGGGACAGCGCCCAAGCCCAGAGTTCAAGCCCCACGACTGACAAAGAAAACCAAAAATAATACAAGCCAGGAGTAAGGGTCCATGTTCATAATCCTAGCACTTGGGAAACAAAGGTAGGGTGATCAAGAGAGTTTGAGACCAGCCTGGGCTACACAATGAGACCATTTTATTCATAAAGGAGGAAACAGTTTAAGGTAGCTCACAATCAATTTTATTAGGTTCATTGGTCCCTGTTGTAGATTCCAGCATATTGAAAGGACTAATTTCTTCATTCACAAGGAATCTGAAGTCCTTAGAGGTAAACCTTGTTAGTGTGAAGAGTGGTGTGCTGGATTGAAGGGGCAAACACCACAGCAAGTGGGTGGAGCTCTTTGCTCCAGTCCCTCCTGGGTTTCTGCCTGGCCCCTTAGCCGGTGCTGTGCTTGACAGACGCGCTCCTCTGGTTGGTTGACTCTTATGGTGCTGGTGTCTTTTGGACAGGACGAACCTGGAAGCCTTGCAGAAGAAGCTGGAGGAGCTGGAGCTTGACGAGCAGCAGCGGAAGCGCCTTGAGGCCTTTCTGACCCAGAAACAGAAGGTTGGAGAGCTGAAGGATGACGACTTCGAGAAGATCAGCGAGCTGGGTGCTGGCAATGGCGGGGTGGTATTCAAGGTTTCCCACAAGCCATCTGGCTTGGTCATGGCCAGGAAGGTGAGTTTTCCTGGATAATGGGCAATGGGATTATCACTCAGGAGGCCTGAGGACATTTCACTTCCTTTTTGTGCTATTTTGATTTTGGAATGTTATCTACCAGGCCAGGGGTAAACATGCCAGAGACTGTGTTAAGGAGTCAGTTCCTATCCTTAGTCAGAGAAATGGTAGCAGGTGACTCTTCTTTAGCCTCGTATGTGCTATGGGAGGGACAGCAGGTACCAGTGTATCATTTTGTTAAGTTGGAGAGGGGCTGCTTTCATTCTTGGCTATGCTCAGGCCAAACTGTGAATTCAAGTTGCTTCCCTGTGCTCTGTCTTATCTTTGTTTTTTGTTTTTTTTGTGGGGTCAGTCATGGGGCTTGAACTCTGGGCTTAGGCGCTGTCCCTCAACTCTTCAGCTCAAGGCTAGTACTCTATCACTGAGCCACTTCCAGTTTTTTGAGTGGTTAATTGGAGGTAAGAGTCTCATGGACTTTACTGCCCAGGCGGGCTTTGAACCATGATCCTCAGATCTCAGCCTCCTGAGTAGCTAGAAATACAGGCGTGAGCCACAAGTGCCCAGCTTCCGTCTTATCTTTTAGGTAATCTTTTATGTGATTGTGACTTGTTTTCCCAATAGGAAGTGGCAGTATTAAGGGATATAAGGTATCACCTGGGCCTTTGGCAGAATTTCAACCCCATTAAGCAGCGGATCTCTGATGAGCCAGTTGGGTGGCCAGGTCAGCCCAGTTTGGTGCCTCATGCCCTCCTACCCACAACCTGATCATGACGAAGTCCTTAAAGCCAGTTTTCCCCTGGTATCTAAGCTCCATGGGGTCATTTTGGGTGGACCCTTCATTTCGCTTTGTTCTCAGGGTGAGTCTCCTGATTCCTGAAAGTCTTGGCTCCTGGGAGCAGAAGCAGCTGGTCCTTTCCTGGTTATAGTTCTCTATGTCAATACCTGCCAGAACATGGATGCTTATTACTTTGCTTAAACAGAAACTTGTGTTTTAAAATTGCCTGTTAAGGGGCTGGGAAGGTGGTTCAGTGGTAGAGCACTTGCCTTGCATGCCTGAGGCCCTGGGTTCGATTCCTCAGCACCACATAAGCAAAAAGAAAAAAGCCAGAAGTGACGCTGTGGCTCAAGTGGTAGAGCGCTAGCCTTGAGCTGAAGAGCTGAGGGACAGCGCCCAGGCCCAGAGTTCAGGACCCATGACCGGACCCCCCCCAAAAAAAATTGCCTGTTAAGCTGGGTACCGGTGGCTCATGCCTCTAATCCTAGTTACTCAGGAGGCTGAGATCTGAGGATCCTGGTTCAAAGCCAGCCCAGGCAGGAAAGTCCATGAGACTCTTACCTCCAGTAAATGACTCAGAAAACTGGAAGTGGTGTTTGCTCAAGTGATAGAGTGCTAGCTCTGAGCTGAAGAGCTGAGGTACGGCACCCAGGCCCACAATTCAAGCCCCACAACCTACCAAAAAAATTTGCCTTATTCCTCCTCCTCTTCTTCTCTTCCCCAGCTAATTCACCTGGAGATCAAACCTGCCATCCGCAACCAGATCATCAGGGAGCTTCAGGTTCTGCATGAATGCAACTCCCCATATATTGTGGGCTTCTATGGTGCATTCTACAGTGATGGCGAGATCAGCATCTGCATGGAGCACATGGTGTGTATCTGCTGCTGTGCCTCTGGAACAACATCTGGGAATTTGGGAGGCCTTGTTTTTGATCTGGGAGGTGACAGCTGCCTCCCTATAGCTTCCTGGATCCACAGCCCTATCTTGGGCATCTAGGAGGTTTGAACTTAGAATTTGACATATTTACAGGATGATGGGCCTCCAGTCCAGGTTCTGCTTCTCTTCAAAGACAAGTGGCAACAACCACAAGTCTCTGGGGGGGTGTTCCTAGAGCATGCCCCCACGGTTGTCTCCTTCTCAGATGACCCTAAGGTTTTGATGTTTATAGTCTGCTTCATAAAGTTTTGGTCCATTTAATTCTGTGTGATGTAGGTATAAGATTCTCCAGTTATGAAGATAAATCAAACTTCAGAGAGTTTATAATCTGCTTTAAGGGCAGCCTGAGGGGTTGCTTGGGGCAAGGTATAGTAGTAGAAGATGAGCACTAATGTACTCATGACTTGGATGGAGCTGCCAGTCTTGTTACCATTAGCCACCTGCAGGCCTAACATCAACAATAACAATGTTGATACTAACAGCAAGCATTATCCTAAGCAAATCAATGTTTTATTGCATTTTCACAGCAACCTTTTTGAATGGATTTATTATCCCACCTGAACAGGAAACTAAAATGCAGAGATTGAATCTCATTCTTCTAGATCCCACAGCCTGGGTGCTGTCCCTCAGCTCTTCAGCTCAAGCTTTTCAGCTCAAGGCTAGCACTCTACCACTTGAGCCACAGCGCCACTTCTGGCTTTTTTCTTTTTGCTTATGTGGTGCTGAGGAATCGAACCCAGGGCCTCAGGCATGCAAGGCAAGCACTCTACCACTGAGCCACCTTCCCAGCCCCGACAATATTTTGTACACAAGGGGTTGGTCACCTTACTCTTAGAAGGAGAGCTAAACAGTAAACAGCCTACAATTTGCATAAACCTAAGTCTACTCTTAGGCACTTTAGGGTGGAATCTGAGTTCCTGTTAAGCCAGAACTGATTGTCCTTTCCAGGAAAACTCTACAGTCAGAGAGTGTATTGGGAGAAGGCATTCCAAACTCATAGTCCTTTGGGGGTCTCATAGCTTGGATTTTTATGCTCTTAAGAAAACCAGAAGGGGCTGGGAAAGTGGCTTATTGGTAGAGTGCTGGCTTAGCATGCATGAAGCCCTGGGTTCAACTCCTCAGTAACACATAGACAGAAAAAGCCAGAAGTGGAGCTGTGGCTCAAGTGGTAGAGTGCTAGCCTTGAGCAAAAGAAGCTCAGGGACACTGAGTTCAAGCCCCAGGACTGGCGCTGTCCCTGCACTCTTCAGCTCTAGGCTAGCTCTCTACCATTTGAGCCACAGCATCACTACTGGTTTTCTGAGTAGTTTATTGGAGATAAGAGTCTCAATAACAGCTGGGTGCTGGAGGCTCATGCCTGTAATCCTAGATACTCAGGAGGCTGAGATCTGAGGATCGTTCAAAGCCAGCCTGGGCAGGAAAAATCTGTGAGACTTTTTTTTTTTTTTTTTTTTTTTTGGTGTGTGTGTTGGTCGTGGGGCTTGAACTCTGGGCCTGAGCACTGTCCCTCATCTCTTTAGCTCAAGGCTAGCACGCTACCACTTGAGCTACAGTGCCACTTCCGGTTTTCTGGTGGTTTATTGGGGATAAGAGTTTCACAGACTTTCCTGCCCGGGCTGGCTTTGAACCGAGATCCTCAGCTTCCTGAGTAGGATTACAGGCATGAGCCACTGGGTGCCTGGCTCTGTGAGACTCTTATTTCCAATAAGCCACCAGAAGACCAGAAGTGGCACTGTGGCTCAAGTGGTAGCGTGCTTGCCTTGAGCTGAAGAGCTGAGGACAGCGCCCAGGCCCAGAGTTCAAGCCCCACAACTGACAAAATAACAAAACAAAACAAAATGTCTATGTAGAATTATTATCGAGTCACTCAAGGAGTCTTCCAAGTTTTTTCTTCCTTTTACATTTTTTGCTTAATTAATTGCATCGTTACGTTTCTTTTTTTCTTTTTTTTTTTTTTTGGTCCAGTCATGGGTCCTGAACTCTGGGCCTGGGCGCTGTCCCTCAGCTCTTCAGCTCAAGGTTAGCGCTCTACCACTTGAGCCACAGCGCCACTTCCAGCTTTTTTCTTTTTTTGCTTATGTGGTGCTGGGGAATCGAACCCAGGGCCTCAGGCATGCAAGGCAAGCGCTCTACCACTGAGCCACCTTCCCAGCCCCGTTACATTTCTTTATGCTTATAGCTGGTAAAATTAAAAGGTTTTCACAGTTAAAAAAAAAAAAAGAAAAAGTCTCATAGATGTTCCTGCCTGGGCTAGCTTTAAACCATGATTCTCAGATCTCAGCCTCCTGAGTAGCTAGGATTACAGGCATGAGCCACTGGCACCAGCTCTTTGCCATGTTTGTGCATCTTGAAAGTTTGGAACATTTCTGAGACATGGTAAATGATCTGTAGCAACTTGTTGACTAATTGTCACCTTCTTGTAACCTTGGGCAGATTTCTTGGTCTTTCTGATTTTCAGTTTCCTTACCTGTAAAATGACCATTTGTTATTCTTGTTTTCTTGTGAGGATTAGCTAGAACAACAAAGTCCTCTCTCAGCACTTTGCAAATGTTAGGGCTGATAATTCGGAGACAAAGGATAAGAGGCTGTATACTTTTAGTCAGGAATGGTATCCCTCAGTGCCAGTTTCATTTCTTTCCAAACTCTCTAGACCATCTCTAACTTACACAATGATAGGCATGGTACTTGGCATTAATGAACTCCAGGGAGAGTCTCATTGACTTGGTACCCCATTATTTTATATTTTGTGCCCATCCTGGAGCTTGAACTCAGGGCCTGGATACTGTTCCTGAGCTTTTTTGCTCAAGGCTAGTGCTCTACCAGTTGAGCCACAGCTCTACCTCTGGCTGTTTTGATGCTTAGAAATGAGAGTCTCATGGCCTTTCCTGCCTGGCTGGCTTCAGACTGCAGCCTTCGGATCTTAGCCTTCTGTGTAGCTAGGATTATAGGCATGAGCCACTGATATCTGGCAGCCCCATTATTTTAAAATATCACTTCCCTTTAATTACAAGAAGGGTTGCAAACACCATTATAGGTATCTGTTGCCATTTGTGGGTGCCATATGCAAAAAAAAATCCTGGAAAAGTAATTTGAGTGTCTATGAGTTTTAACGAGAGCGAAACAGCTTCTGTGGGAGGCCTGGAACATTTCTGACTTGGTCCTAGCCCCTGGCCAGGACTCATTGTTTCTCAATGACCATGGAAACAGTGTTGGCCTCCCCTCGGGGACTCTTATCCTTTGGGTTATGTAAGCTGTTAATCACATCAATCTGGTGAGTTGGAATTTTGAACCTAGCTGGTAGGTAGAGTAAAAATTGAGAGGTTCTCATCAATCTAAGCCACATACCAATATGCATCAGGGTCCAACCAGGCTTGCTTTCCTTAAACTTCACACACTCCCCATTACCCCATACAAGCATTAGGAATGCCCAGGCTTTGGAACCTCTGCAGAGGACTGGTGGGTGAGCTCTTCTCCCGCCTCACATGCTGAGTTTCTGTGGGTTTTGGCACACAGGACAGTCATGTGCCACCACATCCAGCCCTTGAACAGTCTTTCAATGCTAGAGGAGGGGCTCAAAGTGCCAGAGTCCAGCCAAGCTGTGTAGATAGCAGTTGTGGGTGGTTGTAGGTTGAAGTATGTGCAGCCATGATTTCTAGAATACCTTTCTGCTTCAGCCCTGGACCCCCTCCCCTCATTCTTTTTATTTTATTTTATTTTTTAAATTTTATTTTAGTGTAAAGATGCTGTACAGAGGGGTAACAGTTACATGAATAAGGCAATGAATACAGTTCTTGTTGAGCATTGTTCCCGCTTCTCTTGTTCTCCTACTATTTGTTCCCTCCCCCATCTCCTTTGCTCCCTCCCATTCTTGGGTCCCCAGCAGGCCCCCAGCAGTAGAGTTCCTGCATCAGCTGTAAACTAAAGTCCTTATATAGCATAGTTCCCCTATTTTGGCTTTACTGTATTACTGGTTTAAAAATAAAAAAAGATGGGGCTGGGAAGGTGGCTCAGTGGTAGAGCGCATACCTTGCATGCCTGAGGCCCTGGGTTCGATTTCTCAGCACCACATAAGCAAAAAGAAAAAAGCCGGAAGTGGTGCTGTGGCTCAAGTGGTAGAGCGCTAGCCTTGAGCTGAAGAGCTGAGGGACAGCGCCTAGGCCCAGAGTTCAGGCCCCATGACCGGACCCTCCCCCCCCCCCCAAAAAAAATGTAACTAGTTATCCCTCACCTACCAGCATGAGTTATGTTCCAGAGACCCCTGCAATAGGTGAAAATTTGCAAAGTAGCAATAAGTGAACTATAGTATAGTGAGAGATCACTAACGTTGCTACTTTGTGGATTTTGAAGTAGCAATAAGTGAGCTGTAGTATAGCGAGGGAAACTAATGCTTTGTGGATTTCCACCTATCCCGGGGGTTCTCTGGTACATAACTCATGTGATAGGTGAGGGATCACTGTGTTTGCTTCTCTTGAGCTGGGGTGGGCTTTCACTTCAGTAATTCCAGGGTCTTGTCACATACAAAAAGTGCTCAGGAGTCCTATTCCAACTTTTAAGGTGTTTTGTTCTACTCTGTCATAGGCTTTTCATGATGTCCTGTGCCATTAACATTCACATCCAACAGTATATGATGAAGCATCTCCAAGCATACAGACAGTAGAAGGAATTGTATCCTGTACAGTAAATCACCATCTTGTGTCTGCAAGTGACATTTTTGCTGTATTTCTTTCAGCACATACTGTCCATCTGTCCACTGCTGAAGTCCTTTTGGGGAATGCATTTTAATCATCAGTTTGTTCTCACCATTCTTTGTTTATAGACTAAAGCACTTCAGCCAGAGGCTCAGCTTTCCTGGAAATAAGTTGGCTCTGTACTGCCCTGTCTGAATTTTGAGACTTGGGGGACCAAATGATGCTCCCTGAGCCCCACACAAATGCTGTAGGCTTCAGAATGAGTTCCTGCTCAAGTGGTAGCTGAGCAACCAGGGACCTGAGTCCCAGAGTGGATGGCTCTCAGGCAGGAATAAAAGCTTCTGAGCTATTATTTTCATAAAGCATTTGTCTCTTCTATAGAAAACCTTCACAAAAGTACCACTGACTTCGTTAATAATTGGCTTCTAAAAATAAGCAGTTTCAGCAGCTGTAGTCAGCAAAGGCAACAGTAAAGGAGAATTAGAAGGCTTTGAGGTTAGTTGCAGGCAGTAATGGGTCATCCTGATTAGCTCTTGCTAAATCCATTGTTCTGTCTGTAGCTCTGCTTGTAGATTAGGAGGTTTAAAAGGTAGAGAACCAAGCTTTCTTTTTCAGTAGATTCCCCCCTCCCCCAAATTGAATTGAGGACATCATGCATGGAAGCACATGATCTACTACTGAGCTACACCTCGAGCAATGGAGATACTTACCGTACCAACTCCAAGTTTAGCTGGTGGTCTGCCGCAGGCTGTGGCTGGGGTCAGTTGAGAGGCAGAGTTGTTCATTGTCTTAAGTAGAGGAAGAAACCTGAAAACCACACAGCTAGCTTTCCTTCGTCATTTGAATCCAGTTCTGACCGAGGGGCTTTGTTATCTTGTTTTAAATATATGGTCCCTCCCTTCTGATTAGGCAAAGCTATTCAAACAAAAGAGATGAAACCATACTCAATTGTAGGCAGAATGGAAATAGCTTGGGAACGTTCTTCAATACAGAGTTCTTACTGGCCAAGGAAATTGAGGGTACTGTATGTAGTCTTTCTAGGAGTCTGTTGACTTGGGGATGGAGTAGACGTGCCACATAGCTGGACTGTGGTCTCACCATGTAGCCCAGGCTGGCCTCGAACTTGGAACCCTCCTGCCTATGCTCTGTGCAGAGAATGTATGCACTGTATCCCTTTCCTTCTCCCTCTGTCTTTTCTCCTTCTTCTGTCATGTTTCTCTGTCAAGTTTCTTAGCTCTCTCTCCTCTCTCTCAGCTGCCGTGGTTCTCATCTTAGAACACAGTGGTGGATTTCCTCACTTCCACCTCCATGTTGTCAAATTTTGGTCTCTAGGTTGGGTCTTGGCCACAGATGCCATTCCCAGCCCTATCTGTCACTGCATCTTTTGTGAAATGAGCACGTCATCCCAGGACCTCTGGGCAATGGAGTGCTTTTCTATCCTTTCTTTCCTCACTTCACCCCTTTCCCAAGTACAGAAAGCAGTCCTTACTTTTGAGTAAGATTGCAGCTCAGATATTGTCTACTGGGTTTAGCCAGAATTTCCTCTCTCCTCTTCTATATGTCTCCCACGCTTTCCTTAGACAGTTCTGGCTTTATTATAGTGCTCAATAATTGAGGGCAGGAGCCAACTCTTGTTTATATCTCTGTCCCCTATAGTTTTTTTTTTTTTTTGGTTGGTCATGGGGCTTGAACTCTGGGCCTGAACGCTGTCCCTCAGCTCTTCAGCTCAAGGCTAGCGCTCTACTGCTTGAGCCACTGCACCACTTCTGGTTTTCTGAGTGGTTTATTAAGAGTCTCACAGACTTTCCTGCCTGGGCTGGCTTTGAACCGTGATCCTCAGATCTCAGCCTTCTGAGTTGCTAGGATTACAGGCGTGAGCCACTGGCACCCGGCTGTCCCCTATAGTTTTTAACATAGTCTATGGCACTTTGTAGAATGACTGCCTTCTGTGATGTTTGTCTGTAGATTTTTTTTTTTTTTTTGTCTGTAGATTTTGTTAATGCTGACTGGTTAGGATAATACCAGATGCAGGGGCTGGGAAAGTGGCTCAGTGGTAGAGTGCTTGCCTTGCATGCATGTGGCCCTGGGTTTGATTCCTTAGCACCACATAAGCAGAAAAAGCTGGAAGTGGTGTTGTGGCTCAAGTGGTAGAGTGCTGGCCTTGCGCCGAAGAGCTGAGGGACAGCACCCAGGCCCAGAGTTTAGGCCCACAACTGACCCCCCCCCCAAAAAAAAATACCAGATGCAAATGTGCATAACCCATAATGATAAAGTAGCTGACATATCTGGAGTACTTTTGTGTTGAATGTTGTTTTGAATGCTTTTTAGATGTTCTTAAAATTCTTACCATAGCCCTCTGGGTATTATAATAGCCTTATAATCACTCATCTTCATTTGTGACCACTACCCTGTGCTGTCCTCCAGAGCAGACAGGACCTTTCCATACCTGCTGTGTAGTAGGTACGTTTTGGGATGTCTATAGGATTTGTTTGCTCTTCTTGACAGCTCCCATAATGCTTTGCATTCATATGATGTGTGGACCAAGCCAGGAGATGTTTCTCCTTCCTCTACTAGGAACATTCCCACATGGGAGATTTACTTTCCTCTTGAAGTATAGCTCTTGAAAGGACAATTAATTGCATACACTGTCACTAAATGGTCTGGTGTTTTTTTTTGTAGGATGGTGGTTCCTTGGATCAAGTTCTGAAGAAAGCTGGAAGAATTCCTGAACAGATTTTAGGAAAAGTGAGCATTGCTGTGAGTATGCTGTGAATTTTTTTTTCTGAGTTCCCTCACTCATATTGTAGTGAGTTGGAGGGAAATAGTTGTGGGAGGAAAGGAGCAAGTCAGGTGGGGGTTTATTTACGTTTATTTACAAATGGGGTTCTCACAGAATTTTCCCTGTCTAGAGTCTACATATAATACCTTTTTCTTCCTCCATAGAAAGGTTAAAAAATGTGTCTGCTGGGTTCTAGTGGCTAATATTTATAGTCTTAGCTATTCAGGAGACTGAGATCTGAGGACTGGGGTTCAAAGTCATCCAGGGCAGGAAAGTCTATAAGACTCTCATCTCTAACCATCAAAAATCTGGAAGTAGAACTATGGCTTAAGTGGTAGAGCACTAGACTTGAGCACAAAAGCTCAAGGACAGTACCCAGGCCCTAAATTCAAGCCCCAGAACCAGAACACACCCCCCCCCCCAAAAAAAAAAAGTGTCTGGACAATAGGGCAAGGTATTTAAGAAAATTCACATTTATAGTATCAGAAAATTTTATTTTTAAATTGCAGATTCAGGAAACAATTCACATAGCATTTTTTGTTCGTATTTGTTCCTTTACTGTCCCTGAGCTTTTGTGCTCAAGGGCTGAGATTCCACTCCTTGAACCACAGCTCCACTTTTGGCTTTTTGGTGGTTAATTGGAGAGAAGAATCTCACAGACTTTCCTGCATAAGGTTCTGCCCACCAGCCTCAATACTTTGATATAACTGAGTAAACAAATAATGTAGGTGGGAGGAAGGGAAAGAGAAAGGGAGGGATGGAGGGAAGGAGGGAGGCAGGCAGGCAGGCAAGTAAGCAGGCACTATTTGTTGGTGTTAGGTAAGGTAGAGTTTTTCTGAACACCTTTATCCCATCTTATTATGTTCTTTTTCCTCTAGGTGATAAAAGGCCTAACATATCTTAGAGAGAAGCACAAGATTATGCACAGAGGTAGGAAATGACTTGCTAGTTAAACAGTTTGTGTTTTGAGTTTCAGCTGAAATTGAAAATTATTTTGTTGTGTGTTTGGAGAGAAAAGACTTTTTTTGGTTGCTTGAACTCTGGGTCTTGTGCTCTGCAAGTCTTTTAGTCTGATGGCGGATGCAGCAAGTCTCACCCTCCTTTTGGTCTTGATTAACTTATTTTTCTCTTCTGGTTGCGTGCTGTGGATTAGGCCCTGGGGTTCTTCATAACGAGCTCTAATTTGATTTTCATTCCAAAGAGAAGAAAATCAGTCTCTTTCCCAGAAGGATGGGCTTTTCTTTCCTGCTTGCCTAGAACTGAGCCTCTTTGAAGGGTGTGGCTTTCCTTACTGTGGCTGTTCCCTGCAGGAGCTGCTCTGAGAGCCAGCTGCTACTCTGTAAGCCAGTTGTGTCTCTGGACAGATGTCTTTGGCCCAGCCAAGAATGAGTGTTCCCTTAGGATTTCTGCCTCTGAACAATGTCTGTATAGGCTGGTCTGCTACAGTTGCTCAGCTGTTCAGACTTCTATCTGCAGATCTCCAAAAGCCCTAGAGGAATTAGCCACAGGCACAGCTTGAGCAAGATATTGAGGGGGATGAGTCTGGAAATGTAGTTAAGGTTAGAGTGAGAGTCTCCCTGTCTGTTTTTAAGCTTCTTTGCTACCAGTAAGTTCTACCTCTGGTCTAATTGGCGTCTGATAAAATATGTACTATATTTCTTCTCTTTCTGTATTTGAGGAAAAGGAGGGTGTTTTTCTAACCTCTGTTTCAAATTTTTGTTTTTTATTTTTGTTGGTCATGGGGCTTGAACTCAGCCTGGGCATTGTCCTTGAGTTCTTTTTTTGCTCAAGGTTTGTACTCTAGCCCAAAGTGTGAGCCACAGTTCTACTTTCAGTTTTCTAGTGGTGAATTGGAGATAAGAGTCTTACTGTGACTTAAAGTAGCTAGGATTGAGATCTGAGAATCGGGGTTCAAAGCCAGTGCAGGCAGGAGAAACCCATGAAACTCTTATCTCCAATAAACCACCAGAAAACCTGAAGTGGCACTGCAGCTCCAGTGGTAGAGTACTAGCCTTGAGCTGAAGAGCCAAGGGACAGTGCTCAGGCCCAGAGTTTAAGCCCCAAGACAGACCAAAAAAAAAAAAAAAAAAAAGCTGGATTATAAGCATGAGCCACCAGCACTGGGCTCCAAATTTTTTCTTTATTTTTCCTTCTTTTTGCCAGTCATTGGGGGTTGAACTAAGGCCCTGAACACTGTCCCTGAGCTGCTTTTGCTCAAGGTTAGCATTCTACCACTTGAGCCACAGCACCACTTTTGTTATTTTCTGTTTATGTGTTATTGAGGAATTGAACCTGTAGCTTCATGAATGCTAGGCAAGCACTCTACACTGAGCCACATTCCCAGCCCTTGGTTAGTGTTTATTAACTTCCTTCAAGGAAGTGGAGCTGTGGCTTAAATGGTAGAGCAGCCTTGAGCAGAGGAAATCAAGCAAAACAAATAAGCAAACAGACACACAAACAAATAAAAGAAGCCAAGCAAGTTGAGTTCAACAAAAAAACCACAACTACTTCAAAATTTATTGGTTTAAAACCAAAGATAATTGGCTACTTTCTGACATTTTTTTTTGAGGTTGTAAGAATTTTCAATGGTAGAGTGCATGCCTTGCATGCATGAGGCCCTGGGTTTGATTCCTCAGCACCACATAAGCAGAAAAAGCCGGAAGTGGCGCTGTGGCTCAAGTGGTAGAGCGCTAGCCTTGAGCTGAAGAGCTGAGGGACAGCGCCCAGGCCCAGAGTTGAATGACTGGACCCCCCCCCCAAAAAAAAAAAAAAAAAAGTTCATGACACCCTTTCTAAGCCTATAGCTGAATGGGTATGGTGCGACCTATCATTTCAGCTAGGCTGAGATTGGGAAGATTACAGCTTCAAGGCAGCCTCGGCAAGAAATGGTCACAAGACCCATCCACAGAAAAGGCTAAGGATCGTGATTCTTGCCCTCACTCCACCTATGCAGGAAGCTTACAAAGGGGCCTGTGGTCTAGGCCAGTTCAGGCAGAAAGTTGAGATCTTATCTCAAATGTAAGCCGAGCAAAAACGACTGGAGGCATGTCTGAAGCAGTAGAGAGCATCTGCCTAATAAACAGAAGCCTTGAGTCAAACTCCCTCAATACTGTCAAAACATTAATTATTGTGTTGTAAATGATTTCTGTGCTAAGTAAAAATGTACACAAAGAACTCATAGCACAAGTAGTTCTGGGGGCTGTTCTTTTTTTTGGTCATGGGGTCTGAATTCTGGGCCTTGGTGTTGTCCCTTAGCTCTTCAGCTCAAAGCTAGCACTCTACCACTTGAGCCACAGTGCCACTTCTGGCTTTTTTTTTTCTGCTTATGTGGTGCTGAGGAATCGAACCCAGGGCCTCATGTATGCAAGGCAAGCGCTCTACCACTGAGCCACCTTCCCAGCCCTCTGTGAACAATTTGTAGAATACCTGTCACGTGCCATGTACTGGATGAACCACTGCAGAGGCTGCAAAATGGCTCACAGATGATTTGAGTCTTCCAGGAAAGAGGAGGGACTTTTCTGTAAATGATGCTAGTCAATGAAAGTCAATGTCATTTTTATGCATGAGTCATTGCTTGACCTTTTTTTGGGGTGTGGGGGTGTGGTCAGTTATGGGGATTGAACTCGGCCTGGGCACTGTCCCTGAGCTCTTTTGTTGAGCCAAGTGCTCTACCACTTTGAGCCACAACTCTACTTCCAGTTCTCTGGTAGTTAATTGGAAATAAGAATCTCACGGGGATTTTTCAGCTGGGGCTGGCTGGCTTTAACTGTGATCCTCAGATCTCAGCCTCCTGAGTAGCTAGGATTACAGGTGTGAGTGATCAGCTATCTGGCTTTGTCTGGCCAATTTTTTAAAAATTATTTATTATTTTTTTAACTTTTTATTTTTAATTAAAGCAACAAGGAGACCAATAATAAGCAGAGGTTACCTGTAACTTGTTAAGAATTTACCAAAAAGTACTTGCCAGAGTTATTTTAGCCATTGTCAGCTCTGTATCCAAGGTGCCTTACATAAAAACTTGACTGTCGGGCCAATTTTTAGGGCGAAGCTGATGTGATAGAATTTTTTTGGTTGTGTCAGTACTCACAATTACTTCATCAGAAAAGGGAATATGTTGGCTTGAGTCACTAGGAAGTTACAGGAAGTCTGTGAAGGCAGGATGAAGAATGGGTAAATACGATAAGCTTTGGACTCTGGTGTCTGTCTCTGTCTGTCTCTCTTTTGTGCCAGTTCTGGGCTTTGAACTCAGGGCTGTCCCTTAGTTGTTGTTGTTTTTTTTTTTTTTTTTGTCAGTTGTGGGTCTTGAACTCTGGGCCTGGGCCCTGTCCCTCAGCTCTTCAGATCAAGGCTAGTGTTCTACCACCTGAGCCATAGTACCACTTCGGTTTTCTGGTGGTATATTGGAGATAGGAGTCTCACGGCTTTTCCTGCCTGGGCTGGCTTTGAACCATGATCCTCAGATCTCAGCTTCCTGAGTAGTTAGGATTACAGGCGTGAGCCACTGGCACCTGGCTTCCCTTAGGTTTTTTACTCAAAGTTGGTCCTCTACCACTGGAGCCTCAGCTCTACTTTCAGCTTTTTGGTAGTTAATTGGAAGTAAGAGTCTCATGGACTTTACTGCCCTGCTTGGCTTAAAACTGAGATCCTCAGATCTCAGTCTCCTCAGTAGTTAGGATTATAAGTGTGAGTCACCAACACCTGCCTTGTGTTTTCTCTTTTTGTGTATTTTTCTTTTTTCCCCAAACAGATTATTTTCAGTGAAGACAGCATAGACCTCACTAACACAGACGCATTTAGTCCTCATCTAGCCTAGAGAAAACCCCATCTCTTGTCTAGTTACTGGTTCTGCTGCCTGCCTGTCTACATAGGGCCAATCTTTTGCACTCAGGGGACTAGAATAGTCTGATAAACCATTCTGGGTTATATGCTCATCTCTGGTGGGATGGATAGAGTGTTTCATTGACACCCTCAAAAACAATTTGATGTTTTCAGGAGGAGCATATCCCAAATGAAAAAGAGGAAGGTTGTGCCTAGTGCTGGTTGCTTATGCCTATAATCCTAGCTATTCAGGAGGCTGAGATCTGAGGATTGCCATATGAAAGCAGATCAGACAAGAAAGTCTGTTGAGACTCTTATCTCCAAGTAACCAGTAAAAAGCTGGAAGTGGAGCTGTGGCTCAAGTGGTAGTGTGCCAACCTTGAGCAGGGAAGCTTAGGCCCTGAATTCAGGCCCCAGCGCTGGCACCAAAAAGAAGAGGGAGTTTGTTACTAGAATGTGGGGAGAAGAAATGGATTCTGAATGTAAGCAGAAAAAGGAAGGGGCCAGGGATTTAGCTCAGTGCTAGATTACATGTTTAGCATGTAGCGGGAGACCTTGGGTTCAATCCCCAGTCCCCAAAGAGAACAAAAGTGAAAGATTTTCCATGACACTATTACATATTGGGTCAAGAAGATTAAAAAACAAACAAACCTGCTAACACAGAACAAAAACAACCAGGTCATTTCAGCAGGGATGGGAAAACTGGCCCACATACTGCATCTCTCCTACTATTTAATGGATGTGGTATACAAACTAAGAATGGTTTTCAAATGGTTGTGCTCTGGGACAGTTATGTGAAATTCAGATGTTAATGTCTGTGAATGGAGGTTTGTTGGAACACAGCCAAGCTTATTCACTGAAGCTGCCCCATGGGCAAATTAGAACCATTGCTTGTGAGAAAAAATGACTCAAAGACCAAAATATTTGCTCTCTAGGCCTTTACAGGAAGAAAAATTCCCTGGGAGAACATTAGAATTTAAGCAAATGTCTCATTTTTTCATTTGTTAAAGTTCTTCAGGAGGGACAGCTTTACCCCTGGAATGGATGATCTAGGCAGGAGAGAGGATTGTTTTCACTCACTATGGAGCTCTGAAAAGAATTAATGTCATACAAAAATTTCTGTGTATGGGCTGGGAATGTGGCTTAGTGGTAGAGTGCTTGCCTAGCATGTGTGAAGCCCTGAGTTTGAGTCCTCAGTACCACATAAACAAAAAAGCTGGAAGTGGTGCTGCTGCTCAAGTGTAGAGTGCTAGCCTTGAGCAAAAAGAAGTTCAGGGCCAGTGCCTAGGTGACTGTGTTCAAGCCCCAGGACTAGACCAAAAAAAACCCCAAAAACAATTCTATGTAATCCTTGCATTTCCCATGGCAGGATCATAGGTTCAGTTCAAGCAAAGTTGAACACGTTGTTCAGTTCCAAGAGCTGTGGGGGAGGGGGAGGAGAAGGAAGGAAGCAACTCTGCTGCATGCCAGTTAAAGCAGTGATTCATGCTGCCAGACTGCCACTTAGCCCTTTCTAATTATCAAGCTCTTCCTTTGATTAGGATCCTGAAGAAGCATGGCATGGTTTAAATTGATTATACAGTTCATACAGCTTAGCCTTGAAAATAATTTCTGCCTAGGAGTTGCTGGCTGATAAGGATCAATACATACTAAGAACAGTTTTAAATGATGCCTTAACTGGATTGTCTTTTCTTTCTGTTAGATGAGACAGAGTGTAGCCCACTTGATCTTTGTGCCTAATGTTGCATTGGTATCTTTGTTCTGTTAGGCAAACGTTCTATCACTGAGCTGTTACTCTAGGCCCACACCTCCTTTTGCTTTTTGTCCTAGCATGCATGTGCCTGGACCACGGTTAGCCTATTTCAGGCTTCCTGCCATAGCTGAAGTGACAGAGACACTGTGCCTAGCTATCGATTGAGCTGGAGACTTGAAAACTTTTCTGCCTGCCTAGCCTGGAACTGTGATTCTCTTGATCTCAGCCTCCTCTCTAGCTAGGATTGTAGGCATGAGCCGTTTTGTTCGGCTGTTGGTTGAGAAGGGTTCTCTGATGTATGTCTGCGCTGATGTGGAACCATGATGCTTCTCATCTCAGCCTCCCAAGTAGTTAGGATAACAGAGTAAGTCTTTTTCTTTTTTTTGTTTTTGTCGGTTGTGGGGCTTGAACTGGGGGCTTGGGCACGGTCCCTGAGCTCTTCAGCTCAAGGCAAGCACTTTACCACTTGAGTCACAATGTCACTTCCAGTTTTCTAGTGGTTTATTATTATTGGAGATTAGAGTCTCATGCCCGGGCTGGTTTTGAACTTGATTACAGGCATGAGCCATCGATGCCCAGCTAACAGACTAAGTCTTGATTGCCCAGCTTCAGCCTAGGCTTTTTTGTTGTTGTTGCTGTTGTTGTGGGGTTTGAACTCTGAGCCTACGTACTTTCCCTGTGCTCTTTTGCTCAATGCTAGTGCTCTAACCCTTTGAGCCAGAGCCCCACTTCTGGTTTTCTGGTGGTTTTCTGGTGGTTAGAGGTAAGAGGCTCAAGGACTTTCCTGCCTGGACTAGCTTTGAACTGTGATTTTTAGTTCTCAGCCTCCTGAGTATTTAGGATTACAGGTGTGAGCCACCAGTGCTCACAAAGCCTGAGATCTTCAGGGCAAGGCTCTACCACTTGAGCTGCAGCGCCACTTCGGCTTTTTCTGCCGCTTCTGGTTTTCTGCAGATTAATTGGAGATAAGTCTCTGGACTTTTCTGCCCGGGCTGGCTTTGAACCGAGATCCCCAGCTCTCAGCCTCCTGAGTAGCTAGGATTACAGGCTTGAGTCACTGGCGTCCGGCATAACCTAGGCTTTTGACAGAACTCAGACTCAAAGCTTGGAGGATAGATGTTTCAACATCTTGTACAGTGGGCCCATCTTGATTGGAATGTACTCCAGAAGAAGAGGTCCTGACTGCCTGGGGTAGAGTTAGGTAAAAGTGGGCTTTCTGGTCAGAGTGCAATTTCAGGCTTCTGTGGACTTGTTAGGAGAGATTTCCATTCCTGATTCCAGTGAGTGCCAAGATGCTTCAAAGAACATCCAGTTTCCCAGAAACAGCTTCTAGAGAAAGGGGGCAGTTTTTCAACTGCTGAGTTTATGTCACTTCATTTAGATGTGTCAGTGATAGGCTTTGTTCACATTTGTGGTCTTAATGAGCTTCTGTAGTAGATTCTCACACAATGACTTTTTTTTTTTTTTTTTTTTTTTTTTTTTTTTGTCGGTGGTAGGTCCTGAACTCAAGGCTAGCACTCTACCACTTGATCCACAGCACCACTTCCGGCTTTTTCTGCTTATGTGGTGCTGAGGAATTGAACCCAGGGCCTCATGCATGCAAGGCAAGCACTCTACCACTGAGCCACCTTCCCAGCCCCTCACACAGTGACTTTCTGAGTGACTTCTGGCCCTGCACAAGGCTTCCCTGCGTAGAAAGCTGGGATGACCGTGCCACACGCATAGAGGCTTCTGTCCTGAGCAGAGCCCCTGTCTGTGTGTGCAGAAGCACATCACCTCCTTGAACTGCAGCAGATTGCTCATGGTGTCCAGTCCTTTGCTCCCAACTCTTGTCTGTCATTGTGCGGGCCACCCAGAATGAAGGGACAGCAGGTCTACAGTGAGAGAGGAATTCTTCTTGCCCCTGTCTAGACTTGCCCTGCACTACAGCTGGAGAGAAACAGAGTGGTTGATTACAGCTACAGTCCTTGTGCCGGTCTCATTAGCAATAGGAATTTCATTCTCTCCAGAATTACCTCATCTGCTAAACCCACTGTGATGGATTGTAGCTCTTGGTAGGTTTGTCTTAGTTCCTCATGAGAAGTAGGCAGGGCAGGGCAGGGCAGGGCAGGGTAGGGTAGGGCAGGACCGGGCTGGACGTTGGAGGAAGGAGAATGCTTTTGTGGACTCTCTTAGGAAGTGTGATGAAGAAGGTGGTACTTTTTGTACATGTATGTGTGCGTGCATGCATGCATGCATATATGCATGCATGTATGTGTGCATGCACCCATCTGTCCCCATCTGTCTATGTCTGTCTGTCCTGGGGCTTGAATGCAAGGCCCAGGTACTGTCCCTGGGCTTTTTTTGTTCAAGGCTGGCATTCTCCCACTTGAGCCACAGATCCACTTCTGGCTTTTTGCTGATTAATTGGAGATAAGAGCCTCATACTTTTCTGCCTGGTCTGTCTTTGAATAATGATCCTCAGATCTTAGCCTCCTGAGTAGCTAGGATTATAGGTGTGAGCCACTGGTACCTGGCTACCATATTGATATTTGAGGTGGGCTTTGGTGCACAGGTAAAAGTTACACATGTGGACAGAGTCAGAGTAAAGATTTGCAGGTAGAATGACACACCAGTTCTGAAAGCAGATGTACCCTAGAGCCATTCAAGTTGTCTATAGCCGAGAGTCCTCCCTGAGGGCCACAGGCCGGAATTAAAGTTGTAGTTTGTTTTTTTAGTGGGAAGGTTTCCCTGCTGTGGGGGACTGGGGTTCATCATAGTGCCAGGGAGCAGTGGAATGTTCCTGCACAGGAACATTGAGGGGAGCTGGTGATCTGTCCTGGTAGGGCAGCTGAGTCTGGAGATCTGGACAGAGGAGAGAGATCACTTGCTGCCACCGTGGTCTGAGTTAACAGGACAGGAGGGGACATGTGGGAGAAAAGTGGTCAACTTTTTCTGGGCAGCTTCTGGAGAGCACAAGGCAGGTAATACTAAGAAGATGAGGAGGGGAAAATGCTGACTTGTTCGCAGCCTGGGGACAGGGGTGTAGAGGAAGGGACCTGAGGCTCAGTGATTCTTGGATAGCTGCATCTTGGGCCTCATTTAATGGAAACCTGGGATAGGAAAACTGGAATAGGATCCTTAGAGGATCTGGTCCTAGGAGACCCAGGCTAGCTGAGTTTTTGTCTTGTCTTTGTGCTGGTATTAGGGCTTGAACTTAGGGCCTTGTTTTCTTGCTTAGTTTTCTTTCTTTCTTTCTTTTTTTTTTTTTTTCTTCTTTTTTGGTCAGTTGTGGGGCCTGAACTCTGGGCCTGGGCACTGTCCCTCAGCTCTTCAGCTCAAGGTTAGCGCTCTACTACTAAAGCCACAGTGCCACTTCCAGCTTTTTCTGCTTATGTGGTGCCAAGGAATCGAACCCAGGGCCTCATTCTTGCAAGGCAAGCACTGTACCACTGAGCCACCTTCCCAGCTCCTTGCTTAGTTTTCTTGTTCATACCTGGTGCTCCATCACTTGATCCATGCCTCCGGTCCAGTTTTTTTGCTGATTAATTGGAGATGGATTCTCTTGGACTTCTGTGCTTTGGCTGGCTTCAAACCACAATCCTCAGATCTCAGCCTCCTAAGTAGTTAGGGGTACTGTGTGAGCCATTGGTACCAGTTCAGGAGAGCAGGTTTGATTTGAAGTCTTTCTGCTAGGGCTAGATTGTAAGCACTACACAAAGCAAGGTGGAGCTGGGCTTCCCCATATAGTCACAGCAGTAGTCTACTTGTGCTTCTCAGCTCCAGGGTAGGAACTAAGCATAAGGCTTGTTAGCATCAAATTAATCAGAAACAAATATAGTGGCAATTTCTTCTCCATTCGAACACGACACATTCCAAGCTTTCTCGGAGGTAAGTGCTTACTGTCCTTGATATCTGTGCCCATTGAAGTCATTAGCAGGCACTGGATCCCCAGGGGAATGCTGCCACCGAGGGACCTCAGAACTGTGTGTCTCTTCTTTTGTATTCTGGCTTAGGTGGAGCCTCATGGAACGTTGCTCTGCTATTAGCTCCTTGATGGATTTTATGTGTATGTGCTGGGTACTGGGGTTTGAACTCAGAGCCTTTAGCTTGGCTTTCTTATACTAGGCTAGCACTCTACCTCTTGAGCCGCACCTGTACTTCTTGCTGAGAAGCAGGCTAGCTTTGAACAGTGATCCTCAGATGTCAGCCTCCCAAGTAGCTAAGATTCTGTGAGCCCCTGGTGCCCATGGATCTTGGCAGTTTTGCATCTTTTGAGTGTTCCTAAACTCTCTCACACCCCCCCCCCCCAATCTTCTTTTCTTTCTGCTGGCCACCTGTTACACCATCCTGATACCTGTCCTAAATTAGGTAGTCATTCTGCTGAGCATGTCTTTTAGAGGCCTATTTCCATTCAGTCAGGCAGTGACAGGTAAGTGGCCTCCCGGCCTCTTGTTTCGACTTGCTGTGGATTTTGCTAAGTTGGGAGCCACACACAGCGATCCCTGGCTCTGGGTGAGCTTCCTGAGCACACTCCCCACTTCCATTTAGAACAGACTGCCAGGTGCCAGTGGCTCACACTCATAATCCTAGCTACTCAGGAGGCTGAGATCTGAGGATCACTGTTCAAAGCTAGCCTGCATAGAAAAGTCCATGAGATTCCTTCCTGCAATGAACCACTGAAAAGCCAGAAGTGGAGCTGTGGTTCAAATGGTAGAGTTCCAGCCTTGAGTGAAAAAGCTAAATGGACAGAGCTTAGGCCTTAAGTTTAAGCCCCAATACTGGCACTAAATAAGTAAATCAGTAAATAAAACATTCTTACATGCAGTGCTTTTGTATCCGTTTCCTCCCCTTCTTTCTGCTGAGTGAAATTAGCCTCCAGCAGGCCAGAGCAGACTTTAAGCTAATTTTCCTTCCTGAGTAGCACTTGGTAAGTGCCCAGGTTAGCCGACACAGTTTCCCTGGCAGCAGGTGGGTGATTGGTTTTGCCAGAGATTGACATTCTCTTCAGAGCTAATTGACATAGACTCCCTAATTCCAGTTTCTTTTAGTGGGAAGTTTACTCTTTTGTTGTTTTATTTTGTTGACACAGGCTGGCCTGCAACTTCATATCCTCCTGCCTCAGCTGGATTACAGATATGTGCTACCACACCCAGCTAAAGGTTACTTTTTGATCTTTGGGCTTCATTCTGGAACCTCAATTTCCATTTCTGTGAAATGGGACTGCTCTGCCTCATGTTATTAGAAATGAGTGATCAGGGATCAAAGGTCTGCAAGCTTTTCTTTTCCTGCCCTTCTTTCTTTTCCTGCCCTTCCCTTCTCACACCTTCTCCCCCTAATGTGTCTCTTCCCTGCGGGTAACTCCTGAACAGTTGCTCTGGCTTTCCATTACATCTGTTCCAAACTTTGGAGTATTTCTTAGAATAACGTGTGCTAACTGGACCAAATCCTGAGCTCTTGTTACATTGTCTCTAATCAGGTGTCAGCATTTGTGGGCCTGGAGGGTGGGGATGAGCAGGGGGCGCAGGAGAGTAGACAATGGAAGCCTTTCAAAACCTATGAATCTTGGAGGGAAGGGAAAAAACTCAGCATGCAGGTGCTGGCCTCGGTTGTAGAGATCTTTGAGAGTGGAGGGGATAAAAATAGTTGCCTGTTAGAGCCTGCCAAGCGTGTTCCTTCAGGCTCCCAGTCTGAACTCAGCTGTTCCTCAGAGGTAGGTGGAGGCAGCCTCCAGCTCATGCTGTTCACTGGGCTCTTGCAGTTTGATCTGTCAAGGAAGAATACTGGCTGGCACTGAGGAAGCAGCATCCAGGAACTCACAACTGGATCAGGATTTCAGCCCGTCCCAGGCCACATCCAAGTCCCACATCTGCTTACTGCCTCCTTCCTGCCAAAGCACAACTCAGTAATGGCTGTGCTGAGCCTTGGAGTCTAGTGCCCCGTGGTTCCAGGGAACTCTTTTCTCTGGGCCATGACTAGCTAGGTAGAGGAATACCTCTGCTCTGAGCCTCGGTTTTCCTTATCTGAATGCAGTATTCATACTGCTCATGTCACGCTGTTACTATGAGACTTAGCAACTTCTCCACAAACCAGAGCTGCTGTGCGCATCTGCCATCTCTTGCCTTTCCGCTTGCCTCTGTTTTCCACACTGGAGAAGGGGCAGGGAGAGAGCACTCAGGAAGAAGGAAGTTTGGGTTTGAAAAAGAGATCGCAGGTAATGGCTAATTGCAGGATTTGAGATGTTTGCCTTGCTTTGATGATCATTGCTGTTTGATGAGCTCTCTGAGGCCCGGGGTCGCTAGAGGTGGCTCTGTGTAGGCTGTAGATTCACTTAGCCTGGTCAGATGCCTTTTCCTTCTGTCACTCCATCTTCACAGAAGGGTTCTTTAGGCTTTGCTAAGGACACAAGGAAGAGGTTGATTTGAAAACCCGAAGTTACTATTAAGAAAAAATATCATTTGGGATGGGGAGTGTAGCCTTTGCATAGCATGTGTGAGTCTCTGGGTTTGAGTCCCAACAATGCAATAGACAAACCTCACTTGCCCTTAACTAAAAACCCTTGCTTATCCAAGATCATCTTACTTTGTCCAGGCTGAGCCTGTCTGGCTTCCGTGTGCTTCTGTGGGCCCTTGGCCCTTCCTCTACCTCTTCCTGTGCATGCCTGTCCTCTGCCTTTCTCTTCCTTTTTACCTCCCTTTCTTCATTTTGACTTAGGGAATATAGCTGGTTTTTTTTTTTTTTCCTTTTATGGTTTTGAGGCCCAGGCTGTTTTCAAACTCGTGGTCTCTTGTTTAGCCTTTCTATAGGGATTAGAAGTTTGTGCCACTAAGCTCAGCTGGGTGCAGCGTCTTGTAATCTTAACAAAATGAGCCAGGTACCAATAGCTTGTGCTTGTAATCCTTGCTACTCAGGCTGAGATCTGAGGATCACAGTTTGAAGCCACTCTGGGCAGGAAAGTTTGTGAGACTCTTATCTGTAATTAATCACCAAAAAGCTAGAAGTAGAGTTTTGGCTCTATAGGTAGAATGCTAGCCTTGAACAAAAAAAAAAGCTCAGAGGCAGTGCTTAGGCCCTAAGTTCAAGCCCTAGGATGAAAAAAAAACAACAACAACAAAGCAAACTAAACTAAATAAGAATGAATATACCCAGACATAGAGGGAATCCCTGGAGGATTGCTGTGTTCTTTGGTCTCCTGCCTGCTGGCCTTGTCAGGTATGTGTGCTGCCATAGGAGAGTGACACTGTCCTGGCCATGTGCAAGAACTGACACATAGCTCCTTTGTGTTCTCACTACCGCATCCCTGTGCGCATGTTCTTGTTATTTGTTAAGTTCCATCTCTACCGGTGGAGACATCCTTGAGGACAGGGGCTAGGACTGTTGGTTTGGGCAGGGAAGGTAGTTACAGAACTGTTTGTAGAAAAAACAGCCCTGGGGCTGGGAAGGTGGCTCAGTGGTAGAGCGCTTGCCTTGTATGCATGAGGCCCTGGGTTCGATTCCCCAGCACTACATAAGCAAAAAGGAAAAAAAAAGTAGAGCGCTAGCCTTGAGCTGAAGAGCTGAGGGACAGCGCCCAGGCCCAGAGTTCAGCCACCATGGCCAACAACAACAACAGCAAAAAACAAACAAAAAAATGTGCACAAGTTAATTTTGATGTAAATGCTCTTAGACAAATTCAGAAGATGGAACAGTGGTATTTCTGGGGCAGAATATCAGAGAAGAAAATACTTTTCTATGTTTAGTTTTTCATCGCATTTCTTTTCTTTCTTTCTTTCTTTCTTTTTTTTTTTTTTTTTTTGTTGGTTTGGGGGCTTGAACTCTGGGCCTGAGCGTTGTCCCTCAGCATTTCAGCTCAAGGTGAGCGCTCTACCACTTGAGCTACAGCTCCATTTCCAGTGTTTATTGGAGATAAGAGTTTCACGGACTTTCCTGCCCAGGCTGGCTTTGAATTGTGATCCTCAGATCTCAGCCTCCTGAGTAGCTAGAATTACAGGCGTGAGCCACCAGCGCCCAGCTTTCATTGCATTTCTTTGTTCTTGTTCTTTTTTTTTTTTTTTTTTTTTTTTGGTGCCAGAACTGGGGCTTAAACTCAGGGCCTGAGTCTTGTCCCTAAGATTTTTTTGCTCAAAGCTAGCGCTCTACCACTTGAACCACAACTCCTTCCAGCTTGGTTTTTGGTGGTTAATTGGAAATTGACAGACTTCCTGCTTGGGCTGCCTTGGAACCATGATCCTCAGATATCAGCCTCCTGAGTAAGATTACAGGTATGACCACAGGTGCCTAGCCTAGTTCCTTTTTTCTTAAAACCACAGGCTAGGCAAGTACTCTGTCACTGAGTGACACCCAGCCCCTCTCCATGTTCCCTGTTGTGGAAGGAGGCACTGGTGCAGAGAATAGGCAGCTCAGCTCATCAGGCATCATATCTTGGGGATCCCAGGCAAGCTCGTCAGCCAGGACACCTACTTGGGACTGAATGCTTTCTCCAGAAGGCAGCCTGGCTCTTGATCTAGAAGGATCAGAATGTGTGAACTGGGGAAGCCCTTAGGACATAAAAGACCACCAGGGCCTGGCATTTGAACCACCTTCCAAGGGTATGCCAGGACAGTATGGGAGGAAACCCAGATAAATGTCCTTGGACTCCAGAAGGTAGTTAGTAGTGAATGCTGGAAATAATAGTGCCCAGAAGAAGGAGACACTAGCTAGAAGTGGAGGTGAAAGGGTGGGTGGAAAGGAGTGGGCATTTCAAAGGCAGAGCTCAGCTAGCATGAGACAAGGCGAGGAGGGCAGACTAGCTCTGGGGTGGTTAGAGGCTGCTATCCTGAACTGTATCCAGAGATACCTTCAGGATCTAAGAAGAGATGAAGAAGCAAAGGAGGGTTTGGGGGAGCTCTAGAGGAGACAGGACCAGTCATGGCTCTATGCCTGGCCCTCCTACTCTGGTTGCCCTGAGACTGGAACAGTGAGTGTGGGAGGGGCTGCCCTCTAGAAGCTGGCTGGAGTGCTGATGGCCAGCAGGAATTAACTCTTGATCTTCAGATCCTTCTAGCAAAAAGTTGGGGGTGGGGGGAATGGGTGGTTGGGGGGTGCACATATGCATGCCAGTACTAGGACATAAACTCAGGTCTTCACACTTCCACTTGGCTTTTTTCTTTTCCACTCTCAAGGCTGTCATACTACCACTTGAGCCACAGCTCCACTTCTGGCTTCTTGGTAGTTTTATTAGAGGTAAGAGTCTCATACATAGGGCTGGGAAGGTGGCTTAGTGGTAGAGTGCTTGCTTTGCATGCATGAGGCCCTGGGTTCGATTCCTCAGCACCACATAAGCAGAAAAAAAAGCCGGAAGTGGTGCTGTGGCTCAAGTGGTGGAGTGCTATCCTTGAGCTGAAGAGCTGAAGAACAGCACCCAGGCCCAGAATTGAGGCCCCATAACCAAGCAAAACAAAAAGATTCTCATACACTTCCCTGCCTGGGTTGGCTTTGAACCTTGATCCTCAGCTTGCTGAGTAGCTAGGCATGAGCCACCGTCACCTGGCTTGGATGGTGGGTTTTTGAGGGTGAGATGGGATGGGGAGAATGTCTGGCCACTGGCTCCACAAATCCCTCAGCACTAGTGATTTAGTACAGGGTCTCCTTGCCAGGCCCTGCAGGTCACCGCGGAAGGAGCTGGGAGGAGAGGGTGTTTGTGCAGAGCTTTAGGGCTCTCAGTAGCTGTGTGGTCCCTCAGGGCGTTCCTCTTTCTCCAAGCCCACAGATCTCTGTGTACTCCCAGGCAGGGCTGTCCCCTGGTGGGGGTGGGAATCCGGAGCTGGAGGAGAACAGCATTATGTAAGCTCCAGCAAGGAGGCGTGCTTGCCATGTGAATAGCAATCAGACCCCAGACAGCCAGAGGCAGTACGGCAGGAAGCGGCAGCCCAGAGAGGAGAGGAGCAGAGCATCTAGGCCCTGCTCAGAGGGAGAAGCCTCACCCCAGACTTGCTGACTCTGGAGGGTGGCCTGGGGGACCCCATTCTTTGTATCAGTCATACAGCATACCATGTGGATGCCACACTCTCTTAGCTTAGTCCTAGCCTGTGTCCTATGGGCATACCACAGTCCAGAGAAATGGAGTGGTAGGTTCACGGCTACATCAGAGCAGGTAGCAGGGCCAGGACTTGCGCACAGGCCTCCCGTGCACTGCTTGTAGCCAGTGCTTCCTTCTACTTCCCTTTTTCTTGTTACTATAAAGGTGATGTACAGAGGGGTTACAGTTATGCAAGTCAGGTAAAGATTACATTTCTTTTTGGTCAGTGTTCCCCTTTCCCTTGCTCCCTTCCAGTTTTTTCTTTCCATCCCTCCCCTACCCCTTGCTTTTTTTGGGTCAGTCCTGGGACCTGAACTCTGGGCCTGGGCACGCTGTCCCTCAGCTCTTCAGCTCAAGGCTAGTGCTCTACCATTTGAGCCACAGCTCCACTTCCGGCTTTTTTTCTGCTTATGTGGTGCTGAGGAATCAAACCCATGCATGCAAGGCAAGCGCTCTACCACTGAGCCACCTTCCCAGCTCCTCTTTCTTTCTTTCTTTCGTGTGCCAGTCCTAGGTCTTGAACCTAGGTCCTGGGTGCTGCCTCTGAGCTTTTGTGCTCAAGGCTGGTGCTCTACCACTTAAGCCATAGCTCCATTTCTGGTTTTCTGGTGGTTAATTGGAGATAAGAGTTTCATGGACTTTGGGCTGGGAAGGTGGTTCAGTGGTAGAGTGCTTACCTTGCATGTATGAAGCCCTGTGTTTAGTTCCTCAGCACCACATAAACAGAAAAAGCCAGAAGTGGCGCTGTGGCTCAAGTGGTAAGAGTGCTAACCTTGATCTGAAGAGCTGAGGGACAGTGCCTAGACCCCATGACCAACAACAACAACAAAAAAGAGTTTCACGGACTTTTCTGCCCAAGACTGGCTTTGAACTGGGATCCTCAGATCTCAGCATCCCAAGTAGCTAAAATTATAGGCATGAGCCTCTGGTACCTGGCTAGAATCTATTTTTGAATAAATAAATGTGTCCATATGAAGGAGAATTGATGGGAAAATAGTGAAACATTAGTAGTGACTATGTTAGATTGGAATTGTAAGTGGCTTTCATTTTTCAGATCTTCTAGATGTTCTGTAGAGTCCATTATTACTTCTGTCGCGGCTCAGGATTTCGCCTCTCTTTGAGCGAGCCTGTTGCTTGCTGGTATGCTCACCAAGTCCTGGTCCAAGGGCCCTGCCAAGAACCAGCCTGGCTTTTCCACCTAGCTGTCCACTTTTCAGATAGTTGTAGCAGAGGAGAGGTCAGGAGAAAAAGACCTGTGGAAGAGCAAAGGCCTAGTATCAGTGATAGAGGCTGGGTGAGGATGATCACAGGGTACAGCTGATGGGACTGGGGCATTGCCCTGGCCCCCAAGAGTAGCAGCTTGCCAGTTCCTGGGTAGCAAGGGGCCATGTGCATGACTTTAGAGAATTGAGAGTTAGCTCTTCCCTTGTGCTCTGATCTTGATGGTGGAAATGCCTGCCATTACCCATCTTTGATCTGCTACCTCGGCTTTTCTCCCTCTGTGATGCATTGGCTTGCAAGGGTATGTGAAGCAGTAGACAGGGAAATCTTGCCTGGTTAGGATCACTGACGCCTTCCAGTGAGCTGTCGGGCTGAGTCCGCATCCTCAGCATTGAAATCTGTTGGCTGGCTGCTGTGCTTCTCTGGCAGCTGGTTACTACCTCCATCCTCAGAGGCTGGGCGAGGGGAGGGCATGCGAGGGGAGGGAGCTGGCCTGTTGCTCCCCTCTCCAGCCTGCCCAAGTCGTCCCTCATTTTCTGTTTCTCTTCCCTGCAGATGTCAAGCCCTCTAACATCCTGGTCAATTCCCGAGGGGAGATCAAGCTGTGTGACTTTGGGGTCAGTGGGCAGCTCATTGACTCCATGGCCAACTCCTTCGTGGGCACAAGGTCCTATATGTCGGTATGAACAGCAGGCTCCATTCCTCCTGCTTTTGGGTGGGTGAGGGGCGGCAGGCAGATCTTGGGCTGGGTGATGAGTGCGGGGAGAGAGGGTCATCAGGAAATGAAGGCTAAGCATAGAAGTCCTCTCAAGGAGTTCACACCTGAGGGGAGAAGGTCTCGGCCTCTCATTGGCCTGAATGCACACTGGGTCCTAACCCACTGAAGAGGTAGCACTAGCCCAGCTCCAAAGCTTGGCTGCCATTCGGAAGAGACTTAAAATTCTCCTACCTTCTGGACATCTTTTCCTCATTGCCTTCAGACCCCACAAAGCTCAGTGTTCCCAGACATGCCCCTGAGCTGCTCTACTGCCTGGGTGCTGTCCCTTAGATTTTTTGCTCAAGGCTGGCACGCTTCCACTTGAGCCAGAACTCCACGTCTGGCTTGTTGCTGGCTAATTGGAGGTAAGTCTCCTGGACTTTCCTGCTTAGGCTGGCTTCAAACCTTCATCCTCAGATCTCAGCCTCCTGAGTGGCTAAGATTTACAGTATGAGCCCCTGGCACCCAGCCAGACATTTACTTTTAGCCACCAGTCCCTTCTCCTTGTCCTTTTATTCCTAGTGACCCCCAGTTTCTGTATAGAGTTGTTTCTTTTCTCCTGCGTCCCAGTATGTCTCCTATTCACCTATTCCTGACTACAGAACATCTGGGCCCCCATCTTGAGGAACTTCCCTCTTGTTCCCAGCTCTGCTGGCTTTGTCACCACCAGAGTGCTGGCTCACAGCAGCATTCCAGTCTTTTCCCTCCCTATACAGAGAGCTGCTTGGGGGGCAGAGCCACAGCTGTAGGAGTCTTTCCCTGGGGACTGGCTTGAAGTCTGGCATGTGGTAGGAGTCGAGGGAATGCATTGTCAGTGGGTGATGTAGGGTGACAGAACGGGTAGGTATACAGACATTTTGTTGAGCAGGAGGGGTAGAAGGAAGGGTGTGGTGCGTATGGCAGTGGGGTGATGCAGAGGAGAAGCTAAAATGACTGCTGGTCTTCACAGAGGTGCAGGCTTGTGTCTTGGGACAGGCCTGAGGGCTGTCCTCAGATGGCCTCATTTGATCCCTACAGTTCTGCCCATTTCAGAGGGAGGAAAGCTAGATCCTCAAAGGCTATGACATGCCTGTGTGACTTTGCCGAGCCCGGATTGGAAGCTAGTTTCCTGGCCCCTATACAGGAGCTCATGCATACATCTTCATTCACTCCAGTGGGAGTACTCTTCTCTCTTTCCTTGCCATCCATCCCTCATTACTTCCCTAGATGACTAATAACTGAGCTGCTGGCCACGCAAGTTCCACATAAATCAGCAGGGCCTTGGGACTTAATGATCCAAGTTTTGGTGGTTGGGTATTTGTGGTTATGTGGTTAGTTTCAGAATAGTGCTGAGTTACAATTAGTGAAAAATCCTATGGGAGAATTTGAAGTCTAAATCAATGTACATAGTCAGAATAAAGATTTTTTTTTTTCTGGTTCCTGAGTCTTGAACTCAGGGCCTGGCCAATGTCCCTGAGCCTCTGTGTGCTCACACCTAACACTCTACCAGTTGAGCCACAGTGCTACTTCTGGCTTTTTCTGAGTTTGTTTATATTTTTTATTGTTAGTCATGGGGCTTGAACTCTGGGCCTGGGCGCCTTCCCTCAGCTCTTCAGCTCAACGCTACTGCTCTACCATTTGAGCTACTGTGTTACTTCCAGTTTTCTGGTGGTTTTTTTGGAGATAAGAGTCTCATGGACTTTCCTGCCCTGGCTGGCTTTGAACCACGATCCTCAGATCTCAGCCTCCTGAGTATCTAGGATTACAGGCTTGAGCACTGGTGCCTGGCTTTTTTTTTTTTTTGGGTCCGGTCGTGGGGCCTGAACTCTGGACCTGGGCGCTGACCCTCAGCTCTTCAGCTCAAGGCTAGCACTCAACCACTTGAGCTACAGCGCCACTTCCGGCTTTTTTCTTTTTGCTTATGTGGTGCTGAGGAATCGAACCCAGGGCCTCATGCATGCAAGGCAAGTGCTCTACCACTGAGCCACCTTCCCAGCCCCTGGCTTTTTTTTAAAGAACTTTATTGGAGATAAGAGTCTCTTGGAAGCTGGTGCTGGTGGCTCTGTAATCCTAGCTACTCTGGAAGCTGAGATCTGAGGATCATGGTGTGAAGTAAGCCCAGGCAGGAAAGTCCATGAGACTTTCATCTTCAGTTAAACCAGAAAACTAGAAGTGGAGCTGTGGCTCAAATGATAGAGTGCTACCCTTAAGCAATAAAACTCAACAGCAACAAGGTCCTGAGTTCAAGCCCCATGACTGACCTAAAAAAAAGTCTTAAAGGGAATTTTCTGCCCAGGCTGGCTTCAAACCATGATCCTCAGATCACAGCCTTCTGAGTAGCTAGGATTATAAGTATAAGCCACTGGCGCCCAGCTTAAAGATTAAAAAAAAAAAGATTCTTGAATACATGTGCTCCTTGAAATAATGTTCAGTAAAGGTAATGCTTTTGTATAGCTCCACCCAAGAGCCATATACGTTTTTTTCCCTCTGACTCATCATTTCATCTCTGTGTAGCACTGTGCAACATATTTTTCTTTTGATTTGACCTCTGGTAACACTAATACATAGATGAGTATTTTGTTATGTCACTATTAACATTCTTTTTTTTTTTTTTTTTTTTTTTTTGTCGGTCGTGGGGCTTGAACTCTGGGCCTGGGCGCTGTCCCTCAGCTCTTCAGCTCAAGGCGAGCACTCTACCACTTGAGCTACAGCGCCACTTCCGGTTTTCTGGTGGTTTATTGGAGATAGGAGTCTCATGGTCTTTCTTGCCCGGGCTGGCTTTGAACCGCGATCCTCAGATCTCAGCCTCCTGAGTAGCTAGGATTACAGGCGTGAGCCACCAGCGCCCGGCTACTATTAACATTCTTAATATCAGCAGTAGCTGCATTTTATCCATGAGAAAACTGAGGCTCAGGATTGCTATCACTTTGGAAGTCTCTGTTGGGACTTGTTCTCCGAGTTCTCTGATCACAGCTCCTTTGTACTTTCTGCCCACTGTACAACCTCATCTTTGCCCAGCTTTTCACTTCATATTTCAGACTCACGTGGCAAGATGAGCCTCTCATGATGGGCCCAAGCCAGGCTTCCCTGCATGTGCAGGCTAGGGGCCAGACCAGGCCGAGCTGGAACTGCAGGCTGAAGTGGCAGGCAGGGCCTAGCCATTTACATGCTGTCAGTTCAGGAGAGGGGTCAGGGGTGAGGGGATAGAGCAGCAATGAGGGCAACAACAGACCTAGCTCATCATGGTAAACATGGCATTTGGGGGCAAATGAGAGGCGAGATTCAAGAGGTAGAGCTAAAAGAGGATATGAGCTGCCCAGAGGAAGAACAGAAGATGAAGCCCAGAAGTAGACCTGCACAAGGACCCATCATAACTGTGTGTGTCTCCCCTGTAGCCAGAGAGACTGCAGGGCACCCACTACTCCGTCCAGTCAGACATCTGGAGCATGGGACTGTCTCTGGTGGAAATGGCGGTCGGGAGGTATCCCATCCCTCCTCCAGATGGCAAGGAGCTGGAGCTGATGTTCGGGTGCCAGGTGGAGGGAGATGCGGCTGAGACACCACCCAGGCCAAGGACCCCAGGGAGGCCCCTGAGCTGTGAGTGCATACTGGGCAGTCCCTTCCCGCCAGGGTTTTTGATTTCTGTCTCTGGGCCCTAGGTTCCTCCCACTTCTGGGAGTGAACAGGGGGGTGAGGGGAGATGGGGGAGGTGTCTCCAAGGTAGATGTGGGAAGGTGCTGTTATTACCAGCAACTTCCCCATTCCTTGGATGCCTACTGCCTTCTAGGGGCTGCAGTTGCTCTTCATATTCATCGGATTGTTTTTTAATCATGTTTTGGGTTGATTTGTTTTTGTTGGTTGTGGGGCTTGAGCTCAGGGCCTAGGCCCTGTTCCTGAGCTTTTATTTTGCTCAAGCCTACTGTTCTACCACTTTGAACCACAGAGACCCTTCTGGTTTTCTGGTGGTTAATTGGAGATGAGAGTCTCACAGACTTAACTGCCCAGTGAGGCCTCCAAGATCCTCAGATATTAGCCTCGTTAGTGGCTACGATTACAGGAGTAATCCTGAGCCACCAGCACCTGGTGTGAATTTGTTGTTGTTTTGGTTTTTTTTGGTCAGTTGTCGGGCTTGAACTCTGGGCCTGGGCACTTTCCCTATGTTCTTCAGCTGAAGGCTAGTGCTCTCCCACTTAAGCCACAACACCACTTTCGGTTTTCTAGTAGCTTATTGGAGATAAGAGTCTCACAGACGTTCCTGCCCGGGCTGGCTTTGAACCGTTATCCTCAGATCTCAGCCTCCCTAGTGGCTAGAATTACAGGCGAGAGCCACTGGCGTCCGGCCTGTTGTTTATTTTTCATTGAGGTATAAATCACATTTACTTGGGTGCTGGTAACTCACACCTGTAATCGTAGTTACTCAGGTGGCTGAGATTGAGGAACAGAGTTTGAAGCCAGTCTAAGCAGGAAAGTTTGTGAGACTACCAGAAAGACTTGAGCACAAAAGCCCAGGGACAACTAGGCATTGGTGGCTCATACCTATAATCCTAGCTAACTCAGGAGGCTGAGATCTGAGGATAACAGTTCCAACCAAGCTTGAGCAGGAAAGTCCATGAGAATCTTATCTCCAATTAACTACCAAAAAGCCAGAATAGGAGCTGTGGCTCAAGTGGTAGAGCACTAGCCTTGAGCACAAAGTCTCAGGGACAGTGTCTAGGCCCTGACTTCAGAATAGCTCCAGGACTGACATACAAAAAGGCTCAGGGACAGCACCTAGGTCCCAGGTTCAAACCCCAAGACTGGTTAAAAAAAAAGTCACATTTTAAAGATTATATTACACCAGTCATCAGTACTAGAGCATTAACTTTAAACAAAAGAAGCTCAGAAACAGTGCCCAGGCCCTGAGTTCAAGCCCCAGACCCCTAGTTCCAAGCCCAGATAGATAGATAGATAGATAGGTAAAGTCTTTATAGTAGTGTGGTTTGTTATATATTCCTCTGTTGTGTAGCCATCTCTACTATCTCTTGTAACACTGTCCCTCCCAGTCACCCCCAAGCCCGTCCCTGGCAGTCCCTCACTCCCTGTCTCCATGCACTTTGATTTACCATGCACTTTCTAAGTATCATAACAGTCCACTAATAGTAATGGGTACTATTCTAAAGATGAGGCAACTGAAGCATAAAGCACTTACCTTTCCACACGACTGCGAACATTGTAGCGTTACGCAGCCCTGCCTGCCTCGCTGTGCATGGGTACTGTGAGGTAACTTGGTTTTCAGGGAGCATTCTGGCTCAGCTTTCTTCTTTGTAGTATGGAGTTGCTGCTGGGAAGTTCCCCCGTAGCCAGGGAGAGCTGGCCTTGTCACTGATGAAGGCCACATGGGCTCAGGTGAGAGCTGCAGAGGTTCTGGCTGATAGTGGGTCATGGGAGAGCTGCCTATGACTTCGGGATATGAATGTGCAGAGAGAATGAAAACTAAGTTCTGGGGTTGGGAGGGAGCCCGGGAGTAGAGCACTTGCCTCAAATGCCTGAGGATCTGGGCTTGATCCCTAATATACACCACCTGAGTCCTTCATTATCTCATTTCCTCTTCTCAGTACAAGGAAGAAGGATGGGCAGATGGAATGACCACTTACCTCTACTTTACAAAACACAGTACTTTGTCTCAGTGGTCATCTGATTTCCTCTACATGTCAAGCCTAGGATGTGGCAGAGGCCTGATTTGTATCTTGAGTACTTTGTTACAGTCCTGTGTTCAGCTTGTCTGTGGTGGTTGTTTATTCTCCATGCTTGATCCCTTGCTTCATGCCAACAAAATGATCTGAGAAGTGTTTTCTTTTCCTTTATAAACTCTGTAGCATATGGAATGGACAGCCGACCTCCCATGGCAATATTTGAGTTGTTGGACTACATAGTCAATGAGGTAAGTACTGCCTTGTTTCCTTAACCTCTGGATTTTGAGAATAAAGATGGTTACTATAGAAAAAAATAAAATACCTGTAAGCCAGGTGCCAGTGACCCATGCCTGCAATCCTGGCTACTCAGGAGGCTGAGTTCTGAGGATCTTGATTTGAAGGCAGCCCAGACAGAAAAGTCTGAGACTTCCATCTCCAACTAACTAGCAAAAAGGCTGGCTGGAGACATGTGGAGTGCCAGCTATGAGCAAGAGAGCTGAGAGAGAGCACAGAGCCTTTGAGTTAAAGCCTCAGAACTGGCAAAAGGAAGGAAGACAGGAAGGGAGGAAAGGAAGAATGAAAGGAAAGAAGGAAAAGGAGAGAATGGGGAAGAGGGTTGGGGGGGCAGAAGGAAACCTGTAAGCTAAGTATAGTGACTCATCCAGTATCCTAGCACCTGGGGTACTGAGACAGGAAGATTGAGAATTCTAGGCAACAACTTAAAAAAAAAAAAAAAGTATACCAATCGCTGGGCTTGTTAGAGTAGTCCCTACCTACAATCCCAGTGACTCTGGAGGCTAAGGCTGGAGGATCCAAGAGTTTGAGCCCAGCCTTGGTTGTATAGCATCTCCCCGTCCCCATTTTCCCTCCCCACCCCCCCAAAAAAAAGGTCAGTGGTCAAGTTGATCAGGAAACTGCAGTTGTTCCCACCATGTGGTCTCCAGGATGCCTCTGCTTGGTATCCATCATGCTTTTGCAATTGTGGCTGGCTTAGAAACTACAGGAGCTCCTTCCCCAGAACTTCCATGTGCCTTTGCTCATGAAGCTTGCTAGTGTACCTACTGTGTGCTCAGTGCTGGGGCTAGGGGCAAGAATGAGGCTGATGGCTTGGGAATGTGACTTAGTGGTAGAGTACTTGGCCTAGCATGCATGAAGCCCTGGGTTAAAACCCAGAAGTGAGGGCTGGGAAGGTGGCTCAGTGGTAGAGCACTTGCCTTGCATGCCTGAGGCCCTGGGTTCGATTCCTCAGCACCACATAAGCAAAAAGAAAAAAGCAAAAAAAAAAAAAAAAAAAAGCCGGGGCTGGGAAGGTGGCCCAGTGGTAGAGTGCTTGCCTTGCATGCATGAGGCCCTGGGTTCGATTCCTCAGCACCATATAAGCAAAAAGCCGGAAGTGGTGCTGTAGCTCAAGTGGTAGAGCGCTAGCCTTGAGCTGAAGAGCTGAGGGACAGCGCCCAGGCCCAGAGTTCAGGCCCCACAACCGGACCCAAAAAAAAAAAAAAAAAAAAAACCCAGAAGTGACACTATGGCTTAAGTAGTAGAGTGCTGGCCTTGAGCAAAAGAAGCTCAGGGACAGTGCCCAGGCCCTGAATTCAAGCCCCAGGACTGGCAATAAATAAATATAAAAATAAAAATTCCTTTTGCACTGGGTGCTGGTAGCTCACACCTGTAATCTTAGCTACTCAGGAGACTGAAATCTGGGGATTATAGTTCAAAGCCAGCTTGGGCAGGAAAATCTGAGACTCTTATCTTCAGTTAACTATTAGAAAACTGGAAGTGGAGCTGTGGCTCAAAGTGGTAGAGTGCTAGCCTTGAACAAAAGAGTGTAGAGACAGCACCAAGGCCCTGAGTTCAAGCCCTAGACCGATTTTTAAAAAACAAAAATCATTTTTCTTATTGCTTACAAGCTTAAAAAAAAAAAAGAATTAAGGCCAGGTGGCAGTGGCTCAGGCCTGTAATCCTAGCTACTCTGGAAGCTGAGATCTGAGAATTGAGGTTCAAAGCCAGCCTGGGCAAGGAAAGTCCATGAGACTCTATCTCCACTTACCCACCAGAAAACTGGAAGTGGCGCTGTGGCTCAAGTGGTAGAGCACCAGCCTTGAGCTGAAGAGCTGAGGGACAGCGCCCAGGCCCAAAGTTCAAGCCCACAACCATCAAAAAAAAAAAGAGAGTGCTGGGAAGGTGGCTCAGTGGTAGAGCGCTTGCCTTGCATGCATGAGGCCCTGGGTTCGATTCCGCAGCACCACATAAGCAGAAAAAGCTGGAAGTGGTGCTGTGGCTCAAGTGGTAGAGCACTAGCCTTGAGCTTAAGAGCTGAGGGACAGAGCCCAGGCCCAGAGTTCAGGCACCATGACTGGGGAAAAAAAAAAAAAAGATATTCATCAAATTTGGGTTTAGGGTGCCCCAAGATCACTCAGGAGGACAAGTGGGGCTGGAGAAGCTGGACTGAGAGCAGGACTGGATTTTAGGACTTATCATTTGAAGGGGCAAGTTTGGGAGGCATGTGGGGTCCCCTGTTGATTGGGTTATCAGCTATACTTTTTGGGGGGCATTCAACAAAAGCTTGAATATAGTACATCTTTTTTTTCTTTTTCTTTTTTTTTTTTTGCCCATCTTAGGGCTTGAACTCAGGGCCTGGGCACTGTCCCTGAGCTTCTTTTGTTTAAGGTTGGTGCTGTACCACTTGAGCCACAGAACCCTCCCAGCCTTTTCTGTTTCTGTAGTACTGAGGAATCAAACCCAGCGCTTCATGTTTATGCATGCTAAGCAAGCATTCTACCACTAAGCCACATTCCTAGACCCTGAATACAGGGCATCTTGAAACCATTTGTTTTTTTTTTTTTTGGGGGGGGGTCAGTTGTGGGGCTTGAACTCTGGGCCTGGGTGCTGCTCCTGAGCTCTTCAGCTCAAGTCCAGCATTCAACCACTTGAGCCACCAGTTTTCTGGTGGTTAATTGGAGATGAGTCTCCTGGGCTTTCCTGCTTGGGCTGGCTTTGAACCTCAGCTCTCAGATCTCAGCCTCCTGAGTAGCTAGGATTATAGGCTGAGCTACCAGTGCTTGGCTTGAAACCTATTTTTGTTTTCAAGAAGCTGGACATGCTGGTGGCTCACGCCAGTAATCCTAGCTACCCTCAGAAGGCTGAGATCTGAGCATTGAGGTTGAAAGCCAGCCCAAGCAGGAAAGTCTGTGATACTCTTACCTTGAATTAGCCACCAAAAAGCTGAGCTGTGTGTCAAGCAGAGCAAAAGCCTTGAATGAAAAGGCTCAGCCCCACAACTGGCACAGAAAAGGAAGAAGGGAGGGAAGGAGGAAGAGAGCGAAGGAAGAAAGAAGGGTCACTTGTTTGTATAATTTTCCTGAAACCAAACAAAGACTCAAATAGGTCCCCATATCCATCATGAACTTAACAGTGAAACATGGTTCACTCTGCTGGGGACCTTTATTTTCTACTGTCTACAGAGCCTTATCCTAAGCACCTTGGGCTTGGGGCAAGAAGGGCAGGCTGTGATCCTCTGCTTAACTATTTCAGGAAGGCAGCATAGGGTGCATTTGCAGGAGTCAGGAAAAAGCTACTTCTCTCCTTCAGGGACCCCATTGTAGGGGCCTAAGGGAGTTCTTCCTTTGTAGGTCAAGCTGGCCTAGAACTCCCAGTCTTTGAGCCTCTGCCTCTGAGGTGCCGGGATTATGGGTGCTGCAGCACCCATGACTTAAAACAGCCACATGAGTGTGCATTTACACTGCTTCCTTCCACATTTTCCACTCAGCTTCCCGAGCGCTGCTGAGCTGGTGCAGTTTGATGTCTTCTTCATGGAAGGGAGGAAACTGAGGATCCAGGATCCAAAGTATCCCAGGTCCTCCCCCACCCCCTCTGCTCTCATTTCCTATTTCCCACAGTCCCTGCTGGTCCAGTGTTCATTCTTGGCAGTAGAGGGTCTGCTGGGTAGAGCTTGCTCTGGGCTACTGTTGTAGCTGATCTCAAATCAAACTAGACCTTCAGGGCAGGAGGGCTAGGTTGGACTCTTTGGTTGGCCTGTAATGTTCTTTTTTGTGTTCGCATTTTTTGTTTCTCTGTTGCTTAGGCTGGGCTCAAATTCTTGGATTCATATGATCCTCTGGCCACAAGCTCCCGAATGCTGGGACTATAGGTGTGTGCCAAGGTGCCCAACTTGTGTTTCATTTTTAATCTTGAAACGTCTGTTGATTTGGAGCTAAATCTTAGAGCAGTGACATCATAGGTGCTGTGGCTGTGTCTAGAAACCACTGCTTTCAAGGAAACTACATGTAGCTCCCAGCACTATTCATGGGAGTAGACTTGTATCTCCTGGCACCTGGGGCTCCAGGGCCTGATAAGCAAGTAGCCCGCAGGATCATGTGGGAAACAAGATCTGTGGTCAGTAATCTGAGGCCATGAAACAGCCTCTTTTATACGGTAGGTGACATTCTCGTAGATACATCCTCTGCCATTAATGTTTTATTAGTGTCTTAACTCTCCAAGACCCAGAATTTTTTTTATTCCTGCTGATTTCTGCAAGTGTCATCAGGCCTGAGCCGTGCCTGGTGGCCTCCCTCTAGCTGTGGTTGGTGGTAATTGCTGGTGACATTGCCCTGCTAGCTGCACTGTCAGAATGGTATTGTAAGAACTCAGGAGTTCACGAGATACACCAAGACCAGTCAAGTGGTGACACCTGACAGGTTCACAACCCAGCTGGACCACCTGGGGCTACCCTATCTGACTGGATGAAGGCAGGTGTTGGGGAGAGGGGCTGGAGCAGGCGGCACCACATTTCTCACTTCTTGACATACTTGTGCAGCCTCCTCCAAAACTGCCCAGTGGAGTATTCAGTCTGGAATTTCAAGACTTCGTGAATAAATGGTAAGTCTTCTCCTTGTTTACTAGAAGGGCGCGTACCCTTGATTGTTCAGGCTCCTGGGATGGGGAGCCTGACCAAAGCCCCAAAGCCACCAGCTTTGCCCTTCCCTTACATGGATCCTTGCCTGCTACCCTAGCACTTGCTAGAATGCCTGGGTTCCTGGAACTTGTCTAGCTGCCATCACTGCTTGACACTTGTTCTCATGGATTGGCTTTTTGTTGAATTCAGAAGGATTCATTAACTTGTTGTGGGCATGGTACCCAGGTAGATGAGGAAGGCTTGGGTACCCCTCAGAGCCTATAGCATGTAGCTGTCGGGCATGGAAACATAAGCCGTTTTAACTGTACCCAGTGTCAGGCAGTAGCTCTCACAGTATCCTCTTTCCTTTCAGTTTAATAAAAAACCCTGCTGAGAGAGCAGATTTGAAACAACTCATGGTGAGTACATTTATTTCTGATCCTTACAGTGCCTCTTTATTTATCTGATCTCTACTCAATCATCTGTCATTCCCTGCTCTGCCCTGACCATTGTAGTCCAGCTGAGCCTGCTTTATCCTCTGAGTTTAAAGGAAAAGCTGGGATGACCTTCCATCTGGGATGTTGGAGGAAGCCTGATAGACTTTTCCTTTAATTGTTGTTGTAATGTCAGTATTTAGAAGGGTTACATAACTCAGGTAAAGAGTACATTTCTTTTTGGACAGTTACCCTTTCCCTTGCTCTCTCCTAGTTTTTCCCTCCCACCCTCAACTTATTTTGGTGCCTATCTAGGAGTTTGAACTCAGAGCCTGTTCCTGAGCTGCTGTCTCTAAGCTTCTTCTTACTCAAGGCTAGCACTCTACCACTTGAGCCATAGCTCCATTTCCTGCTTTTTTGGTGCCTAGGGATAAGGCTTCATGGACTCTGCCAGGCTGGCTTTAAACCATTGATCCTCATATCTCAGCCTCCTGAGTAGTTAGGATTACCTGAACAGGCATGAGCTCCCAGAGCCTGGCTTATGATGGGAATTTTCTAATACCGACCAGTTCAACTAACATTTAGCATTCCTGAGTCTCATGTGGAATCATGGGGTTGTGGAATGCAGGACTGGACTTAGATGCCTTGAGTAGTCCGCACACTGTCCACCATTTCCTTTGTCCCTTCTAACAAGTTGTGAGGTCCTAAAGGCAGAGTTCCATCCCTGTCTCCTCACTTTACACTACAAGAGGAGCTCAGGAAGGTGAGCGAGGGGCCTCCCAGCTGCTCTCTTGGCTGCTCTGGGGTGGGTGCTAGGAGCTCCTTCCAGATGTGGCACAGGTGTTAGAACTGAGACACTGGATATTCCTTCTTGTGGTTTAGCACACTTCCTCCTCCTGTCTCCTTGTGCTGCAGGCTCATGCTTTCATCAAGAGATCTGATGCTGAGGAGGTGGATTTTGCTGGCTGGCTCTGCTCCACCATTGGCCTCAACCAGCCCAGCACACCAACACACGCAGCCAGCATCTAAGCCTTTAGGCAGCAGTGAAGATCAAGTCTTCTGCCGGGTGGTGTGCCATGTTGCTTTCAGGCCTATTTCCCATGCTTGTCACTGTTCAGACGTGTGCATCTCACCTGTGACAAAGGATGAAGAACACAGCATGTGCCAAAATTGTACTTGTGACATTTTTGAAATTACTGTCTTTGTTACTATTGTTTTCCCTCAGTGGATTGGCTTTGTGCTTGGGGCTCTTTGTGTGTGTGTAGATGATCCAGACCCATGCCAGGCCGAGGTCCAGTGAAACTGGTGATGTGGCCCTTGCTGACACTGGCACTGCTGTTCCTGCCTGACACTTGGGCAGATTCTTGGAAACATGGGTGGTACGACCTCTCAGTGGAGGAGAGGAAGAGACCCCACAGGCAGTGCATGTGGAGCATGCTTCGCTGCTATGATAAATGAGCATCACACAGTGTCCATCATCTTAGTACGTTTTGCTTTTGATGTAGAATCGAGCCGCTTCATCACAAGCTAGCCAGAGCCCTCCACTGCCATGATAGTCAGGGCTTCACCGGTCTTGTCTACTGTGACTTCTGGTCGTTTCTATATTTATTTTTCAATAGACTGTGTGGGGTACTTAGTGGTATATGTCTCTTTAAGTTTGGATTAGTGTTTCCAAAATGGTGATATTTTGAATGTCACATGGATCAAGGCATTAAAACGTCAGATTTCTATCCCTGCCCCCATTCAAGTACCAATGCTATTGTAAACGGGTATAGTGCCTAAAAATTGTATGAGAATCCTTTTAATCATTTTAATCCAGATGTTTAACAAATCTAATCTCTTATTCTAATAAAAATACTGTCAACTTAAGGGATGGAAGATGTGTGTTCTTTTGTGATAGGCTGTTGAGTTTCTCTAGTGTACAAGAAGCAGCCTTGTCCTGACGTCATGAAGGAGGCGGCTGAAGGCTTGTTCTCCATTGTCCCGCACTGTGAACAAGTCCACTGCAGTGCACTAATGGGGGGTCCCTGCAGGCTCAGTCTTTGTGCTGATTCTTCTCACGCAGTATCCTCAGTGTGATTTATAATCACTTTGCCTGAACCTGTGAGCAGAGCCCATCTTTTCCTAAAACAAGAGCTGAGCTGGAATCCAGGTACTGGTGTCTATAATCCTAGTTACTCAGAAGGCTGAGTTCTGAGGATCCCGGTTCAAAGCCAGCCTGGGCAGACAATACAAGAGACTTACCTCCAGTTAACCAGCAAAAAGCCAGAACTGGCACAAAAAATACCTGGCTGGAGGCACAACTCAACTGAAAGAGCTCGGAAGCCAATTGTGTGCTGAATAATAACAAGAGACCTGAGTTTAATTCCTGGAATCAGCAGAGAGAGAGAGAAAAAAAAAAAACCCTAGCTGTATCTCAAAAGCTGTGGGGACTCCACAGTAAAAGTAGGTACTCAAGATACCTACCAAATTGTTTCTATTCTAAAAATGAAACATATTTTTATGAATGTATTGCATATACACATACTTTGGTTTAATCTCTTTCAAAGAAAATGAGCTGGGTGCTGGTGGCTCACACCCACAATCCTAGCTACTCAGGAGGCTGAAATGTAAGGATCAAGATTCAAAGCCAGCCCAGACAGGAAAGTCTATGCGACTCTTATCTCTAATTAACTACCAGAAAACTATGTCGGTGTGGCTCAAAGTGGTAGAATGCTAGCCTTGAGCAAAAGAGCTTGAGGACCGTGCCCAGGACTTGAGTTCAAGCCCCACAACTGACAAAAACAAACAAGAGAATATGGATAGACTCACAGGTCATTGTGTAAAGAAAAAAAGGGCAACAGTGTCTGGAGAAGCATGACAAAGCCAGCACTGAGCTGGGCACATTTCTCTCCCTAGAAAGGTATTGTTGAATGTGAGTGGTGGAAAAGGGGAAAAAATTGCTCAGTGCAGCTTTTTCTTTATCACGGGGGTTTGACTTAAGGGGCTTGCACTCTTCCCTTTGTCATTTCATGGCAGGTGCTTTTCACTGGAGCCATAGCTCCACTTCTAGCTTTTCCACTGGTTAATTAGATAAGAATCTCTTGGACTTTTTTTTTCCTTTTGCCAGTCCTGGGACATGAACTCAGAGCCTGGGCTTTGTGCTCAAGGCTAGCACTCTACCTTTTTTTTGTTTTTTTGGTCAGTCATGGGGCTTGAACTCTAGGCCTGGGCGCTGTCCCTCAGCTCTTCAGCTCAAGGCGAGCGCTCTACCTCTTGAGCCACAGCGCCACTTCGTTTTCTAGTGGTTTATTGGAGATAAGAGTCTTATGGACTTTACTGCCCAGGCTGGCTTTGAACCTGAACCTCAGATCTCAGCCTCCTGAGTAGCTAGGATTACAGGCGTGAGCCACCGGCGCCCGGATGCACTCTACCTCTTGAACAAGCCACAGTGCCACTTCTAGCTTCTTCTGAGTAGTTTTTTAGAGATACGAGTCTCATGGGCTTTCCTGCCCAGGCTGACTTCGAACTGCATTCCTCAGATCTCAGCCTCCAGAGTAGCTAGGATAACAAGCATGAGCCACCAGCACTGGGTTGCTTGGACTTTGACTTTCCTGCTTGGGTTGGCTGTGAGCTGTTGGCATCTGGAAGCCACTATTTAATATTAGAAAAAGGAGAACATGAGGCAGTCAATCTAGACTTCTAATATAAACCACTCAGCTCTTTGGTCCTCATTACTTTAAAAACTGAATCTCGGGGCTGGGAAGGTGGCTCAGTGGTAGAGCACTTGCCTTGTATGCATGAGGCCCTGGGTTCGATTCCTCAGCACCACATAAGCAAAAAAGAAAAAAGCCGGAAATGGCGCTGTGGCTCAAGTGGTAGAGCGCTAGCCTTGAGCTGAAGAGCTGAGGGATAGCGCCTAGACCCAGAGTTCAGGCCCCACGACCGGACCCAAAATAAATAAATAAATAAAATAAAAACTGAATCTCACCTGGGAATGTGGCTTAGTGGTAGAGTGCTTGCCTAGCATTCATGAAGCTCTGGCTTGATTCCTCAGTTCCACATACACAGAAGCCAGAAGTGGAGCTATGGCTCAAGTGGTAGAGTGCTAATCTTGAACAAAAGAAGGTCAGGGACAGTGTCCAGGCCCTGAGTTCAAGCCTCAAGACTAGCCTAAATAAATAAATAAATTGAAGCCAGGTGCCAATGGTTCACACCTGTAATCCTAGCTACTCAAGAGGCTGAGATGAGGATTGAGGTTCAAAGCCAGCCTGGGTAGGAAAGTTCATGAGACTCTTACCTCTAATAAACCACTCACAAATCCAGGAGTGGTGTTATGGCTCAAGCAGTAGAGCACTATCCCCAGAGTTCAAGCCCCATGACTGATACAAACAAATAGAATCTCAAGCCAGGTGCATGTGGCTCACACCTGTAATCCTATCTACTCTGGAGGCTGAGATCTGAGGATCCCCAGTGTGAAAGCAGCCAGGCAGTCTGTGTGACTCTATCTCCAATTAATCACCAAACAGCCAGATGTGGTGTTATGGCTGTAGTGGTAGGGCACTAACCTTGAGCAAAAAAAGCTTAGGGACTGCACTCCGGCCTTGGGTTTAAGCCTCAGGACTGGTACCCCCCCCAATTTTTTTTTTCTTCAATACACTTTTTTTTGTTGTTATTGGTTGTGGGGCTTGAACACTGGGTTTGGGCGCTGTCCCTGCACTCCAGCTCAAGGCAAGCATTCTACCACTTGAGTGACAGCATCAGTTCTGTTTTCTAGTGGTTTATTGGAGATAAGAATCTCACAGATTTTGTTGCCTGGGCTGGCTCTGAACTGAGATTCTCAGATTTCAACCTCTGAAGTAGCTAGGATTACAAGCGTAAGACTCAGGCCCCTGGCCTTATCTATAGTTTCTAAGCTCCTTGTGCAAGCAATGTTTCAAAGTAAATAAGGTAACAGCTACACCAGTTTCCAAGGCTGAGGTGTCAGTAGTCCTAAGTGGCCACACCCTTCCTTCATCTTTCTTTCCTAAACTGTAACAAGGACTCTAGGCATGCCTTTCGCTGATTTTCTTTTTTTTTTTTTTGGCCAGTCGTGGGGCCTGAACTCTAGGCCTGGGCGCTGTCCCTCAGCTCTTCAGCTCAAGGTTAGCGCTCTACCACTTGAGCCACAGTGCCACTTCTGACTTTTTCTGCTTATGTGGTGCTGAGGAATCAAACCCAGGGCCTCATACATGCAAGGGAAGCACTCTACCACTAATACCTTCCCAGCCCTGATTTTCTTAAAGAGGGAGGAGGCACTGCTAATTGGGAAGGCCACTTGTTTTTATTAAACTCCACCCTTTTTGCAAATGCCAGACTTGTTTTTGTTGGCTGGTGATGAGATTTGAACTCGGGTTCTGGGTGCTGTCCCTGAGCTCTTTTGCTCAAGGTTAGGACTCTGCCACTTTGAGCCACAGCACCACTTTTGAGTGGTAACTGGAGACTGAGTCTCATGGACTTTTCTGCCACAGCTGGCTTTGAACTGTGATAACTCAGATTCTGAGCAGTTACGATTACAAGCATGAGCCACCAATGCCCAGCTTGCCAGGCTTTTTCAATAATATTTCTTTTTTTTTTTTTTTTTTGTCTTTTTTTCTTTTTTGGTACTGGGGATCGAACCCAGGACGTTGCACTTGCTAGGCAAGCGCTTTGCCACTGAGCTACATCCCAGCCCTCAATAATATTTCAGAGGAAAGTTTACGGTTTTCCTGTGTGCTTGGACGCCGGGCCTCATGTTCTCTCTCAGCTTTTTTGCTCAAGGCTGGCTATGGCTGTCTGACACTCTACCACTTGAATCACACCTCCAGTTTCAGCTTTTTGCTGTTTTTTTTTTACTGATAAGTGTCATAGACTTTTCTGCCTAGGATATCTTCCAACTGTGATCTTTGGATCTCAAGCCTCCTGGATGGCTAAGATTATAGGCATGAGCCATTGGCATCTAAAAAAAAATTTCTTTGGATACAGTTCCTGAATCTGATCACAGACCACACTATCCAAACTGCTCAGTGTTGAGACATGGAATTATACAATTTCTATCTTTTTGTCAAAACATTCTGAAGCTTGAGTTATTGATGGAGCTATTTGTACAGTTCCACACTTTCAGTTGGGTCAAAGGGCCATGGGCAAGATGATTTCTTTGAAAAGAGAAAATGCCTGAGATGTACACATTTAATTCATATAACTGACCCTGGCTTTCATTCCCCTTAGGAGTCAGATTCCTCTTCTTCCTCTTCCATATCTTCATCCACCACATGGCTCCTTGTGCTCAGCTGCAGTGCAGTCTGGTTGATCGATGCTTCGTTGTCTACATGCATTAACATCTGTGAGTGAAGACATAGTTGAGGAGGAATAATATTGGTCTCAAGACAGGAGATTCAGGCTAGGGGCTTTTTTTTGGGGGGGCGGTGGGGGGAGTCTGGTCGTGGGGCCTGAACTCTGGGCCTGGGCGCTGTCCCTCAGCTCTTCAGCTCAAGGATAGCACTCTACCACTTGAGCCACAGCGCCACTTCTGGCTTTTTTCTTTTTGCTTATGTGGTGTTGAAGAATTGAATCCAGGGCCTCGAGCATGCAAGGCAAGTGCTCTACCACTGAGCCACCTTCCCAGCCCCTAGGCTAGAGGCTTTTAACTCAAAGCACAGCACTTCCCTAGCAAGCTAAAGGACCTGGCCCTAGGTTTTACCAGAATGTTAGGATTTACAAACATGGTTCTTCTAGAAAGCTCTAACAGAAGAATTACACATATTATCAAAAATGGCTCAATTGTCATATTTAGAAAAGATTTTACTGACTTCTTTGATGGCAAAACTTGCTAATTGAGAGATGAGAATTCAGACTCATCTTTTAGCACTGTTTTTTAGCTGAATTCATTTTTTTTTGTTTTGTTGGTTGTGGAGCTTAAACTCTGGGTCTGGGCACTGTCCCTGAGCCTCTTTGTGCTCAAGCTAGTGCTCTGCCACTTGAGCCACTGTGCCACTTTCAGTTTTTGAGTGATTAATTGGAGATAAATATCTCACATGGACATTTCTGCCCAACCTGTCTTTAAACAGTGATCCTCAGATCACAGCCTCCTGAGTAGCTAGGATTATATGTGTGAGCCACTAGCACTTGGCTAGCTGAATTTATTTTTTAAATTTAGAGAATAGTAATTTTTGTAATCATATGTATATGTGTATGTATATATATATTATATATGGCTTTTTTTTTTTTTTTTTTTTTTTGCCAGTCATGGGGCCTGAGCTCTGGGCCTGGGTGCTGTCCCTCAGCTCTTCAGCTCAAGGCTAGCACTCTACCACTTGAGCCACAGCGCCACTTCTGGCTTTTTCTGCTTATGTGGTGCTGAGGAATTGAACCCAGGGCCTCTTGCATGCAAGGCAAGCGCTCTACCACTGAGCCACCTTCCCAGCCCCTATATATGGCTTTATATATTGAATATAGTATACCCTTATACAAGTAGAAAAAAATTTAGTATTTCAAGACCAATTTGTGTACAATACCAACTCAGATGGTAAACTGGGACAACTCCTCTTATCCAAAGCTGACATCACAGTTAAAGTTTCACAAATTTCAGATTATATAAATGTACATAAAAACACCAGTAACAGCAATATGTTATTCAACAGTAACAGCAATGGCATTGCAGTTTCTGCTGTCATTTGAACAAAGTTCTAGACATTTGGTATACTCCATTAAAAAAGAAAAAAAACCAACAATAACATGAAGTTAGGCACAGTCCACTCATGTCTGTAAACCTATCTATTCAGAAAGCTAAGATCTGAGTATCACAGTTGGAAGCCAACCTAGGCAGAAAAATCCATGAGACTTTTATCTCCAATTAACTACTAAAAGAGCTGGAAGTGGAGCAGTGGCTCAAATGGTAGAACATTAGCCTTGATCACAAGAAGTTCAGGAATTGTAACCCTTTTAAAATTATATAAAAAAAATTTAAGTAAAAATATCACAGAGTACAGCAAGGTCCTATTATTGTGGTACCTGGCACCACTGGGGGCGGGGGAGGTTATTACTGACATTTTTTTTTTTTCTGTCGATGGTGGGGCTTGATCTCTGGGTTTGGGCGCTGTCCCTCAGCTCTTCAGCTCAAGGCGAGCGCTCTACACTTGAGCCACAGAGCCACTTCCGGTTTTCTAGTGGTTTACTGGAGATAAGTTTCACAGACTTTCCTGCCTGGGCTAGCTTGCAACTGTGAACCTCAGATCTCAGCCTCCTGAGTAGCTAGCTAGGATTACAGGCATGAGCCAACAGTGCCCAGTTGACATGTTTTTTTTTGTTGTTGTTGGTCCTGAGGCCTGAACTCTGGGCCTGGGCACTGTCTCTGACCTTCTTTTTGCGTAAGGCTAGCACTCTACCACTTGAGCCACACAGCACTACTTTAGGCTTTTTCTGTTTATGTGTCAGGCTTTTTCTGTTTATGTGGTACTGAGGAATTGAACCCAGGGCTTCATGTGTGCTAGGCAAGCACTCTACCACTAAGCACATTACCAGCCCGTTACTGACATTTGAACTGAGCCTTATGCCTGCTAGGTTTGCTTGTTCAGTTGGCACTCTTTATCACCTGAGTCTCACCTCCAACCAGGCTTTTTGCTGGTTAATTTGAGATGGGGTCTTGTAGACATTTTTGCCCAGGTGGCTTTGAACCTCAATACTCTAGTTCTCAGCCTCTGGGATAACTAGGATTATCTAGGTGACCACCATGACTAGCTCTGTTTTCTTTTGTGCTAGTGAAGGGACTTGAACTCAGGGCCAGGGCACTGTGTCTTAGCTTTTCCCCTACCACATGAGCCACAGTTCTATTTCTGATTTTTCTTTTGCCGGTTGTGGGGCCTGAATCCTGGGCCTAGATGCTGTGCCTCAGCTTTCAGCTCAAGGCTAGCATTCCACCACTTGGGCCACAGCGCCACCTCCAGCTTTTTCTGCTTCTGTGGTGCTAAAGAATCGAACCCAGGGCCTTATGCATGCAAGGCAAGCACTCTACCATTGAGCCACCTTCCCAGCCCATATTTCTGATTTTTTTTTTGATGGTTAATTGGAGATAAAGTCTTGGATTTTTTCTGCCTGGGCTGCCTTCAAAACCAGGTCCTTAGATTTCAACCTCCTAAGTAGCTAGGATTACAGGTGTGAGCCACTAGAGCGTAGCCACTTTTTTTTTTTTTAATTAACTCTGCAAGCATCACTTGGAAAGAAAACATTCTAGAGCAGCATCATTGAAGAGTTCTGTTAAACTCACATAGCATAAAGCTGGAATAAGATTCAACAGATTTATAATATAGTACATGTTCCTACATCTAGATTTCTATAGGATAAAATTTAAAAGGCATTGATTGATTCCACTTTTTCTAGCAGAAGACCAAAATATGGCAGGACACAGCTTTGCAAATAAAAATGTACTTTCAAGCTTGAAGCTAGTGGTTCATGCCTATAAACCTAGCTACTCAGGGGCTGGGAATATGTCTTAGTGGAAGAGTGCTTGCCTAGCATGCATGAAGCCCCGGGGTTCAATTCCTCAGTACCACATAACCAGAAAAAGGCAGAAGTGTTGCTGTGGCTCACGTGGTAGAGTGCTAGCCTTGAAAAGAAGTATAGGGACAGTGCCCAGACTGTGAGTTCAAGCCCCAGGAGACTGGCAACACACACACACACACACACACACACACACACGCACGCACACGCACACACACACACAAAACTAGCTACTCAGAAGGCTGAGATCTAAGGACCACAGTTTGAAGCCAGCATAGGCAGAAAAGCCCAGCACTGGCACAAAACAGAAAGGAAAAACCACAGGGACAGTTCTAATAGCTTATTTTAGACCTGAGTCCCACAGGTTTTTCTGCCTGGGCTGGCTTCAAACCATGATTCTCAGATCTCAACCTCCTATAGATGGGAGCCCCCAGCACCTGGCTTTGACCTCACTTATTTTTGAGTCTTACAGGTTACTCACAAAGCAAGTTATTCCTAGGTAAATCTCGTCTCCCCAGGGTTCATCTGAGTGGCTGAGGTAGTTAAAGTATAACCAGTTTGGAGGAGGGTGGACTATTAGCATCTGCATCATAGACTAACGTGGAGCAGCCGTCTTATTAAATTTGAAAATTCTACTGGGAGGGCTGGTGATGTAGCTCATTAAACTATCAAATGCAAGGTTCTGGGTTCAATCCCCAGTACCAGCACTAAAAGGGAGGGAAGACATGGTTGCCTAGCATGTGGGAAGACATGGCTTCAAACCTTAGCACTTCCCAGAATCCTCTGGGCTGCGTAATTTGCTTTAAGGCATTATTTGTCCATGCAAGTGGCAGGGAGCAGAGTGGACTGTGCATTCCTTGTCCCAAGGGCTGTACTTGTTTGAACTTACATCATGTGACTGTTCAGGTACAGGATGAGAAGCTGGCATCTCATCCCCTCTTCTACAATTGATCATTGACTGGAGGGCCAGTTCTTCAACCTAGAAAAGAAGAGCTGAGGTCACTTTGCTAAGAGTACTTTGCCAGGCTACTGATGTAGACAAATTTCTGGCTGGCACCATGAAAAAGGATTGAAAGCTCTCATCTCTGTGTGAGGGAACTTTTCATTTTCCCTGACTTTTACAGAGAAGCAAAGACTCCAGCCCTTTTCTTTCGAACTGTACAGATCTTCCAACTAAGCCACAGGTTTCCAATTCCCCAGACCTAGCAATCTGGTAGGAAACACCAAAACACCAAATGTGCCAATGAAAAGGTGATATTCTCTGGCTCCAAAAGACAGCTGAATTTCCTAGGTGTGAACCTGATTACTCAGTAGAGAAAGTGAAGGCAGAAAGAAGAGAAAATGGCAGAGACAACAGGGTATTAGGGGGGTGAGGTCTCATCAACACATAATCTCATTAGATAGGTGTAGAAGTTGCATTATGTTGCGGTCCAAGTCACTGTAGGTTATTAAAACTGCCTTAATGAAAACTGATTATTTTTGCTACGTCTCAAGTGCTTATAAACCCTTTTCTGTTTACAAAGGGCTTTTGGTAACCCTGGTGTCATTTGGAGTTAAAAGAGGTGGTCAGGATCATCTCCCGGGGACGGAGTGACCCCAGGGGGTAGGAGGTAACCCAGGCCATCCTCCTCGACCAGCCCTGAGAATGCCAGAAATGCCAGTCTCTGGAACACGTTTCTCTCCCCGCCCTGGGTTATTCCAGTGCATGGTGGGGAGATCTGCAGAATCCCTTCTAGCTTTCCGATATTAGGTGCCTATGCAAACTAGAAGAGAGTGGCTCAGGAGCAGGAGGGCGGGCAGGGAGCAGGTCTAGGGCCCTAGGCTTGCACGCGGGCAGGGTTCGCGGGGAGGAACTGTACTTGTCAGAGATTCCTGGGTCAGGCCAGAGCTGCAGAGCTGCAGGATGGAGGCTCTGAGCGGAGTGGGAAAACAATCGCGGAGCAAGTTCCCCGGGAGATTCAGCTCCAACGAGTTCGAAGGACGCCAGGTCCGCGGCACTAGGCCAAGTGAAGGCCAGAAGCACCGGCGGCGTGCGGCGGCCGGCGCACGGGGCTGGGCTCACCTTGAGGCGGTTCAGCTGGTCGTGAAGGGCGGCCTTTAACCGAAGCAGCGTCTCCTCTTCCTTGCGCAGCTCCTGGAGGCGGCTAAGCATGGCCGCTGTTTAGAAACCCCGCCGGCTTCCCGTGGTCGCTCGGCGATGACGCCATAGGCGGGCGCCGGAAGCGCACCGGCCCAGCAGCCATGTTGGAAGAGGCTTTGACTGTGCACGCTATTACCTAAAGACCGGAGACAATCGTTGACGGATCAAAACATTTTAAGATCTCTACGCTTCAAGAACCGCCAAAATGCATATAGAACAAGACGCTAGAACCGTCTCTGGCTTAGTTTTGTTCCCCCGACACCGTTTGCCCAGCGAAGCTAGCCAACTCCTGTGACTCGTGAGCAGTTGCAGCTCACTTCCGGAGTGCCGGCGTCACCCGCCGGTGCTCGTCCAATGACGGGAGCGCACTGCCACCCCAGTTCCGGCATTGAAGTGCCTCCTCCGGAAGGACGGGCTGAGAGGCGGGACTTCACTGCGCGAAAGCACTATGTGTGGCGGAGCACATAGCACCACCCTTAAGGGAAAGAGCCAAGCTGGACCCCAAATTCTGGGTCACAGAAATAACGAGAAATTTGAGTAAATGGCCAGGCACCGGTGGTCACGCCAGCAATTCTACTCTGGAGGCTGTGAGGATCATAGTTCAAAACCAGCCTGGCCAGGAAAAGTCCATGAGACTCTGATCTTGTTAATCACCAGAAAGCCAGTAGTACTGTGGTTCGTGTGGTAGTGCTAGCTTTGAGCTTAAGAATTCAAGACCCACGACCAAATTAAAAAAAAGTAAATGTGGCTTAACTACACTGGGAACATAGTTTTGTACCAAGTTGGCTCTGGAAACACCATCTAGCCAAGGAAAGCTAATTGATAGGGAGAAGTGAATAGTCCATGTATCCAGCAGGCAAAGCTGATTTGTAGGCAACTCCAAAATGCTATCTTGTGAGGCCCCCTCACTTCCTTTGAGGGAGGGGGAGGCACACACAAAAAAACGTGCCTGATGGATTTCATAGTTTAACTATAGGGATGGGAATGTGGCTTAGTGGTAGAGTGCTTGTCTAGCATGCACAAAACCCTGGGTTGGGGCTGGGTAGGTGGTTCAGTGGTAGAGCGCTCCCTGAGGCCCTGGGTTTGATTCCTCAGCACCACATAAACAGAAAAAAAAAGCCAGAAATGGCTTAAGTGGTAGAGCGCTAGCCTTGAGCTGAAGAGCTGAGGGACAGTGCCCAGGCCGAGTTCAGGCCCCACAAAAACAACAAAAAAACAAACAAAAAAACAACCCTGGGTTCCATACCTGTTACCACATCAACAGAAGCAATGTGTCTCAAGTGGTATTTGTATGCTGAGCAAAATAAACTCAGGGACAGCTCCTAGGCCCTGAAAATTCAATTCCCAGGACTGGCAGCAACAAAAAATAAAATAAAATGTAGTAATAAAAACCAGTACAGCATAAATCCATGCTCCATTTAACACCAAACTGTAATATAGGGGGAAATTAAAGACTAGAATTAGGAAGAGGCATTAAATTTTAAGGAAAATTCACAACACACCCAAATGATGTTTCTCACTGCATCTTTGATCTGGTCTTTATTCAACTAAGCTGTCCCATATCATGACCTTTATATAATGAAACAGATTGTAATCGTTTATGCAGCAGGCTTCTTTTCTTCTGTGGTAGCTTTCTTTTCAGTAGTTGGTTTCTTTTCAGCTGGTTTCTTGGTAGCAGCTGCCTTTTTCCCCACAGGCTGCTTCTGTTTTTTAACATCAACAGCCTTCTTTCCTTTCTTACTCACCGCGGGCTTCTTCTCTCCAGCCCTCTTTTCCGCAGCGGCCTTCTCATCTAATTTGGCTGCCAAAGCTGCTGCTTTCTTCACTCGGATTTTGTGCTGCAACAGATTAGCCAGAAAAGTTTAAGAATCTTTAAAAACTAAAACACAAACTAGCCTTGCTATATCAGTAGAAGCAATGTATCACTTACATTTCTTGCCTGGCGAAGAATGGTGTTTCGGCGCATGGTCTTTGCGTATGGGTTCAGTTTCAACATGATTCTCAGGTTTTTCAGTGGGTTCTTCTTCAGGACTCTGCGAATAATCTTCTTGCTATAAAATCAGACAAGTTTATCAACATTTTATGTACATTATATATATGCTTAAAGAACAAAGTTTCAACTGTGAGAATTATGTAAATCAACATCAACTTTACCGTGGTGCTCTAAGGGCTCTTTGGATCTCCGGGCTTTTCAAAATTCTGCTGAGGTCTGTATTCAACATCTTGTGCATAGGAAGGCTGAATGAAAAAGATTGAGAACAGTTGCCTAAATTCTCATGAAAGTTAAGTGTCAAGTGTTTATAGTCTTTGACCAGCTAATTCTCTGGAACTCAATTTCTATCACATTATCATTTCTAATAAACAAGGATCTACACTTAAGTGTGTTGTTTTGCAAATAAGAGAATGAAGTTATTCTTTTTAGTGAACAAATGAAACTCACTTATAGTTACTCTTGAGGGAGGCAGCTTTACGCCAAGTGCCATACAATTCATCCAACTTCCGGAAAGCACTTTCAGTCCAAATGCAGAAACGTCCCACATGACCACCAGGAGCAAGTTTTAAAATGTTCAGTTTGCTGACATTAAGCAAAGTAATTCCTTTTAAACAGAAAGAAGAATTAGGAGCCCTGTATTTCAACACAATAGAAATTTCTAGTTTATCATGTTATACTAAAGATCTCAGAATCATCTTACTACTATATGAAGCAGTTAGCCAGGAATCAGAACTTCCACAAAATCATGTATTTCAGAAACACGGACCATGAAGTGGAATCTCATCATAGTGAAAGCTGAGCAAGCTAGCATGGAATAGGTGGTAATCAAAATATACTACAAGGATTACCAGGGATGTTTCTGAAGGCCTTTATGATTCCATTGTCTTCATTATAGATGATGCAGGGGCCCTTGCGCTGGATACGCCTGCGGTTTCTCATTTTGCCCTTGCCAGCTCTCATTCGCTGAGAGGCATAGACCTACAAAGTGAACAGTTTTAGGAACTGCAAAGTCTCTTCAACAAATTGGCAGTTAACACATTTCAACTTTATGCATATTCTTAATGACATGCCTTTGTCATTCCCTAAATGAGACAATAACTATTTACATACCACCCACACAGTATAATCTAGCAATGTATTGTAGATTATATTCAATTGCCTCATTTTATCTTGGATACATGAGCAATTAAGGATCTTATGAGGGACTTGTAACCAATGCAAAATACTTTAAACATCTCTTGATGGTTACAATGTATACTGTACTTATCAAGGACATTGCAAATGTGCATATTAAACCTACCTTCTTGATGTCATTCCAGGCTTTCAGTTTCTTAAGAAGCAAAACAGCTTCCTTGGTCTTCTTGTAACCCTCAACTTTATCTTCGACCACCAAAGGAAGTTCAGGTACTTCCTCAATTCGATGACCTGACAAAAGCCAATCCAACACTAGTTATTCTGCTAAAATCTTTATACATACATTCTACCAAAGCAAAATGGCTAGAAATCTGCCAAGATCAGAATTTCCACAAATATCATGTGTTTCAGAAACACGGACCAATTAGTGGAATCTCATCATTTTGGCCAGTATGCAGGAAATTATGAACAAGGTTTAGAAAAAATAGTGTTTTGTACCAACACTATAAGAAATATTATAGCCAGGTGCTGGTGGCTCACTCTACTTGGGAGGCTGACATCTAAGGCCCATGGTTCAAAGCCAGCCTGGGCAGCAAAATGGGTGAGATGCCATTCTCCAATAAACTACTCACAAAAAGCCTTTAGCAAAAGGTCAGGGAGAGAGCCCATGCCCACAGTTCAAGCCACAAAACTGGCAAAAATAACTATTACAAACCTTTAGACATGACCAATGCTGGTAAGGCTGAGGCGGCCAGCGCAGAACAGATGGCATATCGCTTCTGGGTTGTGTTCACTCTACGGTGCCAACGACGCCAGGTTTTGGTTGGTGCAAACATGCGACCTCCTCGACACATCTATTTACTGAGTTAAGAACTACAGGCAAGGAATTTGACTTAGTGGTAGAGTGCTTATCTAGCACACATGAAACCCTGGGTCAGATTCCTCAGTACCATGTAAACAGAAAAGGCTAGAAGTGGCGCTGTGGTTATGGCAGAATTCAAGCCTTGAGCAAAAGCAGCGCAGGGACAGTGTCCAGGCCAAGTTCAAGCCTCAGGAGTGGCAAAAAACAAAACCACTGTACACTGTGGTATAGTTGTGGCTCATGTAGTAGTGACGGCCTCAAAGCTAAAAGCCAAGTAGGTGTGGGAGGCAGTCAAGTCTGGTACTGTCATAATAAAAATGGTTCTCTCTCAGATTTTGGAAAATAAAGTTATGCCTTGCTCAGTAACAATTTTCGTCAACCTTCTGAACCAGCTTACTGACAGCAGGCAACTGTCGCCAAGAACAGAGTAAGACGCAAATTACGACATCATTGCAGGCAAACATGTATGTAAAATGAAGCCTTTTCTCTAGGAGACTAAAGAGAATGTTTTAATCCCATTCGTCTACAGCAATGTTTACTAGGTGCACTTTGGATCTAAATTTGCCTCAAAATACATTAATATGAATAAAGCAGATCCAGCCTGGTAAGTTCCATGGAAAGGTGATCAATGTTCATAGTGAAACAAAGGATACATTTCCAAAGGCACCCTGGCCAGAACGGTGGGTCCCACCACCTCGAACTCTGGGAATACGAGCTACAGCTCTGCCTGTACCCCAAGACTCAGCACTGGTCTGATGACCTAAAATTGGGAAGAAATAGATACGTTTTAGCTACTTAAATTACACTAATCTATGACTTACTACACATGGTAACAACCAGCGTCAGAATATCCAAAAAAATCATGCGGTTCAGAAACACGGACCAATGGAGTGGAATTTCATCACTACTGTAATGAAGCTCAACAGTACCAATCCATAGGGAAAATACGAACAAATCCATACCTGCTAATTCACTGACAGCATAAGGCTGCCTGTTGTTTTTACGCAAGTTGGTATGAACAAAGTTCACAATATCTGGTCGAATAGGAGCCTTGAACACAGCGGGTAAAGTGACATTTTTGCCAGATGACTCCCCCTTTTCGGAGTACACTGATATCAGGGGACGAGCGCACGCCTTGAGGAGGAAAAAAAAAAAAAAAGACATTACTTATTTGATCTCCCATACAAGTACACTCGACTGTCCCTTGATGTCTGCCTTAAGTTCTCACCCTTAAAGCTCGACTTACCATGATTCTTCTCATCTCCTTCAGGTCACTCTAATCAGCTGAATGCCTAAAAATCCCTATAACTACTTACTGTAATGCAATGTTAACTACCTTTGGTCCAATTCAACTTTGATCACTGCACATAAGGGTAACTACGTCTTATTCTGTTCCTGTCTTCCAGGCCCAGGCAGTAAGTCATCCTATGTATCATAAAGTCACACCGAGTTAGCTGACAAGAGTCAGACACTAGGAGACAGAGAGCAGGAAAACTAATCTAAGCAAACACAACAACCAGAAAGCACTTTTATTTAAAATCCAAAGTTGAATAAAGATAAACACTCAACAACAACAATGCAAACATTCTTTCCCCTTTATCAAACCCTTACCATAAATGAAGGAAATATACCTTACTGGGCAGCACGTGAAGCTACAGGCCCCAAGTAAGACTGGCCTTCAGCCTCCCGCCTCTAGCTGCGTGTCCAGGCTGCCCTGTGGGTTCCATTCCTAGCAAGAACCCAAGTTCTCTAAGATCCCAGACAAGGCAGGATCCTACAATTCCTCAGAGCCGCGCCGCGCGCTCCCGGGGCGCTTCCGGTGCCGGGACTCACACGTTGCCTCTAAAATGGCTGCCGGGCTGCCGCACACCCCGACTGCCCAGCAGGCACAGACGCCTTCAGGCCTCATCTTCTCCCCACTCCTGTCCCTACAGCTTTTAGGTCAAGTCTCTGCCCTTCCCTACGAACCCCGGGACTGGGCGAAAAGGCCCAGCGAAGGTAGACCTCCACTCACCATGGCGGGGAGAGGAGAAGGCCACGCTCCTCTCGACCCGGCGGCTCCTACAGGAAAAGGAAGTGCTTACCACTCCCACTCTATATGTAACCCTCAGCCCGCCCCCCATACCCTGCCCCCGCCTCGGAACCAACACGGAGACCCCAAAACACCTATGCACCACACCCAAAAAATCCAGAAGCGTCCCGTTTATGTATGCGTATGAGACTATCTAGTTATTTACTTTCCAAAGTTAATAATCAGGCTTAGAGAGAGAGGGACTACTTGTGGCGGATTGATCCGTAGGAGGGCGTGGCCAACCCTCAGGAGCCGAGTTGATTCATGTCTAACTCACAGCACACTGGATTTCTTCTTTTAGCTCGTTTCTCACGGGCGGAGTGGAAGAGGGATCAGATTAGGAAATAACACTTAAGTGATGAAGACAAAGACTTTTTAAAGACACGGGCGGACACCCGGACCGTGGTGTGAAAGTAGTTCCGGCGGGGCGGGGTCGCGGCCTCGGTCAGCGGCGGCTCTGGCGCCAAGTTCGGTTTGGCGGCTCCGGACCGGAGGGAGGCCGGGGTCGCCATGTGGGCCGGGAGGAACCGAGCAGCCCGGGACTTTTACACCCGCCTTCTGCAGTGAGTCGCACTCTTCCTGTCGATCCCGGGGGCCTGGAATAGCGCTTTTCCCTGTGGGCATCCGCAGCCCGTCCCTCCAGGTCTTTTGGCCAGGCTGGAGGCGGGCTCGCTGCTCGGGTGCGGGTTGAGGCCTATCCAGAAAAACAGAAACACCCTAAATTTTCATAGAGGTGAAAGGTGGTTCATCCCGCAGACGCGCACACCCGTGGAGCGGAGGCAGCCCTCAGGATGGAGGCGCGCTTCCCCTGTGGATTCATTTGTCTTTGGCTGACGATCATCGTTTGTAATGGTGATGAATGGGCCTGAGGGTTTAAAGGGGATGAGGGGAGGGGAGAGATTCTGTTAAGTTCTGCATTCTAGGTAAAAAAAATCGAGCTCAGTGGTTCTCAAGTTTGAGCGTGCTTCAGCCTCACCTGAAAGCTGTCAAATCCCAGAGTGCTGGACTCCACCTCCAGGGGGTTCTGATTTGGTGGGTTCGCAGAATTGTCCTATCTGATTCAAGATAGAAACTAAATGTTGAGACGTCGCAGGTGGAGCACTACTGATGGGAAGCCTGTTATTTTCTGAATGGCGTGTGTGTGTGTGTGTGTGCCAGTGTGCCAGTCCAGGGCTTGAACTCAGGGCCTGGGTGCTGTCCCTGAAATAACATACATACATACATTTTATTTTCTGAATGGCGTGTGTGTGTGTGTGTGTGTGTGTGTGTGTGTGTGTGTGTGTGTGTGTGTGTGTGTGTGTGTGTGTGTGTGTGTGTGTGTGTGTGTGTGTGTGTGTGTGTGTGTGTGTGTGTGTGTGTGTGTGTGTGTACACCAGTGTGCCAGTCCAGGGCTTGAACTCAGGGCCTGGGTGCTGTCCCTGACATAACATACATACATACATTTGTCTATCTATTTTTGTTCACATGCTCTTCCTCTTGAGCTACAGCTCTACTTATAGTGTTTTGGTAGTTAATTGGAAATAAGAGTTTGAAGGACTTTTCCTGCCCAGGTAATTTTCTTCTACCAGAGATCCTCAGGTCTCAGCTTCCTGAATAGGATTACAAAACACTGCCAAACTAAATGCCTCAATTTTTCATTGTCGCTTTTTTCTTCATTTTCTTTTTAAAGAAACAATGTCTTTGCAGCCTATAGACCTCTATCTAGTTGTTTTTAACTGCTACATAGCATTCTATGATTGTTTTATGTTTTCTTTAGCCCCCCCATTGATACAAGTGAATACTTACCTATTTTGTAAGTGTTATTAGTCTTTGGCTCCACCTGTAAGCACCAAGTTTCTTTTACTTCTCTTGTATCCTTCAGTGTCTGTGTATCCAGTTGCCTACTGAAAAAGTTTTACATGGAATCTCAAAGTCACAAGAGTGGCATACTCTTTCCTTCCTAAATTGATATTTTACTACTGAATTCTGTCTTTGAGTTAAGAGTTCTAAATTTGAAGCTGAATTCCAGTGGCTTATGCTTGTAATCCTAGCTACTGAGGAAGCTAAGATCTGAGGATCTCGGTTCAAAACAAACTGGGTAGAAAAATCCTACCAGTGAAAGTCAGAAGCAGAGGTGTGGCTCAAGGGTAGAGTGCTAGCCTTGAGTGAAAAAGCTAAGTGACAGTGTACAGGCCTATAGTGAGTTTATTATTTTTTTTATTTTACTTATTTTTTGGGTCCGGTCATGGGTGCCTGAACTCTAGGCTTGGGCGCTGTCCCTCAGCTCTTCAGCTCAAGGCTAGCGCTCTACCACTTGAGCCACAGTGCCACTTCCGGCTTTTTTCTTTTTGCTTATGTGGTGCTGAGGAATCGAACCCAGGGCCTAAGGCATGCAAGGCAAGCGATCTACCACTGAGCCACCTTCCCAGCCCAGTGAGTTTAAGTCCAATACTGGCACAAAAAATAGAGAGTTCTATATTTAAGACTTCAATTTCCTTTTCTTTTTGTTCTCCACTTCTCCCCCTCACCAATTCAGTCTTGTTCTTCCTTACTGTTCTAAAGCTGGCCATTATCACTTCTCCAACATGCTTCAAGTTATTTTCCTGTACTCTAAGTTACTTCAGTTTCATATTACTAATAGCAAGATCTGTCCCATTAAGGATCTTTTATTAAGTTCTGCTGGTCTTTCAGGATAAAATTCTAGATCAATAGCTAAATCACCACTACAACAGCTCATCTCTGTCAGAATGCTCATTACCTTGGGCTGGGAAAGTGGCTCAGTGGTACAGTGTCTGCCTTGCACACATGAGGCCCTTGATTCAATTCCTCAGTACCACGTAAGCAAAAAGAAAAAAAGCTGGAAGTGGCGCTGTGGCTCAAGTGGTAGAGTGCTAGCCTTGAGCTGAAGAGCTGAGGGACAGCGCCCAGGCCCAGAGTTCAGGCCCCACGACCGGGCACAAAAAAAAAAAAAAAAAGAATGCTCAGAGTTCAGGAAGAATGCTCATTACCTTAACAGTGTTATTTGATATACCAACACCAAGCAAGAGTGCCTGGTGTATAAGTACATATATAATAAAATGTAATAAAATGATCTGTCAACATCCCTGAATTAAAGGCAAAAGACAACTTACAGTCTTGCACATTCTGGTAAAGATGAAAGAATCACAGTCCTGTTTTCCTGTTCAGTAGGTTATAGATGATATGAAAGAGCTATATACATGGTATCCTGAAACAATTCTCTTGAGTGATTGTAAGGATATTTTTCTCTGTCAATGTCAAGTAAACGTGTGCATTTGAGTATTGCATCTTAATATGCTAGTAATTTATAGTTTATATGCTTTGAGATCATTAGTAAAAACTTCCTTTTTTTTTTTTTTTTGTTCCACTATTGGGGTTTGACCTAGATGCTGTTCCTGAGCTTTTTGTACTCAAGGCTAGCTCTCTACCACCTGAGCCATAGCTCTACTTCCAACTATTTGGTGGTTACTTAGAGATAAAGAGTCTTACAGACTTCCCTGGCTTGTCTGGTTTTGAACCTTGAGTCTTAGATCTCAGTCTCCTGAGTAGCTAAGATTACAGGCATGAACCATCTGTGCCCACCTTAAAATTTTTGTTGAATCAAACAATAATTATTGGATGATGTCCTTAGAGGTTTCTACTTTGTATGTGTGTGTGTGGGGGGTGGTACTGGGATTTGAACTGGGCCCCATACTTACTGAGCAGGCTCTCTACCACTTGAGGTACTGACCCAGCCTTTTATTGTTGGTTATTTTCGAGCTAGTTTTGCTGTATGCCTGTGCTAGCCAGAACTAGGATTTTACTACTTGTATTTCCTTTGTTGCTGGGCTGATAGTTGCGTATCACTTACTGTACTCAGTCATTGTGTTTCTCCTGTAGCTTGGGGTGACACACATGTTCCCAAGCCATTGGTTGAGATGGTGTCTCATGAACTTTTTATGCCCCAATGGCCTCAAACTGTGATTCCCCATTGTATGCTGTGATTTACATTTCGTTAAAAAAAAAAAAAGTCAAGGGGTGACATCCAAAAAGAAATGTACTCATTACCTGATTTATGTAACCATAACCCTTCTGTACATAACCTGTATAATAACAATAAAAATGTAAATTGAAAAGATTATTACTGGGGTTGGGAAGGTGGCTCAGTGGTAGAGTGCTTGCCTTGCATGCCTGAGGCCCTGGGTTCGATTCCTCAGCACCACATAAGCAAAAAGAAGAAAAGCCGGAAGTGGCGCTGTGGCTCAAGTGGTAGAGCGCTAACCTTGAGCTGAAGAGCTGAGGGACAGTGCCCAGGCCCAGAGTTCAGGCCCCACGACCGGACCCAAAAAGAAAAAAAAAAAAAAAGATTATTACTGGGCTGGGAAGGTGGCTCAGTGGTAGAGTGCTTGCCTTGCATGCATGAGGCCCTGGGTTCCATTCCCCAGCACCACATAAGCAAAAAGAAGAAAAGCCGGAAGTGGCGCTGTGGCTCAAGTGGTAGAGTGCTAGCCTTGAGCTCAAGAGCTGAGGGACAGCGCCCAGGCCCAGAGTTCAGGCCCCACAACTGGACCCCCCCCCCAAAAAAAAGATTATTGCTATACATATTTTATGTAATATAATAAATATCTCAAACATGTAGAAATATTCAACATAATCACTGTTATTTTTCAGTAATAGTTAATAAAGTAGAGGATAAATGCTCAATCTTAAGGATTGAGACCCTTTATCACTTTTACTTTCCAAAATCATATAATAAATTGCACTTTCATATTAACTGGTGATGTAGTGGCGCTGTAGCTCAAGTGGTAGAGCGCTCGCCTTGAGTTGAAGAGCTGAGGGACAACGCCCAGGCCCAGAGTTCAAGCCCCACGACCACCAGTTGGCTATAGTCCAGTATCTATCACAAATCTGTTTTCTCATTTCTTCGTCTTTGTCATCATCTTCCTGTCCCTCAGCTCTTCAGCTCAAGGCTATCACTACCACTTGAGCCACAGCGCCACTTCTGGCTTTTTCTTCTTATGGTCTGCTGAGGAAGCGAACCTAGGGCCTCATGAATGCAAGGCCAGCACTCTACCACTGAGCCACCTTCCCAGCCCTCTCATTTCTTCTTAACCTAAATTCTCTTCCGTCCCCCATGCCTTAGCGCTGCCAAAAGTAACTTGCTTTTCTTTTGTTGTTGTTGGTCCTGGGGCTTGAACTCTGGGCCTGGGCTCTGTCCCTCAGCTCTTCAGCTCAAGGCAAGTGCTCTACCACTTGAGCCACAGTGCCACTTCCGGTTTTCTGGTGGTTAATTGGAGATAAGAGTCTTATGGAATTTTCTGCCCGGGGATGGCTTTGAACTGCCATCCTCAGATCTCAGCCTCCTGAGTAGCTAGGATTACGACACTCGGCAGTACTTTGCTTTTTACTTTGACATGCAGACATGAAATGCTGGCTAACTTCTGAGTTTAAATAGTAGGACAGATAATATAGCTCTATGCTTCACATGTGGTTCTGCATTTCAGGGAATTTAATGAAGAAAAGAAAGGAATCTGTAAAGACCCATTTATCTATGAGGTATGAGCCATTTGTTTGGTTGTTAGACAAAATTCACTAATGCTAAGTTTGTGGGGCTCATTGAAGTTACCATTTTTGGGTGTAGCTCTATGAATTTTGCCTTTTAGCAATGTAATAACCCTTAATGAAGATATAGAATAGTTCTTTCATCTGTAAACATTTTCTCACGCCTTCTATTGATCAGCATTCACACTGTGTAGGCTCTGGTAAATGCTGATCTGCTTGCTTTCTTTGCAGAACATCATATAAATGGCAAATGTAGTTCTTTGAGTTTGGCTTTTCTTTTTTTGCCAGTCCTGGGATTGCACTCAGGGCACTGTCCCTGAGCCTCTCTGTGCTCAAGGCTAGCATTCTACCACTTGAGCCACAACACCATTTCTGGCTTTTTCTGTGTATGTGGTACTGTGGAATGGAACTCAGGGCTTCACGCATGCCAGGCAAGCACTCTACCACTAAGGAGTTTGGCTTTTTTTTTTTCCAATTAATATAATGTATTTGGGATTTATTGATGTTTTGTGGTAGTTCTTTTCTTTTCTTTTTTTTCTTTTTGCCAGTCTGGGGCTTGAATTCTGGGCTTAGGCACTGAGTTCCTTTTGCTTCTTTTGTTCAAAGCTAGCACTCTATCACTTGAGTCAGAATGCCACTTCTGGCTTTTTCTGTTTATGTGGTACTGAGGAATTGAAACCAGGGAGTCATGCATACTAGGCAAGCAGTCTACCACTAAGTCACATTCCCAACCCCTTAACGGGTAATTTAAAAAAAAAAAAAAAGTTTTAAAGGCTCTCTTTTGTGTGTAGATGGGGCTTGAACTTAGGGCCAGGGTGATGTTCCTTAGCTTTTTGTTCAAGGCTGGCACTCTACAACTTTAGTCACAGCTCCAGGTTTTTGGTGTTTAATTAGAGATAAATCTCTCCTAAACCTCTCTTCTGAGGCTGGCTTTGAACCTTGATCCTCAGATCTCAGCCTCCTGAATAGCAAGGATTAGAGACATGACTGAGTTAACCTTTTTGAAAACGAGAAATAACATGGACAAAAAAAAAAGAGAGAAAGAGGAGGAGGCTACAATGCTTGATAAGAAATGTACTAATTATCTTGCCCATGTAATTGTAACCCCTCTGTACAGTATTTTCACCATTAAACAATTAAAAAAAAAAAGAGAAAGAAAGAGAGAGAAGAATAGAGAAAGAAAGTAATGAAGCCAGGTGCTCATGGCTCACCCTTGTAATCCTGGCAACTCAGGAAGCTGAGATATGAGGATCGCCATTTGAAATCAGCCTAGGCAGAGAAGTCCATGAAACTTATTTCCAAGTCACTACCCAAATACCAAAAGTAAAATTGTAGCTCTAACCCTGAGTAAAGAAGCTCAGAGACAGTACCCAGACCCTGAGTTCAAGCCCCAGGGCCAGCACACAAAAAAAAAGAGAAAGAAACAAAGAAGTAAATAAATAACTCTTATTTAAAACATGTCTTATTCATAGCTGGGTGTCTGTGGCTCACTCCTGTAGTTAGTCCTAGCTATGTAGGAGGCTGAGATCTAATGATTGAAGTCCATAGCCAGCCTGGGCAGGAAAGTCCTTGTGAGACTCTTATCTGCAATTAGCCACTCAAAAAACTAGAAGTAGAGCTGTGGCTCAAAGTAGTAGAGTGTAAGCCTTGAGTAAAAGAGCTCAGGGACAAAGAACTCAGGCTCTGAGTTCAGGCCCCATGACTGCCAAAAAGAAAAAGAAAAACAAAACAAAACAAAAAAAAAACATGTCTTGTTCAGATTCCCATTTCCAATCACTTCTATACAACTGGTCTTTATATGTTTAAATATTCTATAAATGTATATTCATGTGTACATCTAACCTTGCTTCACATTTGCTTTTTAACAGGGTGATGTCCAAGTGCAGTTGATCAGCAAAGGTCAAGCAAATCCTCTGAAAAACATTCTAAATGAAAATGAGCTAGTATTCATTGTGGAAAAAGCGGTAAGGAGTCCTTAGGCTTTGTAGTTTTGTTTTGTTTTTTTTTAACTTAGTTTTTTTGTGTGTGTGCTGGATCTGGGGCTTGAACTTACAGCCTGGGTGCTATCCCTGAGTTTCTATGCCATCTTCACTTCTAGCTTTTTGACTGTTAGTTGAAGATAATAGTCTCATAGACTTTTCCTTCCTAGGCTGCCTTCAAACCATGATCCTCAGATCTCAGCCTCCTGTGTAGCTAAGATTACAGACATGAGCCATGAGTCTTAATTCTTGATAGCTATGTTTTGTTCCTTGAGAATAATCTCAAACATATGCATTTTTCTATCAGATTTACTAATTTTAGTAATAAACACATGGATTGTCTAATAGAAATACAATTCAGCCATTCATATAATTTTAAATTTTGTAGTAGATTCATTTTTAAAAAGAACCAAGTGGAATCATTGCTAAGTTGACTTTTGTCTTTTTGTTGCCTAGTTCTGTGAGTTTTGTTTTTTGTTGTTTTGGTTTTTGTTTTTTTGTTTTGTTTTGTTTTGTCAGTCGTGGAGCTTGAACTTAGGGCCGGGGCACTGTCCCTGAGCTTTTAAGCTCATGGCTACCATCCTACCACTTTGAGGCACAGCACCATTTTCAGTTTTCTGGTGGTTAATTGGAGATAAGAGTCTCACAGACTTTCCTTCAAGGGCTGGCTTTGAACTGAGATCCTCAGATCTCAGCTAGGAGTAGCTAGGATTATAAGTGGGTGGCACCCAGCTTGTGAATGTTAATATATTCATAGAATCTTTTTTTTTTTTTTTGGTCAGTCGTGGAGCTTGAACTCTGGGCCTGGGCACTGTCCCTGAGCTCTTCAGCTCAAGACTAGCACTCTTATCACTTGAGCCACAGCGCCATTTCTAGTTTTGTGAGTGGTTTATTGGAGATAATAGTCTCACAGACTTTTCTGCCCTGGCTGACTTTGAACCATGATCCTCAGATCTCAGCCTCCTGAGTAGCTATAATTACAGGCATGAGCCACCTACACCCAGCTATTCATAGAATCTCAGAATCATAGTTGAAGTCTCATGTATACTGCCTTCCAGCTCCTCCTTTATAATCCTCTGCCCCTAACTGCTGGCAGCCAGTACGTGATCTCTTCTCCCTCACTGTAGTTTGTGCTTTTCAAGAGTGCTTGAAAAGCACACACATGTTTGGCACTTGTGAGATCAAGCAATATATATATAACCTGTGTATGTGTGTGTGCACGTGTGCCATTCCTGGGGCTTGAAATCAGGGCCTGAGCACTGTCTTTGAGCATTTTTTGTTGTACTCAAGGTTGGCACACTACTACCTGAACCACAGCTCCACTTTCAGCTGTTTTGGTGGTTAATTGGAGATAAGAGTCTTGTGGGCTTTTCTACCATGATCCTCAGATCACAGCCTTGTGACTAGCTAGGATTACAGATACGAGTGACTGGCGCCAGTTTAACATGCAATCTTTTAAGTGTGACTTCTCAAAAGACATGTTTGGCACTTGTGAGTAGAACTAGCACACATTCTTTTTTTTTTTTTGTGTGTCAAATAATATCTTTTTTTTTTTTTTTTTTAATTTTATTTTATTTGAGAACATACTGTACAGAGGGGCTACAATTACATGGGCAGGATAATGCATACATTTCTTACCAAGCATTGCAGCCTCCTCCTTTGTTTACCCTTCACCTCCCTTCCCCTAGCACACATTCTTTTTGTTTGCTTGCTTGTTTTTTTGTCGGTCGTGGGTCTTGAACTCTGCTCCTCGTGGCTGTCCCTCAGCTCTTCAGCTCAAGGCTATCATTCTACCACTTGAGCCACAGCGCCACTTCCGGCTTTTTCTGCTTATGTGGTGCTAAGAAATTGAACTCAGGATCTCATACATGCAAGGCAAGCACTCTACCATTGAGCCACCATACATTCATAAATATATATATATATTTTTTTGGTCCGGTCGTGGGTCCTGAACTCTGGGCCTGGGCGCTGTCCCTCAGCTCTTCAGCTCAAGGCTAGCACTCTACCACTTGAGCCACAGCGCCACTTCCGGCTTTTTTCTTTTTGCTTATGTGATGCTGAGGAATCGAACCCAGGGCCTCATGCATGCAAGGCAAGCACTGTACCACTGAGCCACCTTCCCAGCCCACATTCATAAATTTTTGTATATAGGGTTTTGTTTTTTGCCAGTCCTGGGGCTTGAAATCAGAGGATGGACTCTGACCCTGAGCTTCTTTTGTTGAAGGCTAGCATTCTACCACTTGAACCATAGCATCACTTCCAGCTTTTTCTTTTTATGTGGTACCAACGAGACGTACCCAGGGTTTCCTGCATGCTAGGCAAGCACTCTTCCATTAAGCCACATTCCCAGCCCAATAGGTTTTTATTTGAGTACATTCAGTGCCCAAATGTCAACTTTGGCCTGGCGCTCGTGGCTCACGCCTGTAATCCTAGCTACTCAGGAGGCTGAGATCTGAGGATCGCAGTTCAAAGCCAGCCCGGGCAGGAGAGACCGTGAGACTCCTATCTCCAATAAACCACCAGAAACCCGGAAGTGGCGCTGTAGCTCAAGTGGTAGAGCGCTCGCCTTGAGCTGAAGAGCTGAGGGACAGCGCCCAGGCCCAGAGTTCAAGCCCCACGACTGACAAAAAAAAAAAAAAGTCAACGTTGCCAATTAGTGGCTATCTTTGTGATTCTAAGCCAGTTATTTGGCCTTTGGTAACCCTAATTTTCTGTTTATAAAATAGGTAATTGTTTCTGTATTAAGGCTTTATGAAGATTAAAAGTAACTTAGAGCAATGCCTAATACATAGTAATCCTCAAAAAAAGTGACCTTTCGCAGTTTTTATTATTGTTACAATTAGTGGTAACAATTAGTGTTGCTGTTTTGTAAAGGCATAGATAATGAGAACCTTGTAACACCATTGAGAGGTGGTACTAATAAGACTGGATGTCAGAAGTGAGGGTCATGGCTAGACATGGTGGTGCACACCTGAAATTCCAACACTTGGGGAGGCTAAGGCAAGAGGATCTCAAGTTCAAAGCCAGCCTGTGCTTCACAGTGAGATCTTGTCTCAAAAGGGGAGGGGCACGATTTGGGGAACTGTGATCCTAAGGTGTTAAGGTGTGTCCCAGAAACAAGTCTTCTAAAGAGAAATGAAAAGTCCATCAAAAGCTGAGATTCTCCATGGGTTTCCCTTGGTATTTTTACCTTTAGCTCATTGTTTTGTAGTTTGGATTTCTAATGGTCCCAAATGCTTCCTTTATAAGTAGCAACTGGGTTGGGAAGGTGATTCAGTGGTAGAGTGCTTGCCTTGCATGCATGAGGCCCTGGGTTCTATTTCTCAGCACCACATAAACAGAAAAAGCTGGAAGTGGTGCTGTGGCTCAAGTGGTAGAGTGCTAACCTTGAGCACAGAGAGGCTCAGGGACAGCCTAGGCCCTGAGTTCAAGCCCCAGGACAAAGAAAGAAAGAAAGAAAGAAAGAAAGAAAGAAAGAAAGAGAGAGAGAGAGAGAGAGAGAGAGAGAGAGAGAGAGAGAGAGAGAGAGAGAGAGAGAGAGAGGAAGGAAGGAAGGAAGGAAGGAAGGAAAGAAGGAAAGAAAGAAAGAAAGAGAAAGAAAGAAGGGAAGAAGGAAAGAAAGAGAATAGTAGTACCTAACTTCAGCCTCGGAAATGCCTCTGATGGCAAGACTTATTGGTACCAAACTAGTTTGTGGTTGTGATTCTAGTCCATGAGACAGTCATCTGTGCCTAGGGTTGTAAACATGAGTATATTTGTTCTCTTTGTAGCTATTCCTTAGTGTAGTAAAGTGCTGTCTATGCTTTAGGTGTAGTGGCTCATGCCTGTAATTCCAACAGAGATCAGAAGAATTGTAGTTAGAGGTCAGCTGGGGCAAAAACTTAACAAGACCCCATCTCAACCAACAAACTAGATGTAATAGTTCATATTTGTAACCCCAGTTACATAGGAGGCATAAGTAGGATTCCTGTCTGAGGCTGGCCCCAGACAAAACATGCAAGATCCTATTTGAAGAATAATTAAAGCAAAAATAGTTTTATATATATACATTATTCTATGCATTCTCTTGTCTAGTTAAATAAATAAAAACATTTTTGAAGCCTTTAGAAAAGGAAGAAACAAGTAGTATTGAAGAACCACAATCTGAAGAAACAGTTATTTCTAATTTTTCTACTGGTGAGAATACTGGACCCTTTGCTTTACCAGTTGGAAGAGCAAGGTAAGTTTTTTTGTTTTTTGTTTTGTTTTGTTTTTTGTTTTTTTGTTTTTTGAGGTAACAGTGAGGATAGGTTTTAATTGAAACATAAACTATGAAAACATGTTGCAAGGCTGTAATCTCAGCTACTCAGAGGATTTTGGTCCAAGGCCACCCCAGCAGAAACCTAAGATTCTTGGGCTGGGAATGTGGCTTAGTAGTAGAATGCTTGCCTAGCTATGCATGAAGCCTTGGGTTCGATTCCTCAGTACCACATACACAGAAAAGGCCAGAAGTGGTGCTGTGGCTCAAGTGGTAGTGTGCTAGCTTTGAGCAAAAGAAGCTTAGGGACAATGCCCAGGCCCTGAGTTCAAGCCCCAGAACTGGCAAAAAAAAAAATTAAGATTCTCTCTGGATAGTAACTAAAGCAAAAAGGACTAGGTATATTGTGTAAATAGTGGAAAGATTGTGAAGTTCTGAGTATAATCCATCCCCATTGCTGGAGGGGAAAAAAAGAAAAAAGAAGGAAAAACAAAAAACTAGGCATCTGACCTTCAGTGATGGCCCCTTTGCTCCATATGTCTACCTATCTGTTTAAGGGTGGCTGTACTTGCATGTCCCATAGGTATCTTGAATATGAGCCAGAAGACTGCCAAGTGACAGCTTTCACTTCATTTTTCCCCATGTCTAATCTGGTTCTCCTCTAGTCTTTCTTAGCTTCCCCACCTTCCTCAAGATTGACACCTAGCAGCCTTCACTGGCACCTGAAGTCTTCTCCAGGGGACACACTGGAAATGGGGACGAGTGTTTTTGTTATCATGTTAACCATAATAACAAGCCACTGGCATTTAGTGGTCTGGATTTTGTATGGCAAGGATTCTGCCATGCCTGGCTTGTCCAGCACGAGGGCTGATCCCATTCAAAGCACAGCATGCTTCTGGTAGAAACCAGGTCCCTGTGGCTGCCTCTGCTGCTCCCCCTGCTGCCTCCTCTGGGAACCACATGCATTTCACTCTGCCTTTCCTCCTCCTCCCTCCATGCCCAAGTCCTGCCTCCTGCACTTCTAGAGGATGGAGTGACAAATACACTTAACACCATCCACAACCACTGTCCTGCTAATTTGCTTGGTTTTACTCTAGACATTTATAGTTGTTCTATATTGATAACCTTGTCACTCTTTAACTTCATGGCTCTTTGAATTTAAGAAATAATGTGGCCTGTTAGGCACCAGTGGCTCATGCCTGTAATCCAAGCTACTCAGGAGGCTGAGATCTGAGGATCGTGGTTCAAGGCCAGCCCAGGCAGGAATGTCCATGAGACTCTTATCTCCAATTAACCACCAGAAAACCGGAAGTAGCGTTGTAGCTCAAGAGGTAGAGTGCTCAGGAACAGCGCCCAGGCCCAGAGTTCAAGCCTCAGGACTAAAGAAAAGAAAGGAAAGGAAAGGAGAAAGAGAAGAAAATAGAAGTTTAATCCACATTTATTTGGAAAACTTTTTTTTTTTTTTGGGTCTGGTCGTGGGGCCTGAACTCTGGGCCTAGGCGCTGTCCCTCAGCTCTTCAGCTCAAGGCTACCGCTCCACCACTTGAGCCACAGCGCCACTTCTGGCTTTTTCTGCTTATGTGGTGCTGAGGAATTGAACCCAGGGCCTCAGGCATGCAAGGCAAGCCCTCTACCACTGAGCCACCTTCCCAGCCCTTTTTTTTTTTTTTTTGCCAGACCTGGGGCTTGAATTCAGGGTCTGGTCACTGTCTCTGAGCTTCTTTGGCTCAAGGCTAGTGTTCTACCACTTAAGCCACAGCACCACTTCTGGAATTGAACCCAGGGCTTCATGCATGCTAGGCAAGCACTCTACCACTAAGCCACATTCCCAGCCCTAAAACACTATTTTCGAATTCACGTTTCCTTAACTATCCCAGTAGCCACTGGCTTTGAGCTTCTTGTAGTGTGCGTGTGGGCTCCTACTCATTTCTTTAGAATCAGCTAAGTACTCTGATTCCATTCCCTCTGACTTCCAGCCCTCCCCGTGTTGAGCACCCTACCAGTAGTCCCTCCTGTCCATTCACTCTGCCACTTTCTGGCGCATGCGCGTATGCACACACACACACGTGCATTTGTGTGTATGTGTATGTGTGTGTGTGTTGACCAGTCTGAGGTGCACTGACCTGACCATATTTATACATCTTGCCACTTGATTTCCAGGTTGTTGTTCCTATGAGACTAAACCCTTCATGGTATCTCTTTTAAAGGAAAAATGGATATATTTTGCTGGTGCTGGGGATGGAAGCTGGGGAATTACACATACTAAATAAACATGTGCTGTGACACTGAGCCACACCCTCAGTGCTGAAAAAATATGCTGGCTTAGTCAGCAAACTTAACCTTTAATTGTTCTCCTTACTCTTGTTTTCAAGGCAGTTAATTGGTCTTTATACCATGGCTCACAACCCTAATATGACCCATTTGAATATAAATCAACCAGCTACTGCCCTTCCTCCTCTTTGGATAAGATGTGACAGTTCAGATCCTGAAGAGACCTGTTGGCTAGGTGCTGAGCTTACCACAGCAAATGGCAACATTACAGGAATTGTCTTATATGTGGTCAATTGTAAAGGTGAGTGCCCACTTGTTTCGTTTTTGCTTTGTGTGTGTGTATGTGTGATTGCGTAATTATTTTGTGGTTGGTTTATTTATTTTTGTCGGTCTGGGGGCTTGAATTCAGGGCCTGGGCTCTGTCCCTGAGCCTCTTTCTGCTCTAGGCTAGCATTCTACCACTTGAGCCACAGTGCCACTTCTGGCTTTTTCTGAGTAGCTCGTGGACTTTTCTGAGAACTGTGATTCTCAGATCTCAGCCCACCAGCACCTGGTTTATTTTGTGATTTTTATTTGAAGCTGATATCATTTAAGAGGAAATGAACATAGTGGGACATTTGTTAATTACACAAATCACAGGTGTGCAACTTGCAGTGTGCAGAAAGTATCTCAGCAACACCAGGACGTCTAGACAGGAGGTTATGTGTGTTTTCTTCAGATTTCACTTGATGTGAATATATTTTGGAGAATTTTCATTAGAGCATAAAAAAGCACAATAAATTGATATTAAATTCTAGTCTCACAGTAGGCATTCAGTTTTTTTTGTTTTTGAGATAAGGGTTTGCTATGTTGCCTAGACTGATGTCTTAACTTCTGGCTTAAAGTGGGCATCCTGCCTCAGTCCCCCAAGTAGTTCAACTTACAGGTATACAACACTATGCTCAACTATCTAATTATATAGGCATATATATCTAATTATATGTACATATATTTTCTTGTTGTTTGTTTGAGATATGAAGCCCAGGCTGGACTTGTTCTCCCAATCCAGCCTCTAAAGTGCTGGGCTTATAGGTATGTACTACCATGCCGATCTAACAATGTAGTTTTGAATTGTACCTTTATTTATTTTTCTTTTTTTTATGTCCTATAGCTGATAAAATTTACTCTGTAACTCTGGAAAGTCTAAAACACTCACACAAGAAAAGACATCACTTATCTACTGTAAGTTTTTCTCAGTTATTATTTTATTCAGACTGTTATTGAGGTGCCTTTTTAGTTTGAAGTTTAGCTTTTTTACCCCTAGTATGACTAAATGCTTTTCTGTTATGTCAAAATACATTGGCCAGTTGTGGTTGCTCGTGCTTGTAATCCCAGCTACTCAGGAGTCAGAAATAGGATTGCAAATGGAGGCCAGCCCCAACCAAAAAAGTTGCCAGAAGCTATTTCAACAAACAAACCAGGTGTGATTAATCTATACCTATATTCCCAGCTACTCTGGAGGCAGAGGAAGGAGGATTGCAATCTGAAGCCAGCCTCAGGCAAAAGCACAAGACCTCTATAAAAAAAACAAACCAAAGCATAAAAGACTGGAGGTGTTACTCAAGTGGTAGAGCACCCACCTGATAGTGTGAGGCCCTGTGATATACACACACACACACACACACACACACACACACACACACACACACACACACACACACACACACACACACACACACACACACACACACACACACACACACACACACACACACACACACACACACACACACACACACACACACACACACACCTAAAATATTTTTCATCTTAGCTGAGATATAGTCCTCTGATAGTATCAATAGAGCGTTGGTTCCAGGACTCTGTTTAGGTACCACAACCTAAACATACTTAATTCCTTTATGTATAGTGGTGTAATGTTTGCATTTAACCTGTGTATATCTTCCTTATACTGAAATTCTTCTCTAGATTACATAAAGTGGCTAATACAGTGTAAATGCTTCATACTTGCTATACTCCAGTGTTTGGGGAACATAAAATTGCACCTTCAGTAGAGGTGCAATTTAAATGTGTATGCACACATGTGTGTCTATACATATATATTTAGTGGTACGGGCATTTGAACTCAGGATCTTGTGCTTGTTAGACAGGCATTCTCCCATTCAAGCTATACATCCAGTCTTTATTGCTATCTATCTATCTATCTATCTATCTATCTATCTATCTATCTATCTATCTATCTATCTATTTATTTATTTATTTTGCCAGTCTTAGGGCCTGAGCCTCTTTTGCTCACATTTGCCACATTCCCATACCCACTTTTTAAATTGTTTATCACATGGGGGTCTTGTGTTTTTACCTTGAGCAGGCTTCAGGCAACAATCCTTCTATCTAAGGCTTCCCAAGGACCTAGGACCACAAGCATATACCACAATGCCTGGTTTATTGATTGAATGGGGTCTTTGCCAGAGTTGGCCTCAAACCAGATACTACTAGTATCTGCCTTCTGAGTAGTTTTTGTAAGTATAAGCCATCTCCCCCAATCTATGGTTGATAGACTCAATACATGTCGGACCCATGGATACAGAGGGCCACTATGTTTATAGGCTTCTTGTCTTATGGGTAATGTTGGTGATTTAAGAGAATTGTCTTCTTTTCCCATTTGGAATGCAAATGGAGTATTTGTCTGATTTTGATCTGAGGACAGAGCTGCAGGTGATCTTGGCAATGGGCTCTTACCATATGCACACGTAGCTAAGGGTCTCCCGGGGATATGTTTTTCAGATAACAGCTGGAGGCTTTGCGCAGTATGAGCTCTTTAAGTCCTCTGTCTTGGATGATATCGTCATCCCGTCACAAACTATGATCACTTTGGATATTTCCTGGAGCCCTGTGGATGAAATTCTTCAAATTCCTCCGCTCTCTTCCACCGCAACCCTGGTAGGAGTGGACCTTGTTTTCTCATCGGGTCCCTCGGGTCCCTGTATGGCAGTGTGCATGCTTATTGTTGGTGCTGCCTGCATTAGCCCCGACAAGGAATGCTGGCCTTGCCTCTGGGGCCTCAGCAGAGCGCCAAGGGAGCTGAGCTTCAAGTGCTCATAATCCATAAATACAGAATTTAATAATTTTCTAGTAGTTAATTCTTTTCTTTATTCTTTGTGCCAGTACCAGGGTTTGAACTCAGGGCCTCAGGGCCTGGGCACTGTCCCTGAGCCTTTTTGCTTAAGGCTGGTGTTCTATTTGAGTCACACTTCTACTTTTGGCTTTTTGCTGATTAACTGGAGGTAAGATTTTGTTGGACTTTCCTGCCTGATTGATTTTGAACTGTGATCCTTAGATCTCAGCCTCTTGAGTGGCTATGGGTATAAACCACTAGCACCAGACTTCTAGTAGTTAATTCTTGAGTGGAGATTCAAGTAGAATCACCAAAATGACTTGTTATCTCTGCAGTTCTTAAGAATGCAAATATCAGCCAGGTGCCAGTGGCTCACACCTGTAATCCTAGCTACTCAGGAGACAGATCTAAGAATTGTGGTTCAAAGCCAGCCCTGCCAGGAAAGTCCATGAGAGTCTTTATCTCCAATAAATCTCCAAAAAACTGGAAGTGGCGCTGTGGCTCAATTGGTAGAGTGCTTACCTTGAGCTGAAGAGCTGAGGGACAGGCCCCCATGACCAACAAAAAAAAAAAAGAAAAAGAATGCAAATATCGAGATTGGGAAGGTGGCTCAGTGGTAGAGTGCTTGCCTCGCATGCATGAGGCCCTGGGTTTGATTCCTCAGCACCACATTAGCAGAAAAAGCCAGAAGTGGCGCTGTGGCTCAAGTGGTAGAGCTTTAGCCTTGAGCTGAAGAGCTGAGGGACAGCACACAGGCCCAGAGTTCAGGCCCCACGACTGACACCCCCCCCAAAAAAAAAAGAAAAAAGAAAAAAAGAATGCAAGTATGAGTGATCCATCAAAATTGTTACAATAATACTAAACCTGTTTACTCTACATTTATCTAGCTCAGAGGTTGTTTATCTTAACAAATTAGGCAGAATTGGTAATAAAAATTTGTGTATAGGATACTTAATGCAGCAATATAGCCCTATTTTCAAAGTATTAACAACAAAGTTTGACTGTTTGTAGAGAAATGATTAAAGTACATTTCCCTGGTGAAATTTGACACAAGCTCTCTGTATTTTTGTGGTATTTATTCTTGAGGGCCTCATGATTGCTAGGCAAGTACCAGGCTTTATAATATCTGTTCTGCAATAAAAGGAAAATAATCAGATATTCAAAATACTATGTGTTTGAATCTCTTTGGGAATCTAATAATATAATTCGTATGTGACTCACCTCTGACCTGCTTGGTGTTAACACTGGTTTCTGCCCTACAATTAAATCTTTATGCTTTTCTTTCTCTTTATTAGGTGTTTACATACATTGATATTTTCTTCTTTTTTTTCTTTTTTTTTTTTTTCCAAGGCTGAACAGCAGAGTGTCCCTTTGCCCTCTGACTACAGTAGTATGCTGTTTGGCTTAGTTAGATGTAATAAGCAGATTGATTGCACTTTATTTTCGGTGTGTGTGACAATGCTTAGGTTATCACTGAGTTTTGAGGTGTGCTTATGCAAATTTCTCCTAGCTTGTCCTCTGGGAAATTCCATGGGGAGGTGGGCAGGAGATGTGAGGGGGGTGGTTTGTTCCTTGTTCCCATGTAGACAGAGGGTGTGGTGGCCAGGATTAGGACTGTATCAGAATGGCTGCAGCTGCTGATGGAGGGTAAGGTTTCCAAATGAGGTGTTGATATCACTTTAATTCATTGGTGCTTTATGAAATGCATACTTCAACGTGTAGAGAAATGTAGAGAAGATGGAATCAGAATAAAAACTGACAAGGCTTTGGGTGTTTTTTTCAGAATATCAAAGTTGAATCAGGAGAGCTCAGAGGTTGTTTGAATCATCTTCACAGAGAACTGAAATTTCTCCTTGTAAGTACCATTTGGGAATTCCTGTATTTCACTTTCATGAAAATAGTTGCTTACATAACTTTTACTTTATTCAAAATTTGTTTTCAATGTAATGTATTCATAAAATACTCGAGAACTGAGGCAGTTGGGCTGGGAAGGTGGCTCAGTGGTAGAGTGCTTGCTTTGCATGCATTAGGCCCTGAGTTTGATTCCTCAGCATCACATAAGCAGAAAAAGCTGGAGGTGGTGCTGTAGCTCAAGTGGTAGAGCGCTAGCTTTGAGCTGAAGAGCCTAGGGACAGTGCCCAGGCCCAGAGTTCAGGCCCACGACTGACCAAAAAAAAAAAAAAAAAGAGAGAGAACTGAAGCAGTTTAATTTCATTTATATGACCATTGTCCTTCCAATTAAAGGGAGAATATCTATCCCCTGTTATTTGTGTATGGTTTTTACTCCTAAAACCCTACGTCCCAGCTGGTTCAGCTGCCAGTTTATTTCACATACATGTGTAGTTCATTATTGACAACTGGGATTTTGATTAAAGAATAATGTACATGTTTTACCGGAAGTTTTATGTTTCAGTCATTTAGCTCTAACATATCTCAAGAGAGATACATTCTTCATATCCTTTTATTACCGTAGAAATTCCAAATGTCCACCTGGAACGTGCAGCCAGGCACATGCTGACTTCCCTTTCTTCTTTTGAATTTTATTTTATTTTATTTTTTTATTTTTATTTTTTTTGTTCTGGTCGTGGGGCCTGAACTTGGCCTGGGCGCTGTCCCTCAGCTCTTCAGCTCAAGGCTAGCACTCTACCACTTGAGCCACAGCACCACTTCTGGCTTTTTTCTTTTTGCTTATGTGGTGCTGAGGAATCAAACCCAGGGCCTCATGCTTGCAAGGCAAGCACTTTACCACTGAGCCACCTTTCCAGCCTTCTTCTTTTGAATTTTAGAGACAAATTCATCCCATAAAATTTACTCATTTTTAGTGTGATGTGCAGTCAGTTTCTATTCACCTAGGTTGTACAACCATCACTGTAGTTAACTAGTTAGTGCTTTATAACTTTATTGCTCCATAGCATTCCATTGTATGGATATACACCACATTTTGTTTACCCAAGCATCAACTGGCAGAAATTGTTGTCTCTATTTTTAGGCTATTACAATGCTGTGGTGAATGATGTTTTCACCCCTCTTGAATAGAGTTGCTAGGTCATATAGTAACTAAGTTTAACTTCCCCCTTTTATTTATTTATTTATTTTATTTTTGGCAGTCCTGGGGCTTGAACTCAGGGTCTGGGCACTGTCCCTAGGTTTCCTTTTGCTCAAAGCTAGTACTCTACCACTTGAGTCACAGAAATACTTCTGGTTCTTTCTATTTCTTTGGTACTGAGGAATCGAACCCAGGGCTTCATGCATGCTAGGCAAGCTCTCTACCACTAAGCCACATTCCCAGTCCCTTACCTTTCTTTTTGTGGTGCTGAGGAATGAACCCACTATGTCACCCAACGCTAGTTTTCTTTTTTTTTCCTGTGATATCGGGCTTGAACTCAGGGCTTCCTACTCTTCACATGGCTTTTTTGCTCAAGGCTGGCACTCTGCCACTTGAGCCACAGCTCCTCTGCAGGCTTTTTTGCTGGTTAATTGGAGATAAAAGTCTCTCAGATTTGTCTGCCTGGGCTGGCTTTGAACTGTGATCCTCAGAGCTCAACCACTGGAGTACTTAGAATTATAGGCATGAGACATTGATGGTAGGTAGAAGCTAAACCTTTTTTTTTTTTTTAATGGTTTTAAGATGTTCTGAGAATTCTGTAGACTGCTTCTCCCCTGTGGTTAGTCATCATAGTCATCACACCTTCTTTTTTTTTTTTTTTTTTTTTTTGGGTCCGGTCATGGGGCCTGAACTCTGTCCCTCAGCTCTTCAGCTCAAGGCTAGCGCTCTAACACTTGAGCCACAGCGCCACTTCCGGCTTTTTTCTGTTTGCTTATGTGGTGCTGAGGAATCGAACCCAGGGCCTCAGGCATGCAAGGCAAGTGCTCTACCACTGAGCCACCTTCCCAGCCCATCACACCTTCTTTATCTTACTCCATGCTCCTTCCTTTCTCTGTACTCTATGTCCTTTCAGCTCAACAGCAACAGAAGCCTTATCTTGTTCTGCCCTATTTCAGCCTGTCTCCACTGGTTGTTTTTCTGTTTTTTTTGCAGTACTAGGATTTGAACTCAGGGACTCTTGTAAGGCAGGCATTCCACCACCTCAGTCCATTTTTGTTGTTGTTGTTATTTTTAGGCTACGGCCTTGCATTTATGTGTGGGCCATGTGCCCCAGTTCTAGGATGACAGCATATGACCCTAAGCACTCAGCTTTTTTTAATGACTGAGATTGTCCAGGCTGCCCTTAATGATCCTTCTGATCTCAGCCTCCTTAGTAAACTAGGATTAGAAACTTGAGCCACTGCACCCAACTTCAACAACCTTTTGTCAGTTTTGCTTAGATGTCATACTATGTGTATACACAGTACGCTATTTTTATGTGAATTTTCATTCAATTCCACATTTGTCTTATTCTCATTATTTTGGCATCTTTGCGGGAAAACCCAGTATCACACTATTCTTGTAGTTCCGGTGTACTAAGAATCATAGTTTAGAACACCATGCTTAGACTCAGTTTGCTGAATGTATATCCTGGTACATTCATTATTCACTGTGAAACCTGAGCAAGTTGCTCAACCTCTCAGCTACAGTAAACTGAGTGTAATAGTATTATCTGCCTCAGAGTTTTGTTAGAATTTACTAGCATCCTATGTATAATGCACTTTAGCAATGCCTGTGTGTGTGACAAATAAGAAATGTCAGTTGGGCCTGTTGTAATCCTAGCTACTCAGGAGGCTGAGATCTGAGGATCATGGTTCAAAGCCAGCCCAGGCAAGAAAGTCTGTGAGACTTATTTTTTTTTCTTTTTGTCAGTCATGGGACTTGAACTCTGGGCCTTGGGTGCTTTCCCTCAGCTCTTTAGCTCAAGGCTAGCGCTCTACCACTTGAGCAACAGCACCACTTCTGGTTTTCTGGAGATAAGTTTATTTATTGGAGATAAATGTCCCATAGACTTTCTTGCCCGGGCTGGCTTTGAACTGCGATCCTCAGATCTCAGCCTCCTGAGTAGCTAAGGTTACATGCATGAGCCACTGGCACCCAGCTCTGTGAGACTCTTTTCTCCAATTAACTACCAGAAAACCACAAGTGGAGTTGTGGCTCAAAGTGGTAGAGTGCTAGCCTTGAGCAAAAGATCCCAGAGACAGGAACAGGCTCTTGTGTTTAAGCCGTTCCTCCCCCGCTCAAAAAAAAAGTCAATTTAATTAAAATTATTTTGAATGTATCCTTATTTACTAAGCTATGTTGTCTGCTAATAAGCTTCTTGCTTTTTTCAATACTGTATAGGTTCTGGCTGAAGGTGTGAAGACTGGTGTAACGGAATGGCTTGAGCCTCTGGAAGCCAAGTCTGCTGTTGAACTTGTACAGGAATTTCTGGATGGTGATTGCTTTCCCAATTCACTCTTGTCTGGTGTTTGCTTTTCTTTCTTTCTTTTCTTTCTTTCTTTCTTTCTTTCTTTCTTTCTTTCTTTCTTTCTTTCTTTCTTTCTTTCTTTCTTTCTTCCTTCCTTCCTTCCTTTTTTCTTTCTTTCTTTCTTTCTTTCTTTTTTTTTTTTGGCCAATTTTGGGATTTGAACTCTGGGCTTGGGCGCTCTCCCTAAGTTCCTCTTTGCTCAAGGCTAGCACTCTACCACCTGAGCCACAGTGCCACTTCCAGCTTTTTCAGGGATTACTTGGAGATAAGAGTCTCATGGACTTTCCTGCCAGGGCTGGCTTAAAATCATGATCTTCAGTTCTCAGCCTCCTGAATAGCTAGGATTATAGGCAAGAGCCACCTGCTTCCACATGTTTGCATTTCTTAATTGAGAATTTATACTTGTATTTAAATACAAGTTGTCACTTTAAGCTTGGTAGACTTTTTAGATGAGATGTATTAAAGCTGTGGTCTGAGTCAGGTGCTAGTGCTGGTGGCTCACACCTATAATCCTAGTAACTCAGGAAGCTAAGATCTAAGATTATGGTTCAAAACCAGCCAGGGCAGGAAAGTCTGTGAGATTCTTATCTCCAATAAACTACTCAGAAAAGCTGGAACTGGAGCTGTGGCTCAAGTGGTAGAGCTTTAGCCTTGAGCAAAAAGAAGCTCAGGGATAGTATCCAGGCCCAGAGTTCAAGCCCTAGGTCTGGCCAAAAAAAAAAACAACCCCAAAACTTGTGGTCTGACATAATTGGAGTGACAGCTAAAATACTACTAAAGTACTAATGGTAGAGATCTAAGTAATTCTTTTTTTTTTTTTTTTTGGTGGTCCTGGGGCTTGAACTCAGGGCCTGAGCATTTCTATGAGCTTTTTTCACTCAAGGCTAGTGTTCTATCACTTTGAGCCACAACACCATTTCTGATTTCCTGTTGGTTAATTAGAAATAAGAGTCTCAGGAACTTTCCTGCTGAGTCTGGCTTAGAACCACCTCAGATCTCAGCCTCCTGTGTAGCTAAGATTATAGACATGAGCTACTGGCACCCAGAGGATCTAAGTAATTCTAAAACTCAGTAAGGTTTTGTCTGAACGTATATGACACATCTCTGTGTAAGAGTCCCAGGTATGCAAAGTAAACAGGACTCAAGAAACAAAGGACCTCTACTTAATTTGTTGTATCATTTCTAAATGACTCCATGTTCTTGCCCTCATATATTGTCTTTGTTTTTTTGTTTTTTGTTTTGTCTGGTTGTAGGGCCTGAATGCTGAGCCTGGGCGCTATCCCTCAGCTCTTTAGCTCAAGGCTAGCGCTCTACCACTTGATCCACAGCGCCAATTCCGGCTTTTTTCTCTTTGCTTATGTGGTGCTGAGGAATCGAACCCAGGGCCTCAGGCATGCAAGGAAAGCACTCTACCACTGAGCCACCCTCCCAGCCTATATATTGTCTATATATGTATGCTCATCTGAGGTAAGCTAGGAGGAGGGCACAGAACCAGAAGGAAATGGGAAAATATAAGCTGGACGTTGATGAAACGAACATAGGGCAGCAATGGGAGGGAGGGAATGAGAGGGAAAGAGGTAACAGCTTACACTAAGCAAAAGGAAAGGTGGAAGAAATAGTTGTATTGTCAAAGCTCATAGAATTCACAAACTTTATAGACCATGATAATGACAATTTTCCTCATGAAGGTCAAAATGTTTGTGACTTTAAGTATCTCTATCCCACAATGCTGTGAAATTTATGTAATCACTTAATAAAAAAAATTATTTAAGAGGCTGGGAAGGTGGCTCAGTGCTTGCCTTGCATGCATGAGGCCCTGGGTTCGATTCCTCAGCACCACATAAGCAGAAAAAGCCAGAAGTGGCTCAAGAGGTAGACAGCTATCCTTGAGCTGAAAAGCTAAGGGTCAATGCCCAGGCCCAGAGTTCAGGCCCCACAACTGACAAAAAAAAAAAAAAAAAAACAGTGTCAGGGATGATTGTAGGGGGAAACTGACATTGGGTTAGTTTTCCTGCTGTCTTCATCCTCACACCCTGCCTGATGGGGTCTGTTAATACTTCCACTGTGGAAGTCGGTGATTCTGTGATGTCCAGTCTGCTCCCGATCTTTAATACTTGCAAATAGGATTAGGATGGAAATAATTGGGAAAGCAGAAATCTAAAATCAGGCTAATAAGCTTTTGGTACTTTCTAGACTTAAATAAACTGGATGGATTGGGTGATTCTGCAAAAAACGACACAGAGGTAAGTGATTATGATCAGTTAGAAATGTGTTAGTGGAATAGCTCTTGCAGCCTGGGCACATGGTTGCCTCCCGTGTTGTATTCTCTCAGATGGATTGTTCAGTCATATGTATTACTAGTTGCTATGTTGCAAAGAAGTAGGAGCAAGTATGTTAATATGCTAGAAGATGGAATGTTGTTTTATTAAATTAAACTATTTATGGTCTCATTTGATGAAAACAAAAGGTGACAAAGGTAATTTTAGAAATATTTTCATTTTTAGGCATTATAGCTTTTTGGTTTCTGTTTTGAGCCAAGGTCTTGCTGTGTATCCCAGGCTCGCTTTGAACTTACAGTCTTTCTGCCTTAGCCTCACCCTACTGAGGTTACAGGTTTTCTTTTTTGTTTGTTTGTGCCAGACCTGGGACTTGAGCTCAAAGCCTCAGTGCTGTCCCTAAGCTCTTGTGCTCAAGGCTAGCACTCTACCACTTGAGCCACAGCTCCACTTCCACCTTTTTGGTGGTTAATTGGAGGTAAGAGTCCTCATAGGTGCTGGGAGTATGGGTTAGTGATAGTGTGCTTGCCTAGCATGTGTGAAGTCCTGGGTTCAATTCCTCGCTGCCACGTAAACAGAAAAAAGCCAGAAATGGTGCTGCTAGCAAAAGGCTAGCCTTTAGCAAAAGAGCTCAGGGACAGTGCCCAGGCCCTGAGTTCAAGCTCCAGGACTGGCAAAAAAAAAAAAAAAAAAGAGTCCTCATGGACTTTCTTGCTAGGGCTGGCTTCAACCCTCAATCCTCAGATCTGAGCCTCCTAAAGAGCTAGGTTTATAAGCATGAATCACCAGCTACAGGTGTGTGTGTGTGTGTGTGTACCATGTGTGTGTGTGTACCGTGTGTGTGTGTGTACCGTGTGTGTGTGTACCATGTGTGTGTGTGTGTGTACCGTGTGTGTGTACCGTGTGTGAGTGTGTACCGTGTGTGAGTGTGTACCGTGTGTGTGTGTACCGTGTGTGTGTGTACCGTGTGTGTGTGTGTACCGTGTGTGTGTGTACCGTGTGTGTGTGTGTACCGTGTGTGTGTGTGTGTGTACCGTGTGTGTGTGTACCGTGTGTGTGTGTGTGTGTACCGTGTGTGTGTGTGTGTGTGTGTGTGTGTGTGTACCACGTCCAGTTTTCTAGTGGTTTATTGGAGATAAGAGTCTCACGGACTTTGTTGCCCTGGCTGGGAACCACGATCCTCAGATCTCAGCCTCCTGAGTAGCTAGGATTACAGGCGTGAGCTACCAGTGCCCGCCCAGCATCAGCTACAGGTTTTTTAAGAGTTACTTTGTATGTGTTCCAAAATCCAAAATTTTCTCAGAGCAGCATTTAAACAGTGTTGACAATAGAAACTCCTTTACTTTAAAAACAAGCTGAAGATTCTCTGCATTTGCTTCTTTTTCAGACAGTGAAGCATGACACAGCTGCAGTTGATCGGTCTGTTCTTATCACAGTGCGGGGCGATCTAGATTTTGCTGAGCAACTTTGGTGCAAAATGAGCAGCAGTAGGTACCATGGTGATTAGGCATTCCGTCTGCTTCAGTTTAGGAAGTAATGAAATTTGTTCTTCTGGTCTTATATGGGACTAATGATTTCTGTTGTTGTATTCATTGCTGGAGTGGGTTGGCATATTCTACTCAAGAGCTGTACAAAAAGCCATGCGCCAGTGGCTCATGCCTGTAATACTAGCTATTTGGGAATCTAAGATCTGAGGATGGAGGTTTAAAGCCAGTCCAGGTAGCAAAGTCCATGGGACATTTATCTCCAGTTAACCACCAGAAAACCAGAAGGGGCACTGTGGCTCAAGAGGTAGAGTGCTCACCTTGAGCTGAAGAGTGCAGGGACAGCACCCAAGCCCAGAGTTCAAACCCCATGACTGACCAAAAAAAAAAAAAGAACTGTACAAAGACAAAACTGTAGTTTTCTCCTGCCTTTAAGAGCATAAAACTTAATTGGTTTTATGCCATATTTATACATAGAACCACATATATCTTAATAAAATTATAGTTAGAAGTTGGGCACTGATGGCTCCACCCGGTCACCCTAGCTACTCAGAAGGCTGAGAGCTGAGGATTGCAGTTTGAATCCATTCCTGGCAGGTAAGTCCATGAGACTTTGATCTCCAAGAACCACCAGAAAACCGGAAGTGGTGCTGTGGCTGAGTTCAAGCCCCAGGACTACCCCCCACCCCAACCCACCCCAAAAAAAGATTATGACTAAATTTGTTGCCTTTTAGAAATCTTTTCACCGTTTTCCATCCATGCAGTACATATTTCCATCTTCTTTTTAATGTATGTATCCTTAAGATGAGTGGTATTGTTTGATCTGTAGAAACATGAAAATAATGTTAGGACTGATGTGTTTTTCCAGGTGTGGTTTCATACCAAGACCTGGTGAAGTGTTTCACACTGATCATCCAGAGTCTGCAGCGTGGGGACATACAGCCATGGGTAGGTTGCACAGTCAGGAGGCTTTTTCTCTGTGGTAAAACATGCTGGGTACGCAGCCCCTGGGACGGACTGCCTAAGTTTGTTCCAGCCCTGGTGCTTTCTAGCTTTGTGAACATTGGCAAGTTCCTTTACTTCTCTGTACCCTAATGTCATCATCTGTAAAGTGAGGGTAGGACTTATAACTTCTTTATATTATGGTTTGAGGCTCAACTAGTTTAATTCATGTAAAGTACCTCCTTCCTGGAGCTTAATTAAGTGCTCAGGACATGTATGCTACAATGTTACCTTTATTAACTGCTGTGTAAATGAAAATTTTTATCACTGGTGAGGATAAAAGCTGGGAGGGAGCCTCTTTCTTTCTTTTTAGTTTGTTGGTTGTAGGATTTGATCTCAGGGGCCAGGCGCTATCCCTAAGTTTTTGTTTTGTTTTGTTTTGATTTTGATTTTGATCAGTCTTGTTTTTCTGGTCGTTTATTGGAGATAAGAGTCTCACGGACTTTCCTCCCCAGGCTGGCTTTGAACCGGGATCCTCAGATCTCAGCCTCCTGAGTAGCTAGGATTACAGGCATGAGCCACCAGCCACCAGCTCCCTAAGCTTTTTTGCTCAAGGCTAGTGCTCTACCACTTTGAGCTACAGCTCCACTACTAAGTTTTAAGGGGTTAATCGAAGATAAGAGTCTCATGGACTTCCCTATCTGGGCTGCCTTCAAACCTCCATTCTCAGATCTCAATCTCCTGAATAGCTAGGATTATAGACATGAGCTACCAGGATCCTGATGGGATACTCTTTCTTTTCTTTTCTTTTCTTTTTGCCAGTCCTGGGGCTTGAATTCTGGGTCTGGGCACTGTCCTTGAGCTTCTTTGCTCAAGGCTAGCACTCTACTACTTGAGCCACAGCACCACTTCTAAACTTTTCTGTGTATGTATATGGTACTGAGGAATTGAACACAAGCTTCATGCATGCAAGGCAAGCACTCTACCATTAAGCCACATTCCCAGCCCTGGGATTCTCTTTCTAAATATCGACTTTGATGGTACATTGGGATCGTTAGACTGTAGTACACCCTTTGAACTAGGACCCACCCCAAACTTGCACATAAAAATACATATTAGACTAATCACTACAGTTTCCTGCTTAGTAGAATAAAGATGTAAACTAATTTTCCCCCCTCATTAATCCAATGACTAAGTCAATAATGATATAGTTTACATAATGGCATTTGTGATAGTTGCCAAAGCCGGTGCTGTAGAGAGAAGAAAGGAAGATACCAAATTGCTTGAAATGTAAATTTTGGGGAAAAACATCTGAAAACAAATTTGCTATAATCTTAGTAGCAATCACCTATGGTAGAAACATAGAAGGCATTTTTCTCCAGCTGCATTACACCTTTTTAAAATTTTTATTTATTTTTTGTAGGTCGTGGGGCTTTAACTGTGTCCCTGAGCTCTTCAGCTCAAGACTATCATTCTACCTACCACTTGAGCCACAGCACCACTTCCGGTTTTCTGGTGGTTAATTGGAGATAAGAGTCTCATGGACTGGGCAGGCTTTGAACATCGATCCTCAGATCTCAGCCTCCTGAGTAGTTAGGATTACGGGCATAAGCCACTGGCACCTGGCTTGCATTACACATAAAAACTTTTCCATGATGAATTTGTTACTTTTGTGTCTGGGTGTACATAAGTTCCAGTACTGGCACTTGAACTCAGGCCTGGGTACTGTCTCTGAGTTTTTGTTTTGTGTTTTTGGTCGTGGGGCTTGAACTCTGGGCCTAGGTACTGTCCCTGGGCTCTTCAGCTCAAGGTGAGCACTCCACTGTTTGAGCCACAGCGTCACTTTGGTTTTCTGGCTGGCATTGAACCACAAGCCCCAGATCTCAGCCTCCTGAGTAGCTAGGATTACAGATGTGAGCCATTGGCTCCTGACTGGCTTCTCTGAGCTTTTTTGCTCAAGGCTAACACTCTACCACTAGAGTCACAGCTCTACTTCTGTATTTTTGATGGTTAATTGGAGACAAGAGTCTTGTGGAAACAGGGTACCAGTGACTCACACCTGAAATTCTAGCTATTTAGGAGGCTGGTGTCTAGGGATCATGGTTGGAAGCCAGCCCAGGCAGGAAAGTCCATAAGACTTTTATCTCCAATTAAATACCAAAAAAAAAAAAACGGAAGTAGAGCTGTGGCTCAAGTGGTAGAGTGCTAGGCTTGAAGACAAAAGCTCAAGGGACAGTGCCCAGGCTCTGAGTTCAAGCCCCAGGACCAGTATAAAAAAAAATATATATATATATATATATAGGGGCTGGGAAGGTGGCTCAGTGGTAGAGCGCTTGCCTTGCATGCATGAGGCCCTGGATTCGATTCCTCAGCATCACATAAGCAAAAAGAAAAAAGCCGGAAGTGGCGCTGTGGCTCAAGTGTTAGAGCGCTAGCCTTGAGCTGAAGAGCTGAGGGACAGCGCCCAGGCCGAGTTCAGGCCCCACTACCAGACCCCCCCCCCCAAAAAAAATATATATATAATAAATATATATTATATATATAATAATAAAAAGTATCATTCAGGTTACTTATTCATTCAGGGTACTAAGAATGCAAACTGATCATTTTTAAGTTGTAACTAATGCAGCTCTCTGCCTCTTTTGGGAGTTATCCTTATGGCCTCACATGCTCTTATTGTGACTAGCTCCACAGCGGGAGTAACAGCTGGCTGAGCAGGCTCATCCACCAGTCTTACCATGGAACCATGGACACAGTGTCCCTCACAGGGACTACTCCACTGCAGATGCTCTTGGAAATCGGCCTGGACAAACTGAAAAAAGATTACATCAGTTTTTTCATAGGTAATGTGCCAGCAAATTCGGTCTTTCGTGAGCTTTCCTAAAGCTTATTTGAATACATGCATTTTTCTTTCTAGGTCAGGAACTTGCATCGTTGAATCATTTGGTGAGTTCATTTTTCTTCTTATCTGTGCTAGTCCTAGGGCTTGAACTCAAGGCCTGGGCACTGTCCCTGAGCTTTTTTGTTTTGTTTCGGTTTGTTTTTGTGTTGTTGGTTGTAGGGGCTGAACTCTGGGCTTGGGCACTGTCCCTCAGTTCTTCAGCTCAAGGCTTAGCGCCCTATCACTTGAGCCACAGCACCACTTCTGCCTTTTTCTGCATATGTGGTGCTGAGGAATCGAACCCAGGGCCTCATGCATGCGAGCCAAGCACTCTACCACTGAGCCAACTTCCCAGCCCTCCCTGAGCTTTTTTATTACAGGCTAGTTCTCTACCACTTGAGCTACACTTCCACTTCGATAGTTATGGTGGTTAATTGGAGATTTGGTGGTTAACTGGAGAGTTTTATAGATCTTCTTATTTGGGCTGGCTTTGAAGTGTGATCCTCAGATCTCAGCCTCCTAAGTAGCTAGGATTACAATTGTAAGCCACCAGCACTTGGCTATCAGGTCATTTTGTGTAGTTATTAATGCCTATAATGTGCCAGCATCTGTCTGGGATCCTATAAAGCATCCGTGAAACAAATGATTCCCTAAGACAGATGAAATAAATAATTTATTCAGTGTCATTTCTCATTCTCTATAAATTCATCATGCTGATACGTAGTTGTGTACTGCTTACACTGATGTGCTACACAAGTCTTCTAGAGAGCTGAGGGAGTGCCCTTAACCCTACAAAAAAATGTTGTCACCCCTTCTTTTGACCCATTTGTAGTTCACTTGAAGGATTGTTTTCCAATGAATTTATGATGTTCTTTAATGTACTGACCCCAAGACCAGTCTCAGGTCTCTAGGGCTGCTCTCGGCTGTTACCCTGTGGCTTTCTCTCCTCAGGGAAGTTTGTTCCCTGAGAAAAAGCAGAGAGCATCTCTAATGCTTCACTGCCTTCTGAGGGGCTCACCTGCCGGGTCATTGCACAGACCAGGAGGTAACTCCTATCTGATTATCTTAAGGTCAGTCAGTAAAATCCCATTATGCTTATAGGTTCTCGACTCACTCGCAGAGAAGGGATTGTCAAAGTTTGTACTCCAGGAAACCAGTCAGTCAGTGGTAGCCATTATCAAATTCATCTGCTCATTTTTATTGTGCCACATTCCCAGCTTCTATCTTATTTTTAAGGCATCAAGTCAGTAAGTCTATAAAGGTTGAGAGCTGTCTTGGGACTTGTCATTTATTCCATCTGAAGAGTATATGGTGGGTATATTGGCTTATCCCTTTAGGACCTCGAGATGCCTTTATTAGAGAATATGTATAATTATTTGCTTAGAACATTCTCACTGAAAATTTTACATCTAGATGAGTATAATTTTTTTAATTGTTTTTTCTTTTTTTTTTTTTTTTTTTTCAGTGGTGCTGGGGTTTGAACTCAGGCTCTTGGACTTGTAGCAAGGGCTATACTTCCAGCCCATGTATACTTTAGTTTTAAAAATTAGTAGTGATCCCGGTGCCAGTGACTCACGCCTGTAATCCTAGCTACTCAGGAGGCTGATATCTAAGGATTGTAGTTCAAAGTTAGCCAGAGCAGGAAAGTCTGTGAGACTCCTATCTCCAATTAACCACCAGAAAACCAGAAGTGGCACTGTGGCTTAAGAAGTAAAGCACTAGCTAGCCTTGAGCTGAAGACCTGAGGGACACGTCCAGGCGCAGAGTTCAATGCCCACGACTGACCAAAAAAAAAAAAAGTAGTGAAAGGTAGATTCTATCTAGCTGTCTCCTCCTCCTAATATGTGTTCAAACTTAGACATGCTGGCATAATCATACCCTTTCCAAAGTTTCTGCTTATTCTTCAACTCCCTGTTTTCTCTACCTTTTTTTGTGTTTTTTGGGGTCCGGTCATGGGGCCTGAACTCTGGGCCTGGGTGCTGTCCCTCAGCTCTTCAGCTCAAGTCTAGCGCTCTACCACTTGAGCCACAGCGCCACTTCCGGCTTTTTTTCTTTTTGCTTATGTGGTGCTGAGGAATCAAACCCAGGGCCTCAGGCATGCAAGGCAAGCGCTCTACCACTGAGCCAACTTCCCAGCCCTTTCTCTACCTTTTATTCCAGGAATACTTCATTTCTCCATCAGTGGATACCCAGGAACAGATTCACCGTGTGCAAAAACTCCACCATATTTTAGGAATCCTTGTTAGTTGCATGCAGTTCATTAAGTCTCAGCATGAGCTTCTCTTTTCTTTAACTCAGTAAGTATGTCTCTTGTTCACTCACATGGAAATATATTGTACTCCAAGAAATTGAAGCCAAAATAGGTGCAGTTTTGATTGCCAGTTAGGCTAGGACCTGTTCACCCTGCCTTAATAGTGTGGGGTTGGGTCAATGTCATAGGAAGGCAGGCTTTGGATTTACTTTGCCTTTGCTTCTATAACTTCCGAACTTCCTTCAGAAGTTTCCCCTCTATCTTGTTTTCTCATCTGTGAAATGGATCTAATTAGGCTCTTGTATTCTTTTTTTTTTTTTTTTTTTTTTTGTCGGTTGTAGGGCTTGAACTCTGGGCCTGGGCGCTGTCCCTGAGCTCTTCAGCTCAAGGCTAGTGCTCTACCACTTGAGCCACAGCGCCACTTCCGGTTTTTTCTGGTGGTTAAATGGAGATAAGAGTCTCAGGACTTTCCTTGCCCAGGCTGGCTTTGATCGTGATCCTCAGATCTCAGCCTCTTGAGTAGCTAGGATTACAGGCATGAGCCACCAGCGCCCGGCTACTCCTGTATTCTTAAAGGATTAAATGATGTATTGTATATGAGGTACCTGATACTGAATAGGTAGTTAATAAATACTATTTTTTTTTCTTTTCACGTCCTTATGAGTCAGACTGATCGCTGCTAGCCATTTATATAATAACAAAAATTAAGTGGAAAGACAGACACTGGCTATACTTCTAGCTACTTAGGAAGCTAAAATCTGAGGATCATGGTTCAAAGCTAGCCCGGGCAAGAAAGTTCGAGAGCTTCTTATCTCCAGTTAACCACCAGAAAACCGGAAGTGGCACTGTCACTCATAGTAGAGCCCTAGCTTTTAGCAAAAAGAGCTCAGGGACAACACTTAGGCCCTGAATTCAAGCCCCACCACCACCAACAAAAAAAAAAAAGAAAACAAGTCACGTGGTATCCTTACATCTCTATGAGCAATATTGCTGAAATTAGAGATTCTGATGAGTTTGACTAAAGACAGTATGGAATATGTGGATTTCTAGGTTCTTAGGTATATTTGAGGCTTAAAAATCTAGAAATAAATGAGCCATTGCCTATTCTAAACTTAGAATTTCCTTGGGCTGGGAAGGTGGCTCAGTGGTAGCGCACTTGCCTTGCATGCATGAGGCCCTGGGTTTGATTCCTCAGCACCACATAAGCAAAAAAAAAAAACCCAGAAGTGCCGCTGTGGCTCAAGTGGTAGAGCGCTAGCCTTGAGCTGAAGAGCTGAGGGACAGCGCCCAGGCCCAGAATTCAGGCCCCATGACTGGACCCAAAAATAAAAAATAAATAAAATAAAATAAACTTAGAATTTCCTTTAATTATAAAGAAGGAAGTTTGTAATTGTTATTGTTTACAGACCTAACAGGGTTTTTTGTGTTGTTTTTCTTTTCATTACATATCAGAAATATAGGGCTGAGGATGTAGCTCATGGTAGAGTACTTGCCTAACATGTGGGAGGCCCTGGGTTCAATCCTTAGCACTGCACAATAGCACTATCAGGCTGGGAAGTTGGCTCAGTGGTAGAGCGCTTGCCTTGCATGCATGAGGCCCTGGGTTCGATTCCTCAGCACCACATAAGCAGAAATAGCCAGAAGTGGCGCTGTGGCTCAAGTGGTAGAGTGTTAGCCTTGAGCTGAAGAGCTGAGGGACAGCATCCAGCCTAGAGTTCAAGTCCTACAACTGACAAAAAAAAAAAGTAGCACTGTCAATGAGTTAACGTGTGTGTGTGTGTGTGTGTGTGCGTGTGTATGTGTGTGTGCATGTGTGTGTGTGTGTGCATGTGTGTGTGTGTGTGCATGTGTGTGTGTGTGTGTGTGATTTGAACTCAGGGCCTGGGCTCTGTCCCTAAGTAAGCTCTTTTGCTCAAAGCTAGTGCTTTACCACTTTGAACCCCAGACCCACTTCTGGTTTTCTGATGGTTAATTGGAGATAAGAGTCTCAGGAGCCTGGCGCCGGTGACTCACGCCTGTAATCCTAGCTACTCAGGAGGCTGAGATCTGAAGATTGCGGTTCAAAGCCAGCCTGGACAGGAAAGTCCGTGAGACTCTTATCTCCAATAAACCACTAGAAAACTGGAAGTGGCGCTGTGGCTCAAGTGGTAGGGCGCTCACCTTGAGCTGAAGAGCGCAGGGACAGCACCCAAGCCCAGAGTTCAAACTCCACGACTGACCAAAAACAAAAGTCTCAGGATCTGGGTGATGGTGGCTCACGCCTGTAATCCTAGCTACTCAGGAGGCTGAGATTTGAGGATCATGGTACAAAGCCAGCCCAGGCAGGAAAGTCTGTGACTCCTATCTCTAATTAACCACTAGAAAACCAGAAGTGGCACTGTGGCTCAAATGGTAGAGCACTGGCCTTGAGCTGAAGAGCTAAAGGAATGTGCCTAGGCCCAGCGTTCAAGCTCCACATTCTGGACTGGGTTGGCTTTGAACCATAATCCTCAGATCTTAGCCTCCTGAATAGCTAGGGTTATAGGCATGAATCACTAGCACCTGGCAATATAAGTTAACTTTTAGATAGATAGATGATAGATAGATAGATAGATAGATAGATAGATAGATAATTTTTCTACTGTTAATGTTCAAAAAAGTGAATGAGATTTACTTTCCAAGAGAGAACCCTAGGTTTTGTTTTTGTTTGGGAAGTGCTTTGTTCTTTGCTTCTGTGGCTCTGGAATCGTTTCTTGTTGACATTATATTTAGTGGTACTCAATACAGTTTTTCCTTATGAGCTTTAGACTAGGAAGTCCATATTGGCTTTTTTTTTTCTAAAAGGATTTTATTTCTTTTAGATCCTGCATAAGGTATTATAAACAAAATCCTCTGGATGAGCAACACATTTTTCAGCTGCCAGTCAGACCAGCTGCGGTAAAAAATTTGTATCAAAGGTAAGCAGTTTAATTGTTAGGCCTAAACTCCAGCCCTGATTCTTAGCAGTCTTGGGATCCATGCTCTAGGAGAGCTCATGATGAGTGCCCCTTCATGTTTGAATAGTTTGACCGAAGTCTGATGGTTACCCCTTCCTCTAGACCTTGCATCTTCTCTCTTGAACTCTTTTTTTTTTTTTTTTTGTCGGTTGTGGGGCCTGATCTCTGGGCCTGGGCACTGTCCCTCAGCTCTTCAGCTCAAGGTTAGCACTCTACCACTTGAGCCACAGCACCACCTCTGGCTTTTTCTGCTTATGTGATGCTGAGGAATGAAACCCAGGGCCTCATGCATGCAAGGCAAGCGCTCTACCACTGAGCCACCTTCCCAGCCCCTCTCTTAGACCCTTGAGCTTCTAGTCTTTCCTTTGTCTCTCCATTTGCATCTTTCATGGAATAGAGGAGAAATGACTGGGAGAAAAGTAATCAGTATTAGGACAACAAAGTCTAGGGAATGGCTGTGAGAGTGAAAGAAGAATTTAGGGGTTGGTAAGGGGGACCTAAGGCGATAGATTGGTCATCCACTCAGACGCTGAAGTTTCATTCATGACACTTTTACACTTGAACCACAGCTCCACTCCTAGCTTTTTGCTAGTTAATTGGAGATAAACGTCTCATAGACTTTCCTGTCCTGGCTGGCTTTGAACTACTATCCTCAGCTCTCAGCCTCCTCAGCAGCCAGGATTACGGGTGTGAGCCATTGGCACCTGGCTTCATCTGTGGCTTTCTTGAACCTGTTTTTTGTTTCTGTTTTGCTGGTATTAGGGATTGGATTCAGGACCTTGTACTGTCTAGGCAAGTGTTACGTCACTTGAACCACATCCCAGCCCTGCATCTCTTTTTTCCCTTAGTTTCTAAGATGTAGAATTCTGCCCTAATTTTTTTTTGTGTGTGTGTGTGAAAATACCGTACAGAGGGGTTACAATTACATGGGCAAGATAATGAATACATTTCTTTTTTTTTTTTGGTCTGGTCCTGGGGCCTGAACTCTGGGCCTGGCTGCTGTCCCTCAGCTCTTCAGATCAAGGCTAGCGCTCTACCACTTGAGCCACAGCGCCACTTCCAGCTTTTTTCCTTTTGCTTATGTGGTGCTGAGGAATGGAACCCAGGGCCTCATGCATGCAAGGCAAGCGCTCTACCACTGAGCCACCTTCCCAGCCCCAATGAGTACATTTCTTACCAAGCATTGTTGCCTCCTCCTTTGTTTTCCCTTCCCATCTCCCCCTGCTCCTCTACTCCCCCTCCCCCCTCCTCTGCCCTTATTTTATTTTATTTTATTTTATTTTATTTTTATTTTTTTTTTTTTTGGGTCCGGTTATGGGGCCTGAACTCTGGGCCTGGGCACTGTCCCTCAACTCTTCAGCTCAAGGCTAGCGCTCTACCACTTGAGCCATAGCACCATTTCCGGCTTTTTTTTCTTTTTGCTTATATGGTGCTGAGGAATCGAACCCAGGGCCTCTGGCATGCAAGGCATGCACTCTACCACTGAGCCACCTTCCCAGCCCTGCCCTTATTTTATTTCATCGTCTCATCTCCAAGACTTCACTAAAACTACAGAAGGAAGAAAGGAAATAACTGTTGGTTGTGCTGTTGTTTTAATTTTTTCTTTTACTATTTTTTTTTCCTTAGTGAGAAGCCACAGAAATGGAGAGTGGAAATCAGTAGTGGTCAAAAGAAGATTAAAACAGTGTGGCAGCTGAGTGAGAGCTCGCCTGTAGAGCACCTGAGTTTTCACAAACCTGGTTAGTAATCTGTCCTGATGAGTCATTCCAATAGAACAGAAACTTAATTCCATTGTAAGGGGTAATTAGTACAGCTTTTGCTTCCAGTTATAAGTCAATTTCCCTGCATGCAGATATGAAGCATACTTCTTTTTTTTGCCAGTCGTGGGGCGTGAACTCTGGGTTTGGGCACTGTCCCTCAGCTCTTCAGCTCAAGGCTAGTGCTCTACCACTGGAGCTACAGCGCCACCTCTGGCTTTTTCTGTTTATGTGGTGCTGAGGAATCGAACCCAGGGCCTCATGCTTGCAAGGCATGCACTCTACCGCTGAGCTACCTTCCCAGCCCCAATGAAGCATACTTCTAAAAGAGGTATGCCTTCTGTGCCAGTGTAATGCTTAGAAAGATTCAAGTTATTATCTTTGGCAGAGGAACTTTTATTGAATGTGGGCAAGCAGTGGGAGCATGGGTGTAAGAAGTGGGTTGAAAAGTGAACGTGTCACTTGTATTATATTTTCCACTTTAAAAGTGAGTGATAGCGGGGCGCCGGTGGCTCACGCCTGTAATCCTAGCTATTCAGGAGGCTGAGATCTGAGGATTGCAGTTCAAAGCCAGCCCAGGCAGGAAAGCTGAGACTCTTATCTCCAATTAACCACCAGAAAACCAGAAGTGGCGCTGTGGCTCAATTGGTCGAGCGCTTGACTTGAGCTGAAGAGCTGAGGGACAGTGCCCAGGCCCAGAGTTCAAGCCCCATGACAACAACAAAAAAAATCATAGAGCTGGGAAGGGGGCTCAGTGGTAAAATGCTTACCTTGCATGCATGAGGCGTTGGGTTCGATTCCTCAGCACACAGAAGCAGAAAAAGCCAGAAGTGGCGCTGTGGCTCAGGTGGCAGAGTGCTAGCCTTGAGCTGAAGAGCACCTAGGCCCAGAGTTCAGGCCTCCTGACCAACAAAAAACAAAAAAACAAAACAAAAGCTTAAAACCCTATTCAAAGAATAACTGAAAGCCAAGAAAAAGGCGAAGGGCATGGGGCTTAAGTGGTAAAACACTGCCTATCAAGCTGAGGCCCTGAGTTCAAATCCCAGTACTGCCAAATGAAAGGCAGGAGATATAGCTCAATGGTAGAGCATTTGCCAAGAACGTACCAAGCTCTGGGTTTGATCTCTGGCACTGAAAAACAACCAAGTTCTATTGCCCCTGCCAGGAATTAGGGCTTTCTGGGCTAGAACTAGACATGGCAGCCATTCATAAAGTCCTCTAGGTGGCTCTGTATGCAACTGTAGTTGAAAACCACTGAAATTTTATCTGTACTTGCTGGCTCCATTTGTTAAGGAAACATGTATTACTTTATATTTTAAAAAAAAGCTCTAAAGATATGTGTGATACAGTTTTGCAAAGTGCTATATTATTTCATAACGGAGAATAAATGAGACTGGAGCATAACTAGTGGCATTGTGTCTGCCTATGTCATTCATTGAGCTGAATTAACCCCCAGTACTGGAAAAAATTAATAAATCTCTTAAGAGTGAATGCTTATAAGCTGAGACACCCTTTCCTAATCTTTTTGACATGTTGCTTTAAAAAAAAATAAAAACTACTTTTTTTTTTTTTTTTTTTTTTTTGTCGGTCATGGGGCTTGAACTCTGGGCCTGGGCGCTGTCCCTCAGCTCTTCAGCTCAAGGCGAGCACTCTACCACTTGAGCTACAGCGCCACTTCCGGTTTTTCTGGTGGTTTATTGGAGATAGGAGTCTCACGGTCTCTCCTGCCCGGGCTGGCTTTGAACCGCGATCCTCAGATCTCAGCCTCCTGAGTAGCTAGGATTACAGGCGTGAGCCACCAGCGCCCGGCTTAAAAACTACTTTTTAAATGTTAAAACAACTTTGCTGGACAGGCTCATCTTTGTGCTTTTCTGGTATAGCTGGGGTGACAGGCATGTACCACTATGCTCAGTTGTTTTTAACTAGCTGAGTGAGGAGTTTCAAGAACTTTTTGCTCAGATCATGATCCTTCTGATCTGAGACTCCTATGTAGCTGGATTATAGCATGGGCCATCACATTCGTCTTCTTTTTGGTTGATTGTAGGGCTTGAACTCTTAGGTGCTGTCCCTATGCTTTTTCACTCAAGGCTAGCGCTCTACCACTTTGAGTCACAGTTCCACTTCCAGTTTTCTGGTGGTTAATTAGAGGTCAGAGTACAGCCTTTCCTGCCAAGCTGGCTTTGAACCACGATCCTCAGATCTTAGCCCCCTAGGTAGCTAGAATTACAGGTGTGAGCCAACAGTGCCTGGCCCAACATATAGTCTTCTTATTTGTTTAGAAATTTTTCAGTGACTTTTGTCCCAAAACAAGACCCACTCTGGAAGAAGGATCTCATTTGTAAAGGACAGGAGCTGTTCGGACAGACCCAATCGTAAATTTGTAAATATTAAAACTCATTATTACTTATTTGGTGCCAAAAATATACAGAATTTTAGCTGAGAATGTGAGGACCTGTGTTCAAGCCCCAATACTAGCACAAAATAACAAAAGGAAAAAATAATTTTTTTTATTTCACTGGACTGAGCAGTTAGGTAAAAATAAAATCATTTCTCAAGATGTTTAGTGGTGTCATACTTTAGAGTAAAACAGTTGACATCAAAAGCAGAGTGAGTATCTTAGGGAGAAGCACTCTGGGCTGCATTTGGAAGAGTTCCAATTGTAGTTAGTGGGTTGGAAGACAGTGCCCAGTACAGTGCTGCCCCCCAGTGGTTCTCAGCAGTAGTGCTGGTGGCAGAAATGTGGAAAGAAAAGGGTTAGACACTTCTGATCTTACTCTTTCTGGTTGCAGATTTTTCAGAACTAACACTCAATGGAAGCCTGGAAGAAAGGACCCCCTTCACTACCATGGTTACCTGCAGCCAGGTGCATTTCAAGTGACTCCCCTATCAGGTATATCTGTGTTTTCTCCAAATACATGGTCCTATGTTAAATTCCTTAATGTTTTAGCTATTTCTAGGTCATAAATGTCAAGTTAACTGTGTGCCAGTGGTTTGTACTGATAATCCTAGCTTCTCAGTAAGGCTGAGATCTGAGGATTGTGATTTGAAGCCAGCCAGGGCAGAAAAGTCCATGAGACTTTTTTTGTTGTTGTTGGTCGTGGCGCTTGAACTCTGGGCCTAGATTCTGTTCCTCAGCTCTTCAGCTCAAGGCTAGTGCTTTACCACTTGAACCACTTTCACTTCCGGTTTTCTGTTGGTTTATTGGAGATAAGGGATTTATAGACTTTCTGCCCAGGCTGGCTTTGAACTGTGATCCTCAGATCTCAGCCTCCTGAGTAGCTGGTATTACAGGCGTGAGCCACCAGGGCATGGCCCCATGAGACTCTTTTTTATTTGTTTTATCTTTTTTAATTTTTTGTCGGTTGTGGAGCCTGAACTCTGGGTCTGGGCACTGTCCTTCAGCTCTTCAGCTCAAGGCTAGTACTCTACAACTTGAGCCATATTGCCACTTCCGGCTTTTTTTGCTTATGTGGTGCTGAGGAATCGAACCCAGGGCCTCATGCATGCAAGGCAAGCGCTGTACCACTGAGCTACCTTCCCAGCCCCACATGAGACTTTTATCTCAGTATTTCACAGACCTTTTCACCAGGTTGGCTTTGAACCATGATCCTCTGATCACAACTCACTAAGTAAGGAATTACTAGGTGTACACTGGTACCTGGATGTAAACTTTTCTTAAAAACAGTTTTACCTCAGCTCGACTGTAGGACTAAGCCCTAGACATAAATGCCCTTTTCAAAATATTTTGAATTTGAGAAAGTATAAGCAAATAATTAATAGGGATTACAGGCTTGAGCCATCAGCACCTGGATCTCACCTTTTGTCCCAGCTGACCTGAGCCATGATCCTATTTCTACTTTCTGTCGTAGCTGGGGTATCAGGTGTACACTACCATGCCTATCTTTTACTGTTGAAGTAAAGACTCAAACTTTTTACTAGGCTGGCATAGAACTTTAATTCTCCCAGTCTCACCTGGGATAATAGGCATGTACCACCACATGTGTCCAGCTGTTGGTTGGGATGGGCTTTCAATTTCAGCTTCCAAATACAATTACCTAGGATTATAGGTATGAACCACCAGTGCCCAGCCGTAATGTTTCTTTTTCTTTTTTTTTGGGGGGGGGGTCCAGTCTTGGGGCCTGAACTCTGGGCCTGGGCGCTGTCCCTCAGCTCTTCAGCTCAAAGCTAGCGCTCTACCACTTGAGCCACAGCGCCACTTCCGGCTTTTTTCTTTTTGCTTATGTGGTGCTGAGGAATTGAACCCAGGGCCTCATGCATGCAAGGCAAGCACTCTACCACTGAGCCACCTTCCCAGCCCCTAATGTTTCTTTTAATAAATTGTTTTTGATAAGTCTATAATGCTTCTTTGCACTATCTCACTGGTTGAAGAATAAACTTAGCACAAGTAATTTCTCTCAGTAAAGTGTGTATGCTCACTTACTGGCCTACTAGTAACCCTTTTTCCTGGTTGGCTAATAGTCTACACCGTAGGACAGTGCTGTGATGGTAGTTGTCTATGCCTTAAGCCAATCTTGCTGGACAAATGTACAAATTACAGTCACAGAACTCTACGCTGTGGTCCTATTTTTATAAAATGAAAATCCATGCATAATATATAGCAGAAATAATAACACCGACTCTTGGAAAAGTGAAATTCCAGATGCTTTTTATTTTCTCCATGCTTACTTTTATTTTCTAATTCTTAAATCTCAGCACAAACCAAAAAGAGGGCAGGGGGAAGAAAGGAATGAGTAATTCTCACAGACTGCAAACGGACACATAGGCACCATTGCGGGGGAAGGGGGGAGGCAATAGGGTGACGTCAGCGGTGGCAGGAGAGGAGGAGCATGAGCAGCAGGGCGGCAGTGAGCACACAGAGGACGCACACCGTGGGAACCACGATCTCCGAAAGCAGGTGCAGGTGGCGGCGCAGGGGCTCTGAAATACAACAACCATCGCAGAGGCTTCCTCCTGCTGCTCCTAACCGCGCGGGGACAACTGGACAAATGGCACCAACACGTTTGCCGAACTCAATCACTAGCTATGAAAGGAATCCTGGTAAATTCAACGTCAACCTGAACAGCAGGGACTGGGGGCACAGCTCAGAGGTAGAATAAAGGCCTTGGGGTTGATTCCCAGCACCACCACACCAAAACATGTGTAAGTTGCTGAAATAGCTTAGAAAGCACGGAATGCCTACATCTTTCCTTCCACGTTACTGTAGTAAAGCAGATGTGTACCAGTATTTAAGGCACCTATTAATCGCAGGATATTAGCTCCCATATTCCATGTACCCGTCATTTCTCTGTGGGCAGGGAGTAGGGTGACAGAATGCTCCTTGGAAAATGGGGTCCCTGATTCAGTGTCCACTGTGGGGCTGTCAGCTGGGCTCCTGATTCGCCGACAGCCATGTTCCTGTGCAGTTCCCAGACTCCACAGACATCTGCATGGTGACTGCATTAAGCTGATTTGGGTTCTGCAGCTGGGGAGGTTGGTGCGTGGTCTGTAAAAGGAACTGGAGTGGAAGGATTTGGTGTCGTACTTTGTACTTGGGATACTACATTAAAGATGGTTTTATTGCAGCAGAAAAAGTATTTTCTCTGACTTCCCACACAGAAGAGCCCCACTGAGATGCCAGCACCTCCTCACACAGTCACAGCTTGGTTATTCTGCATTTCTGACCTCCTTAATCCCACTTCATAAGAAGTGATTGCCCTGGTTTTGTTCATTCCTATATCCCCAGGTCTTAAAGTAACCCTTAGAAGCACGGTGCCGGAGATTCACACCTGTAATCCTGGCTACTCAGGAGACAGATATGAAGCTCACAATTCAAGCCAGCTTGGTAAGAAAAGTCCATGAGACTGGTCTCCAATTAACTAACAAAAAAGCCAGAAGTGGAGCTGTGGCTCAAGTGATAAAGTGCTAGGCTTAAGCACAAAAGGTCAGGGACAGCGCCCAGGCCCTAAGCTCAAGCTCCAGGACTTGAATAAAGAAAATAACCCCTAGATCTCTAGGTGATAGTGACTCTTTTAATAATTACTTGCTAAGGGCAGGGAAAGTGGCTCAGTGGTAGAATGCTTGCCTAGCATGCATGAGGCCCTGGGTTTGATTCCTCAGCACCACATAAGCAGAAAAGCCAGAAGTGGCACTGTGGCTCAAATGATAGAGTGCTAGCCTTAAGCTGAAGAGTTGAGGGACAGCGCCCAGGCCCAGAGTTCAGGCCCTACAACTGACAAAAAAATTTTAAAAATAATAACAATAATAATAATTACTTGCTAAATGAGTGAGTATAAGTGTTCTGACCTTTTCTTCATTCCATACACTGTAATACTTGACTTTGCCCTCTTCCCACAAGCCCACTTCAATAAAAATGATAGGTAGTCAGACGCCAGTAGCTCATACCTGTAATCCTAGCTACTCAGGAGGCTGAGATCTGAGGATCGCGGTTCAAAGCCAGCCTGGGCAGGAAAGTCCATGAGACACATCTCCAATAAACCACCAGAAAATCAGAGGTGGTGCTGTAACTCAAGTGGTAGAGCACTAGCCATGAGCTAAAGAGCTCAGGGGCAGTACCCAGGCCCAGAGTTCAAGCCCCATGACTGACAAAAAAAAAAGAAAAGGTATACCAATTTACAGTATAATTCAAAAAGTAAAAATAGGCTGGTTGAAATATTTATCTTGGACTGGGTGCTGGTGGCTCACTTCTATAATCCTAACTACTCAGGAGATTGAGATCTGGGGATTGCAGTTCAAAGTCAGTTTTGTCAGTTTTGCTGTGAGACTCTTATCTCCAATTAATCACAGAAAAAGCCAGAAGTGGCACTGTGGCTCAAGTGATAGAACTCTAGCCTTGAGCAAAAGGAGCTCAGGGATAGTGCCCTCGGACTGGCCAAAAAAAAAAAAAAAAAATTATACTGGGGGCTGGGAAGGTAGCTCAGTGGTAGAGCGCTTGCCTTGAGCTGAAAAGCTGAGGGACAGCGCCCAGGCCCATAGTTCAGGCCCCACAACCGGACCCAAAAAAAAAAAAATTATAGATTTATTTATTGTCTTGGGTTTTGTTGGCTTTGAGACAGGGTCTTACTATCTAGCCCAGGCTGTCCTCCAGCTCACAATCTGCCTCAGCTTCCTGAGTGTATGTGTGTTCCAGACCTGGAGCTGCACTCAGTGCCTGGGTGCTGTCTCTAAGAGTTTTTTGTTTTTGGTTGCTCATGGGGCTTGAACTGTGGTTCTGGATGCTGTCCCTCAGATCTTCAGCTCAAGGTTAGTGCTCTACCACTTGAGCCACAGCACCGTTTCCAGTTTTCTGGTGGTTTATTGGAGATAAGTGTCTCACGAACTTTCCTGCCTGGGCTGGCTTTGAACCTCGATCCTCAGATCTCGGCCTCCTGAGTAGCTAGTATTACAGGTGTGAGCCACCAGCACCCAGCTGTCTCTAATAAGATTTTTTGGCTAAAAGGATAGCAGTCTACCACTTGAGCCACAGTGCCACTTCTGGCTTTTTCTGTGATAAGAGTCTCCAATTTACCAGCAAAAAGCCAGTCTCATTCCAGCACCACAAAAAATAAATGACAGTAAATAAAATGTTTGGAAAATTGAAGTTAGACATTTTTTTAAAGTGAAGAAAAAAAATCCAATTTTAAATAAAAGTGGCTTGGAAAGGTTGACTTTAGATTGGTCTGCATTCTGATCAAGATTTTGGCAATATTATTTATATATGATTCTGCATGGAGTTTAATTATCGAAGAAAAGAACTAAAATATACTCACCTGTAGCAAGCCTCTGGTTGTTAATAGAGCAAGTTTCCAAGGCTTCAAGGCGCCAACTTTCCACCTAATAAAAACCCACCCAGTAAATAATTTTTACACTAATATTCTGCAATTGCAGAATTTGCAGTAAACATGGGACAAAATTAAACATTTAAATAATCTTCCTGTCATTTAAATGAATTGGTCCATCTTGCTCATTTCTTATGCATGGGGGTAAAGAAGTGAAGGAAGAGATCTGAAGCTCATTCAATATAGTGCCTTTGGAACAACTGAGGCAGTGAGTTCTTCCTGTTCCATCATGGCCTCCAGTCTTTTTTTTTAAATCAGTCACGGGGCTTTAACTCTGGGCCTGGCCGCTGTCCCTCAGCTTTTCAGCTCAAGGTGAGCGCTTTATCACTTGAGCCACAGCACCACTTCTGGCTTTTTCTGCTGATGTGGTGTTGAGGAATTGAACCCAGGGCCTCATGCATGCAAGGCAAGCGCTCTACCACTGAGCCACCTTCCCAGCCCCTCTCTCTGAGCTTTTTTGTGCACAACAGCCCACGCTCTACCATTGAGTCACAGTTCCACTTCTGGGATTTTGGGTAGTTAATTGGAGATAAGAGTTGTCCAGACTTTCCTGCCCAGGCTGGCTTTAAACTGTGGTCCTCAGGTCTCAGTCTTTTGAGTAACTTGAATTACAGGTCTGAGCCACTGGCGTCTGGCACATTACTTAACTTTTCTGTATGTTGAAGAACATGTAGTGTATGCATGAAGCTGACTTTAGGATTACATTTAACTAGATGTCTCTGTTGACTTAGCCCTGTGCTGACCCAGAGCCTAACACACACCTTTGTTACCTCTAGCCATGTCTTCAGGGACTGAATTTTGGATCATGTTACTCCAGTGTAAGCAAATGAGCAAGAGAGGCAGGGGAAATAGGAGACGAGACATACAGCATAAGCCGTCTTGGAGAAAAGAGGAGAGGCCATTGCTCAACCCTGTGTACCTCAGTTCTTATCTCTGGAAATCTAGAAACAATAACATTTCTCCTACCTCTCGAGGATTCGGAAATCCATTGGCCATGATAATTTTCTTGTAGTATTGAACTGAAGCCTTGGGATAGCGAGGCTTGTTCCTGATGTTAAATTCAACGTAGTAGAATCCGTATCTATCTGCGTAGCCTCTCTCCCACTCAAACTCATCCAGCAGAGACCAGGAAATGTACCCTTTTATATTCACTCCATCTTTGATAGCTGTAAAAACACATCATCCCATTTTTATTTTTTACTGGTCCTGGGGCTTGAACTCAAGGCCTGGGAGCTGTCTCTAAGCTTCTTTTGCTCAACGATAGCACTCTACTACTTGAGCCACAGTGCCATTTCTGGCTTTTTCTAAGTAGTTTATTGGAGGTAAGAGTCTCGTGCACTCTTCTGTCTGGGCTAGTTCTGAACCATGATCCTCAGATCTCAGCCTCCTGAGTAGCTAGGATTATGTAAGCCACCAGCACCTGGCCTAACACAATACTATTTTTCTTAGTAAATAAAATCTGTTAAAAATGGGATGACAGCCAGGTGCTGGTGGCTCATACCTGTAATCCTAGCAACTCAGAAGGCTGAGATCTGAGATTCAAGGTTCAAATCCAGGCAGGAAAGTCTGGCCGCCAGGAAACTGGAAGTGGTGCTGTGGCTCCAAGTGGTAGAGTGCTAGTCTTGAATGAAAAAGATCAGGGACAGCGCCCAGGTTCTGAGTTCAAGTCCCACAACCAACAACAATAAAAACAGCATTGTGCAGGTAATATTAAACTTCTAGGACTAGGAATGTGGCTTAGTGGTAGAGTGCTTGCCTAGCATGCATGAAGCCCTGGATTCGATTCCTCAGTACCACATATACAGAAAAAGCTGGAATTGGCGCTGTGGCTCAAGTGGTAGAGTGCTAGCCTTGAGCAAAAGACACTCAGGGACAGTGCCCAGGTCCTGAGTTCAAGCTCCAGGACTCAGGGGAAAAAAACAAAACCAAACTTCTATTGTTCTGGTGGAGGGTTTTTGGTGCCAGTACTGGGGCTTGAATTCATGCCTCTTGCCTAGCTTTACACTCAAGGCTAGCGCTCTACCACTTGAGCCACAGCGCCACTTCTGTCTTTTTGTCCGGTTAAGTGGAGATGAGTCTCTCCGTTCATCCCTTGTGTGGGCTGGTTTCGAATTGCCATCCTCAGATCTCACCCTCCTGAGAAGCTAGGCTTATAGGTGTGAGCCACTGGTGCCCTGCTTTAATTTCTGAGATGTCAAAGCAAGTTTTAGTTGCTCATAGGTGCTCTCAAGTTTTGCCTAGACTAAATAGGAGGCGTGGAGGGGAGTAGGTCGCCTCTCACCTTTCAGCATTTCGTTAATGTAGCCTCTCAGGTACTGGATTCTCCACTCATCACACAGCTGAGTGCAATGCGACTGCTGAGGGGCTCCGTTTTCCATCACGTAAATGGGGGGACTGCCATATTGGGTCTGAAAGGGAGCCACAGTAATGAACAGCTTCAAGACTGATGCACAGGTGGGTTTCTGGGCCACAGGCTCACATGACCACAGAAAGTCAGGGCTCCACATTCTAATGAAGTGCACATTGGCACACAGTAAGTGTGTCAGCTTAGAGACGAATGAAACTGGAGGTGTAGAGTTTCTGTGGAAGCATATATTGAATATCTTTTTCTATAACTTGACCTGGCTGGAGGGGAAATGTACTTCCTGTCTTGTTCTTTCCCATGCGTTTCTATCTCAGGTGAGAAGGCCAAGGAAAAAAACCTAGAGCTAGCCAGGCACCTGAGGCTTGTGCCTAACTACTTAGGAGGCTAAGATCTGAGATCCACTGTTCAAAGCTAGCCTGGATAGAAAAATCTGTGAGACTTTTTTTTTTAAACCAATCCTGAAGTTTGAACTCAGGGCCTGGGCACTGCTCTTGAGCCTCTCTGGGCTCAAGGCAAATGCTCTACCACTTGAGCCACAGCGCCACTTCCAGCTTTTTCTGTGTATGTATGTGGGACTGAGGAATCAAACCCAGGGCTTCATGTATGCACTCTACCACTGAGCCACATCTCCAGCCCCCTGTGAGACTTATCTCTAATGAAGTTGCCAAAAGCCAAAAGGGGAGCTGTGGCTTAAGTGGTAGAGCACTAGCCTTGAGCAAAAAAAGCTCAGGGATAGTGCCCAGGCCTTGAATTAAAACTCCAGGACTGGCACACAAGAAAAAATTGTAGGGCTGATTGTGCATGTAGGAATGGTCAGTCTCCTTAGGCCTTGTTCTGCCAGGCCTGTGAGTAGTTCCCTCAGAAGCGAGGGTCCAGCATGGGTAACTGGATTTCATTGTTCCTCAGTGTTCAAATGTAGTCACCTGAGTTTAAATACAGGATGTAACTGAGGAGTTAAAAACAGATGTAACTCTTTGGCAGCAGGTTGAACCTAGGGCCTTGTGTATACCACACCATGCCCTCCCAGCCTTGTGATTTACTGTGTGTGTACGCGTGTGTGTGTGCGTGCACATACATGTCTATACTAGGGTTTGAATTCAGGGCCAGGGAACTATCCTATTGCTTTTTTGATCAAGACTGGTACTCTACCACTTGAGCTACAGCTCCACTTCCAGCTTTTTGCTGACTATTTAGAGATGAGTCTCATGGGCTTTCCTGCTCTGGCTGGCTTCACACTGTCTCCTTATGTAGTTTAGGGTGACAGGCCTGAACCACCAGCATGGAGCTTTATTTTGTTTTTGAGATAGAGTTTCCCTAACTTTTCCCAGGTTGGCCTCAAACACTAAGTCTTCTTGCCTTCATCTTGAGGAGCCAGGATTATAGATTGTGGTGCTGTGACACTGCCAGGCTAGGTAGGTAGGTAGGTTAGCATGCTACGCACCTGAGCAAAGTTCAGGAGCCTCCTAAATCCCCAGGGCACAGAATAGAGCCATTTGGACCCCAGATCTGGCCAGGTGGGGTCAACAAACTCTATTAAGTCACGGTCGTTGTGGTAGCTGGGTCCCTGGCGGGAAGGGAAGTGCCTTTCCGTGATGTATCTTGTCGTAAAGTGACCCAGCCCCAGGAAGTCAGCTGTGCCTTTCACGTAGCTCTTCTCCTGGAGGGAGAACTCGGGCAGCCGGGACATCTCCAGCCCTTGCTCTGCGCTCTTCCTTCCTGACCAGAGAGAGGCAAGAGGGACATTGGAGGGTTGTTTGTTTGTTTTTCTCAGAAATCACTTATTGTTTTGTTTTTTTGGGGGGGTGTCCTTTCGTGGGGCCTGAACTCTGGGCCTGGGCGCTGTCCCTCAACACTTCAGCCCAAGGCTAGTGCTCTACCACTTGAGCCACAGCGCCACTTCCCGCTTTTTTCTTTTTGCTTATGTGGTGCTGAGGAATCCAACCCAGGGCCTCAGGCATGCAAGGCAAACGCTCTACCACTGAGCCACCTTCCCAGCCCCAGAAATCACTTATTGTTATATTCTGTGATGAAACTACCACATTGACATAAAATATTTTCCTATTTCTTCAAAACAGATAACAGGTGCTGGTGGCTCACGCCTAGAATCCTAACTTCTCAGGAAGCTGAGATCTAAGGATCACAGGTGAAAGCCAACCGAGGCGAGGAAAGTCCATGAGTCTCTTCTCGCCGATCAACTACTAAAAAGCCCGAAATAGAACTGTGCTCAAGTGGTAGAACGCTAGCCTTGATATAAAAAGCTCAGGGGTAGTGCCAGGACTGGCACCAAAGAAAGGGGGTGGGGGGAAGGACTTGAATAGACATTTCTCCAAAGAAGATAGACATAAGCAATGAGCACATGAAAAGATACTTGAAGTCACTATTCATTAGAAAATACAAACCAAAGCTACAATGAGACGCCACCTACACCTACCAGGACAGCTACTGTCAAAAAAGCAAAATCCTACTTGCAACACGTTCATCGCTGCAATATTCACAATAGCAATATTCCACAATGGCTGTGGAAACAGCCCAGATGCCCTACACTGGATGAGTAGATCTGAAAAATGTATCTATACACAGTGGAATTTTACACAGCCATTAGAAAGAATAATATTACATAATTTGCAGGGAAATGGATGGACCTAGAACAAATCGTGTTAAGTGAGGTACGCCAAGCTCAGAGAGACAAACCACACTTTTTTTTTTCTCATTTTCAGAATCTAGATTCAAAATACAACTGGATATGATATATAGGACGCTAGGCATTCACACATAGACTAAAGGAGGATACCCTGAGGGGAGAAACCCAAAGGCATAAATCTTCTGAACATTTAAAATACTATTTATCAAAATGAATACTGGGGGCTGGGGATGTGGCTTAGTGGTAGAGTGCTTGCCTAGCGTGCATCAAGCCCTGGTTTCGATTCCTCAGTACCACATAAACAGAAAAGGCTGGAAGTGGTAGAGTGCTGGCCTTGAGCAAAAGAAGCTCAGGGACAGTGCCCACATCCTGAATTCAAGCCCCAGGACTGGCAAGAAAAGAAAGAAAAGAGCTGGTAGCTCACACTTGTAATCCTAGCCACTCAGGAGGATTGTGGTTCAAAAAAAGCTCAAGGGACAGTGCCCAAGCCCCAGGACTGGCAAGAATAAAAAAGAATTTCAGGACTGGGCACTAGTGGCTCATGCCTGTACTCCTAGCTATTCTGATGAATTTTGATGATCTCTATTCAAAGCCAGCTGGGCAGGAGCCCGTGAGGCTCTTATCTCCAATTAACTGGAAGTGGAGCTTGTGGTTCAAAGTGGTAGAGTGCTACCCTTGAGCGAAAGAGCTCAGGGACAGCGCCTAGGCCCTGAGTTCAAGCCCCATGACTGACAAAAGAAAAAAAAAATTCCAAGAAATGGAAACAGTTGTTTTTTTTTTTTGTTATTGTTGGTGGTAGTGGTGTTTTTGCTTTCTTTTTTCCTTCCTTCTTTTTAGGGGAGGCAATAGGACACAGAAATGGAGAGAGGAAGAGTAAACAAATGCAGTCAGGATTTTCAGCATATACTATGCAGAAAATGAACTATGTAATTTGTGGACAGGGATGGGTGAGGGAAAGCAAAGGAAGGGGTGACAATGTCAAAAAAAGAAGTTTACTCATTACCTGACTTATGCTAACTTCTGTATAACACCTGAATAATAATAAAATTATATATTTTTTAAAAAAGATTTGGGTACAGTGGCTCATGCCTGTAATCCTAGCTACTTAGGAGGCTGATATCTGGGGATTGCAGTTCAAAGCCAGCCAGGACAGGAAAGGCCCTGAAACTCTTATCTCAAATTAACCACTAGAAAACCAGAAGTGGTGCTGTGGTTCAAGTGGTAGAGCACTAGCCTTGAGCTGAAGAGTGCAGGGACAGCGCCCAAGCCCAGAGTTCAAGCCCCACGACTGACCCAAAAGCTCAGAGACAGCGCCCAGGTCCTGAGTGCAAACCCCGGGGCCAACAAAAAAAGAAAAAATAAGTAAGGTCATCCCAGTGGTGAGGACAGGCACTGGTGGCTTATGCCTAAAATCCTAGCTACTTAAGAGGCTGAATTCTGAAGCCATCCTGGGTAGGAAAGTCAGTGAGACTCATCTCCAATTAACCAGAAAAAAAACAAAACAAAAAAGCAGTGTAGTATCTTGGCTTACCAATATGATCCTTCATGACTTGGGGATAGTCACCCGCATAAATGGGGTTGGCAAACCAGCCCAGGCAAAATTGTAGGTATCTCTCAGCTGCTTCTATGTCCTTGAGTCTGTTCATGTCCACAGGCTCCCCCCAGTCACAGGTCAGCGAAATCCCCACCACCCCTTGAGAAAGAAAAGGGAAGATAGGTAGGGTTAACAATGCTCGGTAGGAAATTACTCATTACCTTACTCATGAAACTGTAGGTCCTGGTGCTTGAACTCTGGGCTTGGGCGCTGTCCCTCAGCTCTTCAGCACAAGGCTAGTGCTCTACCACTTGAGCCACAGCGCCACTTCACTTCCGGTTTTCTGAGTGGTTTATTGGAGATAGGAGTTTCCTGGACATTCCTGCCCAGGCTGGCTTTGAACCATGATCCTCAGATCTCAGCCCCCTGAGTAGCTAGAATTGCTGCACAGTATCTTTACAATAAAAAATATATTTAAAAGAAAAAGGGGGCTAGGAAGTGGGGTGACATTGAGTCTGTGAGCTTGTATCTATTATCTAAAGTTTGTCAAAGACCAGGATTCAAACTTTTTCCTTTTTTGCTGGTCCTGGGGTTTGAACCCAGAGCCTGGGCAGTGTCCCTGAGCTCCTTTTGCTCACGGCTAGTGCTCTACCACTTGAGCCACAGCACTCACAGTGATTCATTGCAGTCTCCTGGAATGTCCTGCCCTGGGCTGGCTTCCAACTGTGATCCTCATAGCCACGCCCCCTGAGTAGCTAGGATCACAGGTGTGAGCCACCAGCACCTGACTCTTGAACTGATGCTTTCACTCATTGGCTGACAGTCTACCACCTGAGCCATGCTTCAAAACCAAGCTCTCCCTATGGGGCCTAGGCTGGCCTGGAACCCTCCCTCCTCCCGCCTGCACCCTGAGTACCACATGTCTGCTCCCATGTGCAGTGGGGCTTACCATGCTGTTTGCTGCGCCACGTGTTGTTGTAAGCATGCCAGGCTTGGGCGTGTGCCTGAAAGAGGAGGAGGGATGCATAGCTGGCTGACTCCAGTTCTTTCCTCTTCACCACTGGGATGACCTTACTTAACTATTTTTTTTTTTCTTTTTTGTTGGCCCTGGGGTTTGAACTCAGGACCTGGGCGCTGTCCCTGAGCTTTTCTGCTCAAGGCTAGATAGAACTCTACCACTTAAACCTGTCTTTCATAGATAAGAAAGTCTGAAAAGCCACCTGAATTTTTTTTTTGGGGGGGGGGTCCGGTTGTGGGGCCTGAACTCTGGGCCTGGGCGCTGTCCCTCAGCTCTTCAGCTCAAGGCTAGCGCTCTACCACTTGAGCCACAGCGCCACTTCCGGCTTTTTTCTTTTTGCTTATGTAGTGCTGAGGAATCGAACCCAAGGCCTCATGCAGCAAGGCAAGTGCTCTACCACTGAGCCACCTTCCCAGCCCAGCCACCTGCATTATTATAGACATGTTCACAGCTCCACCTTTTAAATATTCCATTTAAGAACTCACAGGGTAGGCTGGGAAGGTGGCTCAGTGGTAGAGCGCTTGCCTTGCATGCATGAGACCCTGGGTTTGATTCCTCAGCACCATAATAAGCAGAAAAAGCCAGAAGTGGCACTGTGGCTCAGGTGGTAGAGTGCTAACCTTGAGCTGAAGAGCTGAGGGACAGTGCCCAGGCCCAGAGTTCAAGCCCCATGACTGACCAAAAAAAAAAAAAAAAAGAACTCACAGGGCTGGGAATGTGGCTTAGTGGTAGAATGCTTGCCTAGAATACATGAAGCCCTGGGTTCTGTTCCTTAGTACCATATAAACAGAAAAGACTTGAAGTGGTGCTGCAGCTCAAGTGGTAGAGTGCTAGCCTTGAGCTAAAGAAGCTCAGGGACAGTGCCCCAGACCAAGAGTTCAAGCCTCAGGATTAGCGAGAAAACAACAAACAAACAAAAAGGAGCAAAATGTAGAAAGAATGCCATGAGTTTGAGCGTCTGCTGTTCACCAGTGACCTCCCAACCTTATCACATCGCCCACTTTCTGCTAAGTGTCCCTTGGGGCCAATCCCCTTGGGTCTGTGCCCTGATCCTCAGTCACCATCACTGGCATCCACATCTAGGTCCTATAAATGACCTAATTTCTTCCTGCCACTTAGCTTATGCTTATGACACCTGCTGTCACATAGCCCCCTCAGTCTGTGGACAGCCTCATCGCTCATGGAAGATTTCAGCCCTTTCCTCCCATCACTATCCCTCCAACTATGGACCCACAGGTAACACAATGCACAGGTGCACAGGAGAATGTGAGCCCATTAGATTACTATAATCTGGGCCCCAGTGGCTCATGCCTGCAATCTTTACCACTCAGAAGGCTGAGCTCTGGGGATCATAAGTCAAAGCCATGAGCAGGAAAGTCCAGGAGACCCTCATCTCCAATAAGCTAGCAAAAAGCCAGAAATGGAGTTGTGGCTCAAGTGGTAGAGAGCCAGCCTTGAGCAAAACAGCTAAGGGACAGCACCTAAGCCTTGTGTTCAAGCCCCAGTGTGGCACGCACATGTACACACACACACACACACGAAAAGCACTTAAATGTGTCAGTTATAGTGACGTGAATGCAAGCTGGAGAGGATCAGCAGAGGCTCAGACTCCTGGGGCAGACGCCTCCCTGCCCCTGCAGCCCAGCCGCCTCTCCCCGCTCCCTGCAAAGATCAATGATCAGGCTCACCTTAAGGATGTGGTGTGCTGCCTTGTACAGGCCGGTGCCGGGCAGCCTCAGGCCTGGAGCATGGTGGCCCGTCTCATAGCCCTTCTCCACCATCGCCTATGGGAACAGCAAGTGGGGACCACACGACCAGTGGGAAGGAGCAGAGAGCCCCTCCCACCTCTGGCTTCCCCACATGAAGAGGGACCCTGCTTACCCGAGGATCGCTGAAAGTGACCCAGTGCTTCACTCGGTCCCCAAAGGCCTCAAAGCACAGGTTGGCATAGTCGCTGAAGTAGCCGGCCATGCTTACATTCTGCCACCCACCATATTTGACCTGGAGCAGCTGCCAACACAGAGAGAAGCTGGGGCCCCCGGGGAGAGACTTTGGAGCTGATGAGGCCTTGAACAATCTGACAGAGGAAGTGATTTCTACAAATCAGGCAACACCCAAGTAGGAAACAGGAAGTGGGAGACTTCTGCTTGCAAGGAACCTACCTGGTATTTGGATAGTGAGATCTTCTACTGGGCTCACACCTGTAATCCTAGCTACTCAGGAGGCTGAGATTTGAGGATCAGGGTTCAAAGCCAGCCGGGGCAACAAAGTCAGTGAGACTCTTATCGCCAATAAACTACTCAAAAAAGCTGGAAGTGGCGCTGTGGCTCAAGTGGTAGATGCTAGCCTTCAGCAAAAGAAGCCGAGGGACAGTGCCCAGACCCAGAGTTCAAGCCCCAGTTCCCCCCCCCAAAAAAACCTAAAATCCTTTAAAAACAAACAAAACAAAAAACAAATGAGATCCAGGTGTCAATGGCTCAAGCCTATAATTCTAAGCTACTCAGGAAGCTGAGATCTGAGGATCATAGTTCCTGAGAGTCTGATCTCCAATTAACTACCAAAGAGCCTGAAATAGAAAAAGAAAGAGGGAAGGAAAGGAAGGAGGGAGGGTAAAGTCTGACTGGGGATTTTGAGGTCCCTATGTAAGTTAGAGAGCCCACCCTTTAGCATTTCCTCAAGGACAAATCTTGGAAACCTGACCTCTGCACAGATGCCTTTAGGTTAGAGTGAGGGCCCTACTTTTTTGGAGAGCAGGTGAGTTTGGAGAAGGCTAGGATTGGAGGGCAGCTGGGGACCTCCAATGTGGAGCCCAGGTGACTGGAGATAGGTTTGTGTGTGGGTTGAGCCACCAAGAGGCCTGTAAGCCTGGGCTGCAGGAGGGAGCCAAACTAGCTCTAGGGAGGCTGAGATCTAGAGGATTGAGATTCAAGGCCAGCCTAGCAAGTTGAGTTGCTTTTGCTCAAAGCTAATGCTCTACCATTTCAGGCATACCTCTGCTTCTAGCTTTTTGGTAGTTAATTAGAGATGAAGCTCTTGGACTTTCCTGCCCAGGCTAGCTTCAAACCAGGATCCTCAAATCTCAGCTTCTGGAGAACTAGGATTATAGGCACGAGTCACTGGCATCCAGCTGTTTATTTTTAAGACAGAATTTCACTATAATGCCCAGTCTGGTTTGGAATTTTTGATCCTCTTGCTTCAGATGCCTGAGTGCTGGAATTATAGGCATACCCCAACCAGGCCCTGCTAAAGTTCCGTTCTTTATAAGTCATTCAGTCTGTGGTATTGCGTCAGAGTAGCACAATAGGCTAAGACTGAATTGGAGAGACGGCTTCATTCATGGAGCCCAGACCCCCTGTCTCTGCCCCAGTGCCAGGCTTCCGGCTCCCTGCTGAGCCAAGCTCCCCCGAGCCTGCCTGGCCCTCACCTGCGGCAGGTCCCAGTGGTACAAGGTGACGATGGGGGTGATGTTGCTCTTCAGCAGGGCATCGATCAAATTGCTGTAGAACTCGATCCCTTTCTCATTCACCTGCTCAGCTGCAAGCAAAGAAGATGGGCTAGAGATGTGGCTTAGTGGTCGAGCACTTGCTTAGCATGCATGAAGCCCTGGGTTCCATTCCTCAGCACCACATACACAGAAAAAGCTGGAAGTGGCTCAAGGGGTAGATGCTAGCTTTGAGCAAAAGAAGCTCAGGGACCGTGCCCAGGCCCTGAGTCCAAGCCCCAGGACTTGCCAAAAAGGAGAAGGAGGAGGAACAGGAGAAAGAGGAGGAAAAGAAGGAGGAAGAGGAGGAGGAGGAGGAGAACATGACTCTACCAGAAAGGATGTCAGCCTTACCTTCTAGGTGCAGCAGTACCGGGCCCTGGGGCTCTTCACAAATTGCCGGGACCATTGGCCTACCAGCATCCTGTGTCTCATAGAGAATCCTTTCTTTCTGAGCTGGTTCTGGGGCTTGAATTCAGGGCCTAGCCTAGCTTTTGCACTCAAAGGCTGGTGCTCTACCACTTGAGCCACAACTCCACTTGTGGCTTTTTGGATGAGGTTCATTGGAGATAAGAGTCTCAGATTTTACCGCTCTGGGCTGGCTTAGAACCCCAATCCTCAGATCTCAGCTTCCTCAGTAGCTCGGATGACAGGCATGAGCCACCTGCTTCCCAGGGGGCCTTTCAGATGCCTGGGAGCTCCATTCCCTGCAGAATCTCCACCCCCAACACTGTGGTGTCCCTGCAGAACCTCCCCGGACTGCCCTGGCTCACCTCGGATGCCGGTGGGCAGGAGCCGGGGCCAAGACAAGGAGAATCGGTAGTGAGTAACTTGAAGCTCCCGAAGCAGAACTATGTCCTCCTGTAGAGACAGGGGTGAGGCCACCAGATAAGCGGGAGGGGAAAGCAGAGGCCACAGAGCCTACAGCCCCGCCAAGGCTCTAAGTGGGAGAGGAAAAATCTGCCTCCTCTGCGCGGAATAGGGGTGACAACACCTCCCCCCTGTGGCTGTGCTGTGGGGTGGGGGTGGGGCACTTAGAACACCCCATCAGAGCCCAGCCGGGCACCTGTGGCTCACACTTCTAATCCTAGCTACTCAGGAGGCTGAGAGCTGAGGATTGCAATTTGAGGCCAGTCTGGGCAGGAAAGTCTCAGAGACTTATCTCTAATAAACCACTAGTGGAGCTAGTGGTTTAAGCCACTTTAAAGCCAGTAGTGGAGCTGTGGCTTAAGTGGTAGAATGCTAGCTCTGAACAACGAAAAAAAGGCTCAGGGACAGCACCTAAGCTTTGAGTGCAGGCTTTAAGACTAGGGCTGGGAAGGTGGCTCAGTGGTAGAGGGCTTGCCTTGCATGCTTGAGGCTCTGGGTTCGATTCCTCAGCACCACATAAGCAAAAAGAAAAAAGCCAGAAGTGGTGCTGTAGCTCAAGTGGTAGAGCGCTAGCCTTGAGCTGAAGAGCTGAGGGACAGCGCCCAGGGCCAGAGTTCAGGCCCATGACTGGATCCTCCCCCCCCAAAAAAAAAGACTAGAAGAAAAAGAAAGAGAAGGAGAAGGAGGGAGGGAGAGAGGAAGGGAGGAAGAAAAGAAGGAAGGAAGGAAGGGAGGAAGGAAGGAAAGAAGGAAGGAAGGAAGGAAGGAAGGAAGGAAGGAAGGAAGGAAGGAAGGAAGGAAGGAAGGAAGGCAGGCAGGCAGGCAGGCAGGCCTATCAGAGTATTCTAATAAACGAGTATGAATCCCCCAAGAAGCCAATCCAAGAAAGGGGCTGCGGAGAAGCTAGTCCCAACCCCTACACAGGGTCACAAGCAAGCCAGGGACCAGGCCTTCAGAGAACTCTGACCTCCGTTGCTGGACTCCATCTCCTTCTCCTCCATCTCAGACTCCTTTGGCCACATTATGTACAGGATGGATCTTTGTTGTTTGTTTATTGTGCCCATAGTGGGGCTTGAACTCATGCTATGGCTTGGCTTTTTCCCTCAAGGCTGGCTGTCGACCACTTGAGCCACACCTCCACTTCCAGCTTTCGCCTACTTAACTGGCAACAAGAGTTTTATAGCCTGGGCTGGCTTTGAACCTGGATCCTCTGATCTCAGCCTCCTTGAGTAGCTAGGATTACAGGCGTGAGCCACTCGCACCCAGCTGGCTAGATACAGGGTGTTTGGCATAGCATCAGGTTGCTTGTCAAACAGACTCCCCAACTCTTTGGCAGGCTGGCACACAGCACCCCCCTCCAAGCCCCCACTCACCTGAACCTTGTAGTAGCCATCACAGGCCTCGTCTGCCGTGCTGTCCCCAAGCACCTTCCCGGGCCCGCTGTGCGTGAAGGCGTCCCAGATGCTAGCTCCTTTCCCATCCTGGTCCCAGGCGCCCTCCATCTGGTAGGCAGAACTGCCCACACCCCAGGAGAAGCCTGGGCCGTGGACCGCCTGTCTCACCCAGAGCTGTGCCTCCCCGCTTCAGGGGACCCCCCTCCCCCAACTTCCCTGGCTCCCTGGCATTGGGTTCATTGAAAACATTTTTGAGCCAGTGATTCATGTTGAGAATCAAGCTACTTAGGAGTCTAAGATACAGAGGAGCGATTGCAAAAAGCTAGGTTGGAGGGAGGGAGGAGGCTCAAGTGGTAGAATACCAGCCATGGTGAGGCCCTGAGTTCAAACCCAGGTCCTGGTCCTCCTCAAAAAAAAAAAAATGCAGGCACAATTTTTAGTTCACCTTGCTATTCATTATCTGTATACATTTTAGTAATTAAAAAAAATCTTAATAAGCCAGGTGCCAGTGGCTCATGCCTATAATCCTAGCTGCTCAGGAGGCTGAGATCGGAGGATCACGGTTCAAAGCCAGCCAGGGCAGGAAAGTCTGTGAGACTCTTATCTTCAATAAACCACTTAGAAAACTGGAAGTGGTGCTGTGGCTCCAGTGGTAGAGTGCTCGCCTTGAGCTGAAAAGCTCAGGGACAGTGCCCAGGCCCAGAGTTCAAACCCCATGACTGACTAAAAAAGAAAGAAAGAAAGAAAGAAATCTAGGACTAGGAATGTGGCTTAGTGACAGAGTGCTTGCCTAGCATGTATAAATCCTTGGGTTCAAGTCCTCAGTATCACATAAACAGAAAAAGCAGGAGTGGTGCTGTGGCTCAAGTGGTAGAGAACTAGCCTTGAGCAATAGAAGCTCAGGGATAGTGCCCAGGCTCTGAGTTCAAGTCCCAGGACTGGCAAAAAAAAAATCTAGGGCCGGGCGCTGGTGGCTCACGCCTGTAATCCTAGCTACTCAGGAGGCTGAGATCTGAGGATCGTGGTTCAAAGCCAGCCCGCGCAGGAGAGACCGTGAGACTCCTATCTCCAATAAACCACCAGAAAACCGGAAGTGGCGCTGTAGCTCAAGTGGTAGAGCACTCGCCTTGAGCTGAAGAGCTGAGGGACAGCGCCCAGGCCCAGAGTTCAAGCCCCACGACCGACAAAAAAAAAAAAAAAAAAAAAAAAAAAATCTAGGGGCTGGGGAAGGTAGCTTAGTTGATAGAGCATTTGCTTAGCATGCATGAAATCTTAGATTCAAACACACACACACACACACACACACACACACACACACACACACACACACACACAATGTGTTAGAAACATTTTACAACAGTTACATGGAGGTATTGTCTCTTATCAGTCAGGAAGCTAAAAGCACCAAATTCCTTGCCACAGACAATCAGATGGTCAGACAGCCAGACATTTGGAGACAGATGAGCAGAGGAATGGACATACATACCAGGTGGGAAAGTTCCATAGTAGAAGGAGGCATCTTCTGGGGACCTCTTGCTTGTGGCTCCCAGCCCAGGTACCAGCGGGAGCACACACCACAGAGTGAGCACCCACCGTGGCTTCATGGTGCCCAGGCCTCCTCCATACTGGAGAAAAGCACCTGTGCAGGTCACTGGCCAGATTGGGGGTGGGGAGGACACAAGTGGGGGACACTTGATTTGTACCCACAGATGGGCCCATGTGTACCCCTGGTGGGACACTGAACAGGAGACCAAGCCAGGCCTAGCAAGCACTGGGTTGAATGAGTTAAGGCTCCAAACCAGCCTATCTCCCCAAGCTGGGCTGAAGGGGCAGACCCAGCCCCCACCTCTCCAGCCCCTCCCTCCAGCTCTGCCCCAGGGGAGCTCCAAGTCCAATGCCAACAGGCCCGAGTGTCAGGGTGAACTCCTTCCTATTGACCCAGCCCAGGCAGCTCACCCAGGATTGTCCTCAGAGCCCGACACTCCAGATCCCCTGCTCTCTCGGATCCAGTGTGCGCCACCCCCGAGAGCGCAGAGAAGGCTCTGGTTGGGGGGTGTGGCCCATGGCCTGATCCTCACAGAGGGGCCTGATGGAGTGCTGAGCTGGCAATGCCGCCTGACTCAGCAATGCCCTTGGCCCTGGGCCCTGGGCCTCCAGCTGCCCCCTCCCAGGGTAGATGGGCAGCAAAGACAGGACAGGGGGCCAGTCCTCTGATCCTTTAGACCCGATCTCCCACCGTCAGCCCCTCCCTGCTGGACTGCATGGAAATCTCTGGGATTTATTAAAGTAGATTTTCCCACTTCAGCCTCTTCTCTTGGGACTCTTGTTTTTGTCAGTGTCGGGGCTTGAACTCTGGGCCTGCGCACTGTCCCTGAGCTCTTCAGCTCAAGGTGAGTGCTCTACCACTTGAGCCACAGTGCCATGTACAGTTTTCTGGTGGTTTATTGGAGAGGAGTCTCCTGGCCTTTCCTGTCCGGGTTGGCTTTGAACCATGATCCTCAGATCTCGGCCTCCTGAGTAGCTAGGATTATAGGTGTGAGCCACTGGTGCCTGGCTCTTGGGACTCTTGAATCCATACTTCACTCTGGCCTCCACCCGGTAATCACCTTTCCTGTAGATAATCCCTACTCCTGCCCCTGAACTCAGTCCTCACATTCCCTGTTGCGCTGTTCTCTTGCTGTGGATCCCTTAACTGGAAGCCTGATTTGTGAACTGGTTAATTCTTCCCTGTGAATCCTATAAGTACCTCCTGCAGCACCTTCAACCAAGTCAGGTGTTTATCTGTCAGACACCCTGCCTTACTCACCCAGTCTCACCATGGTGGCCCAGAGGGCCCTTAGTGGTATACGATGAAGCCGGGCACCTATGGCTCACACCTTTAACTGTAGCGACTCAGAAGGCTGAGATCTGAGGATCACAGTTCAGAACCAGTTGGCACAGACAAATCTGTAAGACTCTTATCTCCAATAAGCTAGCAAAAAGCCAGAAGTAGAGCTGTGTGTGGTTCAAGCAGGAGAGCACCAACCTTGAGTGAAAGAGTTAAGGGATAATGCCCAAGTCCTCAGTTCAAGTTCCAACACACACACACACACACACACACACACACACACACACACACACACACACACACACACGGTGTGTGAATCTAAATGAACCTAAATATCACAATTATTACTGTTAACCTGCTTAGAGATGAGTCTAAATACCACAATGATTACTGTTAACATGCTTAATTTTTTTTTTAATTTTGTCTTTTTTTTTTTTTTTTGGTTGTGGGGTCTGAACTCTGGGCCTGGGCGCTGTCCCTCAGCTCTTCAGCTCAAGGCTAGTGCTCTACTGCTTGAGCCACAGTGCCACTTCTGGCTTTTTCTGCTTATGTGGTGCTAAGGAATTGAACCCAGGGCCTCATGCATGCAAGGCAAGCACTCTACCACTGAGCTACCTTCTCAGCCCAACATGCTTAATGCTGATTGAATGGAGTTTCTCACAGACGAGGTATCTTCATGGATTGCTTCATTTAGGTTTGTGTGTGTGTGTGTGTGTGTGTGTGTGTGTGTGTGTGTGTGTGTGCCAGTCTTGGGGCTTGAATTCAGGACCTGGGCGTTGTCTCTGAGTCTCTTTGTGTTTACGGCTAGTGCTCTAGCACTTGAACCACAGTGCCACTTCTAGATTTTACTGAGTAGTTTATTAGAGGTAAGAATCTCATAGACTTTCTTGCCTGGGCTGGCTTCAAACTACAGTCCTCAGATCTCAGCCTTCCCAGTAGCTAGGATTACAGGTGTCCTGGGGCTTGAACGCAGGGCCTGAGTACTGTCCCTGAGCTTACTTGCTCAAAGCTAGTGCTTTAGCACTTTGAGCTACAGCTCCACTTCTGGCTTTTTGGTGGTTCATTGAAGATAAGAATCTCATGGACTTGGGTTGGGAAGGTGGCTCAGTGGTAGAGTGCTTGCCTTGCATGCCTGAGGCCCTGGGTTTGATTCCTCAGCACCACATAAGCAAAAAGAAAAAAGCTGGAAGTGGCACTGTGGCTGAAGTGGTAGAACGCTTACTTTGAGCTGAAGAGCTCTGGCACAGTGCCCAGGCCCAGATTTCAAGCCCCAGGACTGACGATAAATAAATAAATAAATAAATAAATAAAATTAAAGGTGTGTGCTAGTGACTCATCCCTATAATCCTAGCAACTCAGGAGGGTGAGATCTGAGGATCACAGTTCAAAGCCAGCCTGGGCAGCAATGTCTGTGTGATTCTTTTTTTTTTTTTTTCCTGCCAGTTCTGGGGCTTGAACTTAGGGCCTGGGCACTATCCCTGAGCTTCTTTTGCTCAAAACTAGTGCTCTACCACTTGAGCCACAGTGACACTTCTGGCTTTTTCTATGTGATACTAGGGAACCAAACTTAGGGCTTTGTGCATGCTAGGCAGGCACCCTACCATTAAATCACATTCCCAGCCCTATGAGATTATTATGTCCAATTAACCATCAGAAAACTGGAAGTGTCTCTGTGGCTCAAAGTGGTAGAGTGCTAGCCTTGAGCAAAAGAGCTCAGGAACAGTGCCCAGACCCCAAGTTCAAGCCCCTCGACTGAGAGAGAGGGGGGCAAGGGAGGGAGAGAGAAAGAGAGACTAAATAAATAAACAAACAAATAAATCATTTGGACTGAACTAGGGTTTTTTTTACCTTCACACACCTACAGGGAGCCTGTGGGAAGCAGGTGTTTGTCTTCATTTCTTCGTGTCTTCGTGGGCAGGCGACAGGCTGGGGTTGGGGCAGAGGCTGGTCTGACTACTGGAAGATCTATACAGAGGCACTATCTTCAAGGGAAGAGCCTAAGACTCCAGAGATGTCAAGAGGAAGCCAGTTGGTGGTGCTGTTCTAAGAAGTAAGGGCTACAGTAGGCCAGGGATGAGCACAGATGTTTCCAGAAGTGATCACTAGGATCCAGAAAATTCGAGCTTCCTTTGTTGTTCACTGATCTCCAGAGTTGACTTCTCTCTCACGCATGTGCATATGCATGTGTGTATGTCTGTGTGGTACGTGTGTGGTGTGTGTTTGTTGGCACTGGGGCTTGCACTCAGGGCCTGGACACTGTCTCTTAACTTTTAAGCTCAAGACTAGTACTCTACCATTTGAGCCACACAGCTCCACTTCTGGCCTTTTGGTGGTTAGTTGGAGATAAGGGTTTCCTAGACTTCCCTGCCTCTGGCTGACTTTGAACTCGGATTTTCAGATCTCAGCCTCTTAAGGAGCTAGGATGACAGACACGGGCCACCAGTGCTTTGTGCATTTTATTTTTATTTTTATTTTATTTTATTTTATTTTTTGCTGGTTGTGGGTCTTGAACTCTGGGCCTGGGCGCTCTCCCTCAGCTCTTCAGCTCAAGGCTAGCGCTCTACCACTTGAGCCACAACGCCACTTCCAGCTTTTTTTCTTTTTGCTTATGTGGTGCTGAGGAATCGAACCCAGGGCCTCAGGCATGCAAGGCAAGCGCTCTACCACTGAGCTACCTTCCCAGCCCCGTGCTTTGTGCATTTTAATAGTTACACAGCCTTCTGTGGCAGGTGCTCACCAGCACTCATCAGCCCTCGAAGAGACATATTGGGGGTGATATTTTACTTTCACAAAGACTGTTGCAATACATAACCCTGGGGATGTGAATTCCCATCTGTATAGATTTCTACTCCTAAAAGTGGCATGGATGGATTCATTTCCATTCGCACTGAAATTGTCCTTGAGATCTAAAGTCCTTCATCTGAACCGCATCACTGTCACCGTGGCATCCTGGCATTGAGACCAGAGCTGTGAGGTCACAGGCCCAGCTGCCCGTGGTTGGGGCAGCTCTAGTTGATCCCTGAAAACAAAACAAAACACCCCACCCCTAACCCCATCACCATCCCAGAGCATTCCAGTTTAGTGTGTTAAACCAGAAACCAGTGTATAAACCAGGCTGGCCTGGTTGCTAGTGGGCCTCAATTTCCAGATGGTTTTCCAACATTCTTTTCCAGTACTGGAGCTTGAACTTAGGGCCTCCTGTTTTCTCTCAGGGTCTTCTTTTTTCCCTTCCTTCCCCTTCTTTTCCCTCTCCCCCCTCCCCCCTCTACTCCCTTTCCTTTCTCTTCTCTCTCTTTTGTTCTGTCTCAGTCCTGGGGCTTGAAGTCAGGGCCTGGACAATATCCTTGAGCTTTTTTACTCAAGGCTGGTGCTCTACCAACTATGCCACACCTCTACTTTGTTTTTGTTTTTGTTTTTAATTTTTTTTTGTCGGTTGTGGGGGACTTGAACTCTGGGCCTGGGCGCTGTCCCTGAGCTCTTCAGCTCAAGGCAAGAGCTCTACCACTTGAGCCACAGCGCCACTTCCAGTTTTCTGGTGGTTAATTGGAGATAAGACTCTCACAGACTTTCCTGCCCCATCTGACTTTCAACTGTCATCCTCAGATCTCAGCCTCCTGAGTAGTTAGGATTACAGGAGTTAGCCACTGGCGCTCAGCTCTACTTTCAGTTTGTTTAGCTGAAGATAAGAGTCTCATGGAGCAGGTGGCTCACACCTGTAATCCTAGCTATTTAGGAGGCTGAGATCTGAGGATCTTGGTTCAAAGCCAGCCTGGGCAGGAAAGTCCAAGAGGCTCTTATCTCCAATTAACCACCAGAAAACTGGAAGTGGTGCTGTGGCTCAAGTGTAGAGCACTAGCCTAGCCTTGAGCTGAAATGTTCAGGGATGGTGTTCAGGCCCAGAATTCAAGTCCCATGACTGATCCCCTCCCTCACCCCCCCCCCCCCGGAAAAAAAAAAGTCTCATGGACTTTCCTGTCCAGGCTGACTTTGAATTGAGATCCTCAGATCTCAGCCTCCTGAGTATCTGGGACTATGGGGGTAAGCTTGACCTTTCTGGTCAAGATTTTCACAACTTTAATAATTTTTTTTTGTTTTTTTGTTTTTTTTTGGGTCCGGTTGTGGGGCCTGAACTCTGGGCCTGGCCGCTGTCCCTCAGCTCTTCAGCTCAAGGCTAGCGCTCTACCACTTGAGCCACAGCGCCACTTCCGGCTTTTTTTCTTTTTGCTTTATGTGGTGCTGAGGAATCGAACCCAGGGCCTCAGGCATGCAAGGCAAGCACTCTACCACTGAACCACCTTCCCAGCCCACAACTTCAATAATTTGGAAGCTGAAGAGTCCTGTAGGGCTGGGGAGCGGCCATGGTCAGTCTCCTTTCGGCTCCTCCAATCCATGCTCTCGCCTAAGAAAGGGGGCGGGGCTCTGAGATGCCAGGGCCTTTGCTGTAATTAGGAGGAGTGAGTTAATGGTCCACATAGCTCTCAGGGGACACAATCAGGAGGTGCCACAGACCTTTAAGAGGTGGAACCTGGAGAGAAGTTCTTAAGCATGGGGTGTGCAGGGTTTGGGGGACCCCAGCAGGTCCTCTGCTTCCTAGCTGGGAAGGAGAGCCATGCCCCCTCACTGTGATATGCCAACCCTCGCCAGAGCTGCCAAAGCAGGGGGGCCCCTTGGTCATGGGTCAGAACAGTGAGACAAATTAAACTGTTTTTTTAAATATGTGTTACTTGCCACAGGCATATTAAAGCTAGCATTTGCTTACTCAAGGTCAAGTACTAATTCACCACCAACCAGGAGTAAGATAACCAGATCTGTTGGGCCCTGGTGGCCCGCGCCTGTCATCCTAACACTCAGGAGGCTGAGATCTGAGGATGGTGGTTTGAAGCCAGCCTGGACAGGAAGGTTCATGGGACTCTTATCTCCAATAAACCACCAGAAAACCGGAAGTGGCACTGTGGCTCAAGTGGTAGAGTGCTAACCTTGAGCTGAAGAGCTGAGGGACAGCGCCCAGGCCCAGAGTTCAAGCCCCATGACTGATAACACACACACACAGACACACACACACACGTGAAAGATGACCAGCTCCTTTGCTTCCCAGCCTGGAGCTCCCCTAACTCAGATAGTCCCCCCTATTTGACACTGCTTTGCCTGAACCACACATAAGGGCAGAGCCTCAGGCCTCTCCTTCAGCCCCCAAGGACTCAGAAGCTTGCTAACACTTTAAGAAAAGCAGGCCCAAATCCCTCTGTGAATCCAGCCACCCCACAAACTGCTCTTGTCTCCACCCACTGAGGCCCAGAAACCACAGAGCTGGCTTCCTCCACTTCCTGCCACATCCTGGGGCAAGCGGGTCTCCTTCTCCCCAGCCCCTGCCCCCAGGCCCAACCCCAGCTCAGGCTCTTCCTATTCCCGGGTCACAGCAGCCCGAGAAAACAGGAAGTATCTGAGTCACCCCTGTCCCCGGGGGGCTTTGGCTGTCCAGAGTCAGGAAAGATTAGGAGGACAGAGGGTGGCTCTGTAACAGCCAAGCCAATCTTATGGAGCTTTCTGTTTTGGTCTGTGGGAAGCTCCCCCCCCCCCCCCAGCCAATGGTCCAAACTACTTCCCTTCCCACTAAATCTCTCTCTTTTCCTCCCTCCCTCCCTTCCTTCCTCCCTCCTTCCCTCCCTTCATTCCCTCCCTCTCTTCCTCCCTCTCCTTCCTTCCTTCCTTCCTTCTTTCCTTTCTTCCTTCCTCCTTTCCTTCCTTCCTCCCTCTCTTCCTCCCTCCCTTCCTCCCTCCCTCCTCCTCCCTTTCCTTCCCTCCCTCCCTTTCCTTCCCTCCCTCCCTTTCCTTTTCTTTCTCCCTCCCTTTCCTTCCCTCCCTCCCTTTCCTTTTCTTTCTCCCTCCCTTTCCTTCCCTCCCTCCCTCCCTCCCTCTCTCCCTTCCTTCCTTCCTTCCGCCAGTCTTGGGACTTGAACTCAGGGCCTGGGTGCTGTCCCTAAGCTTTATTTACTTATTTTTGTTCAAGGCCAGTACTCTACTACTTGAGCCACAGCTCCACTTGTGGCCTTTTCATGGTAAATTGGTGATAAGAGTCTTACAGACTTCCCTGTCCAGGCTGGCTTTGAACTGTGATCCTCAGATCTCAGCCTTCTGAACAGTAAAGATGACAGGTGTGAGCCACCAGTACCTGGCTTTGAAGCACTTTTTTTTGTAATCACGAAACATTGAAAATTACTGAGTATTTGTTAATACAGGAGTAGATAAATTAGTATATTTTTACCAGTGGATTACTATGTGGAGAACAAATTAAATTCCTCTTTTTTTGTTGTTTTTTTTTTTTTGGTTGATTGTGGGGCTTAAACTCAGGGTCTGGGCTGCTATCCCTTAGCTCTTCAGCTCAAGGTTGGAGCTATACCACTTTGAGCTACAGCTCTATTTCCAGTTTTCTGGTGGTTTATTGGAGATAAGAATCTCATTAACTTTCCTACTGGGGCTGGCTTTGAACCTTGATCCTCAGCTCTCAGCCACCTGAGCAGCTGGGATTACAGGTGTAAGCTGTTGGCACTCAGCTAAGGGGTTCAGTTGGATTGGTAGACTTGTCCTGACTTTAGGTCTATCAGGATCAGAAATAGCCAGCTGCTGACCCTGACTCATGGGGACCCAGAGCTTCTGTGTAACCACAGTCCTGATGCTCTAGCCATACCTCCTTCCCCACTGGAGGGTCCACTGCACCCTAGTGGACAGACCAGGTGTAGCACCTACCCTACTCTTCTTCCCATGGCCTGTGTGGCTGTCCTGACAGGTCTTCAGCTCTGTAGTCTATGCTTGGGACAAACCAAGCTCTGGACTCTGATCTGAGGGGACAAGATGCCCCAATGAGCCCTGCCCCAGCTCGGCAAGTGGATTCCACCTCGGAGGCTTCCAAAATTTTAGGGAAGAATTTATAGCACCCAATGATAGCCATTTTAATTGGAAAACTGTTTTTAATACTTATTTACTTATTTAGGTGCCAGTCCCGGGGCTTGGTGCTGTCCCCCAGAGCTTTTGTGCTCAGGGCTAGCCGTCTACCATTTTGAGCCACAGCTCTACATCCAGTTTTCTGGTGGTTCATTGGAGATGAGAGTCTCATGAACTTTCCTGTCAAGGCTAGCTTTGAATGTGGTCCTCAGATCTCAGTCTCCTGAGTAGCTAGAATTACAGGTAGGAGACACTGCACTGGTCTCTGACATTTCTTGTTTAAATATTGGCAAGTTGACTCAAACTGGTAATGTTAGTCTTGAGCAACAGAAGCTCAGGGACAGAGCCCAGGCCCAGAGTTCAACCCCCAGGACTGACTGGCCCATATATAAATATATATAGCCGGAAGCTGGTGGCTCACATTGTAATCTTAGCTACTCAGGAGCCTGAGATCTGAGAATTGAAGTTCAAAGCCAGCCTGGGCAGGAAAGTCTGTGAGACTCTTATCTCCATTGAACCACCAGAAAACCAGAAGTGGAGCTGTGGCTCAAGTGATCGAAAGCTTACCTTGAGCTGAAGAGCTGAGAGACAGCAATCAGGCCAAGTTCAAGCCCCACAATGGACACACACACACACACACACACACACACACACACACACACACGCAGGAGCTGGCCTGGTAAGCCTTCCTGGAACACTTTGCAGAACCACCACTAGGGGGCACTCTAGCTCTATCTGGGTGACATCCTGATTTCAGTCCCTGGCAGTGTACAGGATCCTAGTTCTCAGACCCCTGGTGGTAGCTGTTGTGTATTCCTGCCCTTCTGCCCTACCAGAGTGGGCAGGGCTTTGGGAATTCTTGTAACATGTTGAGAGAGGTCAGGTAGAGAGCAGTCCTGACTTTTCCCTAATTATCCTGAGGTTGCTGTTTCCTCATCACTGGGAAACCTGTTCTGGGGACCAGAACCCCAGGATAGGGTGCTTTAGCATCCCTGTGACAGATGACACCTCAGACTTTTCTGATCAAAAGCCAACAGAGGCCCAAAGTGGGAGCCTGAGCTCAGGCCTGTCTCAAGATAAGAGTCAGGTTTTCAGCTTGGTCTGGCTTTGGAACACTATCCTCAGATCTCAGCCTCCCAAGTAATGAGGATTTCAGGCAGGAGCCACCAGTGCCAGGATCCGGTGGGGCACTTTGAAATACAGGTTGCAGAATGCAGGAGGATCATCTGTAGTTCTCTCTGGAGTGAGAAGGGAGGACACAAAGAAGTCCACATCAGCTACTACACAGTGGGTTGTGGATGAGCCTCAGTCTTCTCATCTGTCATGGAGTGAGTAATGCCCCTCTAGACAATTCCATTACGATCACATGACAGTCAACCTGGGGGCTTTCCCTGAGCCTAGGTGCTCAGGGCAACTCAATCCAACCCTAATAGGAGGATGGTTCAGCACCAAAGCAATTATGGCCAGATCTTGGTATCAGGGTTATCTGTTATGCTCAGATATCCTTCCAGCTGTGGCAATTTCAGTGGCTCACCCTACCACAGTGAGCTTGTGCCTTATAAGATGGTTGAACGAAGCCAGTGGCTCATGCCTGTAATACTACCTACCTAGGAGGCTGAGATCTGAGGATCTAGATTCAAGGCTAGCCGGGGCAGGAAAGTCCCTGAGACATTTATTTCCAGTTAAAAAACACCAAAAAGCTGGGCACTGGTGGCTCACACCTGTAGTCCTAATTATTCTGGAGGCTGAGATCTGAGGATCACTGTTCAAAGCCAGCCTGGGCAGAAAAGTCCTTGAGATTCTTATCTCCAATTAGCTACTGGAAAACCAGAAGTGGCGCTGTAGTTCAAACTGGTAGAGTGCTAACCTGGAGTCAACAGAGCTCAGGGACAGCGCCCAGACCCCATAACAAACAGAAAAATAAATTAAAAACATTAAAAACATTAAAAAGCTGGAAGTGGAGCTGTGGCTTAAGTGGTAAAGCACCAGTTGAGACAACAGTTCAGAGACTGCACCCAGGCCCTGAGTTCAAGCCCCAGTATTGGTGCACACACACACACACACACACACACACACACACACACACACACACACACACACACACACAAAATGTTTGAATCACTTGGGCAGGGTCGTCAAAGGATTAAATGAGGTCAGGACACTCACTGACCGGGCCAGGTCCTGGCCTCTGCTGGCCTGAGTTCTGGCTGGAGGTACCTGCTCCTTTTAGTTTTGGGGAACAGAGTCCCCTTTGACTGCCCAGATTACTGTGGCTGCCTCCCCTCCCCACCCCCATCACTGAGGGCAAGTGCCCCGCAGGCCCCGCCTTCTTTCGGGAATGCAGCCATTTGGGACATCTAGGTCTGGGGTTGTTAGAGTCCCACACCCTGCTAAAGCTGGGGGCTAGGAATGGGGACATTAAACTTCTCTCTGGCTCAAAACCAACTTCTACTCATAGCTCCCAGGGCCTGACAGGGCCCGAGGCTCTGGCCAGCAGATGGGGCCCAATAACCATCACAACATATGACCACGTGCCATTTTATTTTTAATCCCTATTATATATATATATATATATATATATATATATATATATATATATATGGCCAGTCCTGGGGCTTGAACTCAGGGCCTGGGCACTGTCTAGCACATCCAGTGCTAGCCTTGAGTCACAGCACCACTTCCAGCCTTTTTTATTTTAATTTTGTTTTGGCGGGGGGGTCTGGTCATGGGGCCTGAACTCTGGGCCTGGGCGCTGTCCCTCAGCTCTTCAGCTCAAGGCTAGCACTCTACCACTTGAGCCACAGCACCACTTCCAGCTTTTTTTCTTTTTGCTTATATGGTGCTGAGGAATCGAACCCAGGGCCTCAGGCTTGCAAGGCAAGCGCTCTACCACTGAGCCACCTTCCCAGCCCCCAGCCATTTTTATTTATATAGTACTGAGGAATCGAACCAAGGGCTTCATGCATGCTAGTCAAGTACTCTACCACTAAGCCACCTTCCCAGCCCTTATATTATATTCTTTATTGTATTTATGGTATGTATTGCCAGTACTGGGGCTTGGACTCAAGGCCTTCTGCTCTTGTTGCAGTTTTTCACTCAAGGCTGGTGCTCTACCACTTGAGCTACAGCTCCATTCTGGCTTTTGGCTGGTTAACTGAAGGTAAGTGTCTTTCAGATGTGTCTGTCTGGGCTGGCATCACATCTCAATCCTTTAGATCTCAGCCTCCTGAATAGCTAGGATTACAGGTGTGAGCTACCAGCGCCTAGCAAATCTCCATTTTATATCAGGGAAAATAGGTCTTCTGCTTGCGTGAATAATGACCCTTGGGGGGAGACCCTCTGGAGCTGGTCCACCTGAGGGTGGAAGAGTCTAGCTTGTTTCCTGGGAAGGACTTTGGAAGATCCCCATTTAAATGGTATGCCTGCCTTCTGAAGGGTCACCAGGCTGAACCCATGCCAAGCAGAATGGCTGCTTTAAGGCTGAATGAGGGTCAAGCAGATGTAGCTAGCCTGGTGCAGAAAGGTGCACGGGAGTGCAGCCCAGCCCTTGACAGAGGTCACAGAGGACAGTGTGGGCTGTCCCTTCGGGACTGATTCTTTGACTATAAAACAGAAGTTGATAGGATTAAATAGACTATCCAGTGAATATGATTTATTATTATTATTATTTTGTCGGTCATGGGGCTTGAACTTTGGGCTTGGGCGCTGTCCCTCAGCTCTTCAGCTCAAGGCAAGCACTCTACCACTTGATCCACAGTGCCACTTCTGGTTTTCTGAGTGGTTTTTTGGAGATGAAAGTCTCATAGAACCAGGCGCGGTGGCTCATGCCTGTAATCCTAGCTACTCAGGAGGCTGAGATCTGAAGATCACTGTTCAAAGCCAGCCCGGACAGGAAAGTCTGTGAAATTCTTATCTCCTATAAACCACCAGAAAACTGGAAGTGGTGCTATGGCTCAAGTGGTAGAGCACTGGCCTTGAGCTGAAGAGCTGAGGGACAGTGCCCAGGCCCAGAGTTCAAGCCCCATGACAGACAAAAAAAAAAAAAAAGAAAAAGGGGTCTCACAGAGTTTCTTGCCTGGGCTGGCTTTGAACTGTGATCCTCAAATATCAGCCTCTTGAGTAGCTAGGATTATAGGAGTGAGCCACCAGCGCCTGGCTTGGTTTATTTTTAAACAAAATTTAGGGCCTTGTACTTGCTAAGTAGGCACTCTATTACTTGAGTCTTACCTCTTGCCCTTTTGCTTTACATCTATTTATCTATTTATTTAAAGCCAGTCCTAAGGCTTGAACTCAGAGCCTGGGAACTATCCTGAGTTTTGCTCATGGTTAGCACTCTTTACCATCAGAGTCACAATTCCCCTTCTGTTCCCATCTGTAATCCTAGCTACTCAGGAGCCTGAGATCTGAGGATCACAGTTTGAAGCCAGTCTGGGCAGGATAGTCCATGAGACCCTTATCTCCAATGAACCACCAGGAAACTGGAAGTGGAGCTGTAGCTCAAGTGGTAGAGCATTCACGTTGAGCTGAGGGACAGCATCCAGGCCCAGAGTTCAAGCCTCAACCAAAAAAACCAAAACCAAAACAAAACAAAAATCCTAAAAAAGAAAAAGGCTGGGAATGTGGCTCAGTGGTAGAGTGCTTGTGTAGCATGCATGAAATCCTAGGTTCAATTCCTCAGTTCCACATACACGGAAAAAGCCAGAAGTGGTGTTGTGGTTCAAGTGGTAGCGCACTAGCCTTGAGCAAAAGAACCTCAGGGACAATGCCCAGGCCCTGAGTTCAAGTTCCAGAACTGCCGTAAAGAAAAAGAAAAAAAAGGGAATAAAAAGACAAGAAGGAAAGCAAAGGAGGAAGAAAGAAAGAAAATGTGGTAGTCTGAGGAACGACACCCATTCTTTTCTGGGTAGGTTGATCTGCTGGCAGGACCAGGCCTAGTCAGGGCCAGCCCACCTTCCTGGGGGGACCGAAACTTTGGAAAGGCAACAGCTTTGGTTCCCCTGGCTTCTGCCAGGAGGTGATCCTGGGTCCTAGGCAGAGGAGAGATCCTCACATCCCAAATCCATGGTGTGACCTGAGGTCAGGCCAGAGATGGTAGCCAGTGCCAAGCCCAGGGCCCCGGGAGAGAAGAGGAGGAAGAGGAGGAGCGGGGTCCTGCTGCCAGCCAGGAAATGCCTGCGGGAGTTGTACTGGGAGCTTCCTGTGGGCGCTGCCCGCAGCCTGGTGACCTCACCTAGCAGACACTCCAGACAGCCCCCCATTCCAAATAGGCCATTCCTTTGTCCCCTGGATTGGCAAACGCAGTGGCGGCCGCCTTCCAGCATTCGAATGACATCCATTCACTCGACAGTGTTTACAGAGTACCCGCTTAGTGTGGGCTCCAGGCCAGACTTGGGGTGTGGAGGGGGGCTGTGGAGTCCAGCAGGCTCCCCTAGCCTGGCCACCAGAACTCTGCAAACCTTGACCACTGCTCAGATCCGTACATGGGGGTCCTCACTGGCAGCAAGCTTTGGGGGACCCCGAATGGGTCCCCCTCCTCCACATGGAAGCCTGCATCTGGGACACTGAGTCTCAAGTGAGGGGCTGGCTCTGCTTGGCGGGGTTCAGGAATCTCTCCAGGGTGCCAAGGTCTCAGATACTAACAGGGATCAAATGGAGCCCTGGACTTTGGTTTGCAGCCATTTCCTGGCCTAGAGGTGCATGGATAAGTCCCCAGCCTACTCTGAACCTTAGTTTTCTCATGAAGAGAATGGAAGCTGGGCACCAGTGGCTCATGCTTATAAACCTAGTGACTCAGGAGGCTGAGATCTGAGGATCGCAGTTCAAAGCCAGCCCAGGTAGGAAAGTCTATGAAACCCTTACCTCCAATTAACAACTTCAAAATAAGCCTCAAGTGGAGCTGTGACTCAAGTATGAACAGAAAAGCCAAGCAAGGGCAAGAGGCCCTGAGTTCAAGATCCAGTTACTGGCACACATACACAACAACAACAACAACAACAACAACAACAACAACAACAACAACAAATAAAACCCAAAGCAAACTAATTCTACCTTATGAACTCCTAGGGATGATGTGAATTTCTCATGGCTGTCTTGTGAGCACCCTACACAGACCACAGCAGGCACCCATTACGCTGATGAGTGAAACTCAAAGATAAAGTTGGGATGGATGGTCTCTCAAAGGTTATTAATACTGCTTTGTTTGTTTGTTTTTGTTTTTGTAGGTCCTGGGGCTTGAACTCTGTGCCTGGGAGCTGTCCCTAAGCTCTTCAGCTCAAGGCTAGCTCCCTACCACTTAGCCACAGTGCCACTTCTGGTTTTCTGGTGGTTTATTGAAGAGAAGAGTCTCATGGACTTTCCTGCCTGGGCTGGCTTTGAACCGCCATCCTCAGATCTCAGCCTCCTGAGGTAGCTAGGATGATAGGCGTGAACCACCAGCACCTGGCATAAACCGTTTTGTTTTCGTTTTTTGGTTTTGTTTGTTTTCTGTTCCACTGCTAAGGCTTGAACTCAGGGCCCGAGCATTATCTCTTAGCTTTTGTGCTCAAGGTGGGGTACCCTACCACTTGAGCCACAGCCCCACTTCTGGGTTTGTAGTGGTGCATTGGAGATCAGAATGTCATGGGCTTTTTGCCTGGGCTGGTTTTGATCCTCAGATCTCAGCCTCCCAAGGAGCTAGGATGACAGCCATGAGCCTCGGGTACTTGGCTTATTTATACTGGGTTTTGAGGACTGTTTAGGAGTCCTGCGCTCCTTCTATTTGTCCAGTGATCCTCGACCAGGGCGGAGGAAGCCCATAGCAGGACAAGACACAGCCTCCTGTCCACCCAGCCCTCACTGGAACTCTGAGGAGCCCCCGGATGTGCAGAAGGAAGTCTCCGGCTGCGGAAAGCAGGCTCATTTCCAGTGTGGCCGGGGCCGCCAGCCCCAGGTCCTGTTTACAGAGCAAGGTGGACAGGCTGGCACAGCCTGGCGGCAAATGCCCTCGTGCCTCTGAGAACACAGGGCCGGCATAGCCCGGCTGGGAGAGGCGTGGGGAGCCCCGTGCCAAGGGGAAAGTCAAATCTAAAGAGTGTTTCCTCCCGGCCAGGCCGCCCCAGACTTTCGTCTCCAGTCTGTGGTTCCTGCAGTGATTCATAATCAGCGGGAACTTTATAAATAAACCCCGCCTTAGCCTCTTCGAAGTCTGAGACCTGAGCAGGGGTGAGGGGGGGCAGGGTCTGGGAGGCTCCAAGGAGTGGGTGTGCAGAGAGAAGGGGCATCTTCCAACTCCAGTGTTTGAATTCTGAGCCAGGACAAACTGAGTCTCTGGTGCCCTCACCGTGGCAGCCTTGGAAATCCCTGCTGCAAACTGTGGCCTAGTGGCTCATGCCTGTAATCCTAGCTACTCAGGAGGCTGAGGTCTGAGGATTGCAGTTCGAAGCCAGCCCGGGCAGGAAAATCTGTAAGGCTTCTATCTCCAGGTAATCACCAGAAAAGCAGAAATGGAGCTGGGGCTCAAAGTGGTAGAGCATTAACCTTGAGCAAAAGAGCTCAGGGACAGTGCCCAGGCCCTGAGTTCAAGCCCCAGAACTAGCAAAAAAAGAAAAAAAAAAGAAAGAAAAGAAAAGCACTTGCTGTTATGATAACAGTAATCACAACCTATCGTTGTAAACCAGGCAGTTTGAATATACCTTTTTTTTTTTTTTTTTTTTTGGTGATGGGCCCTGAACTCTGGGCCTGGGCGCTGTCCCTCAGCTCTTCAGGTCAAGGCTAGCGCTCTACCACTTGAGCCACAGCACCACTTCTGGCTTTTTCTGCTTACGTGGTGCTAAGGACTCGAACCCAGGGCCTCATGCATGCAAGGCAATTGCTCTACCACTGAGCCACCTTCCCAGCCCGCATATACCTTTATTTGTGTATGCTGATCCTAGGGCTTGAACTCAGGGCCTGGGCACTGTCCCTCAGCTCTTCAGCTCAAGGCAAGTGCTCTACCACTTGAGCCATAGTGCCACTTTGTTTTCTAGTGGTTTATTGGAGATAAGAGTCTCATGGACTTTCCTGCCCAGGCTGGCTTTGAACCGCAATCCTTAGCTCTCAGCCTTCTGAGTAGCTAGGATTACAGGCATGAGCCACCAGTGCCTGGCTCTTCCTATTGTTCTTTTTTTTGGGGGGGGGTCTGGTTGTGGGGCCTGAACTCTGGGCCTGGGCGCTGTCCCTCAGCTCTTCAGCTCAAAGCTAGTGCTCTACCACTTGAACCACAGTGCTACTTCCAGCTTTTTTCTTTTTGCTTATGTGGTGCTGAGGAATCGAACCCAGGGCCTCATGCATGCAAGGCAAACGCTCTACCACTGAGCCACCTTCTTGAGATAAGAGTTTCACAGACTTTCCTGCCCAGGTTGGTTTTAAATTGCAATCTTCAGATCTCAGGCTCCTGAGTAGTTAGGATTACAGGTTTCCAGAGAACTGGAAATGTGTTTTCCCTGGAGTAGCAGGACTCAGAGCTCAGAGAGGATGTGTAATTGGCACAGGGTCACACAGCGGGTAGATTAAAATACCAGGCTTTGAACTACACAGTAACCATTGAATGAATCCTGGGCCTGTTCTAGCTATTTGCTGTGTTTTACTTGAGGTCTAGTTTTCCCAAGGCCTCAGTCTCCCCAGCAGAGTGGGGATACAGTGATCTCTGGGTAGGTTGCCAGGCATTTCATAACAGCCAGATGTTTGGATACTCAGAGACAGGTAGAGAAAAGCTTTTCTGTGTCATGGCCATAGTAGAAGCTGTCCAGCAGCTGAGCTGGAATCTTCTAGCAGTTAAAGGCTCTCAGCTCAAGTAGTTTTTCTCTCCTTCTTCTTCCTTTACTTTTGTTTGCATTGCTTTTTTTTTTTTTTGGTCCGGTTGTGGGGCCTGAACTCTGGGCCTGGGCGCTGTCCCTCAACTCTTCAGCTCAAGGCTAGCGTTCTACCACTTGAGCCACAGCGCCACTTCCGGCTTTTTTCTGTTTGCTTATGTGGTGCTGAGGAATCGAACCCAGGGCCTCATGCATGCAAGGCAAGTACTCTACCACTGAGCCACCTTCCCAGCCCCAGCTTTTTTTTTTTTTTAACTGTTACTTTTTTTTTTTTTTTTTTGGCCAGTCCTGGGGCTTGAACTCAGAGCCTGGGCATTGTCCCTGAGCTTCTTTTTGCTCAAGGCTAGTGCTCTACCACTTGAGCCACAGCACCATTTCTGGCTTTTTCTGTGTATGTAGTACTGAGGAATCAAACCCAGGGCTTCAAGCATGGTAGGCAAGCACTCTACCACTGAGCCACCTTCCCAGCCCTTCAACTGTTACTTTAAAGGTGATGTACAAAGTTGTTAGTTTCATAAGTTAGGTAAAAAGTTCATTTCTTTTTGGACACTGTCATCCTTTCCTTCCCTCTCAGTTTTTTTCCTCCCACACGTTGTCTAGTTTATTTTCAACATAGTGCACCACTGCTGCATGTATTCATCATTTGTCCCTCCACTTCTGTGTTCCCCCTACTGTCCCTTCACCTTAAAAAAAATGATTTATGTGTTACAGAGGGATTAGACCTCCCTGCATGCTAGGCCACATTCCCATTCCTTTGCTTTTCTGCTCAAGTTTACCACTTGAGCCATAGCTCTACTTCTGGCTTTTTGCTGTTTAATTGGAAATAAGAGTCTCATGGACTTTCCTGCCTGGGCTGGCTTTGAACTGCAATCCTCTGCTCTCAGCTTCCAGAGTAGCTAGAATTACAGATGTTGAGCCACCTGGGTCTGGTTTACAGGTAATGGCTGAAAGCTCCAGGAAATCTGACCAGAAGTCCTCGTGGCTGGGGGAGCTCCTGCATTAATAGGATATGACCACTAGGTGGTGCCATCCAAGCTTCTACGCTCTCTGAAGTTGTTCCATAGAAGCTACCTTCCCTTGAACACAAACCTGGTGTCACTGGCAGGTAAGCTGCAGGAGAGGGATCTGTAGTGATTCCTAGGGGGACAAAGGCCACTAATTCTCTTTCTCCTACCCAGAGGGCCAGCAAAGAAGTCCTTGTGAGGAAGGCTCTGGGTCAGAACACAGGCATACAGGGGTCCTGAGGGCTGAAACCCCAGATCTAGGACCCTCCCTTCTCCTAAGGGATAACAACTCCCAGAGCTGGGTGCCAGTGGCTCACGCCTGTCATCCTAGCTACTCAGGAGGCTGAGATCTGAGGATCTTGGTATGAGGCCAGCCTAGGCAAGAAAGTCCTTGGTGGGGAGGAGGGTGTTGTGGAGAAGAAGAAAAGTGCTCTTATGATGAGCCCTTCAAGGGCTCACGCCTGTAATCCTAGCTACTCAGGAGGCTGAGATCTGAGGATCGCGGTTCAAAGCCAGCCCGGGCAGGAGAGACCGTGAGACTCCTATCTCCAATAAACCACCAGAAAAAACCGGAAGTGGCGCTGTAGCTCAAGTGGTAGAGCGCTCGCCTTGAGGTGAAGAGCTGAGGGACAGCGCCCAGGCCCAGAGTTCAAGCCCCACGGCCGACCAAAAAAAAAAAAAAAAAAACAGTCTCACAGACAACTGGACACTGGTGGCTCATGCCTCTAATCCTAGCAATTCAAGGATTGCTGTTCAAAGCCAATCTGAGCAGGAAAGTCTGAGATTCTGATCTTCAATAAACCACCAAAAAGGTAGAAGTGGAGCTGTGGCTCTAGTGGTATAGAGCTAGCCTTGAGTATAAAAGCTCAGAGACAGTGCCCAAGCCCTGAGTTCAAGCTCTAGGATCTCTCTCTCTCTCCCTCTCTCTCTCTCTCTCTCTCTCTCTCTCTCTCTCTCTCTCTCTCTCTCTCTCTCACACACACACACACACACACACACACAAACCACACACAAGAATCTCACAGACCTTTCTGCCTGGGTTGGCTTTGAACTGATAGCCTTAGATCTCAGCTTTCTGAGTAGTTAGGATTACAGGCATGAACGACGGACAGCCAGATTTGAACTCATTCTTAAGCACAATTAACTGTATGGAGCTGTTCTAGGCCCATCTGTGTGGAGACAGGGAGCAAGTGGGAAAGGAATGGGTGGATTGGGGGAGGGGGGTAAGTCAGAGAACATATACAGCATAGCTCAGAGACAGGGGAGTATTATCCATGAACCAGAGGCAATGGAGATGAGGCCTGGGGGGGGGGGGCAGAGTACTGAGTCTGTTTCCAGGAGTCTCTGATGCCTAACTGTCCTCAAGAATTTCTCAAGGTGGGGCTGGCAATGTGGCTTAGTGGTAGAGTGCTTGCCTAGCATGCATGAAGCCCTGGGTTCAATTCCCTTCCGTACCACATAAACAGATAAAGCCAGAAGTGGCGCTGTGGCTCCAGGTGGTAGAGTGCTAGCCTTGAGCACAAAGAGGCTCAGGGACAGCACCCAGGCCCTGAGTTCAAGCCCCCAGGCCCCAAGACCAACAACAACAAAAAGCCAACAAAACCCCCAAAAGCCTCACTTGGGGTACAGTCCCTAAGGCAGCTTAATTTAGGGGGAAAAAAGGCCTGGCCCTAGTGGCTCACCCCTCTAATCTCAGCAACTCAAGGAGGCTGAGATCTGAGGATCGTGGTTCAAAACCAGCCTGGGCAGGAAACTCTGGGAGACTCTTCATCTCCAAAGGACCACCAAAAAGCTGGAAATGGGGATGTGGCTCAAGTGGTAGGGTGCTAGCCTACTGAGTTCACACACACACACACAAACACACACACACACACACACACGCACGCACGCACACACGCGCGCACGGTGGCGGCGATGGTGACTCCCTGGCCAGCCCAGCGCCCATCCCGGAGCGCGCAGGGGTCCTGGGAACGCTCTGCCGTGGGGGAGCCGTGGGGTCCCCGCTGGGATCTGCCAAGGGTGGGTGGGGGGCGGGCAGACCCCGGTCGGTCCCCGCAGCCCGGCTGGAGCCGCGGGGCCCGCCCGGCCTCCATGCACGCGGCCGGCGTCGCGCAGTCGCCGCGCGCTGCGCCCTGGTTATCTGCGGCCCGGGCTCCCGCCTGGCCGCCTTCCGCCGCGGCCGGCCGCCCTGCCGACGGGCGCCCCCTTATCGCCATCGCCGCCGCCGGGGAGGGGACGGCCGGCCCGGGACCCGGAGCCCCCCCCCCCCCCCGCTCCTCCCCCTCCTCCCCTCCTCCTCTCCCCCTCCTCTCCCCCTTCTCCTTTCTCCTCCTCTTCCTCTCCCTCTCCCTCTCCCCTCCCTCCCTCCCTCCCTCCCTCTCTCTTTCTCCTCTTTCTTGCTTGCTTTCTCTGTTTTTTGCCAGTACCAATGTTTGAACTCAGAACTTGAACTCAGGACCTTGCGATCTCACGCAGATTGGCTGATGGTCTGTCGCTGCAGCCGTGTCTCCAGCCTAGCTTTTTTACTTATAAAGTTTCAAGGGCTTTGCTGCCCCAGCTGGCCTCAAAATCCCAAACCTCCAGGTCTCAGCTTCCTGAGTAGCTAGAATGACAGCTGGGAGCCACTTGATTCAAGGACTCTGAATGTCTATGGGTTTGGGTGTCCATGGAGGGCCCTGGTTTGGGATCTTGAGTCTACCCAACAGCCAACCTGTATTTCATAGTGCTCCACATGAGTCTGGCATGAGATCTGATGATCCTGTTTTAAAGCCAGACCAGGCTGAAAACCTGACTTTTATCTCCAGTTAACTCCCTGGTCAAGGGCTAGGAACGTGGCTTAGTGGTAGAGTGCTTGCCTTGCATGCATGAAGCCTTAGGTTCGATTCCTCAGTACCACATGAACAGAAAGAGCCAGAAGTGGTGCTGTGGCTCTGGTGGTAGAATGCTAGCCTGGAACATAGGAAGCTCAGGGACAGTGTCCTGGCCCTGAGTTCAGGCCTCAAGACTGGGGGAAAAAAGATGATAATGTATTCATATCCCTCACAGGCAGAGTCCCTACAAACTAATTTGAAAAAAATCAAACAATAGAAAAATGAGTAAAACCATTCCTCAGATGGGAAAGTGCAAATAGAAATGTAAACAAGCAAGCCATGGAGCATGCTGATGCAAGCATGCGTGTAATCCCTGCCCCCACTTACCCCACCCCTACTCCTCCAAAGAGCTCAAGTTCAAAGCCATTCTGGGCTACATAGTGAGATCTTATCTTTAAAAAAAAAAAAAAAAAAAAAAAGGAAAGAAAGGCCAAAATGGGAAAGACATTCCACTTTTCCAGTTGTTGGGAAACACAAATAAAAATATGAATGTTTTTCCATTGAGTGATAACTCTGAAAATAGAAATGGGCAGGCCCCTGTCCCTGCCATCACTACCTTTGGAACTTCCCCCAAGATTGCTTCCTGCTAGTGATATCCATAGTGACCACCTAGGATTATTTGGGTGGATAATTTCGGTTGTTTTCAACCCTGCAGAGCACGTGGGAAAGGCTAAGTTCAAGGTCATAAGGTCCACACACAGTGACCGAGGCTCCTCTGTAAGAGTCTGTTAAGTTAAAAATGCAATTGTGTGCCAGGTGCTGGTAATGCATGCCTGTATTCCTGGCTACTCAGAAAGCCTAGATCTAAGGATCATGGTTCACAGCCAGTCGGGACAGGAAAATCCATGAGACTCTTATCTCTAATAATCACCAGAAAGTTGGAAGTATACTGCATTTGAGTGGCTCATGCTTAGAACCCTATCTACTCAGGAGGCTGAGATCTGAGGTTCATAGTTCAAAGCCAGCCCAGGCAGGACAGTTCATGAGACTCTTATCTCCAATGAACTACCAGAAAACCAGAAGCACTGCTGTGGTTCAAAGTGGTAGAGTGCCAATCTTTCCAGAAAGAGCTGAGGCCCTGAGTTCAAGCCCTAGTACACATACACACACACACACACACACACACACACACACACACACACGGAAAGAAGGTTGACTGGGGGTGTTTGGTGTCATTTGCATTTTTTTTAAATCTATGAGTGTTTTCACTTTTGTCTTGATGAAACAATTGCGAATTAATTTCTCCTGGCAGCAGGAATCAGTGTTGGAAGGAATGTGGACCGGAACCAGAGTCTGGGTTAGGATGGAGGAACTGTGTGCTTTAGGTAAGTTGTGGGTGTGGCAGGCTGGGAGACAAATGAGCTCCCCTCTGGGGGAACCCCTGTGATAATTCATACTCCAGTAGCCTCACCATGGCAAAGTGCAGCCCCCAGAAGGTATAAATATAATGGTTTGGGCTAGAAATGTGGCTTAGTAGTAGAGTGCTTACCTTGTATGCATGAAAACCTGAGTCTGATTCTTTAGTATCATATAAGCAGAAAAAGCCAGAAGTGGTGCTGTGGCTCAAGTGGTAGAGTGCTAGCCTTGAGCAAAAGAAGCTCAGAGAGGGGCTGGGAAGGTGGCTCAGTGGTAAAGTGCTTGCCTTGCATGCATGAGGCCCTGGGTTCCATTCCTCAGCACCACGTAAGCAAAAAGAAAAAAGCCGGAAGTGATGCTGTGGCTCAAGTGGTAGAGCGCTAGCCTTGAGCTGAAGAGCTGAGGGACAGTGCGCAGGCCCAGAGTTTAGGCCCCACGACAGGACCCACCCCCCCCAAAAAAAAAAAAAGATGGGATGGTGCTCAAGCACTGAATTCAAGCCCCAGGACTGGCAAAAATAAAAATAAAAAATAAAGACACTGGACTCTTGGATCCATCTGTTTATCTTGGACTGATAATGTTGCCCTCTGTTTTTTGTTTGTTTGTTTTTTGTTTTGGTTGGTCATGGGGCTTGAACTCTGGGCTTGGGCACTGTCCCTGAACTCTTCAGCTCCAGGCAAGCGCTCTACCGCTTGAGCCACAGCGCCACTTCTGTTTTTCTAGTGGTTTATTGGAGCTAAGAGTCTCACGGATTTTGCTGCTCGGTCTGGCTTTGAACTGTGATCCTCAGATCTCAGCCTCCTCAGTAGCTAGAATTACAGGCGAGAGCTACTGGCACCCGACCCTCTGGGGGTTTTGTTTATTTGTTTGCTCATTTGTTTTGTTTTTGAGCTGGTACTAAGGCTTGAACTCAGGGCCCGGTGCTGTCCCGTAGCTTTATTTGTTCAAGGCTGGCATTCTATCACTTGAACCACAGATGCACTTGGGTGTTTTTTTGGGGTGATTCATTGGAGCTAAGAGTCTCACAGACTTTTCTGCCTGGGCTGGCTTTGAACTTGGATCCTCAGGTCTCAGAGGCTTCCTGAGTAGCCAAGATTATAGCTGTGAGCCATGGACACCCAGCGCCCAGTTGTCTTTTGCTCCCTCCTCTCCTGTGGGGGACGCAGTGGAGAGGTGCTGGAGACACAGGACAGACACTGGGAAGCCTTTGCAACGGAGCTAGAGCAATCCCTGCTTTGATAAGCAACCTCAGCGCAGGCCCTGCCTGGGATCCGGGGAGCTCATGCACAAGGCTCCTTCCAGCCAGGACCCCCTCAGCCCCAGGGACAGCGAGGGGAAGAGGCCGCAGCCACGCTGTCTGCCGCCTGGGCCGCCCCCAGGTCCCGGCGGACAGAACTAAACAGGCTGGCTTATCAGCTGCCGCCACCAGGTCCCACCCGGCTGAGCTGGGCTCCAGCTGCTGGGAAAGTGGCCCCCTGCCCTTTGCCAGGCCCAGGCTATGTGTGTGTGTGGGGGGTGTGGGGGGGATTAGCAAGGATGTGTTTTCCCAGGGGGTCAGGCTGCAGTGGGGGCATCTGATGGAGAGGAGGACAGGGGAGTCTGCTCCAGACTCTCTGGGTTCTAAAGCATTCCTTTGACATGTGAAAGTGACACAAGCCATCCCAGAATCTTGATCCCTTCAGGGGATCCTTGTCTGGAGCGTGTCTGTGGGATGCCAGGCCCAGGCTGCACTGTGGGCTGTGTGTGGTCTTGTCCTTCTGACCTTCACGAGCGGACGCTGTGCTTCGTGATCGCCTTACAGATGAGCAGGGTGGAGTTAGGGAGAGGTTTCATCCTGGGCCAGGGGCTCCAAGATACCTTCTTGCTCTGTTCATGAATCTCCTTGACAACTGGGGAAACTGAGGCCTGAGGTAATTTCAGTGAAAATGTGTGTGTGTGTGTGTGTGTGTGTCCCACTACTGAGGCTTAAACTTAGGGTCCTGGCTCTCCCTTGGCTTTTTCACTCATGGTTAACACTCTACAACTTGAGCCACTTCATCACTTTCATGGCTTTTTGCTAGTTCATTAGAAAAGGGGGTATCACAGACTTTCCTGCTTGGGTTGACTTTGACTTGGAACTGCGATCCTCAAGTCTCAGCCTCCCTGAGTAGCTAGGATTACAGGAGTGAGCCACGGGCACCTGCCAATTTAAGCCTCTCTAGCTTCTTCCACAAAAACCTCCTCTGGGAGGGAACAGATGTGGGTGGATTCAGGAGGACTCCTCTCCTCTTCCCCCCCCCAGGACTTCCACCCCTTTCATGCCCAACCCCAGTCCTGTTCCAAGGCCCTAGCATTCCTCCCAGGGGCCTGGACACCCCTAATTTCCCTGAGGATGGCTGTGGATCCCAGCGATGGTCTGGGGCTTGAGATGTGGGTGGACCTGAGTCTCAGGGGGGAGAGGGGGGAGTTGCTCTCCTCATGACTCCTGTCCTGGTCAGGAATGAAAGCATTCAGGGACTCTGACCCTGGACGGGACCTGCCAGGTAGTTCTGAAGGTGCATTCGCCACGCTGGTCCAGGCAGGAGGGCAACCATGCCTTGTCTTCATTGGTTTGATTGATCACTTTCTTTTTTTTTTTTTTTTTTTTTGTCGGTTGTGGGGCTTGAACTCTGGGCCTGGGCGCTGTCCCTCAGCTCTTCAGCTCAAGGCGAGCGCTCTACCACTTGAGCTACAGCGCCACTTCTGGTTTTCTGGTGATTTATTGGAGATAGGAGTCTCACGGTCTTTCCTGCCTGGGCTGGCTTTGAACCTTGATATTCAGATCTCAGTCTCCTGAGTAGCTAGGATTACAGTTGTGACTCACCAGTACCCAGCTGAAATTGTTTTACTACTACTACTAGTACTGCTAGTACTGCTAGTACTGGCCAATGTGGGTGTGAGTGATCTAGTAGGAAAGACATTAACTGAGCTCTTAGGTAGCTGCCTGTAGATGCTGAGTGGCTCAAAGGGAAGGCGTGGCAAAGCATGAGGGTGGGTCCAGGTGGTCATCTCTGCTGGGCGTGGCCGGGCAGGGGCATGGTCTTTGGGGTGAAGGTAGGAAGGAGAGGGTGTGGCATGAGGAGAGGCCTAAATTGGAGGGAGCAGACGGGACAGCCCTGATCTGACCCGAGAATCGCCTAGGTCCACCTCCTGACCCTTGACCTTGAGTGAGTGGCTACCTCCTGGCCTTCCTTCTGAGTTTCCTGACTCTACAGTGGAGTCTTTTGAGAGTGTTTCGGAAACTACAGGTGTTTGGCACAGAGCCCACACTAGCGAGGTGTGCGGGAAACCTTTCTGCCTGCGGGAAGAATCAAAGCATGGGTTTCTGTTAGCTTCCTGATCCTGAAAAGTTTTTTTATGCTGTAAAGCAATACATCACTTCTTGTCATTACCAGATTTTAGGTTATAGGCCTGGAGGAGACATAAGCTCAGGGGCAGAGCTCTTGCCTAGCACAGAAGAAACTTTGGGCTTGATCCCCAGCACCATAAACAAACAAGCAAATAAGTATATTTTACTTTTTTTAGTTTTTCAGTAATTGGGATTGAACTGAGCACAGCACTTTCAAGGCAAGTACTCTTCCGTTTGAGTCACACCCCGGCTGGTTTGATTTTATTTTCCAAATAGAGTCTTGGTGCTTTTGCTTGAGCCAGCCTCTAGCCATAATCCTCCTGCCTCAGTTTCCCAACTAGCTGAAATCACAGAGGTGAACCACAACTCTTACCTTGGTTTTGAGATGAGGCCTCTCTAACTTTGTCTCTAGGCTGACCTTGAATCCTCCCATCTCTCCTGAGTAGCTGGGATTACAGAAGTACACTACTATGCTCAGTGTAAGATTTTTTTTTTAAAGCTACTCAAAAACCCTTTGCCAATGATTATTTATGCTCACTAACTATTCATATGAAGTTTTCATGGTAGGATTGAATGCATGACATATGTCAAGGGATCTTTCTTTTCTTTCTTGTTTTTTTTTTCCAGTCCTGGAGCTTGAACTCAGGGCCTGGGCACTGTCCTTGAGTTTCATTTGCTTGAGCCTAGTATACTTTACCAGTTGAGCCACAGCGCCACTTCCAGCTTTTCATGTTTATGTGGTACTAAGTAATCGAACCCAGAACTTCATGCACGCTAGGCAAGCAGTCTATCACTAAGCCACATTCCCAGCCCTCAAGGATTCTCTTTTGTTTTTAATTATTATTTTTTGGGGGGGTCGGCTCTGGGCCTAGGTGCTGACCCTCAGCTCTTTAGCTCAAGGCTAGTGCTCTACCATTTGAGCCACAGTGCCACTTCCGGCTTTTTTTGTTTATGTGGTGCTGAGGAATCGAACCCAGGGCCTCATTCATTCAAGGCAGACACTCTACCACTGAGCCACCTTCCCAAGGGTTCTTAACAGTAGGTTATAATAATGCTAATTGCTGCTCTTTGCTTTCCTCTTATTTTAGTTTTTTGCTGGTCCTGGGGCTTGAACTCAAGGCCTGGGCTCTGCCCTTTACCTTTTCTGCTCAAAGCTAGCACTCTACCACTTTGAGCCACAGCGCCACCTCTGGCTTTCTGATAGCTAATTGGAGATAAGAGTCTCACAGACTTTCCTTCCCAGGCTGGCTTCGAACTATGATCCTCAGATCTCAGCCTCCTGAATAGCTAGGATGACAGGTGTGAGCCATCAGAACCTGGCTTCCTTTTTTATTTTTTTAATTTTTGTGTTTTGGTGGTGCTGTTGATTGAACTCAAGGCCTTGTGTTTACTAGATGCGTGTACTACCACTTGAGCCACACCTTTAGTACCTTTTTGCATTTATTTTGTTTGAACTGAGGGCCTTGTGCTTAGATTTTTTTGTTTTTGCTCAAAGCTGGTGCTCTATCACTTGAGCCACACCTTCCCTTCTAGCTTTTTGCTGGTTAATTGGAGGTAAGAGTCTTACTGACTTTCCTGCCAAGCTGACTTCAAACTTTGATCCTTAGATCTCAGCCTCCAGAGTATCAAGGATTATAAGCATAAGCCACCAGCTTGCACTGGTGAGTTTATTTTTACAGACATTGTTGTAAAAATAATGACATGAACTGGGTACTGGTGGCTCGTTCCTGTAATTCTAGCTACTCAGGAGGCTGTGATAGATAAGCGATAGGTCCCAGTTCAAAGCCAGCCCAGACAGGAAAGTTCATGAAACTCTTACGTCTAACTAACTACCAAAAAAAAAAGCCACAAGTGGAGCTGTGGCTGAAGCGGTAGAGTGATAGCTTTGAGCAAAAAATCAGGGACAGTGCCCAGGCCCTGCGTTCAGAGTTCTTAGAACTCTGGCTCTTGGTCTCCATGCCTCACTCTGGGTATAGCCTGCTGTCCCTGACTGTGCAAGGTATCTGCAACATTAGCATTCCCTCTCATTCCCTTGATTTTATGTTAATATGGAGAGTCAAGCAAGATGATCTGGTTGGAGAAATTCATACTAAAGTGTGAGTGGCTATGCTCTCTCTCTCTGAAATTTGAAGGCAGATATGCTAGCACTGGGCCACACTCAGCCCTTAGAAGAAGAAATGTGCAGACTTGTGCAGAGGGTTAGAGGGATACCTAGGAAGACACAAGGAAAGACAGTATCCACACATCATGGAGAAAAGTCTTAGTAGAAGCCTGCCTGGGCCCTCTGGTCCCCACAACTGTGAGAAATATCCCATGGTTGGGGGAGTTGGTGGTGGAAGCCTGAGCAGCCTGGCACTGTGAGCCACCTGGTTTTGTAAGAACTATTTTGAGCTGGGCGCTGGTGGCTCAGGCCTGTAATCCTAGCTACTCAGGAGGCTGAGATCTGAGGATTGCAATTTGAAGACAGCCTAAAGCAGGAAAGTCTGAGGGATTCCTATCTCTAATTAACTATCAAAAACTTTAGAAGTAGAGCTGTGGCTCAAGTGGTAGAGTGTTAGCCCTGAGCACAAAGGCTAAGAGAGGGGCTGGGAAGGTAGCTCAGTGGTAGAGCGCTTGCCTTGCATGCCTGAGGCCCTGGGTTGGATTCCTCAGCACCACATAAGCAAAAAGAAAAAAGCCGGAAGTGGCGCTGTGGCTCAAGCGGTAGAGCGCTAGCCTTGAGCTGAAGAGCTGAGGGACAGCGCCCAGACCCAGAGTTCAGGCCCCACGACTAGACCCAAAAAGTCTCTTAGCCAAGGCCCAGAGTGATTATTTAAAAAAAACAAAAGCAGTAACAACCCCAAGCCCTATTTTGATTCACAGATATGAGGATCTGTCCAGTACGGGCCTGTGTTCCTCTGGGGTCTCTAGCCCTCAGCACTGGGCCTGGCCCCTGTGTCTCTGAGATGGGAAACCAATGCTGAATGTGTTATGGCTGGTGACACATAAGACCCTGTTAAGCCTAGTGCTGTGCATCTCTTCTTTTGGCAAGGTGCCTGTTCAAAGCCACATTTCCTAGCTGGGGACTGGTGGCTCACGCCTGTAACCCTAGCTACTCATGAGACAGATCTCACAAGTGCAGTTTGACATTCAGCTGGAGGCAGAGAAGTCTATAAGACTCTTTATCTCCGATTAACCAGCAAAAGGCTAGAAGTGGAGGTCTGGTTCAAGTGGTAGACACCTCAGTACTGGCACACACACACACACACACACACACACACACACACACACACACACACCAATGAAACAAAGGTCAGTCACCTGTCTCTCTGAGAACAACTCCACCCTCTGCTGGGCAGCGATGGGGTCTCTGGTCTCGGGCCCCTTCACCCTGGAGAGCCAGGAAGGGCGGCTCTGTGTGGGAGTACCCTCCCCGGCTCTCCTAGCCTTTTTTTTTTTTTTGGTTGTTGTTGTTTCTTTGCTTGGCCGGCCCCGTTATCTTCCTCTGAGCCTGACGCCTGGTTCTTCCTGTTTAAAATTTAGACTCTGGCCTTTTCCTTTGGGGGTTGATTGTGTGTTTGTTTTCTGTGTTGGATTCTGCCTCAGTTCCTTTCTCTGGCACTTTTAGCGTCACACGGGCTCAGCATCCCCTTCGGTTTTCTTCTTTCTTTCCTTGCCCATCCTGGGGCTTGAACTCAGGGCCTGGGCACTTGTCCCTGAGCTTCTTTTGTTCAAGGATAGCACTCTACCACTTGAGCCACAGTGCCACTTCCGGCTTTTTCTGTGTATGTGGTACTGGGGAACTGAACTCAGGGCTTCATGCATGCTAGGCAAGTACTCTACCACTAAGCCACCTTCCCAGCTGCACCCCCAGGACCCCGCTCCCTTTTTTTTTTTTTTGAAGTTTGTTGGGGAGAGAAGAGTCTCACAGACTTTCCTGCCTGGGCTGGCTTTGAACTGCGATCCTCAGATCTCGGCCTTCTGAGTAGCTAGGATGACAGGCGTGAGCCACCAGTGCCCAACTTGGCCTCAGTTTTGTCACAAGAAGATGGACGAGGAGTAAGCCAGCCCTGAGAAGGCCTGACAGATTATGAGCTGTGATTCGAGGTCTCCATGGATGCTGTGTTTGGAGGTGACTAGTTCCCCCAGGGGCAGAATACATGTGGAGACTCCTCATGGCTATGGGCTCCTACAGGAGCAAGCCTCTGGGCACCAGAACTGCTGGGTGGGAAGGGACTGTAGGTGTGGGGCCTGCTGTCAGGCTCCCCTTGGGCCTGGACTCACACCCATCCGGGTAATTCTGCACTCCAGCTGCTAGTCTCAAGCAGCTGCTCTGCGCAGGCGCCAGCCCCAGCCCCGGCCTTGCTACCCCAGCCAGGAGATGCTACAGCTCACAGCTGGTTAAGGCCCTTAGGCTGCCTTTCCTTCCTCCTCGTTCCCTCTTCCCAGCCCCTCTGTTCTGAGGTTGGGGGCCATCTGGGAGAGAGGCAAGTCTTTGAGGAAGCACTCTGGGGATATTGGTGAGTGTGTGCGCAGCATGTCTGGAAACCTCAGGCTGGGGCTGGCTAGGCCCAAGGCCTTCACTGGCACCAGGCTCCTTTCAGAAGCCGAGGAACAGATTCTTATCCTGCCTGGGGTCTAAAGAGCTGAGGAATGAGAGGAACCGAACCGCAGATCCTCAGGTCTCTCGTTGTTGTTTGGTTGAGCTAGTACTAAGGCTTGAACTTGGGGTTTCATTTCTCACTTGGCTTTTTCATCCAAGGCTGGTGCTCTACCACTTGAGTCACAGCTCTACTTCTGGCTTTTTGCTGGTTAATTGGAGATAAGCTAACCCTGCCCGGGTTAGCTTTGAACCACAATCCTAAAATCTCAGCCTCCTGAGTAGCTGGGATTGTAGGCGTGAGCCACCAGCGCCAGGCAAAACTTTTTTTTTTTGGTCAGTCGTGGGGCTTGAACTCTGGGCCTGGCGCTGTCCCTGCACTCTTTGTTTCATGGTGAGTGCTCTACCACTTGAGCCACAGCGCTACTTCTGGTTTTCTAGTGGTTTATTGGAGATAAGAGTCTCACTGACTTTCCTGCTTGGGCTGGCTTTGAACCGTGATCCTCAGATCTCAGACTCCTGAATAGCTAGGATTACAGGCGTGAGCCACTGGCACCTGGCAAAATGTATTTTTTTAATTAACTCATTCATTTGTTAACACATATATTATCTGGCCTGTGTATCTTGCAGGGCCCCCAGAAAAGCCCCTAGCCAGAGCTGAGCCCTGCTTCACTTTTTCTTCTCTTATTGGCAGGTTATAGAATACCTTTCCCAATTATTCATTTTAGAAAAATTATCTAGCTGGGTGCTGGTAGTTCATGGCTCTTGGTTCAACCTCCTGGTTACCCAAGAGGCTGAGATCTGAGGATTGTGGTTTGAAACCAGCCTGGGCAGAGATGTCATTGTGAGACTCATCCCCCATAAACTTACTCAGAAAAAAACCTGAAGTGGCACTGTAGATCCAGGGGTACAGTGTTAGCATTGAGCACAAAGAGGCTCAGGGACAGTGCCTAGGCCTGAGTTCAAGCCCCAGGATCCTAGTTGAACAAAAAAAAGCTCTTCTTCACCTCACTACTCTCCCCCTTGTGAGCCCCAGGGAATCCCCACTGCTCAGGGACCAGGCTGAGCCTGTGAAGCCCTGCGGCTCCTCCAGGGAGAGGAAAGCAAGCATCTTTGGACAGCCTTCTGGGGCCCCACGGTGCTCTGATTCTAACCCACGTCCACTGACATATTTTTCGCTTCCCCAAGCTGATCAACCCAAGTCATGAAGCAGTCATCAAACATGGCTAACCTCCTAGGGTCCTAAGTCTTAATAGACTTAGCCCCTGGCATCTCTGATCTGTATTCTGCCTCATCAGAAAGTGGAATGGGGTCCTGGCAGACTTGGGTGGGAGAAAGCCTGGGATTTGGACCCCGTGAACCAGATCCCAGCCTGACTTTGCCACTGATTGGCTGTGAAACTTCCACCTTTCTCAATGTCGCCCACCCTGGACATACTGTGGGTGGACTCCTAGCAACATGGTGGGCTTGTGTGCCAGGGCCTGTTCCCATTGGCCTGACTTTGGGCAGCAGAAACAGTGGGCGCAGCCATGGGGCCAACCCCAGGGCTGCCCAATCCTGCCCCCCCCCCCTTTCCCTAGGCTGCCTGTCTGTGCACCCAGCCCAGCCCAGCCCAGCCCGCCAGGGTGGCTGAGGGCTGGAGCTGATGGAATCAGCCTGCCCTTCCCTCCTTTGTCTGCTGCTGCTTCCTCTCTTCATAGCCTGCCTGCTTTTCTTCCCCTGCTTTATCAGGCCCTGGGGAAAGCGAGGGCCCGCCAGGCTCCCAGACAAGCACCCCTGGGAGGTCGCCAGCTTGGCTGGGAGCAGACGCCACGCTGGGGCCCAGTCTCCAGCTGCTGGTGGCTCAGGCATCTCCTCCCTGCAGCTGACCCCAGCAGCTTCTGCCTGGGGACCCCCTAAGCCTGGGCATGTACCAACGATCTGGGCCTCACAGCCATCCCCCCCCTTCTCTCTTTCTTCTTCTCCTTCTTCCTGCATGTGTTTCTTCCTGCATGTGTTTGAGGGTACTGGGCTATTCTCACTTCGCTTTGTTACTCGTGGCAGGTGCTTTACCACTTAAGCCACAATTCAATGTCCAGCTTTTTGATTGTTAATTGGAGGTAACAGTCTCCCAGATTTTCCTGTCTGGGCTGGTTTTGTTTTTTGCCAGTCCTGGGGCTTGAACTCAGAGCCTGGGCACTGCCTCTGTGCTTCTGTTTCCTCAAGGTTAGTGTTCTACAACATGAACCACAGCGCCACTTCCAGCTTTTTCTGTGTATGTGGTACTGAGGAATCAAACTCGGCTTCATGCACGGTAGGAAAGCACTCTACCATTAAGCTACGATCCCCGCCTTCAGGGCTGGTTTTGAACTGCCATCCTCAGATCTCAGTCTCCTGAGGTAGTTAGGATTACACACATGAGCCACTGGTACCCAGCTTGGTTGTTCCTTTACTGATGCCAGCCCAAAGTCCCTAAGCCACCAGCCCAAAGTCCCAAAGCCAGTGGGTTGCCAGGCCCCTAGCCCCAGCTGTCAAGGGCCTGGAGATGAGGTGGGGTAGGCAAGGGGTAGTGGCAAACTCATCACCCAGTGAGTTCTCAGTGACAAAGGGTAGAAAGAAAAGAACTTGAGCAAAGGTACAGGGGTGAGCCTGGAAGCTGTTAAGTACCCCCCCCAACCTCAGCAGGGACAGCTGGGAGCCACCGACCCTGAGAGATCTATTTAGTTAGTTAGTTAGTTAGTTTTTGGGTCCGGTCGTGAGGCCTGAACTCTGGGCCTGGCTGCTGTCCCTCAGCTCTTCAGCTCAAGGCTAGCGCTCTACCACTTGAGCCACAGCGCCACTTCCGGCTTTTTTCATTTTGCCTTATGTGGTGCTGAGGAATCGAACCCAGGGCCTCAGGCATGCAAGGCAAGCGCTCTACCACTGAGCCACCTTCCCAGCCCTGACTGAGAGATCTAACCGCTCCCAAGTCTTCTTCCCTTCTCCCTCTCCCTGCCTTGTCTCTTCCAAATACAAGTCATTCCCTGCAGGAAAGTTGGGAAGTCTGGAGAAGCAAACAGAATATCCCAGAAAGCTTTGAAGATTTTTTTTTTCCCCCCACCACACCTGGATTGGAGAGAGGGCTCAGAGATCCAGAATCATCTGATAGGCAGGCGAGGTTGGGGCAGGTTGAGAATTTTCCTAGGACAGGATAAATGGTCTTCATTAAACTCCCCTGAGAGCCATGCCCCCAATCAGGACACTGTGGGCCTAGCTGGGTGCTGTGGCTCACGCCTGTAATCCCAGCGGCTCAGGGGGCTGAGATCTGAGGAGCGCAGTTCAAAGCCCTCCTGAGCAGGAAAGACTGTGAGGCTTTAATTTCCAATGAGCCATCCCAAAGCCAGAAGTGGAGCTGTGGCTCAAATGGTAGTGTAGTATGAGCAAAAAAAACCCCTCAAGACAGTACCCAGATGCTGAGTTTCAAGCCCCAGAGAAGAGAATGGTGTGGGGGGGTACTATGTGCCTTAGAATAACCCTTTCTGCTCCAGACTTTTCCACTAGCCCTCTGCTCTGAGAGCTGAGACCTGGAGGGCTTCTGCCCAGTGTGACCTACTCTTGCATAGTTCTTCTTCATATCTACCCTAAATCTCTCTCTTGCTGAAGCTCAAACACATTTTTCCTGCCTTCTGTGATACAGAGTAGAAAAGGGCTCTGGGTTCCTGGATGTTTATAATATTAGTAAAGATAACTAACCAAATAAAGGTGGACCTTAAAAACAAACACACCAATGTCTCCTGGCTGGCGCCTTGGGGTTCCCTTGCTTGGGAACCTGGTCTCTGGGCGCCCTTGAAGCTGGGGAATGTGGACACAATGAGCCTTTCTCTTCTATCACCTGTGGCAATGTTTCCTCTTGCAGGAGGAGATCCCTTCGGTCCTCAGTCTCTCTTGTGACACCGAAGTCTGGCAAGTTGACCTCTTTGACCTTTGCCAGGGCTTGCTCATGGGTGCAGTAACCATGTGCATGAGACCTCCTGGCCAATGCTCATGCTGGACCCTCTGTACAGATGCCCACTCCTGCCCTCCTTCCAACCCTGCTCCAAGAACATGGCCTCCTCTGGGAAGCAAGCTAGGCCTTACTTCCAGGGCATCTATTAGATTAAAAACTGAGGTGAGGGGCTGGGAAGGTGGCTCAGTGGTAGAGCGCTTGCCTTGCATGCATGAAGCTCTGGGTTTGATTCCTCAGCACCACATAAGCAGAAAAAGCCGGAAGTGGTGCTGTGGCTCAAGTGGTAGAGTGCTAGCCTTGAACTGAAGAGCTGAGGGACAGCGCCCAGGCCCAGAGTTCTGGCCCCACAACTGGCAAAAACGACAACAAAACAACACGAAACCGAGGTGACCAGAAGGTGGGAGCTATTAGGAAAATGGAGGAGACAGGGAGGAAACAGGCCGGATTCGATCTTCCACAGGCAAGGATTGTTTATTGAGACAGAGCGGGAAAGGGCCTAGCCTTGCTGTGTGCTTGGAGATTGTGCAAAGAGGTGGGGCAGGAGCTGGGTTTTTGTGAGGTCTGCAAGGAGGCAGAAGTTAATGAAAAAGCCATTAGGTCTAGGGAGGTGGGGGGGAGCTTTTTGGTTGGACCCACAATGGAATGTTTACAAGCAGGCTTAGGTAGATGGCCCTGCTGACGTCAGGAAGGCTTCACATCTCTCTGGTGACTTGCCTGATGTCTGTAGGCACCTGAGATAACAGGATGGGGGCCAGTCCTTCAGGAGCTGCTTTGCTCAGCCCTCATCCTCCAGCACCCACCACGCCGGGTGTGTAGAGAATGCTCAAGGATCTGTGATGGGTGCTTGGACGGATGTGTGGATGGCTGGATAAATGGATGGATGCAGGGATGCAGGGATACATGGGTGTATGATTGGTTGGAGAGTTGCACAGAAGGATGGATGGATGTGTGGGTGTGTGGATGCATGGATGGATGGATGGATAGCTGGATGGATGGATGGAGGAAGGGATGGATGAGTAGATGGGTGGATGGATAGGTCATTGATTAGGTAACTGTAAAGATCAGGGACCTGCTGCACTGAAGTCCGATTGGCTTACTGCTAGTAACTCAGCCTAGCTGGAAGGCTGGGTGAAGAGTCTGTGCCCATTTATTTGGCTTGCCTGGCCTAGTGCTGTGCATAATGCTGCCCCAGTCAGGGGAAGTTCACAGGGACTGAGGGAGGTGGTACAAGAAGGCATCAAAGGGTCTGGAGGCTCTGGCTTCTTGGGCCACTTTGTGGCCACATGGCCCAGTGACCCAGTGTGCAGAGATGGTCTAGCCAGTGCTGCAGGTCACCAGTCCTAGCTAGCCAACAGAAATGATTCCTGTCAGCACTGGGCCTGGGATCCAGCCAGGGAAACTGTGGCCCAAAGGGGAAAAGGCCCCGCCCCCAGAACCTTTCATCTCTATACCAGTCACAGGAGCTAAGTGGATGGGAGCGCCAGCACCACTCAGGCCTGAACCATCCTCAAGGCCACACACCAAGTGAACATGACCTTATCTGCCTTGTGTCTTGTGGTTACTGCCGGTGGGACAGGGGGCTACTATGTGTTTCCTTTCTAGAATAGCTGCTCAGAGAAGTTAGGCAACCTGCTGCAAGTCACATAGCTGCGTAAACAGTACAACCAGTACTGAACTTCTTTCAAGGCCGACTGTAGCCATTTTGGAAATATTGATTCTAGGTTGCCAGAGGTGGCTTGATGAATATATTACATTCTTTAATGTTAATTTGATTTTGTGCTGGTCCTGGGGCTTCAACTCAGGACCTAGACACTCAGGACCTAGAGCTTATTTTGCTCAAGACTTGCACTCTACCACTTGAACCAAAGCTCTACTTCTGGCTTTCTTTGGGGGTACGTTAGTGGAGATAAGAGGTTGCCCAGGCTGGCTTCAACTCACAGTCATCAGATCTCAGCCTTCAGAGTAGCTAGGATTATAGGCATCTGGCTTATTTTTCAATGTTTTACTTGGGGAACAGACTCTCATTGTATGGTCCAGGCTGGCCGCCTGCCTCAGCCTGGGATTAGAGACCTGTATCATCATTTCTTCTTTTTGTTTTGCCTGGCGCTTTCCCTCAAGGCTTGGGGCAGTGTCCCTGAGCTGCTTTTGCTCAAGGCTAGTGCTCTACTTCTGATTTTTTAAGTGGTATTTGGAGATAAAAGTCTCATGGACTTTTCCTGCTCCAGCTGGATTTGAACCGCGATCCTCAGATCTCAGCCTCCTGCGTGTCTAGGATGACAGGCGTGAGCCACCAGCTCTTTCTTCCTTCCTGTGCTGATGGATGACCATGCTCAGTAGAGAGGAGGTGGGTGGTCTTACCCTCCTCCTTCCTGATGTAATGTCTTCCCAGTGTTCCCTGGCCACAGTCCCCAGCTGTGCAGACTCCTGTCCCCCCCACTTAGTGGTCCAAGGTAGGGGCCTGGGATTCAGAATGCGTATCAAGCATCTTGGCCGGTCTGAGCCTGGGATCTGCATCTGGACATTTGGGGAGTATATCAACTTCTCCCAGATGCGCCCCCTCCTTCTGCCAGCATGTCCCTCTGCTTACCTACCAAGGGCAAGCACCCCACCCCCCCAGTCCCCTCCACTTCGGTGTCCCCCAGGCCTTTTATTTCCAAGTTCCCCTGAAGAAAAGTGAAAACACATGGTTTCCTAGGCAACGGCATCCCTCCTCCCAGCCTGCCCTGGGACCGCCCAGTGTTGCTGCACTGTGCAGAAGAATATTTGAAATACCAGCCTCGCCCGGTCCAAGCCTACAAAGGCTGATTTTCCTTCAACTCTTTTCTCTGAGGGCCCCTGAGCTCTGTTCCCCTCAAACCTGGAGGCCTGGGATTTGGGAAGAAAGTTCCAGATTATCACCTTGGTTACCGGGGTAGTTTTACTCTGCTCCCTCGCACTCAGTAGATCTTAGATGGAGACTAGAGACCAGAGAGGGAAAGGATTCACCCCAGATCACACTGTTCTGAGTAAGAGGCTGAAGAGTAGAGGAAGGATCCATTGAGTGGCAGACATAGCATCGGAATCTCTGCAAACACTGCTAGTCAGTTCTTATCCTAAGTTTTTTTTTTTTTTTTTGTCAGTCGTGGGGCTTGAACCCTGGGCCTGGGCGCTGTCCCTGTGCTCTTCAGCTCAAGGCGAGCGTTCTACTGCTTGAGCCACAGCGCCACTTCCGGTTTTCTAGTGGTTTATTGGAGATCTCAGGGACTTCTCTTCCCCAGGCTGGCTTTGAACCATGATCCTCAGATCTCAGCCTCCTGAGTAGCTAGGATGACAGGCATTGCTGCTTATTCTTTAGGGACTAGAACAATTTGGTATAGGCCCTGGGTCAGATGGGACCCACATCCTCTGGTGCACAGGGCCGGCAGGTGCGCTGGCTCTAACACTAGAAGTGGGGGGCAGTAGTCACTGTGGTACCAAGTTCCAAAAAGCCTGGTCCTTCCCTCATTCCTTTGTCTCCTCTGCTTGTGGCCCAGCCGCCAATGAATCACTATGATCACTTGCAGCTTTCTTTTGGGCCCAATGATGTCCCTTTGAGCCATAGCATACCAGGGGGCCCTGGGTGGTCACCTCCCCCCCTCCCCCCACTCTCAGGGACATGGGTATTTCTGCTTTCCATGGACACTAAGCCAGGTGTGAAGTCTCCCAAAGCCAGCTGTCCATAGGGTTGTTTCTGTAACTGTGGCCATGACCTTCTCAGTGACGCAATTAAAGACCTCAGGAAGTCGGGCGCTGGAGACTCACGTCTGTAATCCTAGCTACTCAGGAGGCTGAGATCTGAGGATCATGATTCCAAGTTGGCCCAGGTGGCAACGCTTGTGAGATTCCAATGAACCACCAGAAAACAGGAAATGGCACTGTGGCTCAAAGTGGTAGAGTGCTAGCCTTGAGCAAAAGAGCTCAGGGACAGTGCCCAGGCCTCTAGTTCAAGCCCCATGACTGACAAAGAAGGAAGGAAGGAAGGGAGGGAGGGAGGGAGGGAGGGAGGGAGGGAGGGAGGGAGGGAGGGAGGGAGGGAAGGCCAGTCCTCAGGAAGTAGGGCATGTCTACATGGGTAAGGTGAGGCTGGGCATTGGTGAGGGGCAGAAGAGCGTCATACTTTTTTCTGGATGCCCTTTCCTCCCCCCCCCCCCCAGAAAGCCAAATCCATCCTTTGCCTGGCCTGAGCGGGGTGATAGTCTCTGAGGATGAAAAGGGGGAGCAAATGCTTATCTGACAGCCAGTGATGCTGTGGACCGTCACTGGCATCTCCAGGCGCAGGAAGCCGAGCCCCTGGCTGGAGATGGCGGAGGGGCTTGGGCCCTTTGTTCGTTCGGCAGGGGGGAGGCCTTTCTGTGGAGCTGGGTGTGGACCCAGCCTGGACCCTCTGCCAGGAGGGTTCAGGGTATGGACAGATAAGGGCGTGAAGGCACCACGGGACATGGGCAGCCCCAGGAGAGCCCCCTAAATCCGAGTCGTGGTGTAGGTTTTCCTGGAGAGGGTAGAGGGGCTGGATCTGCTGATGATGCCCAGGGTGACGGGTAGAAACACAGAAGCTCTTACATGCCCGCATGCATGACAAGGCACACAATGCCCTCAGGACTCTGGCTGCTCCCCCAAACCATCTAGAAACTTTGATGGCCTCCCAGGGGGGCCCCCAGCCATCAGGATGGGTGAACACTAGGATGAGGGGGTGCCCACGGCTAGGCTGGCATCCTTGGCTGTTCTTCTTTCTGAGCCTCTGGCAGGGCTGAGGTTGGGGGGTGGGTCGGGGGGGACAGTGGCTGGAGCCTGGACTCCATGTGGGCCAGCAGGCCTTCTGTTTGACACGTCTCACTCCTTTGCATGTGGACTTCCTGCAAATCACCAGTTCCTGTTTCAGCGGCTCACAGTCGCCCAGCCCAGAGTCCCAGGGCCCAGAGAAACAAAAAAGAACGTGCCTGAATGCAGCCAGGCCCCGGGAACAATATGGGGTGGGTGGAGGAGGGTCACAGGAAGCCCAGCCGGGCCTGGGGGCTGGAGGTGACTCAGGGACTTGTGACTTGATAAGGTAAGATGACTCTGAAGGAAAACAGCCAGAGTCCAGGGAGGCGCCCAACAGAGGACATTTCCAGGACTTGGTTCCCAAATCACCATCTGGATCCCTGTAGCAAAGGGCAATTCTTGAAGCTGTCAGGTTGGCTGTCATGACCCTGAGTTCATAAACTGGGCATGGTAGTGCACTCCTACAATCCCAGCTCCTGAGGAAAGGGAGAAGGATGACCACAAGTTCAAGGGCAACCTGGGAAAAGGTACCTCAAAAAGCAAAATGCCAACGGCTCAAGTGATAGAGCACACGTGTAGAGAAAGTTGGAGGTCCTGGGCTCAATTCCTAGTATGGGGGTGGTGCTGGAGGAAGGGATAAAGAGAAACTGAGGCACAGAGAAGTGAGAACACATACCCCAAGTCACATGGGATCCAAGATATGCCCCAGACTATAGACTCTGGAACTATGTATTAAATCATGCATTATGGCTAGTGGCACTGCCCTCCCAACCAGAGACACCTGTGTTTAAACCCTGGGCCTTAGAGGGTATTCATACCTTTGCCCATGAAGCTAGGACCCACATCATTCCCTCTTAGAAGACCTGCAGAAAGTAGGACCATTGCCGGGCACCAGTGGCTCACACCTGTAATCCTAGCTACTCAGGAGGCTGAGATCTAAGGATCACAGTTCAAAGACAGCCCGAGCAGGAAAGTCCATGAGACTCTTTTTTTTTGGGGGGGGGTGGGCGGGAGGGGTCCGGTTTCCAACACCTGCCCCTTCTGTGTGTGTGGTGATAGAGCCTGGCTCCTGTCCCTGTGACCTCGGATCACCTGTGTCACTTTTCTGTGTGTGTGTGCATGCCAGTCATGGGCCTTACACTCAGGGCCTGGGCACTGTCTTTGAGCTTCTTTTGCTGAACATTAACACTCTAGCACTTGAACCACAGTTCCACTTTTGTCTCTTTTGAAGTTTATTGGAGATCAGAGTCTCACAGCCTTTCCTGCCTGTGCTGGCTGTGAACTGCAATCTTCAGATCTCAGCCTCCTGAGTAGCTAGGATTACAGGTGTGAGCCACAGGTGCCTGGCTGGTATTCAGTTTTTAAGTCCCAATATTTATTAGAACAGTAAGGGCCTTGATAAACAAGCTCATTCAGGTGCTCGAGACTCATATCTGTAATCCCTAGCTACTCTGGAGGCTGAGATCTGAAGATAGAGGTTCAAAGCCAGCCAGGGAAGGAAAGTCTTGAGACTCCTCTCTCTTTCTCTCTTTCTTTCTCTCTTTCTTTCTTTCTTTCTTTCTTTCTTTCTTTCTTTCTTTCTTTCTTTCTTTCTTTCTTTCTTTCTTTCTTTCTTTCTTTCTTTCTTTCTCTCTCCCTTCCTTCCTTTCTTTCCTTCTTTCTTTCTTTTTCTCCTTCTTTCTTTCTTTGTTGCCAGTCCTGGGCTGGAGCGCAGGGCCTCGGTACTGTCCTGCACTGTTTAGCTCAAGGCTAGCACTCTACCACTTGAGCCATAAACCCACTTCCAGCTTTTTCTGTGTATGTGGTACTGAGGGATGGAACCTAGGGCTTCATGCATGGTAGGCTAACATTCTACCACCAAGACACATTCCCAGCCCTCCTTGAGACTCTTCTATTTTCTTTTGGCGGGGGGGGGGGCGGGGGGGTCTGGTCGTGGGGCCTGAACTCCGGGCCTGGGCGCTGTCCCTCAGCTCTTCAGCTCAAGGCTAGCACTCTATCACTTGAGCCACAGCGCCACTTCCGGCTTTTTCTCTGCTTATGTGGTGCTGAGGAATCGAACCCAGGGCCTCAGGCATGCAAGGCAAGCGCTCTACCACTGAGCCACCTTCCCAGCCCATCCATGAGACTCTTATCTCCAATAAACCACCAGAAAACCGGAAGTGGCCTTGTGACTCAAGTGGTAGAGTGCTACCCTTGAGCAAAGAGCTGAGGGACAGCACCCAGGCCCAGAGTTCAAGTCCCATGACCGACAAAAAAAACAAAAAGAAAGAAAGCAGGACCATCTTGCCACTCACACACTCACAAACAATTTAAGAAAATGTTTGTCATGGTGGATTACACCTGCAATCCTAGTGTTGTAGGTAGAAAGATCTGGAAGATTGAGTTTAAGGCTAGCCGGGACAAAAAGTAAGCTGGGTGCCTGTCATCCTAGCTGGTCAGGAGGCTGAGCTCTGAGGATTGCAATTTGAAGCCAAGCAGGGTAAGAAAGTCTGTGAGACTCTTATTTCCAGTGAACCACCAGAAAATGGAAGTGGAACTCTGGTCCAAGTGGTAGAGAGACAGCCTGGAGCAAAAAAGTTTGGGGACAGCATCCAAGATCTGAGTTCAAGTTTAAGATCCAGGACGCATACACACCACACACACACACATACACACACACACACACACACACACACACACACACACACACCACACACACACACAAACACACACACACACAATTAGTAAAGTCCCTGGCTCAACCAATAAAGCCATTCATGGTAGAACATATCTATAATCCCCCACTATAGGAAGCGTAGGTAGGAAGAAAGTTCTGAGGTTTATCCTAGGCCAGATATTCCACGTGAAAAAACAACTAAAGCAAAAAGAAAAAACGGGGTGGGGGTAAGGATATGCTCAAGTGGTAGAGTACCCACCTAGCAAGTGCACGACCCCAAGTCCAAAGCTTAGTATGGCCAAAGAAACAGAACAGGTCCACGCTCCAAACAAGACAACTGCAAATCAAATTAAGAGTCACAGCAAAAAATAAAAAAACAAAAACAAAAATCCCATTTCCTAGAGGACCTGTGGGTTTAATGTATCTGCTCTGGCATGGGATAGGGTCTTCAAAATAAGACTCCCTGGGGGTAGAAAGGTTTCCAACACCTGCCCCTTCTGTGTGTGTGGTGATAGAGCCTGGCTCCTGTCCCTGTGACCTCGGATCACCTGTGTCACTTTTCTGTGTGTGTGTGTGCGCGCGTGCCAGTCATGGGCCTTACACTCAGGGCCTGGGCACTGTCTTTGAGCTTCTTTTGCTGAACATTAACACTCTCGCACTTGAACCACAGTTCCACTTTTGTCTCTTTTGAAGTTTATTGGAGATCAGAGTCTCACAGCCTTTCCTGCCTGTGCTGGCTTTGAACTGCAATCTTCAGATCTCAGCCTCCTGAGTAGCTAGGATTACAGGAGTGAGCCACAGGTGCCCAGCTGGTATTTCGTTTTTATTGGGGGGGGGGGGGGGCGTCTGGTGGTGGGGCCTGAACTCTGGGCCTGGGCGCTGTCCCTCAGCTCTTCAGCTCAAGGCTAGCACTCTACCACTTGAGACACAGCATTACTTCTGGCTTTTTTCTTTTTGCTTATGTGGTGCTAAGGAATCGAACCCAGGGCCTCATGCATGCAAGGCAAGCGCTCTACCACTGCGTCACCTTCCCAGCCCCTGGTATTCCTTTTTTAAGTCCCAGTCTTTATTAGAACAGTAAGGGCCTTGATAAACAAGCTCATGTCAGGTGCTGGAGACTCACATCTGTAATCCTAGCTACTCTGGAGGCTGAGATCTGAAGATCGAGGTTCAAAGACAGCCAGGGCAGGAAAGTCCTTCAGACTCCTCTCTCTCTCTCTCTGTCTCTCTCTTCCTTCCTCCCTCCCTTCTTCCCTTCTTCTTTCCCTCCCTCCCTCTCTTTCTTTCTTCCTTCTTTCTTTCCTTCCTTCCTTCCTTCTTCCCCCTTTCCTCCTTCCCTCCCCCCCTCTTTCTTTCTTTTTTGCCAGTCCTCTGCTGCTTTTGCTCAAGGCTAGCACTCTCCCACTTGAGCCACAGACCCACTTCCAGCTTTTTCTGTTTATGTGGTACTGAGGAATGGAACCCAGGGCTTCATGCGTGCTAGGCTAACACTCTACCACCAAGCCACATTCCCAGCCCTCCTTGAGACTCTTATCTCCAATTAACTACCAGAAAACCAAAAATGGAGCTATGTTTCCACATGGTACAGCACTAGCCTTCAGTAAAAGAGCTCAGGGAGCCAGGTGCCGGTGGCTCACGCCTGTAATTCTTAGGATCCTGGTTCAAAGCCAGCCCAGGGAAGAAAAGTCCATGAGACTCTGATCTCTAATAAACCACTAGAAAACCGGAAGTGGCACTGTGGCTTAAGAGGTAGAGCACTTGCCTTGAACTGAAGAGCGCAGGGACAGCACCCAGGCCCTGAATTCAAGACTCAAGACTGACAACCAAAACTAAGACCAAAACAAAACAAAAAACTAGCTCAAATTGGGTTGCTGGGAGGGTTAAGTATAAGAATGTGTGCTGGGGTCTGGGAAGGTGGCTTAATCGGTAGAGTGCTAGCCTTGAGCAAAAGTAGCTCAGGGACAGTGCCCAGGCCCTGAGTCCAAGCACCAGGACTGGCCAAACAAAAACAAAACCAAACCAAGTATATGTGTTGGGAGCCAGGCCCCTGAACCAGGCTCAGCTATTGTTTGGACCTCAGGCTGCCCTGCTCAATCTCAGGAAGTCCTTTCTGGCTGGAAAGTTCTTAGAATGAAAGAATGTTGGAGACAGCCTAAGAGATAAGGCCCAGCCAGTCTCTGGCTTTGAGCAGCTGACCTCTGGAACCAGAGTCTCTTGCCTTATGATCCATTCTTGCCCTGGTTCTGTCAAAGTCTGTGCCAGGCAAGCCAAGGTTACAGTACATACAACCCCTCCTTCATTCTTCAGGAGGGTTCTGGAAGCAGAGGCACAAGTCAGAGTTTATCTCTGGATTTCTCTCACTTCTTTATATTGAGGCGCAGTTGACATATAATAACTACATGTACTGAAAGTGTGCAATGTGATCAATTTCGACATATGTTTATGCTCAGGAAACCATTACCATAATCAAGAAAACGGACAGGCCCTTCACTGCCAAAAGTTTCCTCAAGCTTCTTTCTAATCCTTTCCCCATCTCTGCAAATTCTCCCCAGCCCAGCCCCCAGGCAAGCACTAGCTGCTTTACGTCACTCTGCAAGTAGTTATTTTCAAGAATGAATGTGGCTCCAGGAAATGTGTGTGTGTGTGTGTGTGTGTGTGTGTTTGTGTGTGTGTAGGGGGCGGAAATGAATGTGTATTTTACAGTGCAAATTAAGGTTAAGGTTTCTTAACCTTAAGGGTTAAGAGTTCTTCCATTCATCCATTCATTCAGGTTAGGCTTGTATCACTAGTCTATTTTCTTCACTTTTAATTTTTATATTTATTTGTTGGTTTATTTTTGTGCCATTCCTGGAGTTTAAACTCAGGGTCTGGATGCTGTCCTCCAGCTTTTTTGCTCAAGGCTAGTCTTCTACCACTTGAGTTGCAGCTCTACTTCTAGGTTTTTGTTGGTTCATTGGAGAGAAGAGCTGGGCACTGGTGGCTCACACCTGTAGTCCTCTACTCAAGATACTGAGGTCTGCGGATGGCGTTCAAAGTCAGCCCAGACAGGAAGGTCTGTGAGACGCTATCTCCAATGAACCATCAGAAATTTAGAGGTGGCACTGTGGCTCAAGCGGTAGAGTGCTAGCCTTGAGCTTTTTGCTCAGGGACAGTGCCCAGGTTTTGAGTTCAGGCCCTAGGATCCGCAAAAAGAAAAAAAAAAATAACAGCAATGAAATGATCTGAAGTCAGGAAAGACTTCCAATTGCTGAGAAGGAGCAGATTGAAGTACAGCTAGGACCCAGAATAAGTTCCATTCACTGGGCAGAATGGAAGCCATCAGAGTTCATGAACTTCAGGAAGGACTTGTCTCAGGGTGACAAACCTACACTAAATGCTATTCTCATCTTGCCCTAGTAAAGCTGGCTTTTGAACCAAGATCCTCAGATCTCAGCCTCCTGAGTAGCTAGGATTACAGGCGTGAGCCACCAGAGTCTGGTTATAGTTCTGGGGTATGCTTTCTTATACCTGGGATTATAGACATGTTCCACCAGGCATAGTTTCATTTGTTGAGCAAGGGAGTTCACTCTGTGTGTGTGTGTGTATGTGTGTGTGTGTGTGTGTGTGTGTGTGTGTGTGTCCTGTGTCTTAAACTTGAACTTGACCTAAAGAGGATCAAACTCTTCACAAGTGATACAGCCTCATTCTAGAATTTATCCCAAGCATAATTTTCGATATATAAAAAGACCTCAACAAGTGAAAATCCACAATGCCTAGCACCTAATCAAAGTCACCAGGCGTTCCAAGAAGAAAGAAAACTCCAAACACAAGAGGGTCATTAATGCATAACGGAGAGAAGGCCTTAGAACAGCTGTCATAATTGGATTCCACGTGTTTGAAAAACCTGTTACATGGACACATGTAAAGGTCCTGGCATGCTTGTTATCCCAGTTATAAGGAGTCACAGGTAGGAGGACTGTAATCTGAGGCCAGCCTCAGCAAAAAGTTTGAGACCCTCCCTGAAAAATAAACTAAACCCAGAAAGAATTGAACATGTGTCTTAAGTGGCTAAGCACCTGCCTAACAAGCAGGAACGCTGAAATTAAATCCTAGAACTATAGCTGGGCTCTGGTGGCTCTTGTCTGTAATTCTAGCTACTTAGAAGGCTGAGATCTGAGGATCTCAGTTCAAAGCCAGCTCAGCAGGAAGTCTTGGAGACTCATATCTCCAATAAACTACAGTCATCCCTTGATATATTTTGGTTCACTTACTGTGGCTCCACTGTACTCAGAAAGTGCTGGAAATGATGCTGTGGCTCAAGTGGTAGAGGACTAGCCTTGAATACAGAAAGGCTCAGGGACAGCTCCCAGACCCTGAGTTCAACTCCCACGATTGACACAAAAAAAGAAAAAAGAGAAGAATCCTAGAACTAGTACCCCAAAAAAGAGGGGAAAAAAAAGGTAAAAGTAAAAGCACAAAAGATATTACATTATGCTAACATACTAATCAAAAGAAAGCTAGAAGAGCTGCATGTTAGTATCATAGCAAAATGTATTGCTAGTAATAAACACTCTCATTTCATAAAGGATAGTCAATTAATCAAGTGATAGAATAATCTTAAATGTTTATACTCTTAGTAACCCCAAAGCAAATGTAATCTACGATTATATAGAAATTTTATTAGTCTTTTAATAATGCATACTACATTATTTCTTTTTCAAACCCTTTAGGTAGATATTGTGATAATAGATGGAAAGCATTTTTCTCTCCTTCTCTCTTCCTCCTCCTCCTCCTCCTTCTTCCTTTTTCTTTTTTGTGCCTGTTCTGGGGCTTATACTCAGGGGCTTCTTTTGCTCAAGGGTAGTGCTCTACCACTTGAACCACAGCACCACTTCGCACTTTTTTTGAGTAGTTTATTGGAGATAAGAGTCTCACTGGAGCTCATGGCTATAATCCTAGCTACTCAGGAGGCTGAGATCTGAGGATCATAGTTCAATGCCATCCTGGGCAGGAAAGTCCATGAGACTCTTATCTCCAATAAACCACCAGAAAACAGGAAGTGGCACTGTGGCTTAAGTGGTAAAGCGCTCACCTTGAGCTGTAAAGCTCAGGGACAGCGCCCAGGCCCAGAGTTCAAGCCCATGACTGACCAAAAAAAAAAAAAAAAGGAGTCTCACTGTCTTTGAACTGTGATCCCTTAGACTCATGAATAGCTAGGATTACAGGTGCCACCAGTGACAGGCCTTTTTTTATTTCTTTCATACCAACCTTAGGGCTTGAACTCAGGAGCTGGGCACTGTCCCTATGTTTTTTTTTTTTCCTCAAGGTTAGTGGTCTGTCACTTCAACCACTGTTCTACTTCCAGCCTTTCGGTGGTTAATTGGATGTAAGATTTTCATGGATTCTTTTTTTTTTTCCTGTCGGTCATGGGGCTTGAACTCTGGGCCTGGGCGCTGTCCCTCAGCTCTTCAGCTCAAGGCAAGCACTCTACCACTTGAGCCACAGCGCCACTTCCGGTTTTCTAGTGGTTTATTGGAGATAGGAGTCTCAGCACCACTTCCGGTTTTCTAGTGGTTTATTGGAGATAAGAGTCTCAGCATCACTTCCGGTTTTCTAGTGGTTTATTGGAGATAAGAGTCTCGGGGATTTTTCTGCGCATGCTGGCTTTGAACTGTGCTCCTCAGATCTCAACCTCCTGAGTAGCTTGGATTACAGGTGTGAGCCACTGGCGCCTGGCTAGATTGTTTTTTTTTTTGTTTTTTTTTTTCAGGTAAATTGGAGATGGAATCTCTTGGATTTTTCTTCCCAGACTGGAAGATCCTCTACATCCGACTCCTGAGTAGCCAGGATTGTATGTGCCAACAGCATACCCTGCTCTAACTGATATTTCTAGAACATCCATCTAGTAACTGTAGGATATACATTCTTTTTAGGTGCATAGAGGAAATTTATCAAGATAGCCCACAGTCTGAGACATTAGCTTTCAATAAATTTAAAATGATTCAAATCAGCCCAATGGAAGTAATTAGAAATCAACCACAGAAAGATTTCTGAGAAAACTCCAAATATTTGGAAACTAAGTAACATACCAAATAAACTATGGGTCAAAGAAGTTAAAAAAAAACACATTAAAAAGTAATTTGAAATCACTGTAAGTGAAAGCCCTAATTTAAGCTCTAGAACTGGTACACACACACACACACACACACACACACACACACACACACAATTAAAGGCAAAATGGGTGTATGTGGGGTGGCTCAAATGATAGCTCTTGTCTAACAAGATAGAGGGCCTAAGTTCAAGCCCAAATACAATAGCTAAACAAATAAAATATATAAAATAAAAAATAAAATCCAAACAGCACCTAGGAAAGAAATGGTAGTTGTCTATTAGCATTGTCCTAGCAAAATATTATAAGTTTTTTTTTTGTTGTTTGTTTGTTTTTGCCAGTCCTGGGGTCTGGGTTTTGTCCCTGAGCTTCTTGAGCCATAGCTCTACTTCCAACTTTTTGCTAGTTAATTGGAGGTAAGAGTGTCACAGACTTTCTTCTTTTTATTTTCCAGAGCTGAGGACCAAACTTAGGGCCTTGCACTCACCAGACAAGCTCTCTTCCACTGAGCTAAACCCCCAGCCCCAAGTGTCACAGGCTTTTCTACCCAGTCTGTCCTTGAACCATGATCCTCAGATCTTACCCTTCTGTTATTTTCTTTTTCTTTGCTGTTCCTGGAACTTGAACTCAGGGCCTGGGCACTGTCACTGAGCTTCTTTTGCTCAGGGCTAGCATTCTATCACTTGAGTCACAATGCCACTTCCAGCTTTTTCTGTGTATGTGGTACTGATGAATTGAACCCAGGGCATCATGCATGCTAGGCAAGCACTCTACCACTAAGCCACATTTCTAGCCCCCTTAGTCTTCTGTGTAGCTAGGATTACAGGCATGAGCCACCAGTGCCCAGCTAAATTGAGTGGTTTAAGAAGCAGAAGTTAAGCCAGGTGTTGGTGGCTTATGTCTGTAATCCTAGCTATTCAGGAGGCTGAGATCTGAAGATGCCAGTTCAAAGTCAGCTTGGACAGGAAACTCTGTGAGAGTCTAATCTCCAATAAACTACTCAAACAAGTTGGAAGCAGTGTTGTAGCTTAAGTGGTAGAGTGCTTGCCTTGAGCAAAAGAAGCTGAATTCAAGCCCTAGGACAGGGGTTGGGGAGGGGGGAGGGACACAGGGAGAGGAGAAGCAGAAGTTATTTTCTCATGGCACTGGAGGCTCACAGTTCATCCATCCAACTTCAAGGGGCCACAAGATTGATTTTTTTCAATCTTGGCTGAAGTCCAAGACGACTGTCCAACCTCTGTGTGTGTGTGTGTGTGTGTGTGTGTGTGTGTGTGTGTGTGTGTGTCTGTCTGTCTGTCTGTCTGTCTGAACTAAGGCTTCAACTCAGGTCTTCATGCTCTCAGCTTTTTTTTGTTCAAGGCTGGTGCTCTATCACTTTAGCCATACCTCCACTTCTTTTTTTTTTTTTTTTGCCAATAAATTGGAGAGAAGAGTTTCAGGATTTATCTTCCCAGGCTGGCTTCAAACTGGGATCCAAAGATCTCAGCCTCCAGAGTGGCTAGTATTACAGGCAGGAATGAACTACTGCTGCTGGCTGCTGGCAGCCCTCTTGCTACCATTCTCATAGTCTTTCCTTTATTCCTCCCTTTTCTTTTCTAACCCTTGGTATTCAACACTGTGCTCAAACTCCCAGTCTTGGATAAGGGCCAGGGTACTACTGGTCTTGTTTTGCTTCAAGAACCCCTTGGAAATCTCCATCTCTAAATATAGTTACATTCTGAGGAACTGAGGGGTCCCACATATGAACTTGGGGAAGGGTATAACATGACACAATTCAGCCTATCACGAAGTCAGACATAATCAGTGTTTAGCCCTAGTGGAGACAAATACAGACTTCTAAGAGGGTGGTGTCTTCATGGGCTGAAGGATTCTGGGAAAATTTTTCCATAAGGGAAATTGATTTTTTTTTTTGGTAGGAAGAACATTCCAGGCAGAGGGAACAGCATTTTTATGGGCCTGGAAACACATGCAGAATTCTTTGTGATTGTTTTGAATCCCAGGGATCAAACTCACCTAGTTGGTGAGCTGAAATTGTGAAAAGCCTCAGGTGTCAGGAGACGGATTTGGACTTGATTCCATAGCAGTAGGGAGCCACTGATGGGGCTTAAGCACAAGAAAGACAGGAATTGTACTTTGGGAAATTACCAGAAGCGTGAGGGTCTCAAGCGAGTACACAACAGAACCCCCAGCAGCTGGTTAAGCCAGATCATGGATCTGGTGGACCCCACGGCAGAGGTCGGAGAGCCTGGGTTGAGGCCTGAGTATCTTTCTTCCACTGGTTCTCAAGGCTGGCTGGACAAGGTAGAAACCAGCAGAAGCTTTGCTATGTCCACAGCCAGTGTGGGGGCAGAGCTGTGGCTTCTCTCCCAAGCCTAGAGAATGGAAGCAACCTATCTTGTCTTCTATTTTCAATAGAAGACTGACTGACTCTCATGGGTCTGGACTGCCATGATATTCTGCGCCAGGGCCAGGAGACTGCCTTGGTCCCAGGATCTTTCCATAGCATCAATTATGTTGGAGGGTGCTGGAAAACTGACACCAAATGGGAATGAGCAGAAGGATTTCCAAGGTACAGTAATACTTGGTAATAGCTGCTGGGCCCAGGCCCCGCCCACCGAAATTCCGTTCATAACAAGGCCACGCCCAGAAGCCCACGCTCATCTCATTGGGCTCCTTCCATACCTGCCACGCCCACATTGGCCACGCCCACAGGGTCGGGTCCTATCCCCTCCCCCGGCCTCCCCTCAGCTGCAGATTTCACACTGACTAGCTCCGCCTTCTTATTAGAGCAAGGGTCCTGCTCCCACCCAGCTGCCTGGGGACCAGAAAAAGATCTCAGTCTTAGCTGGGCACACACCTGTAATCCTAGATGCTCAGGAGGATGAGATCTGAGGATCGTGGTTCTAAGCCAGCCCAGGCAGGAAAGTCTGTGAGACTCTTATCTTCAGTTAACCAGCAGAAAACTGGAAGTGGCGCTGTGGCTCAAGTGGTAGAGTGCTGGCCTTGAGCAAAAGAAGCTCAGGGACAGTGCCGAGGCCCTGAGTTCAAGATCCACGACCTACAGAAAAAAAAAATCTCTGCCTCACTGTCTTCCTTTTCCTCATCTGTAATCCAAGAGTAAAACACTCATGTCCTAGGACATGATAAAATGTACACCCGGGGGGCTGGGAATGTGGCTTAATGGTAGAGTGCTTGCCTAGCATGCATGAAGACCTGGGTTCAATTCCTCAGTACCACATAAACAGAAAAGCCAGAAGTGGAGCTGTGGCGCAAGTGGTAGAGTGCTAGCCTTGAGCAAAAGAAGCTCAGGGTCAGTGCCCAGGCTCTGAGTTCAAGCCCCCGGGCTGGTTAAAAAAATAAAAAGTACACCCAGAAAGTCCTAGGAATCCCACCTATTAAGGAGTATCCAGGGCATAATAATAAAAATAATAAGCTTGGGGCTGGGAAGGTGGCTCAGTGGTAGAGTGCTTGCCTTGCATGCATGAGGCCCTGGGTTCGATTCCTCAGCACCACATAAGCAAACAGAAAAAAGCCGGAAGTGGCGCTGTGGCTCAAGTGCTAGAGCACTAGCCTTGAGCTGAAGAGCTGAGGGAAAGCGCCCAGGCCCAGAGTTCAGGCCCCATGACCGGACCCCCCCCCAAAAAAAGCTTCATTATTAACTATTATGGTTATATTTATTATTATTATTTATTATGGTTATATTTACTGTTTTGAAGATTCATTCACTGATTACATTTCCTTTATTTAAAAAATTCGCAGCAGTATCCCTGTGGCTCACCCCTGTAATCCTAGCTACTCAGGAGGCTGAGGTCTGAGGATCATGGTTCAAAGCCAGCCTGGGGAAAACTCTTATCTCCAATTAACTGTGGTGCTGTGGCTAAAAGTGGTAGAGTGCTCCTTGAATGACAGAGCTCAGGGACAGCATCCAGGTTCTGTGTTCAAGTCCCACAACCAACAAAAATTAATAATAATAACAACAATAATAAATTCACATGCCTGTACTTGCAGTACTTGTGAGACTGAGGGAAAAAGAAAGTTCAAGGTCAGCTTGGGCTGGAGAGTGAGATCCTGTCTCAAAAATAACAAAACAAAAAGCTCCCCACTTTTTTTTTTTGTTCTGATCTACTTCAGACATAAAAAAGAAAAAAAGTGTGTCTTTACCACTTGGTTGAAGAAATCGCATGTTGTACATGCTCTCTCTGTGCTCCATTTTTGTCCAAGTCTGATAGCCTATGTCCCAAAGCTTCTTGGATATCCTGCCTCCCACGGTCCTTTGCACACTTGCAGGAAGTGAGCCATCCAGATAAAACACCAGTGCAACCCATTACAACTCTGCTGGAAAAAAATCTCTGCCTGTATCATCAACCTAAGCATCTTCTACGTACCCACCTTTGACATACACTTGTCCCATCTTCCTGTCTACCTGCCACCTAAGACCAAACTTTCCCTAATGTTTTCTTTTCTTTTTTTTTGGGGGGGGGGGAGGAGGATCCGGTCGTGGGGCTTGTACTCTGGGCCTGGGCGCTATCCCTCAGCTCTTCAGCTCAATGCTCTACCACTTGAGCCACAGCGCCACTTCTGGCTTTTTTCTTTTTGCTTATGTGGTGCTGAGGAGTCGAACCCAGGGTCTCAGGCATGCAAGGCAAGCGCTCTACCACTGAGCCACCTTCCCAGCCCATTCCCTAACGTTTTCTTAACTGTCCCTTGCTCTTTACATACATCAGCCCTCTGTCTGAAACCTGGCATCCCATTTTTGTTTTTTGCTCATGCCAGGAGGAGTCCTATGAGTGCCCTGTATGTCTATATGTCCCAAGATATTTGTGTGTGTGTGTGTGTGTGTGTGTGTGTGTGTGTGTGTGTGTGTGTGTAACTGCTCTAGATCTCAAGCACCTAGCAGCAGGCCCACAGGTCACTCGGACTTACTAGCATCTGGTTCCTGTTCAGGTATACACTGCAGAGTTGTAGTCAATTGTTTTAGATCAGTGTCAAGGTCTAGCAGGTTATCATCCCATGCCTCTAATCCTCTCCTTTTCAAAGGGTGGGGAAGGACTTAGTATCTGCTACATAAGTACTAGGGAAGAATATAGGGATTACTGATGGAGTCCTCTAGATTCAAATTGGGATTTGAATCTGGGTCTTGCACTAGCTTGCTCACCTGGCTCTCTTCTCCAACTACACCTCCAACATCATGGTGATCCTCATTTTAGAAGCTCTTCAAAGTGTCATTCATTGTGTCATGCTGTTTTCCCTTCCTGCTCCTTCCTCTGCCTCCTTTGGAAAAGAGTCTTCTCTTTGAGGATGGTGAGCTCCTTAGGACCAGTGGATCTCACTAGGGATGTCTGTAGGGAACATCCCAGCTATCACTCAGACTCAAAGAGTGGGCACAAGGGAGACCGTAGGACAACAGACCGGGCTTGGCACACTTCTCTGTTCCTTACTCTTCAATCAGTTTATCTCAACAGACAACAACAGAGGTCTGTGTCAGTGGCCATAGTTGTGGGGCTTTGTGAATGAGCCTCTGTGTGTGTCCATACATGTCATGGTATTGCATGAGGAGTACCATGACAAAACCCCTAACAGATCTACTTGGATAATGCCCTCACTGCAGGCGGCTGTATCTGTGTGTGTGTGTGTGTGCACACGTGCACATACACGTTGATAGTGGAACTTGAACTCAGGGTCTAGGTGCTGAGGCTGAGGTACAACAGTGCTAAGGCTTTTTCATTCAAGGCTAGCACTCTACCACTCGAGCCATAGCTCCACATCTGGCTTCTTGCTAGTTAACTGGAGATAAGTTTCAAGGATTTTCCTGCTAAGGCTGGATTTCAACCTCCATCCTCAGATCTCAGCCTCCTGCTGAGATTGGACATAAGTGTCTCATGGACTTTTTTTGCATGGGCTGGTTCAAACTGTGACCCTTAGATCTTAGCCTTTTGTGTAGCTGAGATTAGAGGCATGAGCTACCAGCAGGCAGCCTGCAGGTAGCTTTGGAAAAGCCCCTACCTGGTCCAGCCATTAGTGCTCTATTGCCTTCATTCCATGGGAAGTGTTCTACTTCTTTCATTCATTTCATGATGGATGGACTGGAAAGCTTCAAAGTGGGGGTGGGGTGGGGAAGGGAGGAATACAACAAACACTCCTCCATACACAAGGATAATTCTGTGATAAACCAATAGACCAACAATCTCTGGGAGCAATCGGGGCTTTGCACACTATGACACTGCCCCCCTCCTCTTACCACTTTGGCACGACTCTGGTCTTTGCTTCTTTTGTCTATGTAGGGCACCCGGTCAGAGCACAGGCAGCCAGCTCCACCCGCCCCCCCCCCCCAACCCCTGCGTGAGATATATGGGCTTCAAGCCAGGGCAGCCCCAATTCCTATGGTCTGGGAGCTGGGCTATAGTCCCAGGAGAGAGGCCCACCAGGGGCCCCCAGGACTTATCACACTAGTAACTCCCTGACTCCTCTAGCAGGGCAGGCAGACTGTCTCCACGGCTAGGAGAAAAGCTGATAAAGAAGACAGCCCCTGTGTTTACTGTGGCTGTGTCTCAGGAGAGTTGGCCTCCCAGAGGCAGCCCTGTCTCCCCTAGGAACAGACTGTCTGTTTGTGGAGATATCAGTGCATTCCTGCAGCCACCACCACCCAGAGATAGATAGGAGGGTGAGGAAAGGAGGAAGAGGAGGAGGAGAAGGAGGAGGAGGAGGAGGAGGAGGAGAAGGAGGAGGAGGAGGAGGAGGCAGAGGAAACAGGATAGCAGAGTCTTCTGCTCCCTTGGGGTCTGCAGTGGGATTCTGGGTTCCCAGCCTGTCAGATCATCACACTTTATAAAGAGCATTCACAGCCAGCATGGGCCAGCAGCTTACAAAACGTGTGTGTGTGTGTGTGTGTGTGTGTGTGTGTGTGTGTGTGTGTGTGTGTGTGTGTGTGTGTGTGTGTGTGTGTGTGTGTGTGTGTGTACTGGGGCTACTTGCTTTCATTTGGCTTTTCCTTTCTACCACTTGAGACATAGATCTATTTCTGGCTTTTTGTTGGTTAATTGAAAATAGCTTTGAACCTCAGTCCCTGGATCTCAGCCTCCTTTGTTGCTAGGATTACAGGTGTGGGCCACTAGCTCCTGGCTCTGCTTTCCTTTTCTTTTTGGTCAGTCATGGGGCTTGTACTCTGGGCCTGGAGGCTGTCCCTAGCTCTTCAGCTAGGAAGGGCTTCATGCATGCTAGGCAAGCACTCTACCACTAAACCACATTCCTAGTCTCCCACCAGACTCTCTGAGCTCAGGAACTGTGGGGCTGGGCTTGCTGCTGAGTCCCAACCACCTAGCAGAGGGCAGGTACTCTGAATGTGAAGGAACACAAAGCTCCGGTCATGTGCATGCACATTTTTCTTTTTGATTTTTAAAAACTGAATTAAGGGGCTGGGAAGGTGGCTCAGTGGTAGAGCTCTTGCCTTGCATGCCTGAGCCCCTGGGTTCGATTCGTTAGCACCACATAAGCAAAAGGAAAAACAAGCCAGAAGTGGTGCTGTGGCTCAAGTGGTAGAGCACTAGCCTTGAGCTGAAGAGCTGAGGGACAGCGCCCAGGCCCAGAGTTCAGGCCCCACAACCAGACCAAAAAAAAAAAAAATTGAATTAAAATTTTTTTCAGTTGTAGGGCTTGAACTCTGGACCTGGGTGCTGTCCCTGAGTTCTTCAGCTCAAGGTGAGTGTTCTACCACTTGAGCCACAGCACCATTTCCCATTTTCTGGTAGTTAATTGGAGATGAGAGTCTTATGGATTCTCCTGTCAGGGCTGGCTTTGAACTGTGATTCTCAGATCTCAGCCTCCTGAGTAGCTAGGATTACAGGTATGAGCCACCAGTGCCTGGCTGAATTAACTTTATGTGCATTTTTCCAAGGAGAGGGGCCCACAGTATTAAGCTATTTCAGGAGGATTGTCTACCACACCCAAGGGTGCCCTAACTCTTCCACTGGGAGCCATGTTGACCAATAACTTTCAAAGAGGTACCACTTAGTTGACCTGATGATTAATCTGTACATTTGAGCCTCTAGGGGCACTCCATATTAAAAAACCTTTTTTTTGGGTACGTTACTGGGGCTTGAACTCAAAGGTGATGTCCCTTGTTCACTGAAGGCTGGCACCTCACCATTTGAGCCAGAGCTCTACGTCCTACTTTTTGCTGGTTATGGAGATGAGTGTCTCATGGATCCTTATCTTCCTACATGGGCTGACTTTGAACCCTGATCCTCAGATCTCAGTCTCCTGAATAGCTAGGATTACAGATATGAGTCACTGGTGCTTAGCTAGTCTCTTTATACTTAATGTAATAGGTGCTTAAAAACTGCCTTTTCAAAAAGCCCAGATTCCCTAGTGGGGCCCGTGGATTAAAGCTTGGTGTTCTCGTCTCCCTCTTCTACCTATAGGCTTTGCTTTTATTTTTATTTTTTTGCCAGTCCTGGGACTTGAACTCAGGGCCTTGGCACTGTCCCTATGCTTCTTTTGCTGAAGGCTAGCACTCTACTACTTGAGCCACAGCACCACTTTTTCTGTGTATATGGTACTGAGGAATCAAACCCAGGGCTTCATGCATGCTAGGCAAGCACTCTGCCACTAAGCCATACTCCCAGCCCTACTGTATGGCCTTTGCCTGAGCCATTTTCTCTTGCAGTCAATCATTTGGCAGACATTTGGAAGTAGGAAGTATGAAGTGGATAGGAGACCAGAACACCTGAAAGGTGTCAATGACTTATTTAACAAGGAGGACATGTAGCCTCTAGGTCCTCCCCTAGATCCAGAGGTGGCTCTCCCTTGTAGAATTTTTATTGTTTCATGACTCATACCTTCCCAGCTAGTGTGGAAACTTCCCAAGGGCCAAGGATGTTTTTTTTTTTTTTTCTAGAACCATATGTTAAAATATCAGGTGCCCTTAGGTTATGCCTGTAATCCTAACTACTCAGGAGGCTAGGAGATCTGAGGATTGAGGTTTGGAGCCAGTCTTGGCAGGAAAGTGTATAAAACACTTATCTCCAATCAACCATCTGGAATGGAGCTGTGGCTCAAGTGGCATAGTGCTAGCCTGGAATAAAACAACTAAGGGAGAAGACTTAGGCCTTGAGTTCAAGCCTTAGTGTGTATACACACACACACACACACACACACACACAGATGCAAGCTTCAGTTCTGGGCTCAAGTCTCAACTCTGCCACCTACTGGTTTTTATGACTAGAAACATTATTTAACTTCTATGCGGCTTCCTTTTAAAGGGGAGAATGAGATCTACATTGTGTGATTGGGAGGACAGCAAGAATCAATGTCTGTGAGTGATTGGCACAGGGTTGAGTGTGGAACTTAGCTACCCCACAAATACTAGCTGAGTGCCCTTTATATGGCAGGTGTTGTCTAGGGGCAAGAAGTAAGGTATTCTGTGGTTTTGTGTCTGTGGTAGCACAGAGCAAGGGCATTAAATATCCTGTTTGTGACTTTGTGTGGGGCTGCTGGGGTGGCCTGGCCTGTCAGGATCACGGTCTCTTCCTTTGTAGGGTCTTTAGGTAGAAAAAAGAGAACAGAGAAGAAATTGGGCTGAGCACTGGTGGCTTATCCCTGTCATCCTAGCTACTCAGGAAGCTGAGATCTGAAAATGGAGGTTTGAAGCCAGCCTAGGCAGACAAAACTGAGACACTCTTATTTCTAATGTAACAGCAAGAAGCTGGAAGTAGAGGTGTGGCTCTGGTGGTAGAGCCTCAGCCTTGAGCCTAAAAGTTAAGCAAGTGCAAGAGCTCCTGAGTTCAATTTCCAGTACTTGTACACATGCATGCATGTGCATGTACACACACACACATACACACACACACACACACACACAGATTAGAAATCGTGAGTTGTGATCAGTGCCCTTTAAGGGGATACAGAAAGGATGGAAGTGGGGCAGATATGAGTGGGAAGGGTCAGCCTTCTTGCTAAGGATGAACAGCTGAGATCTCCTTCCTCCTTTCTTCTCTCTCAGACAATAGGAGCCCCTTCTCTGGAATGGCCATCTGGGAGAGTAGGTGTTAGGCTGTGGCTCAGTGGCACTGCTCTGCTGGGCCCTACACACACCCCCTCTAGTGGCCACAATGCAGGCCAGGTACTAGGCTGTACAGATCCTAGGAAGCCAAAGACGATGATGACTATTATTATATTTCCTTTCCTAACGCTGTGTATGTGGATGCAGCTTTAAATGACTATTATTTGTGTTGGTACCAGGGCTTTAATGAACTCAGGGCGTGGGCACGGTCCCTTACCTTTTTTACTCAAGGCTGGCACTCCACCACTTGAACCACAGCTCCATTTCTGGCTTTTTTTTTTTTTTTTGCTGGTCTCACAAAGCCTCATAGACTATCCTACCCAAACTGGCTTTGAACTGTGATCCCCAGATCTCAGCCAACGGAATAGCTAGTATTACAAGCGTGAGCGAATGGTGCCTGACTCTCTCGCCACTTAATTCAGGCAGCCACCTCCCATGCCCCTTTCACAAGCTAGAGTCTGAAATAGGAGCATAGGCAGGATCATTACTGAACTGGGGATTCCATACCATTCAGGGATTCCCTTTCTTAGCTTCCCACCCTATCCCCACTGTCATGTTTCCCAGTCAGCAATAACTGAGGCTAATTTTGCCCAGGTTAGTGTGGGGACAGGGCAAGAAAGGAAGAGTAGCCCACCCAGCAAGCACTGCTTCTGGGGAGTACAGGCCCACTACATCTTGGGGAAATCTGACCCTGAATAAAGGGTTGTCACTGTAACTGGGGGGAAGGGTTGTGGGTGAAAGTAAGAACTAAACAGCTACAGCTCACACGTTTGCCCCCATGTCTGGGCTGCATATCTGTGGCAGCCATCCCTGCCCTTGGGGAGAACTTGCCTCTGGTTTTCTTTCCACAAGTACGGTCTTCCACCACAAGTTTGCATAAGTTCCTGTGCACAAAGCTTTGTGCCTCAGTGCCCCACTCATCTCCAAAGTGCTGTCTGTCATGGGGAGTTAAGGCCTGTCTCCCAGGTTTTTCTGCAGGGTCAAATGGGTCCCTCAGGTCACACTCTGTGTGTGTGTGTGTGTGTGTGTACCCGTATCTAGAGCCTTGAACTAACTAGGGCTGTAGGGCTGTCCCTTAGCTTTTTATTCTCAAGGCTGGTGCTCTATACCACTCGGGCCACAAATCCACTTTCAGCTTTATTGGTGGATAATTAGAAATAAGAATCTCATGGACTTCCCTGTCTGGGCTGGCTTTCAAACTCTGATGGTCAGATCTCAGCCTCCTGAGTAGCTAGAATTACAGGCGTGAGCCGCAGGCATCAGTCACGAGAGGCTTTTTTGGGGGGGGGGGTGTGCTTTCTGTTCACTTGGATTTGTGCATGTTACAAAGCATTATACCCTAGACTCTTCATGATTCTAGAAAGCACACAGGGCAGTCATCATCACTCACATCTTCATAGTGAAAAAAAAAAATGAGGTCAGGGCATTGATTACATTTTGGTCTCAGTAGGGCATGGGTGTGAGGTCGCGATCAATCGCCTCTTCCCAGAGAACGCAGCGTGTCCAGCCACTTACCAGGCTTCAGGTGAGGCTCGGCCCAGGTGCTGAGTCCTGGCGGCAGAAGTTCCCCTCCCCCCCTCTGCACCCCCCCTTCCCCCCCCCCCGCCCCCAGAGCACACCCAGGCCGGGGGCCAGGGTTTGCACCGTCCAACCCTCCAGCCGCCAACCCCAAACGTGAGCAACCCGGAGGTAGACGGTGCGCCCGGCGCCCCGCCGCCCGCGGGGAAAGGCGCCCAGCCCCGGGGCCAATGAGAGTAGCGGAATGTCTTTCATTCAGCTTGGGGCCCGACTCCTGCCCGGAAAGGGGCGGGGCGCCGCGCCGAGGGTGGAGCCGCCGCACGCCGGGGGAGGGCGGGGCGGACTCCGCGGCCCGGCCAATCGGCGCCACGCCCGGGAGGGGGAGGGGGAGCCAGGCCTCTTTTCCCCCCTCCCCTCCCCTCCGCGCGGGACCAATCCCGACTTTACAAGCTTGAACTTTTGCCACCCTCGGACGAGCGAGCGCGCCCGAGGAGGTACCCCGCCGCGCCGGCTCCAGGGCAGGAGCGGCCTTAACCCTTCCCCCGCCGGGCGTCGGGCTGCCGCCTCCGCAACCCCGACCTCACCCCCCCCAACCTCACCCTCCCTCCCCAACTCACTTCCATTTTCGTGGCGAAACCTTGCTCGGGGGGGAGCACGATCCCCTTACTCACACCCCTCTGGGAGGATCAGAGTAAATTGGAGGAGGAAGCACCCAGCGTTGACTCTCCCCGCCACCCCCCACAACCTCTGCGCAATCTTGCACGACCCCAGGGAGCTTTCGGGGAGACACTCCCCGCATCTACCCCACCCTCATCTCGGGCGAACCTGGAGGATCCCCCCTTTCCGAACCTGGAGGATCCACCCCCACTGCAAGAAGCATCCCGTACCCAACATTCGGTCCAGCAGGGCGGCCCCCAATTCCGCTCAGGATGGGGGTGGGGGTGGGCTAGAGTCTTTGTGCGGCCGCAGAGGATCTCCAAACCTATCAGCCCCCTCCCCCCCCCCATCCCCAGAGACGCAGGGCAGGAAGGCTCTCACGCACACCCAGTTTTTACTAGCTTGGACCAGGATGGGGGGGGGGATTGGGGCTGACCCTAAAGTATTTGCAAGTTTGTGATCGAGCCCGGGAAAGGCAAAAGCAGCCCCGAGTGTCGGGGGACAGTCGTGTCCGAGTGTGGTTTGTGCAGCCCTGTGTGTGCGTGAGAGAGACGGCTTCGCTCGCATCCGTGCCCGAGGCGCAACGTGAGCCACAGTTGAGCTGCGGGCGCTGTCAGGCCGAGGGCTGTGGGGGGGGGGGGAGAGGCGGGGAGGAGGGGGTGCTGGGGCGGGCTTGGGGCGTGGGTCCGGCGTCGGCCCGCCCCGGGAGCCAGCCCCCTTTGGAGCCACGGGCCCGGCCAAGGGACGTGTTCTCCTTTAAGAGTTAAGAAACTTGAAACCTTGTTTGCGCAACAATCAGCGCCGCGGAGCCGCCAAAGTGTCTAGACTGGCATATGATGGGAGGCAGCCAATGACTCCGCGGCGCTCCTCCGGGGGCCCTCCGTGTGCGTTTGAGGAGAACAAAAAAGAGAGCGAGCGAGCCGAGCGGGGGAGCGAGCGAGGGAGAGCCCAGCCGAGATAAAGAGCCGCCGGGCGCTGCCTCGCCCAAGCTCGCGGGGACCGCGGGCCACCGGCAGCCACTTTTGTGGCCGGGGGGGGGGAGGGGGCGACCTCCGCCGCCGCGGCGCCCCGCGCGTCCGAGCGCGGCGTGGGGGCGGGCTGCGACCTCTGCCTCGCTAGATTGCATTTTTAAATTCAGGATTCCCAGCAGCTCTTCGCGATTTTTTATTTTTTTCCCCCCAGCTTCGATTCCTTGGTGTGGTGTTGACACTCCAGGAGAAGCTTCACTCTCCAAAGTGTCTATCTGGAGACCTGAGACGGAGTTAGCCGAATTTTCGTGCATGCAAAAACCCAAGGATTTGGGTTTTGTGGGGGACTTTTTTTCTTCCTTTCCCCCCCCGCTTCCCTTCTTTTCTTCTTTTTGCAGGGACCCAAGGGTATCCAACCAGCCTGCTTTTTTTTTTTTTTTTTTCAGATCCTGCAGGGAAAGCCCATGTAATCAAGCGCTTGGGCTTTAAAGGGAGGTCCCGCCAGACCTTTGTGCTCATGGACCCGCCGCGCAACTTTTGAAGGCTCGCCGGCCCATGCGGGGTCTCTCCAGCCGCGCGCCGCCTGCAGCCCCCCCTAAGGCGCCGGGGCTGGAGCTGAGCCACCCCGGGCCACCGCGGTCCATGTAGCCGCGGGCCCCCTCGCGGACTGCGGCTCGGCGCGCGCGCGCGTGTCCCGCTCCCGGCGAGCTCACTCATGTGGCAGCCCTGCGGTGCCCCCTCGACGACAGGCTGTGCTCGGTGTGCACGGCGCCCTGCGGCGGAGCTTCATGTGGGGCTGCGGCCCGCGCAGCCGGCGCCTCGCTGAGGGAACGGACCCCCGGTAACCGGACACTGCCTCCCCCACCCCACCCCCCGTCCCCGGCGCCAAAGGATATCGTATGTTCAGGTCCAAACGCTCGGGGCTGGTGCGGCGACTTTGGCGAAGTCGTGTGGTCCCCGATCGGGAGGAAAGCGGCGGTGGCGGCGACGACGACGAGGATGGGAGCTTGGGCAGCAGCCGAGCTGAGCCGGCCCCGTGGGCACGAGAGGAAGGCGGAGGCTGCCGCCACCCCGAAGTCCGCTCGGTAACCCCACGCCGGCCCCGGGACGCGGTGGCAGCGCGGGGCGCCCCGATCGCGGGCAGGCGCCGTCGCGCGGGGGGCCCCCCGAGGCCCATGCCGGAGCCGGAGGCCGGCGCCGAGGGCTCCCCCCTAGACGTGGCCGAGCCGGGAAGCCCAGGCTGGCTGCCCGAGAGTGACTGCGAGACGGTGACCTGTTGTCTCTTCTCGGAGCGCGACGCCGCCGGTGCGCCCCGGGACGCGGGCGCCCCCCTGGCCGGGGCCGCCCCGGAGCCGGAGAGCAGCGGGCGGAGCCGCGAAGCCCGCTCGCGGCTGCTGCTGCTGGAGCAGGAGCTGAAGACCGTCACGTACTCGCTGCTGAAGCGGCTCAAGGAGCGCTCGCTGGACACGCTGCTGGAGGCGGTGGAGTCCCGCGGCGGCGTGCCGGGCGGCTGCGTGCTGGTGCCGCGCGCCGATCTCCGCCTGGGCGGCCAGCCCGCGCCGCCGCAGCTGCTGCTCGGTCGCCTTTTCCGCTGGCCCGATCTGCAACACGCCGTGGAGCTGAAGCCCCTGTGCGGCTGCCACAGCTTCGCCGCCGCCGCCGACGGCCCGGTCGTGTGCTGCAACCCCTACCACTTCAGCCGGCTCTGCGGGCCAGGTGAGCGCAACGCCGGGCCACCTCCGCGTCTCTTTCCTCGCGCCCCGCCGTGGCCTCCTTCCTGGAGGGTGAGGGAGGAGGGGGGGTACCCCTGAAAGGAAGGGGACCCCCTCCTCCCCAAGAGAGGCACCGCGATCCTGCGGGGGGGGGGGCGCGCGGGAAACTGAGCGCACGCTGCAAAAGGCAACTAACTTCATTTTAAGGCTCAAACAACGCCCAGACGGAGGGAGCACGTTGTTGTTGTTTTTAAGAGGTGTGATGGAGGCTTCAGTTTCGGGCTGAAAAAGGGAGGGCAGGTAAAGGGAAGGCCAAATAAGCGAGTGGCATTCCCTCCTAAGGTTTGGCAATTGATCCCCTCTCCTCTCCCTCCCCACTCCCAGTCTGCCCAGGTTTCCAGCCTTTGTATGCACATGCTCATTCCTTTCTGTGCCCAGGTAACTGTCCTTGTGAAAATTGTGAAGACTGATTGTGGGTGCAGTGTTGGTAAAGTGTTCACTTTGCTCCTTTGTGTACTTTGGAGCACAACATTTGCAGAACAATCCCTTCCTCATTTCCAACATCCCTCCACTATCCACCGTTTGAAGTTTTTATGTTCAGCTTGGCCACTTAGAGCCCTGGGGCATCTGAGCCTGGGAGAGGAAGCCAGGTAGTTTGTCACCTCTGAGAATGGGTCCCTCTTTGTTCTCTTCCAGGGATCTCCCGCATCCATTCACCCACCTCAGCCTGGCTTACCTAGGCAGCTTGTGCACTGTAGCAACCCAGGTAAGCCAGGCTGAGGTGAGGAGAGGCTGGGGTCTGTGTAGTAGAGGAGTTCTGATTCCTGCTTTACCCCCCTCTGGCAGGAACTGCTTACTTAGGAGTGCATGTAAATTCATTAGGTAGCATTGGGGACTTTGTAGGGACAGAACTGCAGTTACAGGCTGTTGGTCTGGGAAGTGGGGGTGGGGTGGGGAGGTGGTTTCCCAAGTTCCTTAGGCCTGTCTATCCTGGAGAGTCAATGCACCGAGGGGCAGATGATGGGTGAAAAGAGAAGGTGATTCTAAAAAGCCTGGAATTATCTCCTGTATCTTGTGAGGGCTTGTGTTAGTGGACAGAAGGGAAAATGTTTCCCTTTGGTGGTAGTTCGAGAAGTTTCCCTTTTGTGGTGGTTCCTGAAGATATGGCATTGGGTAAACTGCCCACTTTGTGTGGTCACTCCAGGGTCATTTTAGGGGCTTGGGTCAGGTCCTGAGTTGTGGCCCATACTGGACTTTGTCTGGCAGTTTGTTCCCTGGGCCTCCCCCAGAAGAGGCTTTCTTCCCTCTGCTTCTCTGGAGAAAGAACTCCTATTTGTGGTTGTCTTTGTGTAGTAGAAGATGGACAGACATGGGCCACAGACAGATATTTTCTCTTCTCATGTCAATGTACCAGCAAATGTTTGTTGAGCACTTGGTCTGTTCCAGGCACTGTGCCACCGAGCAGAGGGAAATGTGAGAGAATCTATGCCCTAGAGAAACAGAATCCTTAGGGGGGGGGGGAGGTGGGGACAGGGAGAGAATGGAAGAAGGGAAAGAGGCGGGGCCAGCAGTGCTTTGAACCACTGGGTGTTTTGAGTTTGTATTTAACTGGGTGGACTCTCTGAGCTCGACACCTCTTAATCTAGGGGAGCTGCCTTGCTAGATGATGGAAGAGGGTCTCTTGGTTAGCCTAGAGCCCAAATATCCAGGTTGGAGGCCCCAGACAGGACTCCCTGCTCTTCTTACTCCGGCATGACCTGGGAGCCCAACTGTTGGTTTGGGATTGGTGAACTTGGGCAGGAACAGGTTGAGGGAGACCCAGCAACTTGCAGTAACCATAGAACCAGGTCTTGATTGCCAGTAGCTTAACCTCTCCTCTTTCTTTCTTTCCCTCTTGCTTTCAATGGGGATGACTTTAGTCACATTCCTTCAATCAGCTGTGGACTGACACTGGGACTGGACTTTCTTCCTCCCTCCAGAAGGAGGCGCTATTGCGTGGGAGGGCAGCCTGGGAAGAAGGGGGGAGGAAGAATTTCCAGTTTGTCCTGGTGACCCTCTCTGATCTTTGCTGGGACCGAGGACGGGAAAGCCCTCTGCTGCTGGCTCCCCCCTCCCCCCTCTGGCCTCCAGCCTGGTTCCCATTGCTGGGCTGGCAGCAATGGGACCCTGCTCCTTCCAGCTCTCAGGGGTGAGGGCTGGGATATGGAGACAGACAGACACACCAAGCAGACATACAACTAGAGTTAAAGTCCACCGGAACGCCCCACACCAATCACCCATGCCCCACCCCCAGCTCACCCCTGTGACCCAGTAACAATCCTGGGGAAGTGTGTGTCACCCTGGTGTGTCTGTGCCAGATCTTCAACCACCAATTTGCTTTGCGACCTTGGTCTAGCTAGGTGGGCTTTTTCATCTTCACAGTTCTAGGGTTTAAGCTGGGTGCTGCTGGCTCAAGGCTTTAATCCTAGCTATTCAGGGAGGTTGTGAGATCTGAGAGTCTCCGGTTCGAAGCCCGCCTAGGCAGACAGATCTGAGACACTCTTATTTCCAATTAGCCCGCAAAAAAAAGCCAGAAATAGAGGTGAGTCTCAAGTGGGAGAGTACTAGCCTTAATTATTGATACCAAAAAAAGGGAAGGGGGAAGGGGGAGAAATTCTGCTGTTGGATGGAAGGGCGATTTCTAGTTCTCCCTGCCCTGTTTGCCCTCTCCAGAGGTCTTTGCCTGCGTGCCAGTCTCTGCCTTGGGCACCCTCTGGGGGCCTCTGGAATTGCTCTGCATGTGACTTCTGTGCCTTTTTACTGAGCGGGTGGGTGCCTATGTGGACGGAAATGTGGAGAAATACTTTAATCACAGTTCTGACCTGTGTTTATAGGGCTCCTTTCTCCAGAAAGTATCCATTAACTTTGGAAGAAATCTCCTGCTCTTTACTTCACCACTTCTTTTTTTTTTTTCTGTAATTATATTCAGTAAATTACTATTATCCAACTTGTGCCTGGGAAAAGAGAGACAGAGTGAGAGAGAAAACTTAAGAAAAACATTGGGTTCTCAAGCCAGGGGGAATTAGAATGGGCTAAAAAGTTCTGTCTCCCCCCCACCACCCTTTTCCTTGGCCTGGCATTATCCTTTGAAATGAGATCGATTTCAAGTTGGGCTTGTGAGCCCCCACCCCGCCCCACTGCGGGGCCCCTGGGCCTGTCTGCCGGTCCTGGAGGTGAGGAAGGGGTGATAATGTGCAGGGTGCCTCTTGCTGGCGCCAGCCGGCCGCGCTGTTTATCTGGCTGCCGGGGGAATCTGGGCAATTAGGCTCCGCCGGCCTTAAAGTGCCAGGAGCTCCTTTTCTGCTCTCCCATCCTGGAGTTTACAGTGGAACCTTTAGCTGGGGGTTGAGGGGGGGAAGAAGAGGGTAGGGGAGAGGCGCTTGGGAGGCCCCGCCTCAATACTCAGCCACCCCTGGGGAGGGGGTAGGGGCTGTAAAAGCTCTAGGAAGATGTGAATCCTTTCCTGAGCAAGATGCCAGGGTGCTCAAGATCCGAGGTGTGGAAGGTAGTGGCCTTGAATTGAAACTGTGCCCAGTACTGGGAGGGGCTGTGAACTGTCTTCTGGCTTAGAATGTGGGTCTAGATCCCAGAAGGCTAACTACCCCTTGAGGGCTGACCTGGGGGCAGCTGGGCTGGGCCAGAGACTAGCCACGCTGGGCTCCGGGTTCCTGGCCCTTGGCTATCCAATTGGTGCTCTTCTGAAGGAAGTTGGAGGGAACTCCTGGAGTCCATACCTAAGGCTGGAGTTTCAGATCTCTGATCTCTGTCTGACTCTCATCTCTCCTCCCACCACCCCCCAAAGTTTCTCTTCTGCTGCTTTGTCTCACTCTCCTACCTAAGCCTTACCTGAGTTCATATATTGGGGACTCATCTCAAATCTAGAGAAGCTTGGTCTAGGGGCAGTTGAGTTAGTACCTGTGGCTCCTGTATGTTATTCTAGCTCTTCAAGAGGCTTGAGATCTGAGGATTACCGTTTAAAGCCAGCTCAGGCTTCCAGGTCTGAGATTCTTCATTTAACCGCCAAAAAGCTGGAAGTAAGGGGTGGCTCAAGTGGTAGAGTGCTAGTCTTGAGCAAAAAAGCTCAGGGACAGCACCTAGGCCTTGAGTTCAAGCCCCAGTATTGGAATACAAAAAAGTATCCAGGATTATTCAAAGCACAATCATTTCATTGTACCCTGTTATAGTTGCCAATGTTTATTAGCTGATGAATGGGCAGACAAGATGTGATATATCTATCTGTAGAATGGAATATTCAGGCATAAAGAAGAGTAAAGTAATTGGGTGTGGTGGCTCATGCCTGTAATTCTAGCTACTCAAGATGGTGAGATCTGAGAATCACTGTTCAAAGCCAGCCGTGGCAGGAAAGTCCTTGAGACTATTATCTCCAATAAACAACAACAAAAAACAAAACTGGAAATGGCACTGTGGTTCAAAGTGGTAGAGCACTAACCTTGAGCACAAAGCTTAAGGCCAGTGCCTAGGCCCCCCCGCCCTGATCAGTACCCCCCCCCAAAAAAGTAAAGTACCCGCACATGCTATTACATAGATGAATCTTGAGGGGATCATGCCAAATGAAAGAAGTTTTAGGGTTTGGCAATTGGGGTATAGGAAGTGAAAGGGTGAATCTTGTCTGAATTATATCTCAATATTTTACAAAAGGATTATCAGGTATTGATTCCTAATTTGCTTTCTCCTTCGTTGAGTCAAAGTAGAATATTACATCTGCTACTGTCCTCTTCTGTGGCGTTGGGTGGGTACTTTACCTTGCTGGAGTTTGATGAGCCCCATGACCCCTTTTATTTCTCACATTCTATATCCTGTGTAATGGGGTGAAGGCCTTTGTACCTTCCATTTGCCTGTAGTGGTTTTGTGATTAGGTAAAGTTTCTCCCCAAACCTCTGGTGTCCTTCATTAGCTGGTATGTCTACAATCCGGGTTCATGGATTTTCTTTATGGCTCATTGATGACATTAGGAAATGCCAACTCTGATGTGGCTTGAGTGACTGTTACAACTCAAGGCCTAGGTTAACTCCTTCCCACCCTCCAGTGTTTTTTGTTTTTGCCAGTCCTGGGGCTTAAACTCAGGGCCTGGGCACTGTCCCTGAGCTTCTTTTGCTCAAGGCTAGTGCTCTACCACTTGAGCCACAGTGCTACTTCTGGCTTTTTTTGTTGATATGGTACTGAGGAATTGAACCCAGGGCTTCATGCATGCTAGGCAAGCACTCTACCACTAAGCCACATTCCCAGCCCCCTATGTTTATTTATTTATTTATTTTTGAGCTGGTACTGGAGGTTGAACTCAGGGCCTAATGTTCTTGGTTGGCTTTTTTTGCTCAAGGCTGGTGTTGTGCCACTTAAGCAACATCTCCATTTCTATGAAGATAAGAGTTTCTGACTTTTCCATCCCAGCTGGCTTTGAACTGCTATCCTCAGATCTCAGCCCCCTGAGTAGCTGGGATTCCAGGCGTGAGTCACCAGTTGGCCTGGCTAGCTTTTGGGTTGCCAGTAAAGTCTTTGTAGAGCTACTGGGAACAGTGGCTTAACTTCTGCTCCCACTTTCATTGTAGCTGAGTTTTATCTTCGGGAATAAATGTGGATGGCAGATGGCCAGAGCACCATGCTATGTTGCTGAGCCTCAGACAATCATATATATCATATATGTGTGTGTGCGTGTGTATATACATACGTGTGTACATATATATGTATTTGTGGTATATATATGTCTATATGTATTGCAAAAGTTACCCTAATCTTAGGATTCTTGCAGGCTTTCTGGTACATTTGTGGGGTTATGACCAGGGCATGAGGTTGGAAGTAAGAGACTTGGCTCTGATTCAGGCTCTCCAGCCAGTTCCTGACCATGTCAATTTCATTCTCCAGACAGTAGTCTCTTCTATAGTGGGGGCTCAGTTCCTTCTAATCCCTAAACCCAGGGCCAGCATCAGAAGTGACTTCTAGTCAGGTGCCTGTGGCTCACACCTGTAATCCTGGTTACTCAGGAGGCTGAGATCTGACAATTACAGTTCAGAGACAGCCAGGGCAGGAAAGTCCGTGAGATTCTTATTTCCAATTAACCACCATAACACTAGAAGTGGCGCTGTAGCTCAAGTGGTAAAGCACTAGCCTTGAGCTGAGGAGCACAGGGATAGCACCCGCACGCACCCATGCCCAGAGTTCAAGCCCCAAGACTGACCCCCCCCCAAAAAAAAGTGACTTCAATGGAAGGCAAATATTCCCCTTCCTTCCTTGATTTTCTTTTTTTCTTCATGCTGGTATTAAGGCTTGACATCATGGTTTGGGCACTGTTCCTTAGCTTTTTTTCTTGCTCAAGATTGGTTCTCTAGGGCTGGGAAGGTGGCTCAGTGGTAGAGCGCTTGCCTTGCATGCTCGAGGCCCTGGGTTCGATTCTTCAGCATCACATAAGCAAAAAGAAAAAAGCCGGAAGTGGCGCTATGGCTTAAGTGGTAGAGCACTAGCCTTGAGCTGAAGAGCTGAGGGACAGCGCCCAGGCCCAGAGTTCAGGCCCCATGACTGGGCCCCCCCCCCAAAAAAAAAGATTGGTTCTCTACCACTTGAGCCACAGCTCTACTTCTGTTTATTTGGTGGCTGCTTGAAGATAAGAGTCTCATGGACTCGGGCTGGGAAGGTGGCTCAGTGGTAGAGCGCTTGCCTTGCATGCATGAGGTCCTGGGTTCGATTCTTCAGCAGCACATAAGCAGAAAAAAAAGCCGGAAGTGGTGCTATGGCTCAAGTGGTAGAGCGCTAGCCTTGAGCTGAGGGACAGCACCCAAGCCCAGAGTTCAGGCCCCACGGCCGGACCCACCACCAAAAAAAAAAAAAAGTTTCATGGACTTTTCCTGCCTGGGCAGGCTTTGAACTGTGATCTTCAGATCTCAGCCTCCTGAGTAGCTAGGATTACTGCCCTTGAACCTTGTGGTTTAAAACCCCTGTGTCTTGTCACTGAGGTCCTGTCTCACACTTTTACCCTGTCTCCATTGTTATTATCCACTGACAGGAAGGCATGGAGGCCTTGCTGAGTAGTCATTGTGCTGAGCTCTGACATAAGCATTCCCCCAGTCTCATTAAACAGAGTCAGGTTTGGATGCAAACTCTAGCTCTACCGGATGGACAGGGCAGAGCAAGTCAGTTTCCTCATCTGTAAAATGGGGTCATAATGTCATCTTACTTTTATTTTTGAGAAAGTTTTTTTTTTTTTGGCAGTTGTGGGGCTTGAACTCTGGGCCTGGACCCTGTCCCTCAGCTCTTCAGCTCAAGGCAAAGTGCTCTACCACTTGAGCCACAGCACCACTTCCAGTTTTCTGGGAGATGAGAGGCTCACAGACTTTCCTGCCTGGCCTGGCTTTGAACCATGATCCTCAGATTTGAGCCTCCTTAGTAGCTAGGATTACAGGCGTGAGCCACCTGTGCCTGACAAGAAAGTATTAAACACAGAGAGGTGTCTGATGAACATGATTAACCACATAAAATTGAAAATGCTTGGCTTTTGTTTTTGGCTAATTGAAATCTCATGGAGTGTTGTTGTTGGTTTTTTGCTTTTGGCCAATCTTCTGGATCTCAGCTTTCCAAGTAACTAGGATTATAGGCAGGAGTCACTGGCGCCAGGCTTAGTAGTCACTTCAGATCGGAAAGGCCACGCTTGGGGAGAAGCCTCCTATGGAGGACAACAAATGCTCTTACAACTAATTGTGCCTTATTATAATTGCAAAAATACTCATTACCCCTGTGTCATTCCTGATACCCGCCTAATAATAGTTATTACCACTTTATTACCACAGATGGAGTTTGCTTTAACTTGCAACTTGATGGTGTTTAGTTTCATTTATAGAAAATGAAGGGTCATTTCATTCATGCAAATTGTTACTTAGTTTAGCAAATTGTTGCTTCCCATAAAGCAAGAACCTAAGACATTCTTCTGAAGGCAAAGTATATGTTTTTAAGGAGGAGTATTTTAGGCAAATGAAAGAAACTCATAGGAAAAACACCATAGATAGACAATAAGGAATCTCAAATGCCGGGTGTGGGACAGTGCTCCACCCCTGCTTTTATTTCCAGTAGAAAAGTAGGAAGGTAGATGTGGTTAATTTAGGGCCCCCTATCAAGATACCTGAGCCAGGTACCAGTGAGTCATGCCTGGAATCCTAGCTACTAAGAAGGCTCAGATCTGAGGATGGTGGTTCGAAGCCAGCCTGGGTGGGGAAGTTCATGAGACTCTTGTCTCTAACTAACCACTAGAAAACTGAGACGCACTCTTTAAGTGGAGGTGTAGCTCAAGCAGTAGAGCTTAAGAGACTGTAGTATCCAGGACCTGAGTTCAATCAAGCCCCACCACTATCACTACCAAACACCTACCACCACCAAAAACAAAAGATACCTGAGTTGGGTTTGGATTTCAAGGACCTAATTCTTATTCCCAGGAATGTTAGTTTGGTAAAAAAATTTTCCTGTCTCGGGGCTGGGAAGGTGGCTCAGTGGTAGAGCGCTTGCCTTGCATGCCTGAGGCCCTGGGTTTGATTCCTCAGCACCACATAAGCAAAAAGAAAAAAGCCGAAAGTGGTGGGTGGCTCAAGTGGTAGAGCGCTAGCCTTGAGCTGAAGAGCTGAGGGATAGATAGTGCCCAGGCCCAGAGTTCAGGCCCCACAACCGGACCCCCCCCCAAAAAATTTTCCTGTCTAGACCACTGTGTTCAACCTCAGCTCTGATCAGGCCTGCCAAATTTAGCAAATAAAATGCCGTAAGGCCGGGTTTAACTTAATTTCACCAGGGCAGCATAATCTAGTATAAGTATTTCCCATCTACTGTGCAGGGCTATACTTACATTACAAAAGCATGTTTACCCCGCATTCAAATTGAAAGGCTTCTGCTGTAGTGGATGGGTCTTAAGGCCTGACTCCCCACCCCCACCCACCCCCAGGCTCTCTTGTTATGATAATAATAGGTTCTCTTTGTAAAGATGTTTTTCCTCTGTGCCTGAGCTGTGCTAAGCATTTTACATACATTATCTTCTTTTTCCTCTTGGTAAAGCCAGGAGGTCTGTGATTATCATCTCCCGTTTAGAGCCGAGGAAAAGGACTGGAGAGGAGGGGTGCCTTGTCTGAGCTCACACCAGAGGAGGCACTGTTGGGGTTGAGCACCCCAGGTTCTGTTACTGTTCCATTAGGTTTGGGCAGTTAGGGTGATGGGAGAGGTTAGGGAGCTTCCTGAGACCTCAGATCATGATTTCAGGAAAACAGTTATAAAAGCACAACGAACCCCAGGTGTGCAGTCCGCTTCGCCCAGCAATGACAGTTTATCTTCTGTCTTCTAGAATCACCGCCACCCCCATATTCTCGGCTGTCTCCTCGGGACGAGTACAAGCCACTGGGTAAGTGCACCCCAACCCCCTTTCTGGGCTTGAAAGCCTTGATGCTTTGAAATGGGGGCAACGTGTTTTTTTTTTTTTTTTTTTTAACAAACATTCCCAGGATTGGCCTAACGCAGAGCCTATATTTACATCTTGAAATTCCTGCCTCATCGTTAACCTCCACGTGACCTTTAACCAAGGGCCTGTGAGAGGTGAATGGCTTAGAGGTGGGCTGGAATTCTTGGGATTTCTCTTTGCCCCTTTCCCTCCCCAGCCTGACACTCAAAGAGCAGGAAGGAGGGGAAAGGGGAGGGAGGAGAAGGGAGAGATGGAGAGAAAGAGAATATTGGTATTGGGAGCTTGAACTCGGGTTTTCACTAGCCCTTGTCTTTTTCTGCTCAAGGCTGGCACTCTACTACTTGAGCCATACCTCTACTTTTCAATTCTGCTGGTTAGTTTGGGTTAAAATCCGAATTTCTGCCTAGGCTGACTTGGAACCAGAATCCTTAGATCTCAGCCTGCTGAGGAGCTAGTGTTACAGGCAGAAGCCACTGGCACTGGCCAGTGTGTTTTTAATTGAGTGTAACACACCTATTGGGCACCAAATTTTTGTGTGTGTTGTGTCCCCATCATCTCTCCATCCCTCACCCTACCCCCCCCCCCCCTTTAAGTCAAGATGTTTACCTGGGCAGAAGTGACAATGGGAACAGGTAGGGAGAATGTGTCTTGCTACATAAGGGCCCGGCTTGGGCCTGTCCTGTCCCCTAGGGGAGCTTAGTGGTCTGGCAATGTCTTTTCAAACAAGTTCTCAAACAAGTCCTATTCTGAGGCAGGCCTTGTGTCCTGTGGAAGCTTGAAGCTCAGGAATGCATGGAGTTTCCAGGTGGAGCTACTTGTGCTTTTGTCTTTGGGGCTGTGATTTCAATGCGAATCAGTGTCCGGGCAGTGATGGAGCCTGTGGGATCCTGGCAGGAGAGCCAGGCACCATTGCTTAGCCCTATAACTAGCTACTCAGGAGACTGAGATCTGAGGATTGTAGTATAAAACCAGCTTGGTTGAAAAAGTCCCTGAGACACTTAGGTTCAGTGAACCACCTAAAGGCTGAAAGGAGAGGTGTGGCTCAAATGTGTCTTGGGTGAAAAAGCCAAATGAGAATGTAGAGGGCCTGAGTACCAGCCCCTGGAGAATGACCTTGTGACCTGGGCAGTTTCTCTGGGGGATGCTAGCTTCTAAAAGTCAGATGGTGTGGCATTGACTCCATTCCTGAGAAGACCCAGGGGCCTTGCTGTTAGTGTTGGTAAAGGGATTTTCCCAAGCCGGGTGCTGGTGGCTCACACTTGTAATCCTAGCTAGTTACTCAGGAGGCTGAGATCTGAGGATCGCAGTTCAGAGCCAGTCCAGCAGGAAAGTCTGTGAAAGTCTTTTCCAATTAACCATCAGAAAACCGGAAGTGACGCCACAGGCTCAAAATGATAGAGCACTAGCCTTGAGCAAGAGTGTTTAGGGATAGCACCCAGGCCCTGAGTTCAAGCCTCAAGTCCCATGACTGACCAAAATAAAGGGGGGGGGGTAATGGGGGGAATTTTCTCAAGAGGATACACACCATCTGTTCGAACTCTCAGGAATCCCAGGCCCTCACCCCAGGCTCCGTGAGATCAGAAGTGTCCATCATGACCCCCATAGGGAGGGTGGAGGCTGTGAATCAGTGATGTCTTTTGGATGGAGAGCTATATTCAGTTCAGCAATTACCTGGAGCACTCGGTCACCTGGCAAGATAGATTGGAAGCAGCTGAGTAAGGGGGTGGAAGCACCCAGTTAGGAAGCTGCAGGGCTGAGGCCCAAACCCAGGAGCTAGGTACCAGACCCTTAGTTCCGTTAGAGGAAAAATCCTAGCCCTAGACTGTCTAGCCAGTGAGATCATTAACCTGGGAGACTCATTTGGACCTAGTCTCCTGAGTAGCTAGGATCACAGGTGTGAGCCACTGGTGTCCAGCCTGGCTATTTTGGGGGGGGTGAGGGAGGGGAGGGGAAAAGGGGTACTGGGCTTGGGGCTTGAACTCAAGGTCTAGGCACTGCACTGTCCCTGAACTCTTTGTTCAAGGCTTGCGCTCTACCACTTGAGCCACACTCACAGCAAGCCTTTTTAGTGACTAATTAGAGATAAAAGAGTATGGACTTTCCTGCCTGAGCTGGCTTTGAACCATGATCCTCAGATCTCAGGCTCCTGGGTAGCTAGGATTACAGGTGTGAGCCACCGGTGCCAGGTCGCTTATGCTTTTAAAATGGCTCGGAAAAATTCCATGGAATTCAGGTTTTAGTGTCAGAAGTCAAGTTCCAGCCACGTGTCTGTCCACTTCCCCATTGCCCTGGCTCTCAGGATGAAGCAGCTCAAAGTTGAGTAGTTGCGACAGTGGTAGGACTCACAAGGCTAAATATAACTTATATATTCTCTGGTCCTTGATAAGAAAAATGATGTATCTTTAACTTACAAGAAATACTAGAGACAGGCTGGGAAGGTGGCTCAGTGGTAGAGTGCTTGCCTTGCATGCATGAGGTCTTGGGTTCGATTCCCCAGCACCACATAAGCAAAAAGAAAAAAAGCCGGAAGTGGCGCTGTGGCTCAAGTGGTAGAGCGCTAACCTTGAGCTGAAGAGCTGAGGGACCGCGCCCAGGCTCAGAGTTCAAGCCCCACGACCGGACCCCAAAAAAACCCAAAACAAAACAGAAATACTAGAGACTTGAATGGAATAGAATACAAAGGTAACTTAAACCCTTCCTCTAATGGAAAAACTTTAAAAAACTACTTGGAGTTGGAGGTGTGGCTCTTGTTGGAAGAGGGCAAGCTGATGAGCAAAACTGTCAGGTACCAAGTTCTAGTTCTGAAAAAATAAAAATGCGGTGGTCCCTAACATTACTGACTTCTTGGTGTTGAAACTTGAACCTGGGGATCCACCTTATATCCAGAAGCCTATCTGCCTGCACTTGGGCAGCCTGGGAAGTTGGGACTGCCTTAAGTAGGGTCCTTTTTGGATTAGCCTGGATGGTTTGGCCAGGGTGTAACAGGAGTTAGCAGCTATGAAGAAGGGCAAGGGGGAACATCGTGCCTTTCTGTCTCCCTCTGGATGCTTTGTAGCACTGTCTGTGGACATTGGCTGAGAAACAGCACTCAGTGCTGACTCTGCATGTCTCCATGCGAGAATGGCTGAAAAACCAGACGCCCTGAGCACTGGGGAGCATCAGGGTATCAAATGCTAAACCTAGCCCGGGTCTCACACCTGTAATCCTGGCTACTCAGGAGGCTGAGATCTGAAGACTTTTTCTGAGCAGCAAAGTCTGTGAGACTCTGATTAACCACCAAAAAGCCATAAATGGCTCAAGTGGTTGAGCACCAGCCTTGAGCAAAAAAGCTAATGGAGAACAGCACAAGTAATGATCCCTTCCACCACCACCCCCCCCCAAAAAAGACCAAGGGTTATTTTGTTTATTTTTCAAGATTTTTCCATGAGCCTTTATTTCCCCTTAGTTTGCCCCCAGCAGTTAATTTTTTTTGTGTGCCAGTGATACATAGTCCCAAGTGGTTTTCTTTTTCTTCTTTTTTTTGTTATTTTCTTTTACTTGTATTGTTACTTTTTCATAAACAAAAGTCCCCTTCACTTCTAAGCCTCTGTGATCACATGAGATTAAAAAAAAAAGAAAAAAGAAAATCCAAAATAAAACACAGAATATCCAGTCAGCATCTGGCAAGTGGAAAACCAGAGAGAGAGAGAGAAGAAAAAACAACAACAAAAAAACAGGCCAAATTGGTTACAATTTCATCTTCCTGCTCCCCAAGCCATGTGGTAAAAGTAAAAAAAAAATCCTGCAAGATGGAGTGGAATTCTCCTTAGCTGCAGGGGCCTAGGCTAACGATTCTCTCTGCATCCCAGTATGTCTGTATTGGGCCAGGTGGGGTCAGCTATTGCCAGATGTGGGTTCTGGATGAGGAGGAGCGGAAAAGCCCTGGGCCTCTGGGCATATATGTCTCCCACCTTCTGGACAAGCCTGTCCACCAGGAGACAACACATTTCCCCTCCAAACAGAGGCACAGACCAGGAAAAAGTTCCAGAAGGCAGAAAACAGGTTGTCAAGGCAGCAGCTCAGAGTAGAAGAAAAAAAAAATATGCCAAAGTATTTTTTGTTTTGTTTTTGCCGGTCGTGGGGCCTGAACTCTGGGCCTGGGCACTGTCCTTCAGCTCTTCAGCTCAAGGTGAGCACTCTACCACAGCGCGACTTCTGGCTTTTTCTGCTTATGTGGTGCTCAGGAATCGAACCCAGGGCCTCATGCGTGCAAGGCAAGTACTCTACCACCGAGCCACCTTCCCAGCCCTATGCCAAAGTATTTTGATTCTAATCGCAGCTAGTCAGAAGGCTTGAGATCTGAGTGAGGATCATGATTCAAAGCCAGTCCAGGCGTGAAAATCCATTAGATTCTTTTTGCTAATCACCCCAAAGCTGGAAGTAGAACTGTGGCTCAAGTGGTTAAGTGTCAGCATTGGGTGAAAAAGCTAAGAGACAATGCCCAGGCCCTGAGTTCAAGTCTCAATACTGTCACAAAAAATAAAGGAAAAGAAAAGAAAGAATTTACCTTCCCACCTCCCTGTGCTGCACACAGGGCAGAACAAATCTATTCATCACGTAAAATGCTCTCACTTTTGTGTGTATATGTGTGTGTGTGCCAGTACTAGGATTTGAACTCAAGGCCTTGTACTCTGGCTTGGCTTTTTCACTCAAGGCTGGTGCTTTATTATGTGAGCTATACCTCCACGACTTTCCTGATGAGAGTGGCTTTGAACCTTGATCCCTGGATGTCAGCCTCCTGAGTAGATAGGATTACCGGTCTGGCTTCTTACACCTGTTTTTAAAAACCAGTCCAGAGCTGGGAATGTGACTTAGTAGTAGAGTGCTTGCCTAGCATGCATGAAGCCCTGGATTCAATGCTGTGGCTCAAGTGGTAGAGCACTAGCCTTAAGTAGAAGAAGCTCAGGGACAGTGCCCAGGCCCTCAGTTCAGTCCCCAGGATTGGCCAAAAGAGAGAGAGAGAGAGCCAGGTGCTGGTGGCTCACACCTATAATCCTAGCTGCTCAGGAGGCTGAGATCTGAGGATCATGATTCAAAGTCAGCCCAGGCAGGCAAGTCCATGAGACTTATCTCCAATAAACCACTAGAAAACCGGAAGTGGTGCAGGGGCTCAAGTGGTAGGTAGAATGCTTGCCTTGAACTGAAGAGCGCAGGGATGGTGCCCAAGCCCAGAGTTCAAGCCTCATGACTGACATAGAGAGAGAAAGAGAAGAAGAGAGCGAAGGGGACCACAAAAAAGGGAATGAGGCTATTTCTCCTGCATCCCCACTGCACTTTTTTTTTTTTTTTTTTTTTTTTTGCGGGTTAGGGGCTTGAACTCTGGGCCTGGGAGCTGTCCCTCAGCTCTTCAGCTCAAGGTTAACACTCTACCACTTGAGCCACAGTGCCATTTCCAGTTTTTCTGGTGGTTCATTGGAGATAAGAGTTTCAGGGTCTTTCCTGCCTGGACTGGCTTTGAACCATAATCCTCAGATCTCAGCCTCCTGAGTAGCTAGGATTACAGGCGTGAGCCACCAGCGCCTGGCTTAGTGCACTGGTTTTGTGGGGGAGAGGGAGACTGTGGTCAGAACCCCAGTGTCCAGAGAAGATTGTCTACCCAACCCAGGATGCAATCTGATTGGATATGGAACATTTTAATCTAAAATAGTAACTTCCTAATGGAAATGTGATGATGACCAGACAGTTAGAAAGCCTTTGTGGAGTGTTGGTGGTATACTGTTTGGAGGTGCCTCATTTTGTCTTTGTGTTTTGGTTTTGATATCTAGTGATTAAACTAGAGCCTAAGCATTGTTTTTTAACCTTTTCAGGTCAAGGCCAGCAAGTGGTGGTAGTGACTTGGAAATAAGAGTCTCAATCTTAGCCAAATGCCCGTGGCTCATGCTTGTAATCCTAGCTACTCAGGAGGCTGAGATCTGAGGATTGCAGTTCAAAGCCAGCCCAGGCAGGAAAGTCTGTGAGACCCTTATCTCCAATTAATTACCAGAAAACTGGAAGTGGTGCTGTGGCTCAAGTAGAACACTTGCCTTGTGCTGAAGAGCTGGGGGACAGCACCCAGGCCCAGAGTTTAAGCCCCATGACAAAAAAAAAAAAAAAAAAAAAAAAGCTCAGGGACAGTGCCCAGGCCCTAAGTTCAAGCCCTAGCACTGGCAAACAAAAACACAACAATCCAGACATAGAAAGCTACGGTCAGAACTGGTTGGGATGTTGGAGATGGAGGGGAAGAGGGAGAGAAAAAAAAATGGTTCATTTGGTCATATTCATCTACTTGAGCCCTTGAGCCCTTAATGAGAGGGGTGTAGAGTAGAAAGGGTGAAGATGGTTGTGCTTGTGAAAAGTTTCCCAGCTCCAGTGGGAGGAGGAAGCAGGGAAGGAAGGAAGGAAGCAAGCAAGCAAGAACAACTTCAAGAATTTTAATGGTTGTAATTAAGTACAGCAACTATGAATTGTTTAGGAGCTTAATTTAACCTTACCCGACAAGGCTCCAAGTTGCTACTTGCTCCGGTCCCTTGAGCTTAGGTTATTTTTGAGGTGAGCCATTGAAAATTTTCCAGGTGCCAGGATGGTCACAGTCAACTATCTTCCAGAAGAGTTTTAGGGTGGTTAACGTAGTTATGTGGGGGTGATCCTGGATGGGATTACAAGGTGTGACACCCATAGGCGGTGAGGGGCAAGCAGCTCTTTGTGTGTGTGTACACACGCACACAGCCACCAGATGCATGAGCCACACCCCCAACTAAGTTCTCTCTCTTCTACCAACAGATCTGTCCGATTCCACATTGTCTTACACTGAAACGGAGGTCACCAACTCCCTCATCACTGCTCCGGGTGAATTCTCAGGTTGGCTTTTTTTTTTTTTCTTTCTCCTTACTTGTTGCTGTTGGGTTGATTGTATTACAGGACTGGGACACTTGATGGAGGTCTTTTCGATCTCTCTGCTCTCCTCCCTTCTTGCACATTTCTGATTCTTCTTTCTTCCCACCCCACTGGCTGGGAAGGTTGCCAGCATGTGGATCGCCATTGTTCCTGGGGTGACGAGCCATCTGTGCAGTTGGTTGTAGTAGCACATTTGTAATCCTAGTACTTGAGAGCCAGAGGCAGGAAGATCCCAAAGCTCAAGGTCAGCCTGAGTAAGAGTCTCACGTTCCTGCCTGGGCTGGCTTTGAGCTACAATTCTCCGATCTCAGCCTCCTGATTAGAGCTGTGAGCCGCCAGCACCCAGGGAGAGTGTGGCTATTTCAGAGATGGGAAGGATGGAGGGAGCCAAGGCAGACATGTGGGTGCTGGGCACCATGCAGGTCCAGGTCCCTGGTGCCCACTCCTTCTCAGCTTTGGAGGATGCTCCCTTCCCTTCTGTGCCCATTGGCCCTATTTGGATGTAATCTTTTCTCTCAAACACAGGCCAGATGAACACAAGATGCTGTGAACACCACCATCCTTTGTTCTATCTTTGTACCTTCAGAGGTATAGAAGTGCCACAGAGGATTTTGAAGCGAGGGGTTTAGAAAGATGTTCTAAAATGGATGATTCGCCTAACCTCACAATAGGTTTAGATGGGTTTTATTAGTGGCTGTCTGGACAGGACAGGTGTCTCTCCTGAAATTCTCTTCCTATTGTTAATGGTAGAAATTGTGTGTGTGTGTGTGTGTGTGAGAGAGAGGGGGGGGGAAGGGAGAGGAAGGGAGAGGGAGAGGGAGAAGGAGGAGGAGAGAAAGATTGTAGGCAATCTTACCTATTTCAGTTGTCCTAGAAGGGTCCTGGTTTGCCTCCAGCTGGAAGGAGTAGGTGCCAGAGCACCTGTAGGAGGCTCCTCCCCAATCTGGTTGGTAGGAAAGCGCCCCCTGGAGGTCAGGAGGCCTGTAGATTATCCACTGGACACAGAGCAGGTGTGGCTTCTCTGTGGGCCTAGGGGGCCTGTTTTGGGATTTGTGTTCACCTATCTCAGAAAAGGGTCTTTGGTGTTGGCCAGTAAAGAGAAGGTCACTGTTTTTGATTGTGTGGCTTTCATTAAAAAAATTTTTTTCCAGTGTCTTGGGATGCTAAAAGATTTTGGGGAAACATTTTGGGTTTGTCATGGCATGACCACTGACTGTGTGCGCACAGACGCGTGTCCTAGTACCAAGGCTTGAACTCAGGGCCTTGTGCTTTTCCTCACCTTTTTCAATTACGGCTAGTGCTTTATTACTTGAGTCACATTTCCAGTACATTGTTGGTTAATTGGGGTAAGAGTCTTGAGTTTGTCTGCCTGGGCTGGCTCTCAATCTCGATTCTCCGATCCCAGCTCCTCAAGTTGCTGGGATTTCAGGTTTGAGCCCCTGGTACCCTGCTTTGCCTGACGTCTTGATGGACTGTGGTCTGAGTTCCAGGTGGCCTTACTGGGAGAGCGAAGTGGTCCCCTCTGTAGCCATCCAGGTCTCTTCTAGGTAAGGCATTTGTCCTGTCCTTGGAGCTGCGTGGCTGTCACACCAGAAGGCAGAGAATAGAAGATGGGCCTTGGGGGTGACAGTTGGTGGTGGGTGGCAAACAGGATTCATGTTGCCAAGGTAGAGTGAAGATTGACTAGGAAGGTGAAGTCAGAAAAATGAGGGGCAGAGGTGGGTCTAGCCAGTACATTTGATGTTCAAAGGCAAATGATACTGATGATGGTGCTGATGGTGGGTGACATTTATGGAAACAGACACATGCCTGACATCTTAATAAGTGCCAGCTGCCCTCCTGCTCACTGACTCCCTGCTGTTGACACTGGGAGACAGGTGTGATCCTTCTGATGAGGAAACCTAGGTTTATGATTGAACTCGCTACACTGTCATTCTCAGATTGTGAATGGCAGCTTGGATTGTGAGCCTGGGTGGTCCAGCCTTCCTTAGCATGGGTTTCTGTCCCCTCTTTTAAGCCAGACCCCGGTGTTGAACTGCGGGCCAAGCATAGTGGCCAAAAGGAACCAGGGGAACTGGGAACTGGTGGCTTAGGCCTGTAATTCTAGCTACTCAGAAGGCTGAGTTCTGAGGACTGCAGCTCAAAGCCAGCCCAGGGAAGGAAAGGCCATGAGTGTCTTATAGCCAATCAACCACCAAAAGACCTGAAGTGGAGCTGTGGCTCAACGTGGTAGAGCACTAGCCGTGAGCATAAAAGCTCAGGGATCGAGCCCAGGACCTGAGTTTCAGGACTAGAACCCTTTCCCTAAAAAAGATTCATTGGGCCCAGCAGGCTCCTCTCAGATGTGCAATGAAAACACAGGCTAAGCTGCCTGATAGGGAGTTAGAGTTGGCCCTTCCAGTGGCCTTGGTTGTATGTGAGGATGTCTCAGTTCCCCAGTACACTGGCTTCCTTGGAGTGTCATCAGTGAGGCCACACCCCTCTGTTTCCAGAGGGAAATTCAAGGAAGAAGGGGGCAGCCACAGGACCACTGGACAGTGGGCACTAAGGTAGACCTGGTGTCCGTCCCCCAGCCAGGCACGACAAGGTATGGGTGCTCCTGTCCATGTTCATATTTCTACCACTTGAGCCATCCCCTTCACTTCTGGCTTTTTGGTAGTTAACTGGAGATAAGAGTCTCATAGACTTCACTTCCCTGGTTGGTTTTCGACTCTGACCCTCAGGCTTCAGCCTCCTGAGTAGCTAGGATTTCAGATGTGAGCCACCAGGGCCTGGCTTCCTGTGCTGTTCTTGCCAGCATCTGAACCTTGGGAAGAGGACGAGAGAGCTGAGCTTTCCTGTAACATCTTAACTACTCTTTTCCATTATTCCCTAAAGCATACTGGGACAAAGACTTGCCAGAAGGGACTGGTGTCCTGTATTTCTGATAGAGAGTCTCAAGGAAAGCTTTATAAGAAAAGGCAATTAGAGCTAGATGCCTGTGGCTCACACCTATAATCCTAACTACTCAGGAAGCCTAAGACTTAAGGATCATAGTTTAAAGTCCACATGATTCTTATTTCTAATTAACCAGCAAAAAACCAGAAATGGAGCTGTGGCTCAAGTGGTAAAATGCCAGCCTTGAGTGAAAAAGCTAAGAGATGGTGCTTAGGCCTTGAGCTAAAGTCTCAGTTCCAGTATCAAAAGAAAGGTGATTTTGAGTTGGGTTTTGTAGGATGTCTAGGAATGCACTAGAGATTGGCAGAAAAAGGAGGCTGCTGTAGCACCGTGTTCGAAAAGCTGTGACTAGAAAGCAAATAGGTGAGAGGTGGCAGGTCAAGGAAAGGTAGAGCCAGAATATTTGTCCCTCTGTTTGAGGGAATGGCTAGAGCAGAGGACTTGTGGCCACTGAGACCAGGGAATCCTGGGATAGAGTTGGTCCTGAAGGAGTTTGTCTGGCATTCAGCCATCCCTCCGCAGGGGGTCATTGTTGGAATAAATGAATGGATTTTTGTCTGGAACAGAGAGATCCAAAGAGAGTACATACAGATAAAGACAGAAAAATCACACGTAATATTTGATCATCACAGCCAATGCACAGCTGTGTGCCAGGCACGTTCTTGGACAATAACACCTATTCATGGAATTGCAGAAACTTTCTCTTATTGTGAGTGTGTGCTTGAACTTTTTTTTATCGTGAGTACTAAGGCTTGAACTCAGGGCCTAGGAGCTGTCTCTTAGCTTTTTCGCTTAAGGCTGGTGCTCTACCACTTGAGCTACAGCTCCATTTCCAGCTTTTTGCTGGTTAATTAGAGATAAGAGTCTCAGGGATTTTCCTGCCTGGCTGGCTTCAAACCTCACATTTCAGTCTCCTGAGTAGTTGGGATCACAGATGTGAGCTGTGCCGGAGTCCAGTTTGCAGGTATTTCCATTAGACAGATTAGAGGAAGAAGTAACTGGAACTCAAGAGAGGTTAAGTCACTTGCCCAGGGATTGGGAGCCAGGTATTGCTGGTATTGCTGTGTTCCCCTGGGTCTGAGTAACCATCTCTGCCCACTGGAAGGTGCCGGACACTAATACAAGCGAAACTTCTGGGCTACTGTTCCCAGGCATCCTGGATTTAGGGTCTCAGGGTAGCCCTGCCACGGGCTGGTACTGGTGACGTGAATCACACCATGGAGCTGGTGTAATAACAGTGAGGGGTGACAGGACGACTTTTTTTTTTTTGGTGGTAGTTAATTAGAGATAAACAGTCTCATGGTCTCCCCTGCCTGGGCTGGCTTTGAACCCTGATCCTCAGAGCTCAGCCTCCTGAACAGCTAGGATTATATGTGTGAGCCCCTGGCACCCAGCCTGGCTGTCTGGTTCTGAGTTGGGTAGATGGCTGATCCTCAGGATGACCGAGGACTCCAGGGAAGGACCTGGAGCAGACTGGCTACCAGTGGGTTTTCTGAGGACCAAAAGTTCCAGAAAATGTACTCGGTTCCTTCCTTCCAGCGTAATCACAACCATCTGTGCCTGCGGCCTGCTCTCCTCTGTCCCCCTGGCCCGCTCTGCCCAGGCATGGGTCACAATCGGGAGCAGGGCTTGAAGCTCCCTTGTTGGGGTACAGTGGCTGTTGGCAGGGGTTCCTTCTTTGATGCAGGAAATATATCCTGCAGGTACTTGGTCAGATGTTTTTATATTAAACATTTTCCCCTGTGGCCTTTGGCTGCTGAGAGGCGCTGAGAAGCGTGGCTTTTCCAGTCACCCTTTGTGGAAAGAATGCCTGATATTCGTGGGCTGTGTCCCCCCGAATCAGGCCTCTTCACCCCGCCAGTGAGGGCGAGGCCTGGCACTGGCACCTCTGCCAGGGGGCTGTTCACTCTCCCCCTCACCTCACGCTAGAAGTTTTTAGTGTGGAAAAACAAGTCTCATGCTTGGAGCAGACATCAAAGCTACCAGGTCCAGACGGCAAGGTGAATCATGGCGAGACTCTGGATGACCTTTCGAGTGGTGGGGAAGAAAGGGTGGTGTGGGGTGGGACTTGCAGGGGGGAGGTGGAGGGAGGGGAGCTAGAGATGGGGCTGGGGGAATTTACTCCCAAGAGGATTGGCGCCTTGCCTGTGTGACATGGAGAAGCCATTCCTGTCTGTGCCAAGGCTAGGCAATGGGCCCTTGTCACACCTGAAATTCGTGTGTGTGTGGGGGGGGTGGCTGGGGGCACCAGAATGGGGGGGGTGTCTTTACCTGCCCAGGAAGGTAGTTATAACTTGTCAAGGGGGGTGGTGGTGTCTGAATGGTCACAGCTGTCCTAGGCTGGTTCCTTTGGCAGAAAAGGGGGTACCAAGTAGCCATCTCTGGTTGGCGATGGCCATTATTAGGACATGTGGGCCTAGGAAGTCCCCAGTTTCTTCCCCTGTCTATCATTTCTGTGGGACTGAGGGGGAAATGCCCTCAGTTCAAGTATTGGGGTACAGCCCTGCCATGAGTCACAGGGAAGCTCTGAGCCTTTAGCTCCAGGATCCCCCCTGGGTTGGTAGAAAAGAGAGGAATTTCCAGAAGGAGTGGGGTTGGGGGTATAGCAAGGCCTCAGGCTTCTCCAGCTAGCACCAGCCAGGGCCCTTGTGTGTATGGGAGATGCCGGCAATTACGGTTGTGATTTTCAGAAGCGTTCTTGGTGTTTTGAAATAGGGTCTTGCTATGTAACCCAGGCTGATTTGGAACTCCTGCTCCTCCTGCCCCAGCCTCTCTAGCGCTGAGATTCCAGGCATGGCACCACTACACCCAACACAAAATAAACATTCTCACATAGCTAGCGACAACCCACATAGAGAAACTGCACGACTCAAAATGGCCTCTTGTGTTCCCTTCCTAAACTCTGTGTTGACTTCTTACATCATAGACAACTTTCCCGAATTTTCTCTGCCAGCAGAAGGTGTATACTGTAGGCTCTTGGAAAGCTAGCTTCTTCAACTCAGCATTTTTTTTTTCTCTCTTTGTGCTGGTATTGCAGCCTGAACTCAATGCCTAGGCGCTGTCTCATAGATTTTTCACTCAAGTCTGTTGCCAGAGGTAGACTCTGGCCTTTTTATGCTTAATTGGAGATAAGAGTCTTACAGACTCATGTTCAGGCTGTCTTTGAATCATGATCCTCAGGTCTCAGCCTCTTGAGTAGCTAGGATTACAGGCATGAGCTACTGGCAACCAACATTTAGTTTTCCTTCCTTCCTTCCTTCCTTCTTCCTTCCTTCTTCCTTCCTTCCTTCCTTCCTTCCTTCCTTCCTTCCTTCCTTCCTTCCTTCCTTCCTTCCTCTTTCTTCTCTTTCTTTTAATGTGATATTTGTTTTTTTTTTTGGGGGGGGGTGGTCCGGTCGTGGGGCTTGAACTCTGGGCCTGGGTGCTGTCCCTCAGCTCTTCAGCTCAAGGCTAGCGCTCTACCACTTGAGCCACAGCACCACTTCTGGCTTTTTTCTTTTTGCTTATGTGGTGCTGAGGAATCGAACCCAGGGCCTCATGCATGCAAGGCAAACACTCTACCACTGAGCCACTTTCCCAGCTCTTAATGTGATATTTGTAAAGACAAATTGAATCTAGCTTATTTTACTTACTATGATGATTTCAATTCCATTCATTTTTCTGCAAATGACATTCTGTTCTTTCTTATGGTTAAATAATATTCTAGTGTGTGTGTTGTGTACATATATGTGTATTATACATGCAGTTACTTATATATAATATAAATAAGTGTGCACCCATTGCTGGACATCTAGGCTGATTTCATGGTTTTGTGGACAAAGCCCTCCTGGGCACATACTTGAGAGTAGAATCACTGGCTCTTTGTTACAAGCACAGTCACCTTTATTAGATATGACATCTAATAAAGGTGATTTTTCCTCCAGCATTTTAGTCAGAAGCAGCTCCAGGGGTCATATTGGTTCAATTAGTTCAGTACCTGAAGAGCAGTATCCTTGGGCTCTCTCCTCTTTGTCCAGGATTGAAGCCCATGTGAAGTGGTACCCAGCCTGCCACTCAAGATAAAAGTAGGTCTTCCCTGAACATCACCATGTGGCAGGATTTACACACACCACACACACACACACACACACACACACACACACACACACACACACACATTTAGGTGTGGGTCCTAGGGCTTGAACTCAGGGCCTGTCCTTGGGCTGTTTTGCTCAAGGCTGCTGCTCTAGCATTGGAGCTATAGCTCCACTTTGAGCTTTTTTTCTGGTGCTTAATTGGAGATACTCGTCTCATGGACTTTTCTGCCTGGGGTGGCTTTGAACCGTGATCCTCAGATCTCAGCCTCCTGAGTAGCTAGGATTACAAGGCTTGAGCCGCCAGTGCCTGGCTCTGAAGCAGAATTTTTATTTTTATTTTGGACAGTCCACTCTGGGAAGAGAGAGAGAGAGAGAGAGAGAGAGAGGAGCGAAGAGTGAAAGGAAGCTAACACTGGAAAAGAAGTGTGTTTCCAATAAACTAGGCCTTTCACCAGTAGCCAAAACACTGCATTCCTGTACTTGGATCAGCGGCCGCGCGTTTGCGTCTCTGGGCCGTAAATCTTGCTGGGAGTTGGGACAGGCTTGTCCGCAGGACACACAGACAGGCAGTGTCCTCCAGCTGTGGCCAGATCCTTGGGTCTTGAGGCGACATCATCACCCTGTCTCCGGGGGATGGGGAAGGGGGTGCTGGCTGAGGTCCAGGCTGAGGGGTTCTTTACAGGCTACAGGGGTCCCAGGCCAGTGAGAAGCCGTATATGTGTCTCTGTAAGAGGTCCTATGCCAGTTCACCCTCCCTTTCTTGGGTGCTTTGATGGGTTGGAGGTGTTTATAGGCTTGATTCATGACTGAGTTACCAGGGTTTTCCACGGAAATAACTTATTAAAGGGGCCGTGCACACAGCGACCGTCAGGTCTGTGGCGTTGGTATGTATCAAAGGGGACACTATGGCAGTCACTGCCTTGTGGCGAGCTCCTGATGAGGACTAGGCGGCCCCCAGAGGTGGGCACGGGACAGTGGGGGGCTAGGGTGACACGCCCCAGACACACTAAAATTCAGGGTCATAGAAAATAGTGGGCAGAGTTAAGACCCAAGATCCCAGGCCGACCCTGTGCCAGCCCTGCTGCCAGCCATGGGGCCATTATGGGTGCCTGGGGTCTGCTGTCATCCTGTACTGCTTCTTGGCATGACACTCTTCCCTGGAAGGAAATACCAAGGACGAGGACTGCCCACGGCTTTGTGCCAGGACTGGCTGGATAGAAGGATAGGTTGAGGACAGGGGAGAGGTCTTTTAGTCTCCCTTAGGAGCTCCTCCCCTTTCATTGAAGTCCATGTGGTCAGTGAGGTTTCCTAGGAGCCTGCCTTTTCCAGGAAGCCCTCCCGGATTCCACAGCTGCTCTCTTGTGAACTTTCCATGGCTTTCCTCTCCGTCCAGCTCCCTTGAATTGCATTGGCTTTGCAATGATTGAGTATTTGGGCCAGACCTGGATCTGCTTGTGTCCCTTAAGTCTGTAACTTTGGAAATCTGTGGCCTGCTTTGTATCAGGGGATGTGGCTCGTAGGCCATCCCTGATCTTTTGTGGTCATAATGGCAGTAGTGGCCTAAGTGATATGTATGACAAGGGCTGAAATTTGAACCTGAACCATGTGGTCAACGCTGTACTGGGTGTCCCCTCCCCCCCTTTTTTTGTGTGTGTGCTGGTGTGCTGGGATTTAAATTCAGGGCATCTTGCTTTCACTTGCCTTTTTTGCTCAAGGCTGGTAGTGTTCTACCATTTGAGCCACAATTCCACTTCTGGCTTTTGGGTAACTTGCCCAGGCTAGCTTCAAATCTGGATCCTCAGATCTCAGCCTCCTGAATAGCTGGGATTACAGGTGCAAACCACGGGTATCTGGCTGCACATTTTTCTTTAATTCAGTATACTGCGCTGAGACTCAACCCTGTTCTACACATGGATATTTGGCTTAAAATTAGTCCATGGGCTGGGAAGGTGGCTCAGTGGTAGAGCGCTTGCCTTGCATGCATGAGGCCCTGGGTTCGATTCCTCAACACCACATAAGAAAAAAGCCGGAAGTGGCGCTGTGGCTCAAGTGATAGAGTGCTAGCCTTGAGTTGAAGAGCTGAGGGACAGTGCTCAGGCCCAGAGTACAGGCCCCACAACCGGACTCAAAAAAAAAAAAAAAAAAAAAAAAAGACTAGTCCTTTACCATTTGAGCTACAGCTCCATTTTCAGCTTCTTGGTTGTTAATTGGAGATTAGAGTCTCACAGACATTTCTGCTCAGGCTGACTTCAAACCACGATCCTCAGATCTCAACCTCTCGAGTAGCCAGGATTACAAGGTGTAAGCCACTGGCTCCTGGCTATAAATCTAATTTTTAAATTGCTTGTATAAGTACCCAATAGTATTAAAGATATGTGACTTTGATAAAAAACGGCCAGGCTATTTATTTATTTATTTATTTATTTATTTATTTATTTATTTATTTATTTATTTATTGGCGGTCGTGGGGCTTGAACTCTGGGTCTGAGCGCTGTCCTCAGCTCTTCAACTCAAGGCTAGCGCTCTACTACTTGAGCTACAGCACCACTTCCAGTTTTCTAGTGGTTTATTGGAGATAGAGTCTCACGGACTTCCCACCAGGGCTGGCTTTGAACTGCGATCCTCAGATCTCAGCCTCCTGAGTAGGTAGGATTACAGGCGTGGGCCACCGGTGCCCGGCTGCCAGGCTATTTTCTAGAGTGGTTGTATCATGTAATCCTAGCAGTGCTATGGGAGTTCTAGTTTCTCCCATGTTCTCTCCAGTACTTGTGGTCAGTTTATTTTTCTTCGAATTATCCCAGTTCATTGTGGCTTTGATTCAAAATTTTCCAGTGATGTTGAGCCTGCCTTTTTTTTTTTGGGGTCCGGTCATGGGGCCTGAAGTCAGGGCCTGGGTGCTGTCCCTCAGCTCTTCAGCTCAAGGCTAGCACTCTACCACTTGAGCCACAGCGCCATTTCCGGCTTTTTTCTTTTTGCTTATGTGGTGCTGAGGAATCGAACCCAGGGCCTCATGCATGCAAGGTAAGCGCTCTACCACTGAGCCACCTTCCCAGCCCTGAGCCTGCCTTTGTATAGCCCATTTGCTATCAATATATCTTTGGTGAACTGCTTTTTTTTTTTTTTTTTTTTTTTAATATTGGGTTGTTTGCTCTTTTATTATTGAATTTCATGAGCTTTTTGTTATTTTTTTTTTGCTAGTCCTAGGGTTTGAACTTAGGCCTGGGCACTGTCTCTGAGCTTCTTTTGCTCAAGGCTAGCACCCTACCACTTGAGCCACAGCACCACTACTGCCTTTTTCTGTTTATGTGATACTGAAGAATTGAACCCAGGGCTTCATGCATGCTAGGCAAGCACTCTACCACTAAGCCACATTCTCAGCATTCACCAGCTCTATATGTTTGGTTATCAGACATGTAAAAGATATGCATTTTGCAAATATTTTCTCCTAGTCTGTGGTTTGTCTTTTCATTCTCTAAATGGAGGAGTCTTTAGAAGAACAGAAGGTTTTAATTTTGCTTAAGTTCAGTGTACCCGTTGTTTCTTTTCATGCTTTTTCTGACGTACAAAAGGACACTGGCACTGCCAAGACGAAGGTCACAAAGATTTTCTTGTATGACTTCTCTTAGAAAAATTTATAGTTTTAGGCCTCATACTTGGGTTTATAATTCATGTTGGATTAATTTTATGTAAGGTGTGAATATGGGTCTGGATTTTTTTTTTTTTTTTTTTTTTTGGGTCCGGTCGTGGACCTGAACTCTGGGCCTGGGTGCTGTCCCCCAGCTCTTCAGCTCAAGGCTAGCACTCTACCACTTGAGCCACAGCGCCACTTCCGGCTTTTTTTCTTTTTGCTTATGTGGTGCTGAGGAATCGAACCCAGGGTCTTGAGCATGCAAGGCAAGCGCTCTACCACTGAGCCACCTTCCCAGCCCCTGGATTTTTTTTTAATATGAAAATCTAGTTTTATGTTCTTGCTTTAAAAACCTGCCCTATCGCTTTTGAATTGTATTGTCCCTTTGTCAGAAATCAGTTGATGAGCAGGAAGCATCGCTCAAGCAGTATAGCACCTGCTTAACATGTATGAGGCCTGGAGTTCAATCCCCAGGGCTGCTAGAACACCAGCTGACAGTCTGTGTATGATTTTTTTTTCTTTTTGAGTCTGTTCTGTTTTGTTGTCTGTCTGTCCTTATGCCAAGACTGCACAGTCCTAATTACTCTAGTTTTTATGGCAAAGGTTTGACTGTGATCTTCAGATCTCTCTGCCGTCTGAGTAACTAGGATTACAAAAGTGAGCCACCAGTGCCCTGCGTTTTATGACATGTTTTTGCAGTCAGTCAACCTTGTTCTTGGGCTGGGAAGGTGGCTCAGTGGTAGAGCGCTTGCTTTGCACGCATGAGGCCCTGGAGGTTTCATTCCTCAGCACCACATAAGTAAAAAGAAAAAAGCAGGAAGTGGCGCTGTGGCTCAAGTGGTAGAGTGCTAGCCTTGAGCTGAAGAGCTGAGGGACAGCGCCCAGGCCCAGAGTTCAGGCCCCACTACCGGACCCAAAAAAAAAACACAAAACAAAACAAAACAAAAAAAAAACCTTCTTCTTTTCCCAAGTTGTGTTGGTCATTCTAGTTGTTTCCATTTCTGTATCAGTTTTAGAATCAGTCTGCTAATTTGGTTAGTTAGTCGTGGGGCATGAACTCAGCTGTTCTGAGCCCTTTGCTCAAGGCTAGCACCCTACCATTTGAGCCACAGTTCTACTCCTAGCTTTTTGGGTAGTTAATTGACGATAAAAATCTCATGGACTTTCCTGCCCTGGCTGGCTTTGAACCACGATCCTCAGATCTCAGCCTCCTGAGTAGTTAGGATTACAGGTGTGAGCCATCAGTGCCCAGAGAGGTTTTTATTTTTTTTTATTCAATAGTTTAATTGCACGTTATTATGAAATTTATGTCTATGTAGTTTATATTTCTTGGTCCTTTTGTATTTTTGTGTGTATGTGCCAGTCCTTACAGCTTTGTGTGCTTGCTTAACTTTTCCACTCAAGGCTGGCACTCTACCAGTTGAGCCACAGTTCCACTTCTGCTGGTTAGATGGAGATTGTCTCACAGATTTGTATGGCAGAGCTGATATCAAACTATCTTGGGGCCATTGTAAATGCCAATTTTAAAACATTTTAAAAGTTACTGCTGGGGTTTAGCTGTACAGTTGCCTTTAAAATATTGGTCTTGTACATAGGATAATGATGACCCATTATTTTTCCAGTGCTGGGGTTGAATTCAGGTCCTTGTGTATGACAGGTAAATGCCATACCACTGTGCTACAGCCCCAGCTCCTGTTGTTTTGTGGGTTTTTTTGTTATTGTTGTTGTTTTTTCTTTTTTTGAGACAGAGTCTTGCTATATAGCCTAGACTGGCCTTGAACTCATGATTCTCCTCCTGTCTTAGCCTCCTGAATGTTGGGATTACAGGCATAGACCACTGTGCCCCTCTGTACAATGTTTTAATGGCTTGGATGTTTGATGTTATGCACCACGTTCAGAAAAAAGTTACAAAGTGAATAATTTTCTTCTAGATTCCCAAGGACCTGACCTCTGCCCCTGTGACGTGCCCTATGACAGTCAAGGGTGCATTTATCCTACTGAGATCGATGTGACCTTGGGGGTCCCTCAGCTGCTTGAGTTGTGTTTCCTGTCAATTATGTGGAGGGGGGTGGAAAATCAGATTGGATGACCCAGCGAGGCCCTGTCCAGCTGGGAGCTTGATGTTGACACACAGTGCAAGTTTGGAGGAGGGCTGAGGCCTTGTCATGGGGGATCCTGTCATCACAGAAAAGAGGAACAGGTCTGCCCTACCCTGCACCCCGATTGCCTGGTAAAATGGCAGCCAGGGTAGCAATTGGGAGGTGACTAAACAGCCAGGAGGAGGGGAGAAGCTGCAGGGGCTCCAGCCATCGGTGCTGAGAGCCAGCGGACCCAAGGTCCTTTTTGGAGCCCTGACCCTCAGAAAGCAGCTAGTTCATGTTTGGCTGTTTTCAAAGCATAAAGGCACTGAGCTTGGAAATACAGATGTTGGCTGACCTTACCCCGAGGTGCTGAGTGCAGTGTTTAAAGGCTTTTATAACGCTTTGGTTTGAATTGGGGTTCTGGGCACAGCTGGGGAAAACACTGGAACCCATTAGTGTTTGCTGTAGCACTCTCCCCCTCTGGGAAAGGAGTGTCTTCCTCTCACCGCCCAAGGCCTGCAGCAGTTGGAAGCATTTACCACCCAGAAGCTCTGATTTCCATGGCAGCACCAGTTATGATCCCATTTCACAGATGAACAAACGGGTTGAGAGGTTTCACTCACCTCCCAGAGTCACTCAGGGCAGTGGAGAGGGTGGGGTAGGGTGTGACTATTTGCTGAGATTTCATTCAGGATGGCGAGAGATTCTGGAACTGGATCGTGGTGATAATTGTATAATGTGAGCTTACTTAATACCCCTCGGCCAACACTTTACAATGGTTAGAATGGTTTGATGTTAGGTGCATTTTCACTCGCTGCTGGAACTGAGTCTCAGTGGCTCTCACACCTGTAATCTTAGCTACTCAGGAAGCTGAGAGCTGAAGATCAAGGTTTGATGCCAGCCTGGGCAGCCAAGTCGGAGACTCTTGTTGTTAATTAAGCACCAAAAAGCTGGAAGTGGTACTGTGGCTCAAGTGGTAGAATGCCAGCCTTGGGCAAAAGAACCAAGAGAAAGAACCTGAGCCCTGAATAGTCAAGCCTTGTTACAGGCACAAACAAAATGAAAAGATTAAAAATAAAGAGAGTTGCTGGGTGGCCTCCCCATCCACGCTGAGTCTGTCACCGTGGGGAGGAGAAGGATAATCTAGTGCCATGCTTCCTAGTTGGTAGTTCAGGCTACCTTTGCCTCTCCATACCATCCTTCTCTTTCAGAACACTGTCCCAAACCTCTAGATTCACATACAAGACGTTGCTGGCCACTAAAGCCACTCCATAGTTCAGAGCTGGGTTGCAGCCAGATGGCTTGATGTCCACATATTGGCCTCTGGTCTCTGTCCATTGGCATTGACTCTTTTGTCTGTTTCTTTTTCTTTTTTGGTCTGAGACCTAGACTTAGACTTGGTACTGGATGCTTTTGCTCATTGGTTAGCACGCTACCAATGCAGCCATGCATGTATGCATGCATGCATCCGGCCCTACGACTCCTTTCAACTTTCCCACCCTGTAGCCTGTCTTACTGGCAGGGAGGGAGGTCAAGGAAAGATGGACTCAGAGAAATAGAGTCAGGCATTTGAATGCCTGTGGTTTAGTGGGGTACTCTTAGGAGAGGAGTGAGGGAAGCGGGAAGGCCAGGAAAGGGGGGACTCAGGTAGAGTCTAGCTTTGGCCTGATGCGTTCCTCAAGGGAAATGTCCCTCACTGAGAGGCCAGCCCTTCCTTTCACGTCACACAGTGACTGGCTGTAGGCGGAAGCCCATGTGTGTTCAAGTGTATGCACACACACACACTGTGGTGGTGAGTAGTGGTTGCCTGATCCCAGACAATTCTGATGCAGGGACATGTTGAGCAAAAATAACTCAGGGAGAGCACCTAGGCTCTGAGTTCAAGCCCCAGTACCAACACACACATATACACATCTGTGTGCGTGTGTGCACACATACACACACATGCTGCTGCTGGTGGTGGTGGGGAATGAAAATTAAAATTCCTGCTCAAATGGGTCACACTGAAGCTTACTTTCCCCCTCATGGCCTCAGAAGGTCACCACACCAACCCCTTAGGCTTATCTGGTAGCTTTAAACACATCCTGGTGTCGGAACACATCTGGGTGCCCCACCCCCAGACAAGTGGGACCCTGGGACTCTGCTGGCCACCACCCATTGCTCTGTCTAGCCACGTGGAGCTCTGCAGGTGGGAAGGAGGAATCTAGAGATCCAGAGGCAAAACCTCTGCACCTAGACAGTGCCAGGCCCCTGCCTTGCCTGCGACTGTGCTGGGGAGAGGGGAGAGGTCCTCCTTAGGAGCACGTGTCCCTCCTCCACTCCGCATCCTTCCACATTCTCTGCCCCTGGCAGGTGGAGGGTCACCCAGGGCACAATACAGGCCCGGCCCCCACATGCTGCCAGTGTGTGAAGCCCAGCCTTTGTGGCTCCCTCTATCTGCTGGGCCTGCCATGTGTTCTGGTCCCCTTAGCCAGGCCCTCTTGTCACTTCTGCAGGCCCAGTTGTACATGACACCTCTCTTCTGGAGCCGGCTAGATCCCCCGGCAGGGCTGTGACTGCCCTGGATGGGCTCTGCTGCCACTTCCTGTAATAGCCCTTCCTTCTGGACAGAAAGGAGTCAGGGGAGGCCAGCGTATTCCTCAGTGTCTCCCGCCCTGCCTGGCATGGCAGGGTCACTTGGCAAGTGCATGTTGAGTTGGAGGGAGGAAGGCAAGATTTTGTTAGAGAGACATGGGGTCCCCTTTTCTTACCCCTTCTTTCCTTCTTGGCTAGCACTTAAGTTCTGTTTGCTTGGAATCTCAGCTTTTTTTTTTTTTTGCCAGCCTAAAAGTAAACAGGTTTATAAAAACTTGTGAAAAAGGAAAAAAGCATGCCAGCCAGGAAATCTCGTCGTGCCAACTCTCGGCCTGGGTAGGTGGAAAGAGGCCTTGGTGGCAAAGCAGAGTCTTAGAGCCCAGCTCTTGCTGGGCCTCTGCTTCCCACAGCCTCTATTCTGGGTGAACACGGAAGAGAGGCTGAAGAGAAGACCCGGTTAGGAGAGGAAGACCTGTGGTGCTTGCCTTTTAGCAGGAAGATAGGTGGAGTCCAGCTTTGGCCTGATGCCTCTGTCTGTCTGTCTGTCTGTCTGTCTGTCTGTCTGTCTGTCTGTCTGTCTGTCTGTCTGTCTGTCTGTCTGTCTGTCTGTCTGTCTGTCTACCTATATCTGTCTGTCTGCTGTCTGTCTATCTATCTGCCTGCCTGCCTGCCTGCTTGCCTGCCTGCCTGCCTGTCTGTCTGTCTGTCTGTCTGTCTACCTACCTACCTACCTACCTACCTATATCTGTCTGTCTGCTGTCTATCTTCTGCCTGCCTGCCTGCCTGCCTGCCTGCCTGTGTCTGTCTGTCTGTCTGTCTGTCTGTCTGTCTGTCTCTCTCTCTCTCTCTCTCTCTCTCCATCTATCTCTGTAGGATTAGCCAAGCACTCGTGGCTCAAGCCTGTAATCCTAGCTACTCTGGAGGCTGAGATCTGAAGATTGTGGTTCTTCGAAGTGGAGCTATGGCTCCAAGAGGTAGAACACTAGCTGTGAGCACAAAAAGTAAGGGACAGCACCTAGACCCTGAATTCAGGCCCCAGTATTCATTCACACACACAGTGATGAACTTTACTGTCTTGATTGTGTGTGTGTGTGTGTGTGTGTATGTGTGTGTGTGTGTGTGTGTGTGTGTGTGTGTGTGTGTGTGTAACCCATGGCTTGCAGGAAACTAGATGATCTCTACCACTGAGCAATACCCTGCCATTGATTTTTTTAAAAATTGTTTACTGTAAAGGTGATGTACAGAGAGGTTATGGTTACATAGGTCAGGTAATGAGGATATTTCTTTTTTTGCTCTCTCCCAGGAGAATGACTTTTGAAAGCCTCATTTTAACTTGTAGAAATGCTGCCCTTGGGGGTGATTCTGTTCTCAGGGTCCAATAGGACCATATTGTCAGGGTGAGGCAATGTGGAAGGTACAGGTTGAGGCAAGAATGAGTGACATTCTGGCTACAGGCTCTTGTTTTTTGGTTGGTTGTGTTGGGATGGAGATAGAACTCAGGGCTTCAGGCTTTTTTGCTCAAGGCTTGTGTCTACCACTTGAACCACAGCTCCACTTCCTTAACCTTAGGCTCTGAGTAGGACACTCTTATAATTACCCATCAGGAGTCATGGGAAGAGTACTAAGATATTGTAGTAATGCCAGAATTATGGAACAGAAAAAAAAAATCATGCCTCTTTTACATCCTCCGCCCAGTCTCCTATGTCTTTCAGTTTCTTAGGGCCACACGGTAGTGGTAGAGAAGGCGATATTTTTCTTTGTGCCCTCCTCATCTCACATCATATGAACACTTTCCATGTTGAGCTCCAGGCTTCCAAGTACCTATGTATTGTTCCAGGTCTGAATATGCCATGCAATCTCCTGAGAGACACTGTCCTGGGGCTGAAGGCATGTGCCAGGGCCTGCAGCAAGGGCACACTTTGGCAGCTCCCTTTTAGAGCTACCTCAGGAGCCAGGAAAGCAAAGAATATTTATTTACTTACTTGTGCCTGCCTTGGCTTGAACTCAGGGGCTGGGCACTGTCCTTGAGCCTTTGTGCTCAAGGCTAGCACTCTACCACTTTTGAGCCACAGCCCTATTTCCAGTTTTCAGGTGGTTCATTGGAGCTAAGAGTGTCATGGACCTGTCTGCTCAGGCTGTCTTTTTCAACCATGATCCTCAGATCCTGAGTAGCTAGGATTACAGGGGTGAGCCATCAGCGCCCAGCTCCATGAATCTTTATGTAGCATCTTTGCATCATTTATTAGCATCCGTCTCTGTATCCACACCTGGCTGCAAAATGGAATCTGGGTGTGGCACCACCTTCCATGCTGAAGCTCTCCACAAACTCAGGTCTACGGGAGAAGTATCGACTCAGTGACACAGATGTGCAATGTTTAGGGCCTTGGAGGAGGCCGGCCAGCAGACACACACTACATGCCTTTGTTCTTCACAGGAGCACAAGCTCATTATGGAAAAGTTATGAAAGCATAGAAAAGTGCTAAGAAGCTGGGCGTCATTGGCTCACGCCTGTAATCCTAGCTACTCAGGAGGCTGAGATCTGAGGATCACAGTTCAAAGCCAGCCCAGGCAGGAAAGTCCATGAGACTCTTATCTCCAATGAACCACCAGAAAACTAGAAGTGGCGCTGTAGCTCAAGTGGTAGAGCGCTAGCTTGCCTTGAGCTGAGGAGCTCAGGGACAGCGCCTAAGCCCAGAGTTCAAGCCCCATGACTGATCAAAAAGAAGATTCTAAGGTTTTTTTTTTTTTTTTTTTTTTTTTTGGGTCTGGTCGTGGGGCCTGAACTCTGGGCCTGGGCGCTATCCCTCAGCTCTTCAGCTCCAGGCTAGTGCTCTACCACTTGAGCCACAGTGCCACTTCCGGCTTTTTTTTCTACTTATGTGGTGCTGAGGAATCGAACCCAGGGCCTCTGGCATGCAAGGCAAGCGCTCTACCACTGAGCCACCTTCCCAGCCCTCTAAGGTTTTTTTTTGTGTGTGTGTTTTTGAGTTGTTTGTTTTTCTACCATTTGAACAATGGCACCAGTGGCTCATGCCTGTAATTATAACTACTCAGGAGGCAGAAATCTGAGGATTGAGGTTCAAAGCTATCCCAGACAGACAAATCTTGTGAATGTACCAACAAAAAGCTGAAAGTAGAGGTGTGGCTCAAGTGGTATAGTACCAGCCTTGAATGAAAAAGCAAATAAGAACATGAGGCCTAGAGCCCCAGTATTGGCACAAACAAAACAAAAGAACCCCAAGATAGACAGTTTGGGGTCTGGGATGTAGGTCAGAGGTAGAACCTTTGCCTAGCATGCCTAAAATCTCAGGTTTAATTGCCAGCTTGCAACATGGGCATGCGCGTGTGTGCATATGTGTATGTGTGTACGCATGTTACTGTGCAGCTGTACATATATGTGTATCCTATGTTACTGCATTCCTCGTGAACATTGTCTTTCATGCCTTCATTCAGTTCTGGGCTGTGGCTTTAACCAGTGCTGACTCTGTATTGTGAGATCTGAGCACTTGTTCTCAGGTGAGTGGCAGAGTTCCTGGCTGGGCCTAGGGATCTGCCCGTGGTCTTGGCTAGGCCCCTAGAGGTGTGGCATCACCACCTGGGCCTTTCCTTTCAGCTCTAGCTAGCCCCCGCTAGAGGGTCACCTGGTGAGTGTTTATTTACTGTCTGAACTCCGGGAAAGATGAGTCTGACCTCTGATCTTGATTGCTTGCAGCCTAAATGATGGGCTGGACATGGGTCCTGCCAGACTTAGCCTCCTTTTCTTGCCCCTCCCTTAACCTACCTTCCTTCCTTCCTTCCTTCCTTCCTTCCTTCCTTCCTTTCTTTCTTTCTTTCTTTCTTTCTTTCTTTCTTTCTTTCTTTCTTTCTTTCTTTCTTTCTTTCTTTCTCTCTCTCTCTTTCTCTCTCCCTCCCTTCCTTCTTTTCTTTCTTTCTTTCTTTCTCTCCTTTCTTTTTTCTTTTTCTTTTTTCTTTCTTTTCTTTCTCTCTTTCCTTTCTTTCTTTCTCTCTCCTTTCTTTCTTTCTTTCTCTCTCTCTCTTTCTCTCTCCCTCCCTTCCTTCTTTTCTTTCTTTCTTTCTTTCTCTCTCTTTCCTTCTTTCTTTCTTTCTCTTTCTTTTCTTTCTTTTTCTTTCTCTCTTTCTTTCTTTCTCTCTCTCTCTTTCTTTTTTCTCTTTTCTTTCTCTCTTTCCTTTCTTTCTTTCTCTCTCCTTTCTTTCTTTCTTTCTTTCTTTCTTTCTTTCTTTCTCTCTCTCTCTTTCTCTCTCCCTCCCTTCCTTCTTTTCTTTCTTTCTTTCTTTCTCTCCTTTCTTTTTTCTTTTTCTTTTTTCTTTCTTTTCTTTCTCTCTTTCCTTTCTTTCTTTCTCTCTCCTTTCTTTCTTTCTTTCTTTCTTTCTTTCTCTCTCTCTCTTTCTCTCTCCCTCCCTTCCTTCTTTTCTTTCTTTCTCTCTCTTTCTTTCTTTCTTTCTTTCTTTCTTTCTTTCTTTCTCTTTCTCTTTCTTTTCTTTCTTTTTCTTTCTTTCTCTCTTTCTTTCTTTCTCTCTCTCTCTTTCTTTCTTTTTTCTTTCTTTCTTTCTTTCTTTCTTTCTTTCTCTCTCCTTCCTTCCTTCCTTCCTTCCTTCCTTCCTTTCTTTCTTTCTTTCTTTCTTTCTTTCTTTCTTTCTTTCTTTCTTTCTTTCTTTCTTTCTTTCTTTCTTTCTTCTTCAGAGTGCTTACTTTCGTGTAAAGCCTTGTTTCTCATTAGCTGGATGACCTTGAGCAAGTTTCTTAACCTCTCTGGGCCTTGATTGCTCTTCTGTAAAATGAAGGGCAATCAATGATCTCCTGGTGCTGAGAATTATTTCCAGGACATGGTGGGTGCTAGGTAAGCAATAGGAGCTCTTCTGGTATCAGCAGTGGGAATCAGTGGTCGGTCACCTTCCTGCTCATCCACCCAAGGGACAAAGCCCCACGGGGAAGGGTTGACCCAAACTGTAGTTGCTTCTGTGCCTGTGAATATTCTCCGCTCCCTTTTCTTCTGCCCACACTTCAGTGGGTGGGTGGGGGGAGAAACTGAGGCCACCCTGAAGTTCCGCCCACACCAGATTCTCCCAGATCCCAGAGGGTGACAGAGGAAAAGTCTTGGGAGAGTGGGGAACACACTGGATGCATCAGCCGGTGAGCCAGGGAAATGAGTGGTAAGGAGCTCATTTCGAGCACAATGAGCTGCCTCTCCCCCAGCTGTCAGGCATTTACAAGGTTGAGGCTGGCGGCTGGCCGGCGGGCGGGCGGGAAGCTCCAATAGCTCTCATCCTTCTGCCTTCCGGCTGGAAATAATTCGTATTTGAAAAATAACAACAATAATAATATAAGAAAGTCCTCTGGTTGGTAGTATCCCATGCAGAGCTAGGGGAAAAAAATCTCCTGCATCTCATCCAGAACCTACCTATAGGTTCTTGTGTTCTGTGCCTTGGTTTTCCCATCCGTAAAATCCGAAGGAGGCCAGCTGGAAGGAGCTTCAGACTCAACTTCATAGAAAAGCCAGGTTCCTGGGCCTGGGTGTTTCCCACGCTTGGCCCCAGAGCCACCTTCCTTGGAAGCAGACTAGGACCTGCTGAACCAGTCTCCAAGGTACGGCCTATGAATGCACAGTTTTGTGGACAGGTTAAAAAGTTGAAACCAGGCGCTGGTGGCTCATACCTAGCTATTTGGGAGGTTAAGCTCTGAGGATCAAGGTTTTGTTTCCTCCTCCTCCTCCTCCGCCTCCTCCTCCCCCTCCTCCTCCTCCTCCTCCTCCTCCTCCTCCTCCTCCTCCTCCTCCTCCTCCTCCTTCCCCTCCCTCCTCCTTCTTTTTGTACTGGTCTTGGCACTTGAACTCAGAGCCTGGGAGCTATCCCTGAGCTTTTTATTTGTTCAAGGCTAGTACTGTACACTTGAGCCACAGTTCCACTTCTTGCTTTTTTTTTTTTTTTTTTTTTTTTTTTGCTTAATTGGATGTACGAGTCTCACAGACTTTCTTCCCTGTGCTGGCTTCAAACCACAATCCTCAGATCTCAGCCTCTTGAGTACCTAGGATTATAGACCTGAGCAGGAAAGTTCATGAGACTTTGATCTCACATTAACTTAAAAGCTGGATCTAGAGCTGTGGCTCCAGGGGTAGGGTGAACCCCTTGAACAAAACAAAACTAAGGAAGAGTAACTAGGCCCTGAGTTCAATTCCTAGTACTCCCCTCACCCCCCAAGAAGCTCACATATAGTTGTCATATTCATGACAACCATCATATTTTCTAATTCCAGAAGGAAAATGCATTCCAAACAAGGGTCCAAGAGATTCCTTTGTTGCCTAGCCTGGTAGGGCCTTTGGGGCTCCTGGGGCTCTCCATGATAATTCGGATCTTTGAGCACCCAGCCACTTTCCACATGGGGGTCTCTTGCTCCAAAAAGAGCCTGGACTGGGGAGAAGCTGCTGTTTCCCACAGTATACCAGGGTGGGTAGAGACTCTGGGGGCTGCCGGGTACGGGATGGGGTTGGGGGTGGGGATGCTGGGGCCTTGTTTTTGTAATCCCATCTGAGATGCTCTTGAGATCCCTGCAAACGTTGTCACTTAGACAGACACGCCTCTGTGGAGATCTGAGAGTCCTGGGCTACAGATAGTTACTCTGCTTCCTGTCCACGGCTTGGGTTTGGGGGGCCGGCTTTGAACTCTGGGCCTGGGTACTGTCCCTTAGCTTTCTCAGTCAAGGCTGGTCGGTGCTCTAAAACTTGAGCCACACAGCTCTACTTCCAGGTTTTTTTTTTTTTTTTTTTTTTTTTTGTCAGTCGTGGGGCTTGAACTCTGCCTGGGCGCTGTCCCTCAGCTCTTCAGCTCAAGGCGAGCACTCTACCACTTGAGCCACAGCACCACTTTCTGGTTTTCTGGTGGTTTACTGGAGATAGGAGTCTCAGGGTCCCTCCTGCCCGGGCTGGCTTTGAACCGCAATCCTCAGATCTCAGCCTCCTGAGTAGCTAGGATTACAGGCGTGAGCCACCAGCGCCCGGCATACTTCCAGGGTTTTTTGTTTTGTTTTGTTTTCTGGTTCAGTGGAGATAAGAGTCTTGCAGACTTTGCTACCCAGCCTGTCTCTGAATTGTGATCCTCACATCTCAGCCTCCTGAGCAGCTGTGGTTACAGGTGTGAACCCAGTGGCACCCGGCTTAATGGTGTGCTTTTCCATGGTCGATGGGTATTCCATCTCATGGATGTGGTATAGAATTTACAATATGTAATCCTCTGGTGTTGCATTCATTCATTCATTGGAACCCAGGGCCTTGTGCATGCTAGGCAAGCACTCTATGGCTGGTCTACATGCCTCCAGTCCCTGCAGTGAGTGATTTCCCCCCACCCCACCCCCTTTCAATGGATCATAAACATTGTCTGCTCGTGCATGTGTCTGCGTGTTTCATTGACTATTTCCTTAGGATGAATTACTAGGAGTGGGATTGCCAGGTCAAAGGCCATGTACATTGAAGGTCAAGGTGTCCTGCGGAAAGGCCGTATCCGTTTTCTGTCCCCGCGGCAGTGAGAGAGAAGGCCTGGTTCCTGTAACTTGCAACCCTTTGCTATTTCCAAACCACAAGCCCAGAAAGAGTTGAAAAATAAAATGAAAATAAAAACCACTGCTCTGGGAGCGACTTCCTGCCAGAGGAAGGAAAGCATTTGGGAAAGATCCACTCCCAGTTTCTGAGGGAAAGCTCTGTAGCTCTTGGGCTGGGCTTTGGGGAGCATACTGCAGCCTGTGTCCCCAGGTAGCTTCCCAGGGAGAGTATGAACGCCAGGGCAGGTGGCACCCACCACGCCCACCTCTCGCTATCTCTATTCCCAGCTTCATTCTTACCCCTTGGCTCCCTAAACCCGCTTACTTATTGATTTTTCCCTGTCCTGTTCTTTATTTGCCAGCCCCGGGGTTTGAACTCAGGGCCTTGGCACTGTCCCTTAGCTTTTTCCAGTCAAGACTGGTGCTTTACCATTTGAGCCACAACTCTTATTACTGGTGTTTTGGTGGTTCATGAGAGGTAAGAGTCTAACGGACTTTCCCAGGCTGGTTTTGAACTGCACTCTTCAGCTCTCAGCCTGAGTAGCTAGGATTACAGATGTGATCTGGTGCCCGGCTTACATTCCAAGTTTAGAGTCCAGTACTGACCCGTGGTAAAGGACGGCTCATACCTTCAGCAGATGAGATGAACGACTGCTACCTCCCTCTCCTGGGGGCTGGTTTTTGTCCTGTCTCTAACCCACCCTGCTCTACAGGGCTTCTGCCTTACTCAGCCTGTGTTGTGGTTTGGGGGGGGTGAGGGGAGGGGGAGGGGTGTCCGTCCATGTGTCCGTCTGTGTGTATCTGTGTGTCTGTCCATCCTTCTGTCCTGGGGCTTGAACTCAGGGTGCTGTCCCTGAGCCTCTTTGTGCTGTAGAATAGAGCTCTAGCACTTGAGCCACAATGCTATTTCCAGGTTTTTCTGGGTAGTTTGTTGGTAGCTAGGGTCACAGGCATGAGTCAGATTACTTTGTTGTTGTTGTTGGTCGTGGGGCTTGAACTCTGGACCTGAGCGCTGTCCCTCAGCTCTTCAGCTCAAGGCTAGTGCTCTACTACTTGAGCCACAGCGCCACTTCCGGTTTTCTGGTGGTTTATTGGTGATAAGAGTTTCACGGACTTTCCTGCTTGGGCTGATTTTGAACCTCGATCCTCAGATCTCAGCCTCCTGAGTCGCTAGGATTACAGCAGTGAGCCACCGGCACCCAGCTCCCTGAGCTTCTTTTGCTGAAGGCTAGCACTCTACCACTTGAGCCACAGTGCCACTTCCAGCTTTTTCTGTGTATGTGGTACTGAGGAATCAAACCCAGAGCTTCATGTATTCTAGACAAGCACTCTACCACTAAGCCACATTTCCAGCTTGGGGAGGGGGTGTCTCTTTTTGGTTCTTTCTGCCTTTGGTCAGGATGAAGGTCATGGGGAGTCATTTGGCAAGACTCTACCTCCCTCCAACCAGGTGACAACCTGGTGAAAATTGCTGCTGCCCAGGGGTCCTTCACTGGCCTTCCCCCTACTCCAGTGACCTCCAAAGGTGACAGGTGGCCCAGTCTCCTGTGTACCTTCTGTTTTGAAGGTTGTGGGTGGTTTTTTGGAGAACCAGAGGTCCCAGCCAAACATTCTGCTCTCTAGTCCCTGTACCCCTCTACCCCAGTCCCCCCCTCTTTTGTAATTCCTCAGCTCCAGATAACCCCATGTGAATCCCTTCTCCTTTCCCACATTAAAACAGTTTTCAGGAACCATTTGCCTTGGCTCAGGCCTGTAATCCTAATTACTCAAGAGGCAGAGATCTGAGGATTGCAGTTCAAAGCCAGCCCTGGTAGGAAAGTCCATGTGATCCAGAACTCGGGGGGAGGGGGGGGAGTGAAAGTGGAGCTGTGGCTCAAGTGGAAGAGCAGTAGCTTTGAACACAAAAGCTCAGGGACGGCATCCAGGCCCTAAGTTCAAGCCCCAGGATCGGAACAACAATAACAAAACCAAACCAAAAACAAAGCAGCTTTCCAGAATTCTCGCACCCCTCCACCCTCCTCCTTTCCCTTGATTTGCCTTCCCCTTAGGCTAAGGGAAGAAGGGTTTCCTGTTGCTGATGAACTCCTTCCCAACTTGGCATTTACTTTTTGTTTTGTTTTGCTGTGTTTTTGTTTTGTTTTGCTGTGTTCCAGTACTGAGGCTTGAACTCGGGATCTCACACTCCTGCTTAGCTTTTTCTGCTTGAGGCTGCACTGTACCACTTGAACCACTGGTCCACTTCTGGCTTTTTTTCTGCTTAATTGGAGTCTCAAAGACTTTCCTGGCCGGGATGGCTTTGAACTTTGATCCTCAACTCTCAGTTTCCTGACAGGCTTAGATTAGATTACAGGCATGAGCCACTGACTTAATTCTTCAGGATCTGAGCATGGGAATCATTTTGTTGGGAGACTTGAGTGTGATGAGTCTAAGACTAGTTGTTGAAGTCGTGGCCCGGCTACCAGGGCTGTATAGTGAGTTGGACCAGGAGAGATGGCTCTTTCCTAAATCCCATGTCCCACCGGGCCAAATTCTACCCCCTGCTGGACACAGTGTGGGGGCCACATGCTCTGAGATTTTTCCACCTCTGATTCTTGCTCCTGGATGATTCCTGCTCCTTCTGACATCCAGTGAGGAGGCCCCTTGAGGTCCTCCTGCAGCCCTGTGCACCCCCATCCCTCCCTTGCACCCCACTTCCTGCAGCCAGTTTGGAGCCGCCAACAAAGGCCTATGGGATGTATGCTGGTGCCAGCCTGGCGCTCTGATAAGAGCCTGAGGCTCTCTGAATCTGCTGGAGGGTGCTGGGGGCAGGCGGCACACGGGGCAAGCCGGCACTGGTCCTTGCCAGCCTTTGCCCCTTTCAGGATGACCTCCCCAGACCCTCTTCTTCCGAGGCTGTGTATACGAGGCTTGCCAGGAGAAAGGGACATGACTGTCGTGCAAGTGTGGTGACTCCTGACCTTATTCTGTTGTTTGTTAATGCTGGGGGGGGGGGGGGGGCGGTTCTGGCTTCAGCAAACCTGGGATCTTCCAAAGGCATGTAGCGGGGACTCTGTGAAATGGGGTGTGAGTAACTTCTGGGAGCTAAAGGTCTCCGCTGGCCAGCCAGATCTTTGTTCCACATCCTCAAGGGCCAGGCTGGCAGCTTGCTGACTTAGAGGCTCCAGTTCCTCTCTGGCTGGGCCTTGGAGATGGAGAGCCTGGGGCAGGGCTCTGAGTGTACCTGCTGACGGAACATCCTGGAACTCAGGCTGGGAGTGTAATGTATTCTGGGATACCCCTTGGTTTGAGGGAAGCTCAGAGGATGATTGCCTAGGTTTTCTGTCTTTCTTGGGTTTGGCAAACTGAGACTTGTCACTTCTGTCTAAGGCTGATTTGGAGGCTCCGTCCAGGGAGAGGCTGGGCTTGACTATATAGTTGATAGTATGTTCCCCTAGTATAGATTCCCAGAATGTTCAAATCAATGGAGTATGAGGAATTTCACCGCCATTCCCCCCTCCTGCCCCCCCTACCATGTTAAGCTTGATCCCCAATATACACACAACCATTTCCAAAGGGTTAATGCTCTTTTGAAGTCTAAGTAAAGGCAGGGCATGTCCAAGCTCCTTTCCAGGGATATTGTACATTTACTATGTCAATGATTGGTATAACAGCCCTCACATGCAAAATTCCTTCTGGCTTGATTTTCATCTTACAAAGAATAATCCAGTTAGTCTAATTGATCCATTCGGTCATTCCTGGGAGAATCCAGCCAAGATGGGAACCCTAATCTAGACTTGGCAGGTGGGGAGAAAGTGGCTGGGTCAAAGGAAAGGTTTGTGGAGTCACAGGGCAGGGCCAGTGGGGGGCAGGGGTAGCTGTGAGCCTCTGGTTGCCAAGGGCTGGTCTCTGCAGGCCCTGGCTTTCTTCTGCTTAGGGTATTCCATGGCAGACTTCTCCTGGAGCTGGATGGTGCCGTTTGTGAGGACCCCAAGACCAGATCATAAACAGGAATTTTGTGTGGTCTGTGTGTATGCGTGTATGAGCTTGCATGCATGCATGCATGTGCCAGTACTGGGCTTGAACTCAGGGCCTGGGCACTGTCTCTGAGCTATTTTTTTTTTTTTTTTTTTTTTTTTTTTTTTGTCGGTCGTGGGGCTTGAACTCTGGGCCTGAGCGCTGTCCCTCAGCTCTTCAGCTCAAGGCGAGCGCTCTACCACTTGAGCTACAGCGCCACTTCCGGCTTTCTGGTGGTTTATTGGAGATAGGAGTCTCACGGTCTCTCCTGCCCGGGCTGGCTTTGAACCGCGATCCTCAGATCTCAGCCTCCTGAGTAGCTAGGATTACAGGCGTGAGCCACCAGCGCCCGGCTGTCTCTGAGCTATTTTGCACAAGGTTAGTGCTCTATCATTGGAGCCACAGCTCCACTTCTGGCTTTATTGGTGGTTAATTGTAGATAAGTCTCACAGATGTTTCTGCCTGGGCTGGCTTCAAACTTCAATTCTCAGATCGCGGTCCCTTGAATAGCTAAGATTCCAGGAGTGCTTGACTCACAGGAATTTTATTTATTTATTTTTTGGCCAGGCCTGGGGCTTGAACTCAGGTCCATGGACACTGTCCCTGAGCTTCTTTTGCTCAATTTGTGTTGGAGGCTGAGATCTGAGGATCTTGATTTGCAATCAGCTTGGACCGAAAAGTCTGTGACGTTCTTATTTCCAGTTAGCTAACAAAAAGCTGTAAGTGGAATGATGGCAGAGCACTAGCCCTGAGTGAAAAAGCTAAACAAGATCAAGAGATGGACAGAGAGAGAGAGAGAGAGAGAGAGAGAGAGAGAGAGAGAGAGAGAGAGAGAGAGAGAGAGAGAGAGAGAGAGAGGAGAGAGAGAGAGTATTAATGTAAGAGTTAATCCAAGCAGAAGGATGGTATGTGTTTGGACTGGTCACCCTGCTCTGGCCAATTCCCTCAAGACACTGATTGCCGCCATTGACCCCCCTCCTTCCCCCAACCTCACCCAGCCCTGCAGATATGGCCTGCTCTTCCCTGAGAACTCTTGCCCCCTCTCCCAGTCATGTTTCTGGCTGTGGTTGGGGTACATACAACCTTACCCCATTATACCTCCCCCTACCAACACAAGCCTCCCTGGGCTCTATAAATCACCCTGAGAGCACATTCCTTGGGGGATTTGTAAAATAATCAAAATATTTGGGGGAAAAGACCTTAAGATTACTTATGGCTATTAGTGGGATCCATATATTTTGGCACCAAGCATAGCCTAATTGAAAAAATGTGCCTGGTGACTTCTTTCTTCCCCTTTTCCCCTCTCTTTTATAAGGAGTAGGCACAGAGAGACGAGTGGTTATGGGGAATAAAAACAAAACAAAACGCAAACCAGGGAGGAGTTGGATATCAAAAGCGTTTGTATGGAGGAGCTGTTTACAGAATGGTGGAAAATATAATGTTAAATGGGAGGTAAACCCTGCCCAAATCACCCAAGATTATTCGTAGGGCCCAGTTAGTTACCCGTACATAATGAGCCTTTTTAAGAGACCTGGGACAGTTTTTCCCCCCTTTGCAAAAACAAGTTTCCTGCGAATAGCACCATTCACGCTGCTAAGGGCATTGGGTTACAACAATAAATAAAAATGAACAGTGCCCTAAGAAATTCAAGGAATGCACAAAACGTTGCAGTGATTTAGTACGAGAAAACACTATTTCAACATTTAATTGAATTGCATACTTGCATCTTTCCAAGGCCAGCATTTGAACTACCACCTGACTCCCTGCTTTATTAGGTTGCAGGGCTCGGGTGGGGGAGGGGTGCTGTTCTCTGCCCTCCCTCCACCCCCTTCCCCAGCTTCTTCCCTTCCCTGCTGCTCGGCTCCTTAACTTGCCTTTTCAGAGGGATTATCAGGAAAAGGAGACTCCATGGGAGTTTCCTTGTAAAGCTGCAGGAAGAGGCTTGGCTGGGACGTACTTTTCCAAATGCTTTATTCTCTGGCACTTCATGTGGGGCTGTGCAATCTGGGGTCAGTTGCTGCATCTCTCTGAGACTCCTAACTTTGTCACAGGCTTGGTGCCTTGTTGTACTGATTCGAGGGCTCTCCAGCGCTTGTTCCCTCCTGTTTTTGTTTGTTTGTTTGTTTGTTTTAAAGACTAGCCAGATACACATGGCTAAAGCCTGTAATCCTTAGCTATTCAGGAGGCTGAGATCTGAGGATCATGGTTGGAAGGCAGCTCAGTCAGTGAAATAATAAATGAAATAAATAAAAGGCAGTGAGACTTTTATTTCCAATTAGCTAGCAAAAAGCCAGAAGTGGAGCTGTGGGTCAAGTGATAGAATCCCAAAGCTCAGGGATAGCTCCCAAGCCCTAATACACACACACACACACACACACACACACACACACACACACACTCTCTCTCTCTCTCTCTCTCTCTCTCTCTCTCTCTCTCTCTCTCTCTCTCTCTCTCTCTCTCTCTCTCTCTCTCCTCCCAGCCCTTGCAGGACTAGAAAAGAAGAGCCAAGACACACGAGTCATTTCTGGTGCCATAGTTGGAAAGTGCCTAGTGGGTCCTTTTGGGTCCAAGGACCCCTCAGGAGATAGGCAAAGAGGCCACCCACGTGGCACCCCTTCTACGAGCTGGAGTTAAGTGTCTGCGCGTGGACAGTGGTTCTAAGTTGCCAAGACAGCAGAGCTGGTGAGGGCCTGCTGACAGATGGTGCTTGGCTCTGAAGACAGAAAGGGGAGTGGATGATGGTAGCCAGCCTTGGCCAGCCTTGGTCCTTTGAGGTTAATGTGCACATGTGGCATGCACCCAGCCCTGCGCATATGTGTTCTTTTCTTTTTTTCTTTGGGGGGGGGGACGTCCAGTCGTGGGCCTGGACTCTGGGCCTGGGCGCTGTCCCTCAGCTCTTCAGCTCAAGGCTAGTGCTCTACCACTTGAGCCACAGCACCACTTCCGGCTTTTTTCCCCCTGCATATGTGGTGCTGAGGAATTGAACCCAGGGCCTCATGCATACAAGGCAAGCGCTCTACCACTGAGCCACCTTCCCAGCCCATGTGTGTCTTTTTCTTAAAACAACCTGTAGCCTTATGAGTGTGTGTGTGTGTGTGTGTGTGTGTGTGTGTGTGTGTGTGTGTGTGTGTGTGTGTGTGTGTGTGTGTGTGTGTGTGTGTGTGTGTGTGTGTGTGTGTGTGTGTGTGTGTGTGTGTGTGTGTGTGTGTTCGTTCGTGAGCCAGTGCCAGTTCTGGGGCTTGAACTCAAAGCCTGGGTGCTGTCCCTGAGCTTTTTTTTTTTTTGCTCTCAAGGCTAGTCCTCTACCCCTTGTGCCACAGCTCCATTTCTGGTCTTGTGGACTTTCCTGTACAGGCTGGCTTTGAACCACAATCCTCAGATCTCAGCTTCCTGAGTAGCTAGGATTATGGGTGTGAGCCACTGGTGCCCAGCCCCCCACCCTTTCCCCCCCCCCCTTCTTTTTTTTTTGTAATCTTTCTGAACTGGGTCTCTTGAACACACCCTGCCCCGAGATTGAAGTCTTGTTTTCTAATAGACAGCAAAATGTGTGATCTTGGGATAGTCACCTGTCAGTAAGACAAAAGTATCAGCTTTTGATTTAGGAAAAGTCCTGGGAGCTGGGCACCGATGGTACCTGCCTGTGTTCTCTGCTACTTAGGAGACTGAGATCTCAGGATCTCTGTTCAAAATCAGCTGGAGCAGAAAAGGCCATGAAATTCTTCAAGTAACCCACAAAAAGCTGGAAGTGGAGCTGAGGCTCAAATGGTAGAACATCAGCCCTGAGTGACAAAGGCAAGGCCCCAGGACCCACCCAGAAGCAAACACAGAAGAAAAAAAGTGTTTGTGGGGGACAAGTCAGATTTTTGACTTAGAAAGTGCCCCTGGGAGCAGTTATGTCTTTCTCCATAGCTTTTAGGATTTTTCCTTTTTTTTTTTTTTTTCTTTGGCCGGGGGCAGGGGTGGCAATTCCTGGGCCTTGAACTCAGGAACTGGGTGCTCTCCCTGAGCTTTTTCCCTTTGCCACTTGAGCCACTACTCCACGTCTGGCTCTAGCATTTTTTAAATGTTTGTATGCCCTGTCTCCCAGCTGAATTAGAGGTACCCTGGGGGCAGTGTGTCAGAAGGCTGGGGCGTGCTGTTGTGGCCAGTGAGTTTTCCCAGGATGACCCTTTCTTGAGCACCTCCTAAAACACCTGACCCCTGTGGCCTAGTGCAGGGGTACAGAGCAGGTAAGGCCAGGCCCTGGCCATTACCGCCCTCCCGTCTCTCAAGGAACTTAGACTTGGCTGTGACACGATGTGTTTGGTGCCAAGGGGAGGTTTTCTTTAATTTGGGTGCTCCTCAGAGCAGATCTTGCGATGAGAGAGAGGGGGGGGCAGTGGAGGGGAAAAGAGAGATTGCCCAGGAAGAGAGTGGGGAAAGAAGGAAGAGGGGAGGGGCAGTGCCAGAGCAATATGGAGCCATTTCCCTCTGTGATCACCGTGGAACTGAGTCCTGCTGGGGACTTCAGGGAACAATAGAGAATGCACCCCATTATCCTACCCAAAGGCAGGCCTCTGGGGTGCTGTTCACACTGTTCTGTGGTACCTGTCCCTGGCCTCTGGTGTGGAGTCTTGGCAGTGCAAGCCCCCAGTGGGGCCAGGCTGTGACAGATCAGACTGTTGAGGGCTGGGCAGAGGAGCAGAATGCCCACAGCACCACCCAGCTGGTGTGTATTGAGAGCCTGGATGTGGTGTCGAGAGTCCTGGTGGCACAGAGACTCTACCACCTGCTCCTAGCGCAGTGGAGAGCTGATCCGACCTGGGAAGAACCAAGGATGGAGACCATCTTCCCACTTCCGGTGGGGAGCTTGGGACTGCCCACCTTGTGGGGATGGTTCTGGGTCCCTTGGGGCTTTGTGTCCCTGCCCAGTCCCTGGCATTGCCCACAGAGGCTCTGAAAGGCTCAGATTCTGGGTTCAGATATCATCAGTGACATGTGGCGGGACGGGTGGACACAGCTCCGTGTCCTCTTTGTAAGAAAGCTGTCTTGGGGAGGAGCTAATGACCCCTCCCCATCTAATGCTCCACTAGAGACAAAGGGCATTCCTGCTGTCCTCCTGTATGCCCCATGCTGGTGTTCCACAGCCTCCAGGGCTGTCATCAGCCAGAGGACCTCTGCATTCATTCTCTCCTCCAATCAGAGGCAAGAGCACACCGCTTTTAACATGCGCATCCGTCTCAATGTTGGGAGTGGCTAACTCTTGTGAACTGGATTAGTATGTTCTATGTGCGCATGTGTGGTGCGTGCACCACCAATACTGGGGCTCGAACTCAGGGCCTGAGCGCTGTCCCTGAGCATTTTTGTTCAAGGCTAGCACTCTACCACTTGAGTCACAGCTCCACTTCTGGCTTTTGGGCGGTTGATTAGATAACTCATGGACTTTCCTGCCCCAGTTGTCTTTGAACGGCGATCATCAGATTGCAGCCACCTGAGTAGCTAGGATTACAGGTGTGAGCCACCAGTGCCTGGCACAACTGGGCATTTTGTAGAACGCGTCTCCTATCATCCTTATGGCCAGCCTGAGATTGGATATGAAGAATCCCAATCCCCACTTCACAGATGGGCTCATGGAGGCTCAGAGAGGCACATGTCAACTCTGGTAGTAGTGGAGGAGCTCATAGATGAGACTTGGGAGACTTGGGCTCCTGGCAGAAGCAGCAGAAGGGGTCTGAGAAAAGGGCTGGCTCTGCGGGTTCAGGGTGCAGTGTGCTTCGCTTCACCAAGAAGCAGTAAGACGGATTTATCTGTGTTCCTTTCCCTGCTATTTGTTTCCTGTGTGACCTTGGAAAAGTGCCTTCTGCTCTCTGGGCCTACAAATTACTGTGCACTCATACAGTACATCTTTCTTGCCCCGGCTGGCTTCAAACCACTGTCTTTAGGTCTCAGCCTCTTGAGTAGCTAGGATTGCAGGAGTGAGCCACTGGCTCCTAGATTTATTTATTTTTTTGTCAGTCGTGGGGCTTGAACTCTGGGCCTGGGTGCTGTCCCTCAGCTCTTCAGCTCAAGGTAGTGCTCTACCACTTGAGCTACAGCACCACTTCCAGTTTTTTGGTGGTTTATTGGAGATGAATCTCATGGACTTTACTGCCTGGGTTGGCTTTGAACTGTGATCCTCAGCTCTCAGCCTCCTGAGTAACTAGGATTACAGGCGTGAGCCACCGGCACCTGGCTTCTTTTTTTCCTTTTTAGCTTTGGCAGTTTTGAGTGATGGGTAGGAAGGTTCAATGCTCCTTACTTTTCAGTGATGCCCAGCTGAAAAAGGGTCATTGCTAAATTGAAGAGTTTTTTTTGTTTTTGTTGTTGTTCAAAGCTGGCACTCTACCACTTGAACCATGCCTCCACTTTTTCTTTCTTTTTTTTTTTGGTGGGGGGGTCCGGTCATGGGGCCTGAACTCTGGGCCTGGGCACTGTCCCTCAGCTCTTCAGCTCAAGGCTAGCGCTCTACCACTTGAGCCACAGCGCCACTTCCGGCTTTTTTCTTTTTGCTTATGTGGTGCTGAGGAATTGAACCCAGGGCCTCATGCATGCAAGGCAAGCGCTCTACCACTGAGCCACCTTCCCAGCCCATGCCTCCACTTTTTGCTAGTTAATTAGAGATAAGAGTGTCATACATTTTCCTTCCTGGGCTGGCTTGGTGTGTTGGTCCTCAGATCTCAGCATCCTGAGTTGCTAGGATGACAGACCATGTGCTACCAATGCCAGCTTCAACCCATTTTAGGACAGGAGCCAGCTGGGTCATCCCAGCCTATCCCTCTCCCTCCCTGGCTGGCTGAGCCGGGCCTGGCCCTCCACCAGGCTTCTACCTCCAGCAATGGGGCATTTGAGCCAGAGGTGCCCTCCGTGTAGTTGAGCATCAAGGCCTCTTGAAGGAAAGGAAGATTTCCATAGTTCTGTGCTTTAAGCCATTTTTGTTAGAAAAACAACAACAACCACCAAAAAAACACAGCCTAATTAGAGGTGACAGTGGTGACTTTGTGTGTTCACTTTTTCCTTTCCCCCCTCTCCCCCCCACTCTACCTCCTCTTCTCCCTTCCCTCATTTGTTAGGGATCCATGGGAAAGCTAGGTAACACTGTAATTACTGAAAATTTCCTGGGTCTCTGGGAGCTGGAGGGGGTAGGGGAGCACAGGAGGGCCCTTTTGGAAAGAAAAAAAAAAGTTTTTTTTTTTTAAGGTTTTTTATTTTTTTTTCCCCTTTTCGTTTGGAAAAGGAGCCCTGTGCAGTCACAGTTAAAATAAGGTTTAAATTACAGGCCAGCCCGTGGCTTTCCCCTTTTCCTTCAGAATTTTTGCCAACTTGCAATTTACTTAATGAAATCCTGCTATTCCGTTTAACGGGGATATTTTTTACAGATGTTGATTTAACTTAGCTTTGCAAAATATGTGAACTGTACCATTTCTTTGCCTATTTTTAACGGTTTCGGGATTCTAGTTCAGAAACTCCACTCTTCTTGCTCTGCCAACAGAGCTGTTTACCCACCCTGCAAAGGCTGCTTTTCCACGCTCGAGCCTCATTCAGCTGGTCCTCCCGCCCTGGTACCCACTGAGGGGAGGCCAGGGCAGGGGAAGGGAAGGCAATGCCCCTTCCACTGGGATCAGGCACTGGTGAGCCTGGCCTCATGAGCTGACGGCACACCAGACATCCCGACAGTCCCTTGGATTGAGGAGATCAGCCTAGGCTACGGGAAGTGACTTACCTAAAGCTACACAGTAAGTTAAAAGCTGGGAACCTGGTTGCTCATGCCTGTAATCCTAGCTACTCAGGAGGCTGAGATCTGAGGATTGTGGTTCGAAGCCAGCCTAGGCAGGAAAATCTGTGAACTGATTTTAATAGCCACTAGCTTGCAACAAAAGAGCTGGAAGTAGAGTTGTGGCTCAGGTGATGGGAGCATCAGCCTTGAACAGAAAAGCTGAGGGACAGCATCCTGGTCCTGAGTTCAAGCCTCGGTACTGGCACCCCAAAACAAAAGAGATAGAGGTGCTTTTTTCCCCATCCTGGGTTCCTCTTAGAGTTGTCCCTGAAGTATCATTCACCTACCCTGAGGAATGTGAGTTTGAGGGCAGTTTGAGCTACATAGATAAGAGACCCTGACTCAAAAATATTTTTAAATCCAGGTTTATACTAATCTGGAAGCCACACGTCTAAACCCAGTGATGTGAGAAGGTTAATAGTGTAAGAAACCCAGACACAGAGGCCCGGGCTACCTAATCCATAGGTACAAAATCTGAAATGCCCTTGAGTACTGATGAAATGTCAAGCGAAAGACTTTCACCCAGATCTTCTGGGATGAGTCACAGGACTCAGACAACACTCTACATTGTTCAAACCTGCTTGATAGGTGCAGTGGCTCATTCCAGCAAAGATTGGGAGGATGGAGGTTGGGGGCTGGCCCATGTAGAAAGTTAATGAAAGGGGGCTGGGAATGTGGCTTAGTGGTGCATGAATCCCTGGGTTTCATTCCTTAGTACCACATAAACAGAAAGGCCAGAAGTGGTACTGTAGCTCAAGTGGTAGAGTGCTGGTCTTGAGCAAAAGAAGCTTGAGGACAGTGCCCAGGCCCTGAGTTCAAGCCTTAATACTGGTTTAAAAGAAGAAGCCAGATGCCAGTGGCTCATGCCTGTACTACTAGCTACTCAGGAGGTTGAGATATGAGGATCGTGGTTTAAAGCCAGCCTGGGCAGAAAAGTCCCCGTGAGACTTTATCTCCAATAAACTACTCAAAAAAAGCTGAAAGTGGATCTTTAGCTCAAGTGGTAGAGGTGCTAGCCATGTGCACAAAAAGGCTGAGGGACAGCGCCCAGGCCCTGAGTTCAAGTCCCAGGTCCAGACACACACACAAAAAAGGAGAAGAAAATAGTCCTAGCTGTGTGTATTCCCATGATGCTTTATTTACAAAAACAAGTGGGAGGTCAGGTTTGGGTTTTGCTGATCTTGTACATAGACTGAAGCCAAAATAACCAGTGAGATGTAATAATCAAGAATCTTTGCACACCTAGCGTTGAAATACCAAAAAATGGACGGAAGTAAAAGAATTTGGAGCTGAAGCCTTAGCTCATTGGCATAATAGAGCACTTGTCTAGTGTGTGTTCAAGACCCTGGGTTCCCTCCTAGTTCTGCAAACAGTAAATAATACAGCAATAGAATTTGCCAGGCACTGTGGCTCATCCTTGTCATCACAGGCCATCAGTGGAAGAGAGGACAGTGGTTGAGGTCACCTAGACAAAAACAGAGCCAAGGGTAGCATGCCTGTCAAACAAATATAAAGCCTAGTTACCCTCCATCCCCCTAATAGGAGACTCCACCTAAAACAAAATAAAACAGAGCAAAAACAACAGGGACTGGAGCTAAGACTCAGCTGGTAGAGCACCCTACCTAGCAAGCACAGAGCTCTGAGTTCAAGCCCCAGTGCTACCAAAAATAAATAAATACATAGATTTTTGCAAACCCCTAGGGCTTTGGACTAGTATATTCAGCAGTTGCCAAATCCAGTAGACAAAAACGTGAGCCACGGTAAGCTTGTGGATTGGCATATGTGTGTATATGTGTGAGCTGTGTATGTTCTCACATGCTGTCCTTCTGAAATTGACCCAGGTATGTTATCTTCCTGCATTTTTTTAATGTTTGGTTTTGGCCAGTCCTGGGGCTTGAACTCAGGGCCTGGATGCTGTCTTTGGATGCTCTTTATGCTCAAGGCTAGCATTCTATCACTTGAGCCATGGCACCACTTCTGGCTTTTTTGGAGATAAGAGTCTCAAGGACTTTTCTTCCCCAGCTGGCTTCAAACTGTGATTCTCAGATCTCAGCTTCCTGAGTAGCTAGGATTATAGACAGGAGCCACTGGCATCCAGTTTAATTCTTTTTATTGTTATTATAAAGGTGATGTACAGAAGGGTTACAGTTACATAAGTCAAGTACAGAGAACATTTCTTTTTGGACAATATCTCTCCTTCCCTAGCTCAGATTTTATTTATTTATTTATACTTTTTTTTGTCGGTCATGGGGCCTGAACTCTGGGCCTGGGCGCTGTCCCTCAGCTCTTCAGCTCAAGGCTAGGGCTCTACAACTTGAGCCACAGCATCACTTCTGGCTTTTTCTGCTAATGTGGTGCTGAGGAATCAAACCCAGAGCCTCATGCATGCAAGGCAAGCGCTCTACCACTGAGCCGCCTTCCCAGCCCTTTTTTATTATTTTATTTTTATAATACCTCATGCTCTACCTTCAAGCCTAGCTGGACTTAATGTCCTCCTATCCCAGACCTTGTTGCTCCTCAGTTATAATTGTCTTTTGGAGCTGTGTTTTTGCAGGCAGAGATGGTCCTGGTCTTCTGGGGCCCTATGAGCAGGAGGCCCTGTGTGTTCAGGGGAGACTACTTGGCATGGATTAAGTTGGCAGGGCAGGTGTGAGAATTCTGGCTCCACCCCCTGGGTCATGAGCTTATTGGTCAGGAGGCTGTAGTTTCCTCCTCTATAAAATGGGACCATTAATACCACATCCCTCATAGGCTTGTTGTGAGACCTCACAGGAAAAGTCAGCTGCAAATACTTTGATCTTACCCTGGTGCTGTGACTCACGTTGTAATCCTAGCTACTCAGGAGACTGAGATCTGGGGATCGATGTTTGAACTTTGCCGCCAGCCTGGATAGGAAAGTCCCTGGGACTCCCAATTAACCAGCAAAAGCTAGACGTGGAGGTGTGGCTCAAGTGGTAGAGCAGAAAAAGCTAAGGGGAATGCTCTTTAGCTCTTGAGTTCCAAGCTCTGGTACTAGTGTGCACGTGTGTGCACACGTGCTTGCACACACATTCATAGCCATGAGTGTGTCATTTCACATGTGGGGAAAACTGAGACCCCAGAGAAACTAAGGACCCATCATCCCCTTCACAGCTAGGCAATGGCCAAGCTAAGGTTTGAACTGAGGTCCTGAATCCCAAATCCCAAGGGCCTGTCCTTAAACACACCCAGACACCCCGTGTCAGGGCCACCTCTGGTGGCTCCAGTGTGTCGCCTTTCCCTGCCTTCCCTGCCAGTGTCCCAGACCTGGCACTGGAATAGCCACGTCCGTCTCACACGAGGAAGTCGATCTGGTTTGATCTCTTTCCTGCCCCTATAGCCTCTGTCGAGGAAGCCAGCTCTTCCACCCCTGTGCCAGACTGCTGAACCCCCATTTATTGCCATCGTGACCCATCCTGGCCAGCAGAGAGTCTTGTGAAAAACAGAGGTTCTCGGACTCCACCCAGGACCCATGAATCAGAGTCTCCAGGGGTGGGGCCTGGGAATCTGGACTCTGGGTGCAAAGCAGGAGAAGCACTGGGTGTTTTTTTAACCCCTTTCTTTTAAGACAGGGGGGGCCCTCTGCATTGCTCTTGGGAGATCACTCTCCCCTCCCCTCCCAGTCCCCCCAAGCTTGGGAACATAGAAGGACCCCCCCCCCTGCATTCTTCCCTAGACTGGGGCTGCTGCCATTCCCAGAAGTGTCGCCCTCCTACGCTCCCCCCCCCCCCCACCAGCAGCCTCTGAAATCTCTAGAAACCCGGTACAATGGAAGTGGCCTCGAACGGGTGTACGGGAGAGGTCCACTGGAAACACAGGCTCTTCTCGCCGACTTCCTGTGTCTCACAATGTTATCTTCAGAAAAGGAAACTTTGCCCCATTTTTGCAACGCACATCCTTTTGCCTGAGAGCCTGAGAGTCGGTGTTGGTGCCGGCCAGCCCGGGCGGGTCACTTCTCAGGCACAAGCTGGGAGTTTTGTTCTGACAGCCATGTGAGGAAGCAGCCCACCCCCCCCCTTCACCCCCCCCCCCCCCACACACACACCCTGCTGCCCTCAAGAACAAACAGACCGTTTTGGAAAAAAAGAATTCACGTGGGCAGAATCCATCATGAAACCTCCATAGTACTGAGAACAGGGGTCCTTTAACACAGCTATCAGCAAGGCTCCGTGGTGGTGGATGACTTAGACAGGACTTTCCCACTTTCCAAACCTCAGTTTCCCCCTCCGTGTAGGGAGGGAGTGGGCCTAAAATTCAGCAGTTCTCTACCAATCCTTAAGATTCCTCTAATGCCCTCCAAGTTTTTCTTTGTTGTCATTGTTGTCTTGTCAGAGATGGGGCTTGAACTCAGGGTCTAGGTGCTGTCCCTCAGCCTTTTGGCACAAGGCTAGTACTCTACTGCTTGAACCACGCCTTCACTTCTGGTTTTTTACTGCCTAGTCTGGCTTTAAATCATAATCCTCGAATCTTAGCCTCCCGAGTAACAGATTACTGGCATAAGCCTCTGGCATCTGACCACTTGTAAGTTTTTTGTTTTTGTCAGTTTTGGGGCTTGAACTCAGGGCCTGGGCACTGTCTCTAAGCCTTTTCCCTCAAGGCTAGCATTCTGACACTTTAAGCCATAGTGCCACTTCTTGTTTTCTGGTGGTTCATTGGAGATAAGAGTCTCATAGCAACTTCTCTGCCCAGGCTGACTTTGAACCACTATCCTCAAATCTCAGCCTCCTGCGTGGCTAGGATTGTAGGCAGGAATCACTGGTGCCTGGCCCAAGCTTCTCTTTGAAAAGATCAGTTGTGTTCCTTTACGACCATAGATCCCACATCACCCTATATTTTTTAATTTCTGCCTACAAGGAATAGACTTGCTTTGCTCTAGCATGACCCACTGGGGCCATACAACCAACCTCCAAACCACAGAACACGTTCTGAGGGAGAATCAGGAAAGTAACCTTTGAATCCCCAGGAACAGGGCTCTGTGTGTCTGTGTGTCTGTGTCTGTGTGTCTGTGAGCATGCATGCACACGTGTGCGCATGTCTGCACTGGGGCTTAAACTCGGAGCGTAGATATGCTTTCCCTTACCTTTTTTACTCATGGGCAATGTTCTACCACTCTCACATCTGGATTTTCTTGATCAATTGCACTTAAGAGTCTCATGGACTGTCCTGCAAAAACAGAATCCCATCTGGGTGCCAGTTAACTCATTGTAGTTACTCAGGAGCCTGAGATTTGAGGATCAAAATTTGAAGCCAGCCTGGGCAGAAAAAAGTCTGTGAGACTTATCTTCAATTAATCACCAAAAACCCAGAAGTGGAGCTATATACCTCAAGGGATAGAGTGAAAAAGCTAAGGGACAGAGCCCAGGCCCTGGGTTTGATCCCCAGTTTCAGCACCCAAAGAAAAAGACTCCTTAGTTTTCTTGGAAAGCCCCCTGATTTCTTCCAATCTTAGCCTTCAGTGTTTTGTTCATCACAGGAAGGGAGATTTTGTTCCTTCTGTGAGCTCTGTTACCCAGCCCTGCACACAGTAGGCATTCCTGCACATAGTAGGCATTTATAGAGCCCAAGAGGCACACAGGCCCCTAAATACATGCTCTGGTTACATCTCAATCGTTCTTCTGCTGGCTGCCAACCAAACCCACAATGAGTGGTTCTTGAAAACATCCTACCCACTCTTTCCCTTCAGGGAATTTGGTTCCAGGGTTTCCGGGTGGAGCTCTACATGTTCGAAGCCGGGGCAGGGCAGGTCTCCAGGCTGTGTGGGAGCCAGTGGGAGGGGCCTTTGGAAGGTAAGAGAAGACTAGACTCCAATAGGAATAACCTGCTAGAAACTAGAAAGTGTTTTTTTGTTTTGTTTTGTTTTTGTCGGTTGTGAGGTTTGAACTTTGGGCCTGAGCGCTGTCCCTCAGCTCAAGGTGAGTGTGCTACCACTTGAGCCACACTGCCACTTCTGGCTTTTTGCTGGTTCATTGGAAATAAGAGTCGTACAGATCTTAGCCTCCTGAGTAGTAAGCATTGTAAGTGTGAGCCCCACTGCATGAGCTTAGGAAGTGATTCGTTTTTGTTGTTGTTATTTTTGATCATGGGGTTGAACTCTGGGCCTGGGCGCTGTCCCTGAGCTCTTCAGCTCAAGGCAAGTGTTCTACCACTTGAGCCACGGTGCCACTTCTGGTTTTCTGGTGGTTAATTGAGATAAGAGTCTCCCAGACTTTCCTGCCTGGGCTGGCTTTGAACCATGATCCTCAGATCTCAGCCTCCTGAGTAGCTAGGATGACAGGTGTGAACCACCTGTGCCCAGCTAGGAAGTGGTTCTTGATGGGTCTTTTTGCCACGACTATGTTGGTTTGCCTGTTTTAGGGCAAGTGCCCCAAGGAGAGGGAGAAGGTTGAATCAAGTTGATGTTCAGATGCCAAATGCATCCATGAAGATGCTTTCTGGGGTGAATTTCCAGAGTCCACACTGTCTGTTCAGATGTCTGTCCCATGCCAGAAGACATCCATTTTGGGAGGCCCCAACCTTGGTATTTTCATTGCTCTTATTGCTAGTAAATGTGTTTGTTTTATGGTGATGCTAGTGACGGAATCCAGGGCCTCATATATGCTAGGTAAGTATATTCTACCACTGAGCTGAGGAGTTGTTCAAGAGTGAGAGAAAGGGCTGGGAATGTGGCTTAGCAGTAGAGTGCTTGCTTAGCATGCATGAACCCCCGGGTTCCATTCCTTAGTACCCTATAAACAAAAGGCTGGAAGTGGTGCTGCGGCTCAAGTGGTAGAGTGCTAGATTTGAGTCACAGGAGAGGCTCAAGGACAGTGCCCAGGCCTTGACCTCCAGTTCCAGCACTGGCCAAAAAAAAAAAAAAAGTGAGAGGGTGCCGGTAGGTTACACCTGTCATACCTGTCATCCTAGCTAATTAGGAGATTTCAATCATTGGATGGTGGTTCAAAGCCAGTTTGGGAAGACAAAGCCGAGATAGTCTTCATCTCCTACTAACCAGCAGTGGTTAGTAGGCCGTGGAGGTGTGGTTCAAGTGATAGTACACTAGCCTTGAGTGAGAAAACCAAGCGAGAGCATGAATCCCTGAGTTCAAGCCTCAGTACTGGCACAAAAAAAGGAGGGGCCAGTACCCTCCAATACACCAGGCTTCTTGCCCTAGAAGATGAGCCTTCCCAAGGTCTGAAGCGGGGAGACTGCTGCCAGCTTTCAGATCCACTGTGAGTCTTGCCTCCGTCTCCTAGTAGGTACAATCAGGGTCTTAGAGATGGAGAATATTCTAAAATGCTCAGAGGGGAGGTAGAGCCAGAGAGTCTCCATTGGGCGTAGGGCTCTGCTGAGCATCCCTGGAAACAGAAAATGGAAGAAGAAGAAGAGCAATGTCCTGGCTGGGCTCCCTGCCCAGGTCAGCTGCCCCTTGAAGGGCCCTCACTCACGCTGGAGGGCTGCAGGACAGTGCCAGGTCTCGGGCACCCTGGGGAGACTTAGCGACTCCCGGTCTGCCTGGCTCAGCTCCAGCCCCCACGTGTCCTGAGACACAGGCGGTTGCTCTTGACTCTGTGCCCTTAGGGACATGCCCAGCCGGAACCTGCCAGTCCTCCGTCAGTGCCGTCTCCCCGACTTGGCAAGGCCTGTTCCCCAAGTTGGAGCAGCCTTTGGTATTTCCAGCTTGGCCCCCTGCCTGCCTCTCTTGGGACCTTGTAGTCTTGTCACTTTCCGGCCAAAACCAAGGCACCTCTCAGCCTTGATGGCTTTCCAGAGCCTGCCAGTGGCCTTGTCTGCCATTCCATGTCTCTTTCCCCCTCTCCCCACTTATCTGTGGGGCCCCTCACCACACCTGAATTGTTGTGACCACCCTGGACTTTGGCTACTTCCTAAGTCACCCACAAGAGACCTTGGTTGACCTTCCACAGTTGACGCCTGAGGGGTTTCCACACTGGGTGGGGGCCCCTCCCTGCCCTCTCATGTGGAAATGCCTCAGCTGGCACCATCCCCTGGCCCTCGGCCCTCACAAGCGAGGCTGGGCAGAGAGAGAACTAGGTGGCGTGCAGAGCCAAGCGCTGCTGCTCTTTCCCGGGCAGTTGGTAACGCTGAGAATGCTTGGGAGACTCAGCCATCCCGGGGCTGCGGCTTCAAATGCACAGGAGGATGGGGGGCGGCTGGGAAAGGAAATGTCTGAGAATCAGATTTGGGATTGTTCATACACCATCCTGCTAGGCTAACCCATCCTATTTCCTGGGAGAGAGGTCATTCGGAGATCAGCGTTAGTGAACAGATAAACGCAGCATGTCATTGGTTTGGACGTTGTTTATACTGCGTTAGGAGTGATAAACAGTTGTCCTGAACTTATTTATATTTTGCATGTGTTTATCAAAGCTTTTTTTTTTTAAACTACGATCCAGCTGCTTTGAGAATTATTACACACTCTGAGTTTAGGAGTCCTCATTAATGATACGTTATTGTATGTGCGCAATAATTTATCTTGGCAGTGTGCATGCTTTATCCAGAAGTCTTGGTGTATAGGGGGAAGGGAAGACAAGAGTGGCTGTTCTAGGACTTGGAATGTGGTAGAGTGCTTGCCTACCATGCTTGGAGCCCTGGGTTTGATTCCTCAGAACCATATAAATAGAAGAATTGGAAGTGGTGTTGTGGCTCAAGTGGTAGAGCACTAACCTTAAGCAAAAAGAAGCTCAGGGACAGTGCTTAGCCCTGAGACAAGCCCCAGGACTGGCCCCCAGAATATCAGTTTTAGAAAGATTTGTCTTCTGGTTGAGTGCTGGTAGCTCATACTTGTAATCCTAGCTACTCAGGAGACTAAGTTCTGAGGATGGAGGTTCAAAGCCAGCCTGGGCAGGGAAGTCTGGCAAAAAGCCAGAAGTAGAGCTGTTGCTCAAGTGGTAGAGCGCCAGCCTACCTGTGTGGTAACTGAAGACAAACCCCAGTACCCACACAAAAAAATTAAAAATTAAAATTTGTATATTCTGAGATGTGGAGTAGATCAAACATAAGAGCCATAGATCTTCCTTAGACTATACTCTTAAGATACTGGTCCTCAGCCTTCCCGTGGGGTAAGGTTGGAGTATTGTGGGCTATGTAGGAGGCCAAAGGAAAAGCTTCTTGGTGGCCATTAGCAGCAGTACCAACAGTGTTGGTTCTTGCGCAAGACCCTACACATTGTTTCTGTCATTTTTGTCCTCTATCTCATATTTGTTTGTTTGTTTTGTTTTGCTGGTCCTAGGGCTTGGACTCAGGAACTGGGCACTATCCCTGGGCTTCTTTTTTCTCTTTTCTTTTTTGATTGGTCATGGGGCTTGAACTCTGGGCCTGGGCACTGTCCCTCAGCTCTTCAGCTCAAAGCTAAAGCTCTACCACTTAAGCCACAGTGACACTTCCATCTTTTTCTGTGTGCGTGCGTGCGTGCGTGCGTGTGTGTGTGTGTGTGTGTGTGTGTGTGTGTGTGTGTGTGTGTGTGTTTAATTGGAGATGAGAACCTCTTGGATTTTCCTGCCTGGACAGGCTTTGAACCCTGATCCTCAGATCTTAGCCTCTTTGAGTATCTGGGATTACAAGTGTAGGCCACCAATGCCCAGCTTTCCAGCTAGTGGCAAGCACTGATGCTGATGTGAATTGCCTTGTCTAGCTTGTAGCTCAAAGGAGGTAAGAGCCTCTATTGCATTTAGAAATAGACATGGTTGTTGAGTAGAACGCCAGCCAATGAGCAGAAGCATCAGGTACCAAGTTTAAGTCCTAATCTTGTACCCCCCCCCCAAAAAAAAAAATGGCATGGCTCTGTCCCAGGTTTGTGTGTGTGTGCGCAAGCGGACATTGGGGCTTGAACTCTGGGTCTTGGGCACTTCGTTGACTTTTTAAATTAAGGCTGGCCCTCTACCATTTGAACCACAGCTCCACTTCTGGTTTTTTGTACTGGTGGTTTTCAAGATTAGAGTCTCATGGACTTTTCTGTCTGGCTAGCTTCAAACCAGGATCCTCAGAGACCAGCCTCCTGAGTGTCTGAGATTACAGATGTAAGCCACCAGTGTCTGGCATAATCAATCACCTTGTTTCTTCCATGTAGAGGCTTCCCAGACAAAGAGGAGTCACACTTTAATCCTCTTTTATCTATCTATCCTAGGTCCCCAATGCCTGCCTGATGCTTTGCTCTTCTCGAGGATAAACTGAGCAGATGTAGTTAGAAGGCCAGGATCACTTCTGGGCTTTCTTCTAAGGCTTGGTGTTACTCTTCTGGTCTCAGAGAATGAGCAGAGTCCTCCCTCATTGTCCCCGTGTCACAAACCCATAGATGCAGCCTTGCATGGCTGGTATCCCAACCCAGGCAGAGCCCAGCTTTAGGATGCTGGCGGTAACTGCACCCCGGTTGAGTTGGCACTGTGGGGTGAGTTGGGGAAAGAGAGGGTTCTAAGTGTTTGGGTTTTCTGCTGTTATTTTTAACTCTGGTTTGAAATGTCCTGACTTAGAGCAGTAGCCACACAGACAGGGCTGGGATGTTGGGAGCTGCTAGATGTAACCAAAAAAAAAAAAAAAAAAAAAAAAACCCCACCAAGGAGGAAGTGGTTAGGTAGCCAAGAATGTAACCTGCACCTCCCCAATTAATTAATAATTGAGAGCTGGCTCCCAGCCAGCCAGAGCTGGACAGATAAAGTGAACAAAGAAAGGTAGGTGGTTAACTGGTGTGGGGTTGACTTGGCCTGTGGCTAAAAGGGAAATTCACAATGGCTATGATTTATGGGCTGAATTACCCAGGATCCTTCTGTGAGCTAACTAGGGCCTTTGCTGTAGGAATGTAGATGCTGCTGCTGCTGCTGCTGCTGCTGCTGCTGCTGCTGCTGCTGTGGCTGAGGTCCAGGCCTCTGATGTCTGCAGGGACAGGGAGGGAGGGTGGCAGATGCCATCCTGGTGGAGAAGGTATCTGTCACACCTGTGACAGTCCTCTGGGACAAGGGATTCTACTGGCTGCCTGTTGGTTGGAACTTAGTACAGGCTAGAACTTGAATGGCTGGAAGTTATAGTCAGCTGCCCTGCATTTTGATTTTAGTCTGACTTGGGACAAGGGCTTCATTTTTCCTCATGTCTCTATTTTGTGTGTGTGTATGTGTGTGTGTGTGTCTGTGTCTGTGTGCGCGCGCTTGTGCTGGTTCTAGGGCTTGAACTCAGGGCTTGGGCATTATCCCTGAGCTTCTTTTGCGCAAGGCTAAGTGCTCTACCACTTGTTATAGCTCCTCTTCCAGATTTCTGGTAATTTATTGAAATTAAGAGTGTCACACATTTTCTTGCCTGAGCTGGGTTCAAACCCCAATCCTCAGATCTCAGCCTCCCCAGTAGCTAGGATGACTGGTGAGCCCCTACTATTACCTGGCTAGGTTTCTTCTATGGATTTATATGGATGAGTTCTTGGTGTTAAGTTAGCTGAGATGTGTGGATAGTGGGTACCCAGTGGGGACTGGATGCTCATGGGAGTGGCTGGAAATGAGGGCTTTGAAATGATTCTACCTCAACAGAGGACGCCTGTGGTCAGTGTCTGAGCCAATGCATGCCCAATACCTGCTGCTTGTTAAGGTGGACCTCACTGGACCCTGTGTAGGCTTCCCCCATGATTTTGGAAAATACCTCTTTCTTCCTGCCTGTCCCACAGCCCTGGGACCACAGGTGTCAGCAGAGGAGAGGCAGATCCGTGGTACTTGGAGACTGCCATCAGATGAATCTGCCTGCCATCTCCTTAGGCTTGCCTTTAGAAGTCAAGGTTGTTTGGGCTGGGAATGTGGCTTAGTGGTAGAGTGCTTGCCTAGCACGCATGAAGCCCTGGTTTCAATTACTCAGTACCATATAAACAGAAAAAACTGGAAGTGGCTCAAGTGGTAGAATGCTCACCTTGAGCAAATGAAGTTCAGGGACAGGGCCCAGACCCTGAGTTCAAGCCTCAAGACCAGCAAAAAAAAAAGAAGTCAAGGTTATTAACTAGATTGTGAAAGCAAGACAGATGGCACCCTCCACCTGGTGTGTGTGTGTGTGTGTGTGTGTGTGTGTGTGTGTGTGTGTGTGTACATATGTGCACATGCATATGTATGTACTAGGAGCTTTGGGGGGGGGGGCTATGGGGCTTGACCTCTGGGCCTGCGCGCTGTCCCTGAGCTCTTCAGCTCTTTTCCACTTGAGCCACAGCGCTACTTCCGATTTTCTGGTGGTTAATTGGAGATAAGAGTCTCACAGACTTTCCTGCCTGGGCTGGCTTTGAACCTCGATCCTCAGATCCTCAGCTTCTCCTGAGTAGCTATGATTACAGGTGTGAGCCACTGGCTTTGCACTAAGATCTTTAACTCAGGTCCTTGCCTTCTTGCTTGGCTTTTTCGCTCAAGGCTGGTACCCTACCACTTGAGCTATACCTCTACTGGCTTTTTGGTGGCTAGCTGGATATAAGAGGCTCACAGACTTTCCTGCCCAGGCTGGCTTTGAACCTTAGTCCTCAGATCTCAGCCTCCTGAATAGCAAAGATTACAGGAATGAGCCATGGTCACCTGGCTTCTGAGCCTTATAGTCTATAACCTCAGATTCCTCCCTAGATGTGGGGATGTGGGGGGGGTCACTATGGACTTCGCTGGTATAAGTGAGGAATTGATTGGCTCCCTCCGACCTGTGCAACCATACATGCCAGACCTGTCCAGGGAGTATGGAGTCTGGGCATGCTCAGTGCCCAGCAGTGTTGGGTCACCTGCCCAGTAGTCCTGCCACAAATAGTAGACAGGTAGACAGGTCACTTTTGCAGCCTTTTTAAAGGGAACGTTGAAATCTCATGTTACTACATTCTCTACAGCAAATACTAGTATTTAATTGTGGATTAATGATCTCTCCAGTCAATATTAGCTTTTTGCTTATTACAAAGCACTCCTGTTTGTTCCAGGAAAACTACATAAGAATGATTCAGGCAATGCTGGCTTGAAGAAAATCTAGCATGCTGGAATCTGCATTCACCAAGAGGCGTGGATCATGTATCGTTGTTACAAAAGTATATTTTTAAAGGCAAGGACTTCATGGAAGAACTATTTTAAAATGGAGTGCCCCACCTCTGGCATTGTTTGGGTGTTTAGCCCAAACTGCATCTTTAGTAAATCAAGGCAGGTGTATTTGACTTGCAAGCGTCCTCCAGCAAGCATAATCTAAGGATCAGTGACCCTGGGCAGTGAAGGGATGACTTGAATTCTGAACCTTCTCTCAGCTATTCTCAAAACTGGCACTCTACCATTTGAGCCAGGTCTCTGCTTCCAGGTTTGTTTTGTTTTGTTGGTCTATTGGAGATAAGTCTCTTAGCTTGATCTGCCTGGGCTGGCTTTGAACTATGATTTTCAGATCTCTGCCTCCTGAGCAGCTAGGATTACATAGGCGTGCACCACTGGTGCTCAGTGAAGCTTACTTTTGAGAGTTTTGTGAGGAGGAAAACCAGCTCTGCCACTTCATTCTTTGGCTCCTCCATGAAAGCCACACTTTCTGTTCCTTTTGGCCTCTGGGCTAAGCAACCTCAGCCTTCTGAGTAGCTAGGATGACAGGCATGAGCTTCCAACTCCAGGCTTTTTTTTCTTTTTGTTGTTGTTTTTTTCCAGGTACCAGTGTTTGAACTCAGTGCCTCACATTTGCTCGGTTGGCTTACCTTGCTTGGCTAGTGCTGTACTACCTGTGCCGTGCCTCCAGCCTGGCTTTGTGTTAGTTATTTTGGAAATGGTGCCCTGAGAACATTTTTTTTTCTGCAGGCTGACTTTGAACCACAATCCTCCAGGTCTTCCTGAGCAGCTTACAAGCAGACTTAAAAGCATTGAGTCTCTGGCACAAGCCTCTGTGCCTTTTTCAAGAACGTATTTTGGGAAATTTCCCATAGGCTCTTCCCAAGACTCTTTAACCCTTTCACTGACTCCTCAGCCCTCTAAACTGGGTGTTCTCTGAGGCAGCCAGCATCAGCAGGGCAGCTCCCTGTGGGTTCAGTGTGCACTGACACCCCGGGCCTGCTCAGAAGTGCCCCCCACTTTAAGCTTTGTTTCAACCATCTTGGTATTTATAATAATGGCACTTGAGATATGGTCACTGGTCACTACCTATGCTTCTGGGGCATGGACCTGGGGGTGGGGGACAAAGCACAGGGGTCAGGGGCAGCAGAGGTGAGTTTCTGTCCCTGAGAACCAAGATGGCCTGGTGGCGAGCAGCTCTTAGATCTTGGTGGCTTTTATAGCTTTATGTTGGGTCAATGGCTAAGGAAGTAAAACTCAAGATTGCTTTTGGGAAATAAAAGAAAAATGGAACTGTCCTTGATTCAGCTGAGGTGAAGGCAGTGTGGGGACTTGAAGCAAATGCTTTTCCCCTATATGAGCTTCCCTGAACCCCTTACTCGGGCTGTCCCCATCAAAACACCCAAGGCCCCTCTGTGGTCGGTTGAGCCTGTGAACATGGGCACTGAAAACATGGGATGAAAACCAGGCTTAGGGCTGGGAAGGTGGCTCAGTGGTAGGTAGAGCGCTTGCCTTGCATGCATGAGGCCCTGGGTTCGAGTCCTCAGCACCACATAAGCAAAAAGAAAAAAGCCGGAAGTGGCGCTGTGGCTCAAGTGGTAGAGTGCTAGCCTTGAGCTGAAGAGGTGAGGGACAGCGCCCAGGTCCTGAGTTCAGGCCCCACGACCGGACCCCCCCAAAAAAAGAAAAGAAAAGAAAACCAGGCTTAGCCTGATGGAGGAACAAAGAACCTGAAGACCAGCAAAAGGTCTCAGTTTACTGAGCATTCACTTCTAACGGCAATATAGCCATGACATAGGATTTGGAGGTTCCTTCTCTTCTAACAGCTTTGAACCGGGATCCTCAGATCTCAGCCTCCTGAATAGCTAGGATTATAGGCGTGAGCCACCACACCCGGCTTTAAAAAAAAAAAAAAGTTTTGTCTTACTTTTTTTTTTTTGGTGCCAGTACTGAGACTTGAACTCACTGTCCTTTGGCTTTTTGCTGGTGCTTTGGACGTAAGAGTCTCATAGACTTTCCTGCCTGAGCTGGCTTCGAACTCCATCCTCAGAGATCAGCCTCTTGAGTAGCTAGGATTACATGCATGAGCCACTCAAATAGGATTCTTTGAGAAAGTTAGGCCCCCCCCCCCCCCCCCCCCCCCCCCCCCCCCCCCGTCTCTGAGTAAGAAAACAAACAAACATACCCAAACATCTGACTGGGATAAGACAAAAAGAGGCCTTGGAATGGGAACAAAGTTCACAGCCTTTTGTTTTGGAAACTGTTTCTCCCCTCCCCCCACCCCTCCTCTAAACCTGGACTGATTTCCTAAAGCTGCTTAGCTTGCTTTTTCTCTTCCTTGCCCAGCTTACCTTTCCCTACCCTCCTGCCTTCTCCCACCTGACGATCGACCTCCTGCCCAATGTGCTAGGTGCTCTTTGGCTGTTTAGAGTCCTGCAGCCCTATCATGGGTGCGCATCAGAAGCTGTGGACCTTTTGCCTGGGTCCCAAGTCAACCTGGCTACCTTATTGGCAGGTGCTGTTCCAGGTGTAAGGCAGATTGGAGGGATGTGAAAGAAGCCGAAGCATCAGGGCCCCAGCTGTCCTGCTGCCTGGAGTGGTTGGGCTGGTGGGCCTTGGGAGAGACCTGCATCTGATGGCCTGGGTGAAATTTGTTCTATGTTAGAGCCAGATAGCACTGGGGTTGCTGCTGACTCTCATTGACTCTGTAATCTTAGCTACTCTGGAGAATGAGCTCTGAGGATCACAGTTCAAAACCAGCCTGGCAGGCAAGTATGAGAGGCTTTTTATCTCCAATTAACTACCAAAAAGCCAGAAGTAGAGTGTGGTTCAAGGGCTGGGACTGTGGCTCTGTGGTAGAGTGCTTGCCTAGCACGCATTAAGGCCCAGGTTCAATCCCTCAGTACCACATAAAAAGAAAAAAAAAATCCCGAAGTGATGCTGTGGCTCAAGTGGTAGAGCACTAGCCTTGAGCTAACGAAGCTCAGAGACAGTGCCAAGGCCCTGAGTTCAAGCCCCAGTACTAATCCACAATAATAAATAAATGAAAAGACTGTATGGTATCACTAGATAAGGGTAGCTGTCAAGTTATGGGGTGACTTGTTTCCAGCCCTACATCATTTGATGTACTAATTGATCCTGATGCCTTGATGAAATAACCACTCATTGCATCACCCCCCATTTTTATAGTTTCCCTGTCCTGAGGCCCAGGACAGGGAAAGGATTTTGTAGCGGGCGAGAAGGCAGAGCTGGAGTTCTTGCATAGGAAGCTTTGCTTCTGGACTCACCTCTCATTACCCATATGGACTGCATGCTCCCAAGCTTTTCTTTTCCCTTTCCTGCCCCCATCCATGTCCCCAGAAATGCAGCTCTCCCAAACGATGCTCACCCTCAGACAGTCCCCAGCCCTAGATCAGTCGCTCCCCTGAGCTAGGTGGCAGCCTCGGTGGCCAAGACCGCCCATGATATAATGACCGATGAGGAACTTCCTCTTGAAGCCTGGCTTTCTCTAGGAGCCAAAGGTGCTGGGCTGCGCGGTGGGGGCTGCAGAGGTGGGCGGGAGCGAATGGGGGCAGGGAGGGGGGCACTCCTGTCCCTCTGGGCCACTTCTGGATGGCGTTCAGCTCACGTTAAGCAGTTGTGGCTCGCTCTTAATGACCAACCAATCCGTTTGTTCGCACGGGCTGCGTGCATTCCATCCTCGCCCGGGCTGGCCTTCCCCTCCCCACCACAAGAAGCAAGCCCTGTAATTAACAAGGCCGCCCTAGACTGGCTGCAAAACTTGCAGCCATTTCTGTAGCCTGAAAGGACAAAAGGAGAGTTAAGTGGAAGTTTGATAACAGAAACTATTTAGCAAACCAGGTTTTAAGGGTGGAGGGGGACGCGGAGGGGGGAGGGCTTGGAGGTTAACCAGATGCAGGACCAGGACTAGGAGCCACAAAGGACAAGCCTCCAGTTGGATAGGGGAAACTTGAAGCCACTGGCATGACATGGGACTGAAGAAAGGAGTTTTCCAGGAGCAGAGAGGCTCAGCGCAGCTCTGTGAAAACTGTTAAGAGCAACTCAGGCACGAATGCTCACGCCTGTAATCCTAGCTACTCAAGAGGTTTGAAGCCAAGCCCAGGCAGAAAAGTCTTTAAGACTCTGATCTCCAATTAAACACTGAAATCCAGAAGTAGAGTTCAGGTGGTAGAGCATTAGCCTTGAGTGAAAACGCTAAGGGACAGTGCGCAAGGCCCTGAGTTCAAGCCCCAGGACCAGCACCCAAAAAAAGGGGGCGGGGTGAGGGGTCACTTTCAGCAAGTGCTAATAAGCTCCTCTCCAGCCCTGTCCCAGTTTGCTGAGTGGCCTTGAGAAAGTAGCTTCACCTTTCTGGTCTGTGAAAGCCCATATTTCTCTTGACTCTCTGTCTCTGGGGGGCTGGCCCCTTGGGTCTGGTCTCCAGCTCACTGCTGGGTGGCTGAACAGGTCCAGCCAGCCTGAGAATGCTGTGGCACTTTCTGAGTGTAAGGCCCAACAAAGAGAAAGAGGGTGATGGGCAGGAAGCCAGCCCCAGAGACTCTGAAGGGCTCAGGGCCCAGCTAGCCTTTGCTGAATGCTGTTTAAGCCTTTGTGTCTTAAGGCGTCTCTGGGTCCTACGGGGCATGACCAGGCCCAGGGTGGTTTGGCCAAAAGGCTGGGGGAGGCCCAGCAAAACAAGTTACAGGGAGGGCGGGGGGGGGGGGGGGGGATTGCGCTCAGGAGGAGGGGCACAGGAACTATCCTGCCCTTTGTTTTGACAGAAAACTGCTGATTCAGAGAAGTTTAAGGCTTTTCTTGGGATTTCAGTTCTCCCTGACTCCCCCAGGCTGCAGCCAGCTCCCGGGGCTTTGCGGGGAGGGGGGACAGCACCCCCACAAAATTACATGTTGGGCTCTGGACACCCTGGCTGGGAGGAAAGGCCAGGAGGAGGGCACACTAGCCTTGTTGGGCCCCTCTGTGCAGGAAGGAGGCCTTTGTTGGGGTTGTCCTGGATGGACAGCCACCACCCTCTGGTGGCAGGAATGTGGGTGCTTCTGGGAGGTAATACGGGCCACCTGGAGGCGTATTACAGCAACTGTGGGACCAAGTGACACCTAATTGCCCATTTCTTTCTTATTGTTTCAAAGTTCGCGTACCTATAGTGAAATACACCACTGAGTGATGATGGCGGTCCTGATTCTGTATTTATTTTTTCAGAACTACAGTTTGAATGCAGGGTCTCAAGCTTTTCTGTCACTTGAGCCAGGCTGCCAGCCCTTTTCGGGTTGGGATTTTTTTGGGGGGGTCCAGCGTGGGGCTTGAACTCTGGGCCTGGGCGCTGTCCCTCAGCTCTTCAGCTCAAGGCGAGCGCTTTACCATTCGAGCCACAGCACCACTTCCGGCTTTTTCTGCTTATAATGGTGTTGAGGAATCCAACCCAGGGCCTCATGCATGCAAGGCAAGCACTCTACCACTGAGCTACCTTCCCAGTCCTGTGTTGGTTATTTTTTTTGAGATTAAGGTCTCCCTTCCTGTCCAATCTTTGATCTCCTCCTTTTTTGTGCTTCCTGGGATTGCTGGGATGATAGGCATACACCTCTGTGCTCAGCAGCTGAGATTAAGTTTCTCAAACCAACTCCCCTCCCCGCACCCTGCCAAACACACATCTCAAACTGAGATCTCTTGTCTCCCAAGTAGCTAGGATTACAGGAATAAGCCACCCTACCCAGCATGTTTTGATCACTTATGCATTTCTGCTACCCAGGATGCTCACTGTTCTGATCTCTTGTCTCTCTATCCCATCCCTACTGAGGATGGAACCCAGGGCCTTGAACATGCTAAGCTAGCATGCTACCTTTGAATCATACCCAGCCTTTCCCATCTGTGCTATTTGTCGCCTTCCAAGGCTTTTGCTGCTAAGAAATCTGTCTCTTCCATTGCTGGTGGTTCACACCTATGATCCTAGTTATTCAGGAGACAGAGATCTGAGGCCCACAGTTCCAAACCAGCCCTGGCAGGAAAATCCTTGAGACTCTTATCTCCAATTAAGTAGCAGTAAGTTGGGCTGGGAATGTGGCTTAGTGGTAGATTGCTTGCCTAATACTCATGAAGCTCTGGGTTCAGTTCCTCAGTACCACATGAACAGAAAAAGCCAGAAGTGGCACTGTGGTTCAAATGGTAGAGTGATAGCCTTGAGCAAAAGAAGCTCGGCGATAGTGCCCAAACCCTGAGTTCGAGGTGACCTGCAGGCCAGCCTGGAAGGCAGGACTTCTTGACTTCCCAGATCCAGCGCCTCTCCTCCCCACCCCCCATCCTCCTGAAGTTTCAGGCAGGATCCAGAGTGTGGCTGGGAACTAGGCCAGACCCTGAGCAGAGGTTTGTGTGCAGGAGTTTCGGTCAGGGCTCGGTCATCTTTGATGTTGTTCACTCAAGTCTGACTCCCCAGTATTTATCTGCAATTAAAGAGCTGGTTCTTAATTAGGCTGATGGCTGTGGGAGATGGCGGGACCTCAGCCTTGGAGCCCTGAGGAGGAAAAGATCCTTCTACGAGAGACTGTCCCCTTGCATACAGATTGCCACCTGGGCTGTACAGGAGAGACGTAATGTAGGGTAGCGGGGCGGGGGGGGGGGGGGATCTTTGGACTCAGGGACTCAGGGATGCCGCTTTCCTCCTTCAGTGCTGTGTTACAGAGAGCGTGGCCACAATCAGAAAATCCAACTTGACATGCCTCTGTGTGTGTGTGTGTGTGTGTGTGTGTGCGCGCGCGTGTGTGTGCGCGCGCGCGCGTGTGTGCGTGTGCATGACAATGTGCCAATACTGGACTTGAATTCAAGGCCTTCATACTCTTTCTTGGCTTTTGTGCTCAAAGCTGGTGCTCTACCATTTGAGCCACACCTCCACTTCTGGCCTTTTGGTAGTTACTTTTTGTTTTGTTTTGTTTTTGTCGGTTGTGGGGCCTGAACTCTGGGCCTGGACGCTGTCCCTCAGTTCTTCAGCTCAAGGCGAGCACTCTACCACTTGAGCCACAGCGCCACTTCCGGCTTTTTCTGAATATGTGGTACTGAGGAAATAGAACCCAGGGCCTCATGCATGCAAGGCAAGCGCTCTACCACTGAGCCATCTTCGCAGCCCTGGTAGTTAATTGGAAACAAGAATCTTACAGACTTCCCTGCTTTGTTTGGTTTGGAACAAAGATGCTCAGATCTCAGTCCTCCTGAGTAGCTAGGACTACAGGCATACGCCAGTAGGGCTTGTTCCACTGACTCCATCCTTCCCTTCCTAAGCTCTTGTCACTGCAGGTACCAAGCTAGAAGGTAGCTAGGGTACTTTAGAGCTTGGGAAGGCCTTTGCCACCTGTACCCTGAGGATTCTTTGCCTGTGAAAGGCAAAGGAGACGATAACATTGCCTCATTAGATGCTGGGGGCTCACACCTGTGATCCTAGCTCATCAAGGAAGGCTGAGATCTGAAGACTCTGGTTCAAAGCCAGCCCAGGCAACAAATTCATGAGACGCGTATCTCCAATTAACCAGCAAAACTCTGGAAGTGGAGGTGTAACTCAAGTGGTAGAGCACCAGCCTTGAGTGCAAGCAAGCAAGATCACAAAGCTTGCCAGGTGCTGGTAACTCACGCCTGAAATCCTAGCTACTTAAGAGGCTGAGACCTGAGAATCACTGTTTGAATCCGCATGGGCAGCAAAGTCCTTATCTCCAGTTAACCACCAAAAAGCTGAAGTGGAGCTATGGCTCAAGTGGTACAGCACTATGCTTGAGCAAAACACACAAAAAATTTCAGTGGGCTGGGAAGGTGAATCAGTGGTAGAGCGCTTGCCTTGCATGCATGAGGCCCTGGGTTTGATTCCTCAGCACCACATAAGCAGAAAAAGGCAGAAGTGGTGCTGTGGCTCAAGTGGTAGAGCACTTGTCTTGAGCTGAAGAGCTGAGGGACAGTCCCCAGGCTGAGAGTTCAGGACCCACAACCAGGGCAGGGGGGTGGGGGTGGGTGGAATCAAGCCTCAGAAAAGAAAGGAAGGAAGGAAGGAAGGAAGGAAAGAAAGAGGTATGGGCTGAAGGTAGCTCAGTGGTAATACACTTTCTGATATTCTTGGACCCGGGGTTTTCCTCATTCTCTAGTATGCACCATAGGCCTCAGTTTCCTTACCTCTGACTTGAGCTGTGCGAGAAAGTGCCCAGCTTACAGACAGCACCCACTGATACCTGTTCCCATCCTGTCGCCAGGATCCTCACTCTGAGTACTTAGCCTGGCATGCTAAAGAACTTCGTGCCCTGCTGAGCAGTGCTGGGCTGGCCCTGTTCTCCTGGCCTCAGGTCTCCCAGACGTGTGCCAGATGGACAGTCTATTGGAGCTCAGGATGGTAAATGCCCATCTTGGGCAGGGAGCAGGACATCTTACTTTCTCCCCTGTCTACTCACTGGAACCTAAGGGCTGGGAGTGAAGTCCAGGATACAAATGATAGGAGCTTGGGGATGGTGTGAGGAATTATTTCCCCAGCAGATCTCTGCCATCTCAATGCCAAGCAGAGCGCGAGGGTGCGTTCCTAGGGCCTGGGCCCTGCCCACTGCTGCTCTTGGCTTTGAAGAGGGACAGGGCTAAAGGCCTAGGGCTGGCTCCCCAGGCTGACATGAATGAAGTGTCTCCCTCCACTTAGCTGGGCCTGCCATTCATTTCTCTTGAGGTAGCTGGAGTGTTAAGTTCTCACCAGGCCCCCAGCTCATGCATTCCTGGGTGCCCCCCTCTCCCAAGGTAAGTGGGGAAGTCACCTCACTGATGCCTGCCCATCTGCCCCTCAAAATCACAGGAGCCCAAAGAGAAGTTAGGGTATCACAGTCTTCTGTGTCTGAAAGGCCAGCCCCAAACAAGATCAGGGCGCACGGTCTCCAGGCATGCAGAGATGATCCAAGATGGAATTGGGATGGCATTTCGGAAATGACTGGGCCACTCCTTTGCCATACAGTGGGGAAACCGAGGCCCAAAGAGGAGCAACACACAAACCTTAGAGCTCGCAAGACCCACCTCCTTAGAGAAGCAGGGATTTTATTTTATTCTCAGAATACTGTGGGACCCTCAGCTGCTTACCTACAGGGTGTCTGTAGTTCCTGGAAAACCTATTTGCTGCCAGAAATCAGCTCAGGTAGAGTGGGGTAGCTGTAGTGTGTGTGTGTGCACGTGTGTGTGTGTGTGTGTACATGTGCGCATGTGCGCAGATACTGTGGTTTTAACTCAGGGCCTAGATGCTCTTCTTAGATTTCTTGCTCAAGGCTGGTGCTCTATCACTTGAGCACACCTCCACTTCCACCTTTTTGGTGGCTCTTTGGAGATATAAAGTCTCATGAACTTTCTTGCCAGGCTGGCTCAGAATTGAGATCCTCAGATCTCAGCTTCTTTAATAACTAGGATTACAAATGTGAGCCACCAGCACAGCTTTTCTTTCTTTCTTTCTTTCTTTCTTTCTTTCTTTCTTTCTTTCTTTCTTTCTTTCTTTCTTTCTTTCTTTCTTTCTTTTTCTTTCTTTCTCTCTCTCTCTCTCTCTTTCTTTCTTTCTTTCTTTCTTTCTTTCTTTCTTTCTTTCTTTCTTTCTTTCTTTCTTTCTTTCTTTCTTTCTTTCTTTCTTTCTTTCTTTCTTTCTTTCTTTCTTTCTTTCTTTCTTTCTTTCTTTGTTCAGAGATGGGATCTTAACTATGTTGCCTAGGCTGGTCCTGAGCACCTCCTGTCTCAGACTCCCTAGTAGTTGAACTCCAGTATACACCATCATACCCAGATGCTACAGCTCCAGACAGATTAAGAGGTAGCCTAGCCTGTGTGCTTACCTCTCCTGCTGGTATTTCAGTGCTTATTTATATCCGATGTGGTTCATGTCTGCACCTCAGATCCATGCACATCTTGTTTTTTGCTTTGCATGGATGTCTAGGGATTGGGGAGGAGAAATAAAAAAAAGGAGGTATCAGCCGGGCGCTGGTGGCTCACACCTGTAATCCTAGCTACTCAGGAGGCTGAGATCTGAGGATCGCGGTTCAAAGCCAGCCCGGGCAGGAGAGACCGTGAGACTCCTATCTCCAATAAACCACCAGAAAACCGGAAGTGGCGCTGTAGCTCAAGTGGTAGAGCGCTCGCCTTGAGCTGAAGAGCTGAGGGACAGCGCCCAGGCCCAGAGTTCAAGCCCCACGACCGACAAAAAAAAAAAAAAAAAGGAGGTGTCTTCCAATGCCCCCATTGTGTGCTAACTCTCTGGAGGATAAACTGACCCAGAGCAAGTATTTGCACACAGTTGCAAACCTTTTTTTTTTTTTTTTTTTTTTTTTGCAAACCTTTTTTTAGGTCAGTCATGGTGCTTGAACTCAGGACCTGGCACTGTCCCTGAGCTTTTTTTTTTTTTTTTTTTTTGGTCGGTCGTGGGGCCTGAACTCAGGACCTGGGTGCTGTCCCTCACCTCTTCAGCTCAAGGCTAGCACTCTACCACTTGAGCCACAGCGCCTCTTCCAGCTTTTTTCTTTTTGCTTATGTGGTGCTGAGGAATCAAACCCAGGGCCTCAAGCATGCAAGGCAAGCGCTCTACCACTGAGCCATCTTCCCAGCCCTGTCCCTGAGCTTTTATGCTTAAGACTAGCGCATTCTGCCACTTTGAACTACAGCACCACTTCTGCTTTTTGGGTGATTAATTGGAGATAAGAGTCTCCCAGGGACTTTTTTGCCCTGGCTGGCTTCAAACCACTGTCTTCAACCTCCTGAGTAGCTAGGATTACAGGTATGAATCACTTTTTGTGTTATTGGTCATGGGGCTTGAATTCAAGGCCTGGGCACTGTCCCTGAGCTCTTTTGCTCAAGGTTAGCACTCTACCACTTTGAGCCTCAGGACCACTTCCAATTTTCTGGTGGTTCATTGGAGATAATAAGAGTCTCAGGAACTTTGGTGCATGAGCTGGCTTGAAACTTCAGTCCTCTGATCTCAGCCTTCTAATAGCTAGGATTATAGGTGTGAGCCACAAGCACCCGGCTAGTTGCAAATTTTGGTCCCACGGTTGTCCCAATCCCCAGCAACCTGACTTACCTGTGCTCGCTTTCCACCTGCCCTGCAGACGCCAGCATGTCTCCAGATGCCAGCAAGCCAAGCCACTGGTGCAGCGTGGCGTACTGGGAGCACCGGACGCGGGTGGGCCGTCTCTACGCCGTGTGTGAGCAGGCCGTGAGCATCTTCTACGACCTACCTCAGGGCAGCGGCTTCTGTCTGGGCCAGCTCAACCTGGAGCAGCGCAGCGAGGCCGTGCGCCGCACCCGCAGCAAGATCGGCTTCGGCATCGTGCTCAGCAAAGAGCCCGATGGTGTGTGGGCTTACAATCGGGGCGAGCACCCCATCTTTGTCAACTCCCCAACATTGGATGCACCCGGAGGCCGCACCCTGGTTGTGCGCAAGGTACCGCCAGGCTATTCCATCAAGGTGTTTGACTTTGAGCGCTCCGGGGTGCTGCGCGCTGAGTTCGAGTCCACTGATGGCCCCTATGACCCCCACAGTGCCCGTATCAGCTTCGCCAAGGGCTGGGGACCCTGCTACTCAAGACAGTTCATCACCTCGTGTCCCTGCTGGCTGGAAGTCCTTCTCCACAATCACAGATAGAGCGAGCTGCCTGCCGCCACCACCACCACCGCCACCACCACCACCGTCCCCCAACTTCCAGACCCAGGGGTGCCCCATGGACGAACCCCTCACCCCTACCCCATATCATCTACCTAGATTTAATATAAAGTTTTATATATTATATGGAAAGATATATTATACTTGTAATTATGGAGTCATTTTTACAATGTAATTATTTATGTATGGTGCAATGTGTATATATGGACAAAACCAGAAAGACGCACTTTGGCTTATCATTCTCTCAATACAGATATATTTTCTTTCTTTTCTTCCTTCGTTGTCTTCGTTTTGTTTGTTTAAGAAAGGGATACACCAGCCGGGTGCCAGTGGCTCATGCCTGTAATCCTAGCTACTCAGGAGGCTGAGATCTGAGGATTGCAGTTCAAAGCCAACCTGGGCAAGAAAGTCCATGAGACTCCTATCTCCAATAAACCACCAGAAAAATGGAAGTGGCCCTGTGGCTCAACTGGGTAGAGCACTCGCCTTGAGCTGAATAGCTGAGGGACAGCGCCCAGGCCCAGAGTTCAAGCTCCACAACTGACCCCCCCCCCAAAAAAAAAAAAAAAAAAAAACTAATGCCAGTCACTCACTCATTGGGGATAAAGTATTCTCATTATAGTGTTTTTGTTTTTGTTTTCCAAACTCCTCTTTTCACATAGAAGAGCATTTGAGTGATTTGGTGGGCCTCACCTGACCCATCCAGGACTCTGCAACTTGACTTCAATATTTATTGAGAGGGAAACAAACGCGAAGGCCCCAGGTTCAAGTTCAGATCCTCAGATCTCAGCCTCCTGAGTAGCAGGGATTATGGACATGAGCCACCTGTGCCCTGCTTGGCTTCAGGGATGCTGTGTCTGGAGAAACTCCATGGAAAAGGAAACAGGGCCTTCTGCCCGTAGCCAGCTATGGGCTCAGAGTAGATCCCTAAGACCCAGCAGGCCTGTGATAACTACAGGCCTATACACCGCCAGACCAGACCTTCACAAGGGATGGTAGTCACAGGCCCTCCCAATGCCTGATGTACAGGGATTGTGGGAGTTGAGGGATGCTATGAGTGATGTTTGTTTTAAGCTGCTTGGTGTGTGGATCGTTTATTACACAGAGATGCTACACAGGACTTTCTAGAGCAAGCACTGCATGTTGATATAAATCTCTCAAGAAAGCACCCATGCCATGTATCATTCTTCTTTGCTATTTAGCTAATGAGTTCCCCCACCCTCCCTTAAAAAAGAAAAAAGGATATTCTAGCTGGGTGCTGGTAGGTCACCCCTGTAATCCTAGCTACTCAGGAGGCTGAGATCTGAGGATATCTCAGTTCAAAGCCAGCCTAGGCAGGAAAAGCCATAAGACTCTTATCTTCAATTACTCACAGAGAAAGCTGAAAGTGGTGCTATGGCTCAAGCAGTAGCACTAGCCTTGAAGAAAAGGAGCTTAGGGACAGTGCCCAGGCCCAAAGTTCAAGGCCCAGGACTGGCAAAAAAAAAATTCTTTTAATCTAGAGAAAACACTGGTCTAACAATATGGCTTTATTCCTGCAATTAGCTAGAGCCTCTAAACCGCCATTTGTCATTCATCCTCCCAGAAGCCCGACCCTGTTCCTAAAGTTGAATACTCTGCCCTTTGCTTAGGGTCACACCTGTAACCCTAGCTACTCAGGAGGCTGAGGTATGAGGATTGTGGTTCAAAGCCAGCCCAAGCAGGAAAGTCCATGAGACTCTTATCTCAGGGAACCAACAAAAAACCAGAAATAGAAGTAGAGCTGGGGCTCAAGTGGTGAGGCTCTAGCCTTGAGAAAAATAGCTCAGAGACACTGAGACACAGGGCTCTGAGTTCAAGCTCTCCTGCTGGCACAAGAGGAGGAGTAGGAGGTGGTGGTGGTGGTGGTGGTGGTGGCTAGCAGGAAGGAGATATTTCCCAAACAAGGTCATAGGTCCTTGCAGAGTGGTGGGTGGCTCTAGAGACAGGTAGACAGGTAGGTTGGGCTTCCTGTCACCAAACCCAAATTTGGATAGGGGGAAAAGGGGTCCTGGAGTTGACTAGGTTTGACAGGATGTTAATCTCCACATTTTCCTCTCCATCCACACCCCATCCCCATCCTTGGTTCCCCATTACCTATCTCTGTGTATGTACATACACCCAAACACCCAAGCAAGTATTGGGATTTGAACTCAGGCCCTCATGTTCTCATGTGTGTTTTTCACTCTAGGCTAATGACTTTCCACTTGAACCTCAGCTCCACTTCTGGTTTTTTGCTGGTTAATTGGAGGTAAGAGTCTCACAGAGGTTCCTACTTGGGGATCCTTTGAAGCTCTGTCCTTAGATCTCAGCTTCCTGAGTAGCTAGGATTTCAGGAGTAAGCAACTGGCACCTGGTTTTCCTTGACTTTTATTTTTATTTTTTTTCCTGTTGGTCGAGGGGCTTGTACTCTGAGCCTGGGCAATGTCCCTGAGCTCTTTTGCTCAAGGCTAGCACTCTACCACTTTGAGCCACTGCCATTTAACCAGCTGTGTGACTTGGGCAAGTTACTTAATTACTCAGAACTGTCATGCATTAAAAACTTTGTGTGTGTGTGTGTGTGTGTGTGTGTGTGTGTGTGTGTGTGTGTGTGTGTGTTACTTAATTACTCAGAACTGTCATGCATTAAAAACTTTGTGTGTGTGTGTGTGTGTGTGTGTGTGTGTGTGTGTGTGTAGCCGTATTGGGGCTTGAACTCAGGACCTCATACTCTTGCTTGGATTTTTTCCTCAAGGCTGATACTCTGCCATTTCAGCCACAACTCCACTCACGTTTTTTGCTGGTTAACTGGAGATGAAAGTCTCAATGGGCTTTTCTGCCTGGGCTGGCTTTGAACTGCAATCTTCAGATCTCAGCCTCCTGAGTAGCTAGGATTACAAGGCCTGAGCCACCAGCACCTGGCAAAGCTCTTTTTTTGTGGTAGCCCAACAAGGTGAGAAAGATTTGGTTTAGGGACCAGCAATTTTCTGAAGGCTCAAATTTGGCAGATTTGAGTAAATGAACTTCAGTTAGAGAAAGCAAGTGGACTATCTCCAGTGACATCTCATGGATGCCTGTCCCTCCAGACAGACTCAGGTGACAGTGGTCTCACACTGGTCTGCAGTCTCCTTAACACACACACACACACACACCAGCTCACCATCCCAACTCTTAACCACCATGCTGGACGCTAGTAGCTCACACTTGTAATCCTAGCTACTCAAGACTGAGAGCTAAGGCTCATGGTTCAAAGCCAGTTTGGACAGGAAAGTCTGTGAGACTCTTATCTCTAATGAACCAGCAAAAAAGCTGCAAGTGGCGCTGTGGATCAAGTGGTCGAGCACTAGTCTTGAGTGAAAAGATCTAAGAGACAATGACCAGGCCCCAAGTTCAAGTCCCAGTACGAGCACAAAACAAGAAATCAAGCCACCGTGATCCCTCATGTCCCACATGTGCTCATGGCCCTGGGCCAGCCCAGTGCCGGGCACAGAGGACAGACTCCCGGATGTTTGTGGAAAAAAGGGTCACAGAGGTAATGGTTGTGGGCGAGTTGTATAAACTCTAAGGAACGGTGCAGGCATCCAGAGGGTGTATTTATTAGTGTCATGGATCACCCTGACAGCCCCCAGCTGGTTTCTCCAGGCTCCTGGGAACACTCAACCCTCCCCCAGATTCAGGGACTCTGTGGCCTTATTCTCCTCACTCGGTGGGGGGGGGGGGATAAAGAGGAGGAGGGGAAGGTGCAGGAAGTCCATTGGATGGTTTAGAACACAGGTTCTGCTGACCACTGGTGGCTCATGCCTGAAATCCCAGCTACTCAAGAGAATAAGATCTGCGGATTACAGTTCAAAGCCAGCCCAGGCAAGAAGATCCTTGAGAGTTTTATGTCTCAACCACCAAACACTTGGAAGTGGAACAGTGGCTCAAGTGGTAGAGCACTATTTTTTTTTTTTTTTTGTCAGTCGTGGGGCTTGAACTCTGGGCCTGGGTGCTGTCCCTCAGCTCTTCAGCTCAAGACCAGCGCACTACCACTTGAGCCACAGCGCCACTTCCGGTTTTCTAGTGGTTTATTGGAGATAAGAGTCTCATGGACTTTCCTGACGGGGCTGGCTTTGAACCATGATCCTCACATCTCAGCCTCCTGAGTAGCTAGGATTACAGGCATGAGCCACCAGTACTCAGCTCCCTATTGGGTTCTTACTACATCAGTTTGAGTCATAATTTTAGCAGATCAATCTAGATCAATTATTGTCATCAGTTCACCTGTCTGGAAAAATCAAGAGACTACAGAGTCCTTGTACTGAGACCACACAGCATTAAAGGATATGGTAAAAGCTGGTCACTGGTGACTCAAAACTGTAATCCTAGCTACTCTGGAGGCTGATGAGTACCCATTTCCAAGCCCTGAGTTCCAGCCCTATATCTGAGGGGGGAAGGATGGGGGGGAGAATATAGTAGAAGTTGGAGACATGGCTCAAGTGGTAGAGAGCCAGCCAGTGAAAATACCATACTGAGTTCAAGTCCTGGTCTCAAAACAAACACAAACAAACAAAAAACCAAACTAATAAATATAGTCGGGGATGGGAGGAAGAACAGGTGTCCAGATGAAGGTGACCTGCTTTCAAAAGTTGCCACTGCTAGGCAGTGTTGGCTCACGCCTGTAAACCTAGCTACTCAAGAGACTGAGATCTGAGGATCATAGTTCAAAGCCAGCCCAGGCAGGAAAGTCCGTGAAACTCTTATCTCCAATAAACCACCAGAAAACCGGAAGTGGCACTGTGGCTCAAGTGGTACAGTGCTAGCCTTGAGCTGAATAGCTGAGGGACAGCACCCAGTCCCAGAGTTCTAGCCCTATGACCGAAAAATAAAAAGTTGCCACTGTCTTCCAATCTGGCCCAACTTAGCTTGTGTGTATAAATCCCATGTTCCCTTACCAGAAAGCGGTGTGTGGCTGCTGTGTCCACATAGCCCTACATCAAAAGTATCAAGCATGATGGCTCTCTATGCTAGGGCTTTGGGTAGACAGCTAGGTCAAGCCCTGAGGAACCACCATGCTTGTTGCTCCCCTGGAGACAGGCTGTCAATCACCATCTTATCGGTGGTAGGCGGGAAGGCAGGCTCAGCCAATGGGACTTGAGGATGACACAGAGTGGGGGAAGGGAAAGGACCCTACCCTCCAGGCCACCACAAGCAAGCTATTGCTGGCATGGCTTCTTACCTCTCACTGACTGGCAAGGAATGAATGGCTGTCCGTGCCTGAGATTCTCCTGATGGGAAAAGCCACACTGAGAGAAGTGTGGACACCTTTGCATCCCCAAATCCCTTGTAGCCCTTTGAGCTACAAGAGCTACAATTGGTTGTGACGTGGCTCAGTGACAGAGCATTTGCCTAGTATAAATAAGGCCCTGGGTTCAATACCCAGTACCATTAAATCCGTTAATAATTAAATAAAGGCCTCAAGTACCAGATGATCAATCTTGTTCTTAGCCTAGGGATGTAGACTAAGCCACCAACCTTGTTAAATTGTTTGAATGGAGATTCTCAGATCTCAGCCTCCTAAGCAGCTAGGATTACAGGCATGAGCCACCAGCACACAGCTTCTATTGATTTTATTTATTTTTGTTTTTATTTCATTGACAGTTCTGGGACTTGAACTCAGGGCCTGCACACAGTCCCTGAGCTTTTTTGCTCAAGGCTAGCACTCTACCTGAGTCACAGCTCTCCTTCCAGCTTTTTGGTGGTTAATTGAGAAAAGAGTCTCAGGGACTTTCCTGCCCAGACTTTGAAACACGATCCTCAGATCTCAGCCTCCTGAGTAGCTAGGATTACAGGTGTAAGCCATGGGTGCCTGACTTGCATGCGATGGTTTTGAAGTGTGCTCATGGACATTTCTGTGCTCCCAAGGGGAGGCTGACATCATGGCAAGTGCTCAGTAGACATAGATTAAAAGTATGACTGGAGTCGGGCGCTGGTGGCTCACGCCTGTAATCCTAGCTACTCAGGAGGCTGAGATCTGAGGATCGCGGTTCAAAGCCAGCCCAGGCAGGAGAGACCGTGAGACTCCTATCTCCAATAAATCACCAGAAAACCAGAAGTGGCGCTGTAGCTCAAGTGGTAGAGCGCTCGCCTTGAGCTGAAGAGCTGAGGGACAGTGCCCAGGCCCAGAGTTCAAGCCCCACGACCGACCAAAAAAAAAAAAAAAAAGTATGACTGGGCTGGGCGCTGGTGGCTCACACCTGTAATCCTCGCTACTCAGGAGGCTGAGATCTGAGGATTGTGGTTCAAAGCCAGCCTGGGCAGGAAAGTCTGTAAGACTCTTATCTCCAATAAACCACTAGAAAACCGGAAGTGGCGCTGTGATTCAAGTGGTAGAGCACTGGCCTTGAGCTGAAGAGCACAGGGACTGTGTGCAAGCCCAGAGTTCAAGTCCCACGACCAACCAAAAAAAAAAAGTATGACTGGCTAATCCCAGCATAGGTTTGAGGCCAGCCCTATGGGAAAAGTACAACAGCTGAAAAATAACTAAAGTAAAAACATTAATTCAGCTGGGCACTGGTGACTCATACCAGTCATCCGAGCTACTTAAGAGGCTAAGATCTGAAGATCACAGTTCAAAGCCAGCCTGGACAGAAAAATCTATAAGACTTATCTCCAATTAAACCTCCCCCCTGCCACACACACACACACACACACACACACACACAGAGCTGTGGTGGCCTTGCACAAGTCACAGCCCTCCAGGGCTCAGATCTCATTCAAACTGGATTTCAGCCTTAGCTGTGCAGTGATATTTCCGTCTTCTACCTGGGCTTCCTGGCCTGAGGCAGGGATGCTGGATTGGACCATCTCTTCCATCTCACCATCCCTGAGTGTGCTTCCTGTCCCTGGCTGTCCCCTCCCCCACTCCTGGCCTTCACTACTCTGAGCTTGGGTGGACAGCCCACAAAGGCTCTGGGGCCAAAGCAGATGCCTGCTGCTATGCCAGGGACTGCCCCATGGCCCTCTGTAAAGGGACCCTTTCAGTGCGTCCTTTGCAGCACATATACTACAATTGGAACAATACAGACAAGATTAGCACGGCCCCTGAGCAAGGATGACACGCAAATTCGCGAAGCGTTCCAAAATGTTTTTTTTTTTTAAGGGACCCTTTCAGCACACATAAGTGCCACACTCAGCCATCTTTGTCCCACAGCCCCTGGCAAAGGCCCTCCCACCCCAGCAGCAGACAGGGAAGTGACTCAGTCCCCCACAGCCCCCTCCTCAGACCCACACACCACAGGCCTGCTTTGGAAAAAGAGTGGTTTTCATTTCTCTCTTTCTTTCTTTCTTTCTCTCTCTCTTTTCCCCTCTCAAGAACTCTTAACCAGATCTACCCCTGGGCTGTCTCAGGGCCTCCAGGGTCAGGGCTGGAGGCCTTTGTCCAGCCCCTTCTCCATCCTGTCCTAGTGGAGGGTCTGGCCATTAGGACAGGCTGTGTGGCCCTACTGTGTGTGGGGGTAGAGATGGGCCCCCGGAGGCCCCTGCTGGCCCCCTATTATATTGGCTTCTATTAAATTGAAACACATAGCACATCTATTACACAATAAACCACAGCTATTTCATGGATCAAATTAAGTTTTATTTGGGCAAATTACAACCTTTCCTACAGTCGTGCCTTTGTGAGGCCGTTCCTTTTTAATAAAAGCAAGCATTTCTGAGACTGGTCCTCCTGGGCCAAAACTCGATGGCAGATTGGTGGTGGTGGTGGGGGGACTCAGCCAGGGCTGGCTGCTGTGTGTGTGTGTGTGTGTGTGAGAGAGAGAGAGAGAGAGAGGGAGAGAGAGAGAGAGAGAGAGAGAGAGAGAGAGAGAGAGAGAGAGAGAGAGAGCACGCACAGAATCCTTGGGGCCTCTCCTGGGATGGAACTGGTCTTCTCCTCCCCCTGCCTCCTTATCCTGACATTGCCAGAGAAGTCTGCAGAAAAGTTCTCATTACACAAGAAGTGAGCCACAGAGGCAGCAGGAAGGCATTTCCCGGAATCCGGGAGGAAGCATGACTCACTGACCTATGTTGTTCACCTTGGCTGGGCCCAGGAGGCCTGGAGTGCAGGGCCAGCCTTCAGGGCTAACGCCAGACCAGTCCTCACAGTCACGCCTGCTGTCCAGGCTGACGCAGGCTGCAGGAATGCAAACAAAGCTGGGTGGAGGGAGCCTTACTGAGGCTAGGGCACTGGGCCAGGGAGGAGGCAGCAAGCTTGCCAGAGAGGCCTGTAGAAGGGTCGTGGGGCTCAGAGAAGCCCCTTTTTGGTATCCTTGGAGCTCTGGCTGCTAGAATGGCTCCTATATCTTGGAGTAATCTGGCCTGGCTTGCCAGCTCTGGCCTCAGGCTGGAGTTGAGTCAGGGGTCGCTGAGATCAGAGCTTTGCAACATGGTCTGAACCACGGCTATGAGCAGCAGCAGCAGCAGCAGTGGCTGGCTGCTGGTTAGAAATGTGGATTTGCAATCTGAGTGCTGGCGTTTCAAGTCTGTAACCGTAGCTACTCAAGAGGCTGAAATCCGAGGATCATGGTTCAAAGCCAGCCCAGGTAAATCCAAGAGACTCTTCCAATTAACCAGCAAAAGGCCAGAAGTGAAGGTGTGGTTCAAATGGTAGAGCATCAGCCTTGAGTAAAAAAGCTAAGGGCCAGGTCTTGAGTTCAAGTCTCATCACACACACACACACACACACACACACACACACACACACACACACACACACACACACACACACACACACACACACACACACACACACACACACACACACACACACACACACACACACCCCTAAAGTACATATTCTCCAGTTCCCATCAGAGACCTGCTTCATGGGAATCCTATGGGCTGGGAACACAGCTCTAAGGCCAAGCACTTGTCTGAAACTAGCAGCATGTGTTTTAACAAGCCCTGAGTGATGCTGATAAACACTTGAGTTTGAGGCCCAATGTTTAATAATCGGGAAGTCAGCTTCAAGCCCACAGCTGCTGGTTATGCATTGAACACACAAAGACTTCCTGCACGCCAGGTACTCAGCTGCCTGCTTCTTCTGCACAATCTCAGTCTTCAAGTCAGCTTCCATGATTTAAGATCTACTCATAGCTTGGCATTCTGGGGCAACAGAGATGTTGAGTAGGCTTGACTTGTAGATTTTGTTCTGAATTTATTTTTTTTTTGGGGGGGGGTCCGGTCATGGGGCCCGAACTCTGGGCCTGGGCGCTGTCCCTCAGCATTTCAGCTCAAGGCTAGCGCTCTACCACTTGAGCCACAGCGCCACTTCCGGCTTTTTTCTTTTTGCTTATGTGGTGCTGAGGAATCAAACCCAGGGCCTCATGCATGCAAGGCAAGCGCTCTACCACTGAGCCACCTTCCCATCCCCTCTGAATTTATTTTTTATTTTTATTTATTTAATTTTTGGTTGTCCTGGGGCTTGAACTTGGGGCCTGGGTACTGTTCTTTTGCTCAAGGCTAGTGCTCTACCACTTTGAGCCATAGTGCCATTTCCAGCTTTTTAGGAGTGGTTTACTGGAGATAAGTCTCACAGACTTTCTTGCCTGGACCGGCTTCCAACTGTGATCCTCAGATCTCAGCCTCCTGAGTAGTTAGGATTATAAGCATGAGCCACCAGTGCCAGGCAGCAAGTTTTGTGTTATTGTTGTTAACCTGAACTCTGGGCCTGTGCAACTGTCCCTCAGCTCTTCAGCTCAAGGCTAGCGCCTTGAGCACAGCGCCACTTCTGGCTTTATCTGCTTACCTGGTGCTGAGGAATTGAACCCAGGACCTCATGCAAGCACTCTACCACTGAGCTATCTATCCAACTCGCCAGGCAGCAATTGTTTTAGATAGGGTCTCAATATTGTAGTCTGGTCTAAATTTTAGCCTTCTACCTCATGAATGCTGGGATTATAGACATGTACACCACACCTGGCTCCTACTGGTAGATTTAGCCTGTGTTGGCTAAAACTGCTTTGTATGCTTGATTGATCTTTCCCTAAGTAACTTTTCTTAAAATGACCTTTCATAGGCTGCCATCTTACAGGTGACTGGGGTGGACAGAGCTCTCAGAAGTTGGGAATAGGGCCTAGGAAGGTGGCTCAATGCTATGCAGAATGTTTGCCTTGCATGCATGAGGCCCTGGGTTCGATTCCTCAGCACCACAGAAACAGAAGAAGCCAGAAGTAGCACTGTGCCTCAAGTGGTAGAGCGCTAACCTTGAGCTGAAGAGCTGAGGGACAGCGCCCAGGACCAGAGTTCAGGTCCCAGGACTAGCCAATAAAAAATAAAAAAATAAAAAAAATAACCCCAAGCTGGGTGCAGGTGGCTCATGCCTGTAATCCTAGCTACTCCGGAGGCTGAGATCATGGTTCAAAGCCAGTCCAGAAAGTTCATGAGACTCTTATCTCCAATAAACAACTTAGAAAACTGGAAGTAGCACTGTGGTTCAAGTGGTAGAGTGCTAGCCTTGAGCTGAAGAGCTCAGGAACAGTGCTCAGGCCCACAGTTCAAGACCAATGACTGACAAAAAAAAAAAAAAATTGGGAATAGCTAGGCACTGGTGGCTCACACCTGTAATCCTAGTTACTCAGGAGGCTAAGATCTGAGGATCGAGCTTCAAAGCCAGCCTAGGCAGCAAAGTCCCTGTGAGACTCTTATCTCCAATTAACCACCATAAAACTGAAATGAAGCTATGGCTCAAAGTGGTAGAGCACTAGCCTTGAGCAAAAGAGCTCAACGACAGTGCCCAGGCCCTGAGTTCAAGCCCCACAACTGACAGAGGGGGGAAAAAAAGGAGAAAACTGGGAGTAAACTGGGTGCTGGTGTCTTGTCAATCCAAGCTACTCAAGAGGCTGAGATCTGATGATTCCAGTTTGGAGCCCATTCAGGCACAAAAATCCATGAGACTCTTAGTTCCAATTAATTAAGAAGGAGGAGGAGGAGGAAGATGAAGAGGAGGTAAGGGTAGTGGCAGCTGGAGAGACAGAATGTAGAGCTGTGGTTTAAGTAGTGGTTCAAGCACTAGTCTTGAGTTTGAAAAAGGGTCCCCATAGCCGGATGCCAGTGGCTCATGCCTGTAATCCTAACTACTCAGGAGGCTGAGATCTGAGGATCATGGTTCAAAGCTATCCTGGGCAGAAAGTCCATAAAACCCTTATCTCCAATAAACTACCAGAAAACCGGAAGTGGTGCTGTGGCTCAAGTGACAGAGCGCTCACCTTGAGCTGAAGAGCTGAGGGACAGCGCCCAGGCCCAGAGTTCAAGCACCACAACTGACAAAAAAAAAAAAAAGAAAGAAAGAAAAGAAAAGAAAAAAAAGAAAGAAAGAAAACGGGTCCCCAGGTCCTTTAAAAAGGAAGCTGGAGGGCTGGGAAGGTGGCTCAGTGGTAGAGCGCTTGCCTTGCAAGCCTGAGGCCCACATAAGCAAAAAGAAAAAAGCCAGAAGTGGCCCTCTGGCTCAAGTGGTAGAGCGCTAGCCTTGAGCTGAAGAGCTGAGGGACAGCGCCCAGGCCCAGAGTTCAGGCCCCACGACCGGACCCCCCCCAAAAAAAATAAAATAAAATAAAATAAAAAGGAAGCTGGGGGCTGAGAATGTGGCTTAGTGCTTACCTTGCATGCACAGAAAAAGCTGGAAGTGGCACTGTGGTTCAAGTGGTAGAGTGCTAGACTTGAGCAAAAGAAGCTCAGGGACGGTGCCCAGGCCCTGAGTTCAAGCCCAGGACTGGCAAAAGAAAAGAAAAGGACAAAAAAAAAAAAAAAAAAAGGAATCAGGGATGGAGGGAAAGAAAGAGAAAGAGAGAATACACAAAAAGCAGGAGGCCCAAGCCCTGTATAGCCTTATCTCTCAAACTTGGTCCTTGGGCTAGTTACACCAATAATAGTTGCAAGCTTGTTAAATGTAGACTCTTGGGCCCTACCCCAGATTTACAGACTCTGGATCTCAATCTGGATATCAATCTGCATGATTTCATCCATACTTCCCACCTTCTTCCCCCCTCCCCCCGCCCCACTATAGACCTTTCTTATTGTAGATATGGCCTCCATAGTGTGCACACTCAAATTAAAAAAGAATAAAGTAGCTAGGTGGCATTGGTGGCTCACACCAGTAATCCTAGCTACTCAGGAGGCTGAGATCTGAGGATCATGGTTTGAAGCCAGCCTGGGCAGCAAAGTCTATGAAACACTTATCTCCAAGTAACCAGCAAAAAGTCAGAGGTAGAGTTATGGCCTACATAGTAGAGTGCTAGCTTTGAGCAAAACAGCTCAGGAACAGCGCCCAATCCCTGAGTTCAAGCTCTGGACCAAGAAAATAATAATAATGATGATGATGATGATGTAGCTTGTGGCTCATGCATGTAATGCCAGCACACACACACACACACACACACACAGAGGTGACCACCACAGTGCAGCGGAGGGGGGGGCAGGGGTTGAGCTGCTCCTTGCACCGGGTGCCAATGCTCTGCAGGCCGAGCTGGGCCCAGCCAGGCCAGAAAAGGATGCACGCGGGTGGCTGCAGCACACACAGAGTGGGTTTGCAGAGGGTCTGCTGCATCCCAGCGCCCTCCTGCCCCTCATGGCCCTGCCCACCGCCCTGCGCGGGCAGCCGGGGGCTGGTGCGCCCCTCTCTGCAGGGCTGGGGCTGATGCACTGAGATTTGGGCTGCTCCCAGGTTCCTGGCCATGGGGTACCCTATGCGATCGCGCCTGTCTGTCACCAAGGGCTCCCGGCGCCTCATGGTGCACACATGGCATTGCTCATCTGCCCTGGGCAACGACCCCCAGAGAAAGGTGCCCAAAGCCGGGCGCTGGTGGCTCACACCTGTAATCCTAGCTACTCAGGAGACTGAGATCTGAGGATCACGGTTCAAAGCCAGCCCGGGCAGGAGAGACTGTGAGACTCCTATCTCCAATAAACCACCAGAAAACCGGAAGTGGCGCTGTAGCTCAAGTGGTAGAGCGCTCGCCTTGAGCTGAAGAGCTGAGAGACAGCGCCCAGGCCCAGAGTTCAAGTCCCACGACCGACAAAAAAAAAAAAAAGAAAGGTACCCAAGCCCTGAGTTCCTGCTGTCCCTTATTTTGAAGCTGTGCTGTCCACCTTTGAGAAGAAGATACCAGACGGGAAAAGCCAGGGATGAGGAAATCCCACTGAAAATCAGTTGACTCTAGGTCATCGGACCCAACCACAGCTGATGGTATCCTGTAGGTTGTTGGAGCTCCAGACCTTTGGCACCAAAAGCTTCCTGCCATTCCAGCTTACCATGAAGCTGCCTTCCATCAAGGTGGAGGATAAGCAGATGGTGGAGATCAGGGAATTATAATCTGCCTGTTGAGAGCGGGGCATGCCAGCCTCTGTCACCTGAAGCAAAGGCTGGGCCTGCATCAGTCAAGAGAGCCCTATCTCATTGCTTGTTTTGTCCTGAGCTTCCTCTTGTCCTGGACCAGCTTACCTCTACTGTGCAGATCCTTCCAGATGGCCTGGGGAAGACAGCCCCCGTCAAAGCAGCCAAGGGATGAAGGCAATCCCGTGGACCACAAGGCGAAATTGAAGTCTGGACTACAAAAGGAGATGGCTGTCCAGTGGAAGCGCAGACAGCAGGAGCTGCAGACTCTCAGCCAGGCAGGGAAGGCCATGGAGAAGCTGATGGCCAGAGAAAACATTGACATCTATGCCAGCCAAGCCAAGGTGGCCAAGATTGTAGAGATGCTGCAGAATGAGGAAGAGGTAGGAGTGGAGGTGAAGGCCAAGCATGGAAAGGGCTGAGAAAGAGGCCAAGGAGAGAAGTCGTAGGGCCCGCCCCCATCTCCTCAGCACATGGGTGGTTCTGTGCATGCCTGTTAATATCTGCTGGGCCAGATGGTGGAATGATCTGCATGGTGGCTGCCTTGAGGCGGTTCTTTGGAATTAATCAGTAACCTTGATTAAAACCCACATAGGGAAATGAGGAGATAGCCTATGTTCATAGATAGGACCATTCGACATTGTGAGGTTGTGGATTCTTTCCAATCTGTTCTAGGTATTCAATGCAATTCCAACTAGAACTTAATGAATTGTTTCATGGATAATGACCAAATTGTCAAAGAAGAACTGGGGGCTGTGATTATCTCACCTCAAAATCCTGCAGTAAAGCTACAGGAATCCACATCGCGTGATGGAGAAGGAATAAACACGCCAATAAACAAGAGGGCCAGATGACTCATACAAGCATCTTTGACAATTTTCTCAATGGGGAAGAAATTTTTTTGTTTTTTTGTTTTTGACGGTGCTGGAGCAACTGAGCATTCACATGTGAAATAACAAAGTCTAAACACTGACGTTTGTGAAAAAGAACTCAAAATACATCATAAGCTTAAATGTAAAGCACAAAATTACCAAATTTTCAGAAGATAACTCAGAAAACAAATCTAGTACCTTTGAATCAGGCACTGATTCATGAGGGAGACATTGGATAACTAAGACTTCATTAAAATTCACAACTGCTCTGCAAAAAGATACTATTATAAAAAGTGAAAAGCTGCCACAGTCTGGGAGAAAATATTTATAAAACACATGTCTGACAAAGGACTTGTGTTCAAAATATACAACGAGCTCTTTAAGCCCCGTAAGAAGCAATGAACTCAGTTTTTAAGAATGGCTACTGCCGAGCACTGTTGGCTCATGCCTGTAATCTTAGATACTCAGGAGGCTGAAATCTGAGGATCATGGTTCAAAGCCAACCTGGGCAGGAAAGTCCATGAAACTCTTATCTCCAATAAACCACTAGAAAACTGGAAGTGGTGCTGTGTCTCAAGTGGTAGAGTGCTCGCCTTGAGCTGAAGAACTGAGGGACAGTGCCCAGGCCTAGTTCAAGCCCCACAACCGACCCATAAAAAAGAATAGTTACTGCTGGGTGCCAATGGCTCAGGCCTGTCATCCTAGCTACTCAGCAGGCTAACACCTGAAGATCAAGGTTTGAAGCTAGCCTGGCTAAGGAAGAGTATTATGGAATACTCTTCTCTCCAAATAACCACCAAAAAAAAAAAAAAGCTGGAAGAACAGCCGTGGCTCAGGTGGTAGAGCAATAGCCTTGAACAGAAAAGCTCAGGGATAGCATCTAGGATCTGAGTTCAAGTCCCATGATAGGCACAAAAAAAATAAAATAAAATGGCTACTGCTGGAGGTATAGCACTTGCCTAACACACAGGAGGCTTTGAATTCCACCCCTGCTCCCCACCCCTGGACCAAAACAGATCATAACCAAAAAAGAATAGGGCAAAAGATGGAAGTAGACGCTTGACCAAAGAAGATAAGCAATGGAAGGTATGGATAAGAACAGTAAGGGACTAGTAAGGTTAAAGGTCAAGCAGACAGGGCCCAAATGTTCATGTAGAGGTGGGAACTCTTGCTTGTGCCAATGCAAAATAGTTCAGCCATTTGGAAGACACTTTGGCCTATTATTACAACTAAACACATTGGCCATATGAGCTGACCATCATACTCTTAGATATTTGCCCAGTTGAGTAGAAAACTAAGGTCCATACCAAAAAAAGTCATATGTAAATGTTTCATAGAGCAGCTTTATCCATGATTAGCCCAGATGAGTAGTAGTCAAGATGCACTAGAAGAGGTGAATAGGTAAGTAATGGCGTGTCCCATAATGGAATATCATTAAACAGAGGAGTGACGTAACCAGACACTGGTGGCTCACACCTGTAATCCTAGCTACTCAGAAGGCTGAGATCTGAGGACCACGGTTCAAAGCCAGCCCAGGCAGGAAAGTCCATGAGACTCTTATCTCCAGTTAACCATCAAAAAAGCTGGAAGTGGAACTATGACTCAAGAGGTAGAGCAGAGCACCAGCCTTGAGCAAAAAAAGCTCAAGGACAGTGCCCAGAACCTGAGTTCAAGCCTCAGGACCAGTACAAAGAGTGCTAGTGTGTATCAGGAGGCGTACCTCCCATCTGGTGACACTGTCCTGTAGGGCGGGGTGGTAAATATCTACAAAGGCACTGGCCCCATGTTGTCACAAGCTCTTGGCTGCTCCTTGAGGGTCTGCATGGCCCCACCCCAGTCTGGACAAGTCTTGTGGCTTCCTTTATATAGAGAACGCAGACAGCATGTGGTGTCATAGGGAAGAGGGCCTGGTTATCTAATTGGTTGATCCCATCATGGTTGTGGGGGCTTGTCACACAGTGGAGCAACTCCTGCCTGAGGGTCACCTAGGCCTTGGGACACCCTGAGACCTCTGACCTCCACCAGGGTTCACAGCTAGCTAGCCAGGTTGGGCCCTGTGTTTTTTCTCATGGCGGGGAGGGGTGTGGGTCCTCACATCCGGTCTGCATGGAGCACCTGGGAGAAGAAAGTTAAACTGAGAGTTTATACTCTGAGGTTAGAGTCCTGGGACTGAAGACCCCTCTGGGCCAAGTTGCCATCCTGAACACCTCTGTGCCTCAGTTTCCTCAAGTATAAAATGAGGCTAAAGGGTCCACCTGTCTCACAGAGAAGAAATGGGAGATGGTGGTGGGCGTGGGGCTGGTTTATTCTAGCTGAGAGGTGTTAGCTGATCTGGTCTTTGCAAGGTCGACAAGGAAGTGCGTGCATGTGTGTGTGCGTGAGTGTGTGTGTATGCTGGTCCTGCAGCTTGAATTCAGGGCCTGGGTGCTGTCCCTGAGCTTTTCAGCTCAAGGCTAGCAATCTAATCCTTGAGCTACAGCTCTACTTCTGGCTTTTTGGTGGTTTACTAAAGAGTCTCACAGACTTTCCTGTCTGAGCTGGCTTCCAACTTCAATTCTCAGATCTCAGCTTGCTGAGTAGCTAGGATAACAAGTGTGAGCCACTGGTACCCGGCTTTACCTTGCTTTTCTTGTTATAGCTAGTTTGAGTTTTTTCTGTGTACAATACCGTTAGGTGGTTGCTGCTCACAAAGCCTATCACTTCCTCTGCTTAGTTCATTAAACCTCATGATGACTCTGTGAGAGAGGTATTGTAATTCTGCCTGGCCGAGATCGCTGTGGCCCAGAGAGGTTGAGCTGTTTAAGGTAAGTCCTACAGCCAACATGGCATTTGAGTGGCGCTGGCTGAGGCCAGAAGTGTGTGTAACATTCTCTGTACTTACTTGTTGTGCTGGAAGGCGTCTCAGGGAATTCTGGGCCTTCCTCAGAGACAGAATCAATCAATGACTCTTTGTCCATCTTGAGAAGTTTTCAGCACTTGGCCAGGGGCAGCCTCTTGCAGGACCTCTTGCTGGGCCAGGCCTCAGACAAGCCCACCAGTAATAAGGGAGGCAACATCACCAACAACCACCACTCTGAAGTTGGGGGTTATGGCTCTAGAGGAGCCTGGGATACAAGTGGTTTTCCCCTGGATTCTCAGGTAAAGTCATTCTCCTGGTAGCTTCACTCTTAGATGGTCACTGTCACGGTCATGTGTCATGTCTCTGGAGTCCTTGGCTGGGTTCTGTTGCTAAAGAGCCAAGGGGGGGACCAACTGAGGATGGAGAGGTTCAGCCTCCCACCTGCATCTGGGTGGATAGTTGCCCCCTGGATGGTCATGTGGGGGGAGAAGACCAGCATGGGCTGGGAATCACTGGAAACTGTGGGAATCCCAGGGCCAGTAGTAGGGCTGAGTGGCTCAGGAAAGATTCACAATCTTCAGATCTCAGCCTCCTGAGTAGCTGGGATTACAAGCATGAGTCACCAGTGCCCACCTTATTATTATTATTATGTGTTGGTCGGTCGTGGGGCCTGAACTCTGGGCCTGGGCGCTGTCCCTCAGCTCTTCAGCTCAAGACTGGTGCTCTACCACTTGAGCCACAGTGCCACTTCCATTTTTTCCTGCTTATGCTGTGCTGAGGAATCGAACCCAGGGCCTCATGCATGCAAGGCAAGCACTCTACCACTGAGCCACCTTCCCAGCCCAACCCATCTTATATTAATACTTTTTTTTTTCCCCTGCCAGTCCTGGGGCTCGAACTCAGGTCTGGGAATTGTCCTTGAGCTTCTTTTGTTCAAGGCTAGCACTCTACCACTTGAGCCACAGCACCACTTCTGTGTATGTGGCACTGAGGAATCAAACCAAAGGCTTCCTGCATGCTAGGCAAGCACTCTACCACTAAGCCACACTCCCAGCCCTTAAATTAATACTCTTAATCCTTCAGATAGAAGGAGAAACAAACTGTGTTGTTCACAAGGTCACCAGAGGATTATAAATGGATGAATTTGCACCACAGATGAATAGCCCCACAGGTAGCCTGGTCCCATAACAGATATGGGGTCATCCATCTTCTCCTTCCAGTTGGAGGTAAAAGTCCGACAGATTTTCCTGCCAGGGCTGGCTTCATACTGTGATCCTCAGCTTGCTGGGCTTCCTAAGTAGCTAGGATTACAGGCCTAAGCCACAGTGCCCAGCTGTAATTCTGAGGGTCTGAATAAGCTCACCACAAGTCTCAATTAGAGTGCTTTTGGAAGTGACTGGTGAATCAAATGGTGCTGCTGGTCTTCTCAAGGCTTGGAGCCAGCCCCATGCCTTACAAGTCTAGGACTTGGCTCAGCAGGACAATCGGAATGCTGGGCTATGTGTCCTGGGTGGTTCGGGGCCTCACATAGAAAACTATGTGAGCTTTCATCTACAAAAATAAGTAACAAATAGTTGGGCCAGAAGTGTGCCTCAAATGATAACATAAGTGGTAGAGTGCCAGTAAAGCAAGCTGAGCAAGTGAGCAAGCACAGCCCTGAGTTCAAAACTCAATACAGCAAAAATAAAAAGTATTCTGACTCACGTTACAATATCAAGGAAGTCTTTCTTCTTCAGGACTGTTATAACGGGTGTCAAGGCTGTACCAACTGAGGAGCCAGTGAAAAGAAATCCCTAAGAGGAGACACAGTCAGATGGGTGTTGCTAAAACTGCTCAGGCAGGGGCTGGGATGGTGGCTCAGTGGTAGAGTGCTTGCCTTGCATGCCTGAGGCCCTGGGTTCAATTCCTCAGCACCACATAAGCAGAAAAAGCCAGAAGTGGCACTGTGGCTCAAGTGGTAGAGCACTAGCCTTGAGCTGAAGAGCTGTGGGACAGTACCCAGACCCAGAGTTCAGGCCCCACTACTGACAAAAAGCAAGCAAGCAAGCAAGCAAGCAAGAAAGTTTGGTTAGGGCTGGTGCTGCTGCTCATGCCTGTAATCCTAGCTACTGGGGAGGCTGAGATCTGAAGCATCCTGGTTTGAAGCCAGCCAGGGCAGGAACTCAGTGACACCCTTATCTTCAATTAGCCATCAAAAAGCTGGAAATGGAGCTGTGGTTCTAGTGGCAAATTGCTAGCCTTGAATAACAAAGTTTAGGGACAGTGCCAGGCCCTAAGTTCAAGCCCCATGACCTACCCATCCCCTCCACCACCACCCCCAATGAAAATTTACACAGGTAATGTGTTTTCTCACAAGGCTATGAGATCCTAGAAAAATTCTCGTGTTACGAGCAGCAAGTAGAGGCTCAGGGGAACAGCCATTGCCTGAAGTCCACTTTAGATCCCCTCCCGCCTTGGAGTGGGGCCTAGCACCAAAGTTGTGGGCACTGTCCCCTGTCCACAGCTTTGAATGAAGGAACCTATGTTCTAGCGCTGATTTTGCTACTGGGTGACCCTGGTTAAGTGGGGCCCAAACCACCAGGAGTGCCCTGGTGAAGACATGGGAGCTTAGGGGAGCTGAGGGGAGCTGGGACAGGCATTAATTAGCCAAGAGCACTTCTGGAATGTTAAGTACCCAGCCCTGGAATGCAGTCCCTGCTAACTACAAGGCTCCAGGCCTTCTCCGGCCTGCAGAGATAAAGATCTGGGGGTAGACAGACAGAGCCAGTCTTAGAAGCCCCACAGGGTGGTCCCAGGCCTTGTCCACCTTCCCTCTCTCCACTTAGAGCTCTGCCCAGACCAAGGCTGGCAGGCAGACCTGAGACTTAGCTTCTAAGATGGTGCCTGGCAGAATTCTCCTTTAGGGTGGGTGAAATCCAGTAGCTACTTCCAACAACACAGCAAAAGGATGGTGCTGGTGGCTCCTGGCTATTCAGGAGTCTGAGATCTAGAGGATCATGGTTTGAAGTCATTCAGAAAAGAAAAATGCATGGGACTCTATTTCCAAAAATAAAAAATCTCATGTCCTGTTTGTGCTGGCTTCAAAATGGATCCTTAGATCTCAGCCTCCTGAGTAGCTAGGATTACAGGCATGAGTCACCAGTGCTTATCAATGATGTAGATTTAGACAAAAATTCAGACTTGCCTATAGATGCAACTCTGTGTGTGTGTGTGTGTGTGTGTGTGTGTGTGTGTGTGTGTGTGTGGCCAGGGAGGGGGGTGTAGTCTGTCTAATATAGTATTGTGTCCTTTAGGACTTTGCTTCCCTCATCCTTGGGAACAGAGCCTTGTTCCTTTTCCAATAAAGAATTTACAAGCTTGGGGCTGGGAAGGTGGCTCAGTGGTAGAGCGCTTGCCTTACATGCATGAGGCCCTGGGTTCAATTCCTCAGCACCACATAAGCAGAAAAAGCCAGAAGTGGCGCTGTGGCTCAAGTGGTAGAGCGCTAGCCTTGAGCTGAAGAGCTGAGGGACAGTGCCCAGGCCCAGAGTTCAGGCCCCACGACCGGACCAAAACAAATAAACAAACAAAAAGAATTTACAAGCTTTGCCAGTGCCAGTGGCTCACACTGTAATCCTAGCTATTCAGGAGATTGAGATCTGAGGATCACAGTTCAAAACCAGCCTAAGCAGGAAAGCCCATGAGACTCTTATCTCCAATTAACCACCAAAAAAGCTGCAAGTGGAGCTGTGGCTCAAGTAGTAGAGCACTAGCCTTGAGCTAAAAAGCTAAGGGACAGTGCCCAGGCCCTGAGTTCAAACCCAAAAAACAAAAAACAAGAAAGGAATTTATGCACTTCCACTGGAAAGGTAAGTACACCCTATTTGACCATAGGAGTCTTGTGGGGATTTTTTTCAGTAAAGAGCTCAGGGCTAGGCAGTGATGAGTTTCAGGAGATCAGAGCAAGCTTCCTGGAGGAAGGGAGCCATTAGAATGACAGGAAATTAAATTCATGGACAGCAGATCAGGTCATCCGGGTCCTCACCTCATTTGTCTGGAGGATAGGCATGTTGGGCAAGATGGCAGACTGGGATGACTGGGGTAGTTGGCCTAAGACCTCCCACCCTGGAGAGGGAGCACTTTGGGCCCTCAGCCCTGGTGCCTTTCTCTGTTGCTTGATCTGACTTCTCCTCTAGGGAGCCCAATATTTCTCCAAGGATTTAGAGCCACCACATTTATTTATTTATTTATTTATTTATTTATTTATTTATTTATTTATTTATTTATTTATTTATTTATTTTTGCCGGTTGTGGACCTGAACTCTGGGCCTAGGTGGTGTCTCTCAGCCCTTCAGCTCAAGGCAAGCACTCTATCACTTGAGCCACAGCGCCACTTCTGGCTTTTTCTGTTTATGTGGTGCTGAGGAATCGAACCCAGGGCCTCATGCATGCAAGGCAAGCACTCTACCACTGAGCCACCTTCCCAGCCCCACCACATTTATTGCTGGGGTCCTGGGACGCCTGTAGATTTGTCCCTTGCCTAAATTCATATGGTAGACGCTGTTGGTGGTCCCTCAATCTCTGTCACTCCTTTCTTTTATAGAAGGGATCAACAAACCATTGGCCCGCTGGACAGATCTGACTTGCTGGCCGTAAGCACAAAAGTCATTTTTACTTTGATTTTACAGTGTTAGGGATGGAGCCCAGGGGCTTATGCTGTACCACTGAACGTTAGCCTCAGCCTCAATGCATTCTTTTTTATTTTTAATTTCTTTTGTCCATCGTGGGACTTGAACTCTGGGCCTGGGCACTGTTCCTCAGCTCTTCAGCTCAAGGCTAGCTCTCTACCACTTGAGCCACAGCGCCACTTCCAGTTTTCTGGTGGTAGTTATTTGGAGATAAGAGTCTCTCAGACTTTCTTGCCTGGGCTGGCTTTGAACTGTGATCCTCAGATCTCAGCCTCCTGCGTAGCTAAGATTACAGGCATGAGCCACCGGTGCCCGGCTTCTTTTTTAATTTTCAAAATTGTTATAACAAAGGTGATGTACAGAGGGGTTACAGTTATATAAATCAGGTAAAGAGTGCCTTTCTTCCCTCCCTTGCTCTCTTTCTGTTTTTTCTTCCCATCCTTACCCACAAGTTGGAAGGTTCATTTCTAACATAGTGGCCAGTGAGCACCACTGTAGCAATTTTTTTCATCCTTTGCTCTTTCACTTTAGTGCTCTTCCTCACCCCAATGTATTTTTAGATTACATTTGTATGTGTGTGTGTGTGTGTGCACGCGTGCATGCACACCTGTGCAACTGTCCTGGGGCTTGAACTCAGGGCCTGTTGCTGTCCCAGAACTTTTTTTCCCCTCAAGGCTAGTGCTCTACAGCAGGGCCACAGCTCCACTTGTGGACTCTAGTGGTTAAGTGAGGTAAAGGTCCCATGGACTGTCCTGCTCAGGCTGGCTTTGAATGGCACTCTTCAGATCTCAGCCTCCTGAGTAGCTTATAGGCATGAGTCACCGGTACCCAGCAATAGATTACATTTTTTTTTTTTTTGGTCAGCTGTGGGGCTTGAACTCTGGGCCTGGGTGCTGTCCCTCAGCTCTTTATCTCAAGGCTGGTACTCTTGAACCACAGCACCACTTCCAGCTTTTTCAGTTTTTTGTAGTGCTGAGGAATCGAACCCAGGGCCTCATTCATGTGAGGCAAGCACTCTACCACTGAGCCACCTTCCCAGACCCTTACATTTTTTAAATGGCTCAAAAGTGTGAATGGAAGATATCTTATTTTGAGAGCCATGGAAATTAGATCATATGCAAATTGCAGAATCTACAAATAAAATGTTCTTGGAAATCCTTCATATTATGTATTATGTATTATGTAGACTTCTGTACTAGATTGAACTCAGAGCCTTGGATCTTGCTTGTTGATAACTGCCACTTGAGTCTTACCTCCAGTCCAGCTTTTTGTTAGTTGCAGATGAAGTCGGAGATTTTTATGCTCAGGCTGGCCTCAAATGATGAGCCTCCAGATCAGCCTCCCTGATTATAAGTATGAGCCACCAGCAGCTGGCTTCTGCTGTCAGCTGCACTTTTGCTTTAGATTAGGCGATGCTGCAGGAGAGGCAAGGCCCATAAAACCTGAGATTATTATTATTTGTTGTTGTTGGTGGTGGTCATGGGAGGCTGAACTCTGGGCCTGGGCACTTTCCCTCAGCTCTTCAGCTTACCACTTGAGCCTCCAGCTTTTTTCCGCTTATGTGGTTCTGAGGAATCGAACCCAGGGCCTCATGCGTGTGAGGCAAGCACTCTACCACTGAGCCAACTTCCCAGCCCCTGAGATATTTATTCTCTGGTCCTTCAAAGAAAACAAAACAAAAAAAAAAAAAAAAAAAAAAAAAAGAAAACAAAACAAAACAAAAATTCAAACAACCACCAAAACCCAAACAACTTACCAGTTCCTGATCTATAGTGTTTGTTTGTTTGAATAGGGGGATAGAACCCAGGATCTCACTTGTGCTGGGCCAGCACTTACCACTGAATCATGCCCCTCAGTCCCAGTGGCTTCGTTTTTCTTCTACTAGGCATAGAGACTACATTACCCAAAATCCTTTGCACCTAAGTCGGGCCATGTGACTAAACTGCACCAATGGGCTGTGAGAAGCGTTATCCTCCAAGGCGAGAGGACACGCCCCACTCCAGCCCGTTCCTCTGGCCAGAATTGTAAGTGTGAAGCAGAGCCAGGATGGCAGAGATGCAAGACAGAAGCAGCCTGGATGCCTGGAGGAACTCACTGAGTAGGTGCGCTGCCCCAGGCCAAGCTAGCCTACCCCTGGGGAGGGTCTCAGGAGAGAGAAAGCGAAGCTGCACCGACAAGCGTGGCGTGCAGACCACAGGCTCCTGGATGGGGGGGGGACTGGTCCTGGCCCTTCTTACCACGTGGCCTGGTGCCCAATAGCCTCTCGGGCCTGCGTGCTCCTGGTCCAATGAGATTTGGCCGCGCCGTGGGACGGCTGTGTGCGAGCCCCAGGCCTGGGCCAGCGTACACCGTGCCGAGGCCCCTACAGAACCGCATCCGCTCCCTCTACCTTCATTCACACCGTGGCTCCTGGCTTCCTCCCTGCCTTGATCACCAGCCCGTTCCCGCCCCAGCCTTTCAACCCCACCCCCGCGGCATCCTCCCCGCCCCCCAAGGCCTCTGGTTGAGGGGGGCGCCCCCCAAGGCCTCTGGTTGAGGGGGGCGCCCCCCAAGGCCTCTGGTTGAGGGGGGGCCGTCAGAATGCAGGCAGAGGACTGTGCTAAGGCCACACGACCCCCTGGAGCAGAGGTTTTATCCCTCCGCAACACTCAGACCTAGTACCTCTCAGTCCACAGCACCGTTCCTCCAGCGTGGGGGGGAATGTGTGGCCCCATCTTCAGGCGAGAGCCAAATAAAGTATCATGGCTTGTGCTTAGGGACCACACGGGCACAAAAGCGCGTGTTTTTATTCAGAGGAGCCGCACCGGGTTGACCAAAACCCAGCGATGCTCCTCTTGCTGGGCTCCCGGGCTTGGCACCTCCAGCCTCGCCGCACCTGCCAGGAACCCCGGCCTGCTTCCACAGCGCCTTGGCCTGCAGAGCTGGGTCCTCTCCCAGCCCTCCGTGCCGGTGGCGCCCCGGCCTTCCCGCCCTGTCCCACCCGGGGCCCTGCACGGCCCCTGCTTCCCGCATGGTGGCTCGTGTGGCTCCGTTTTGTTTCTTCATCAGGGCCCCGCGCTTTGCTCGTGGCCGATCCCGCCCCCAGCGCCTGGCCCCAGTCGGGGCCGAAGCGATGCCCGGGGAGCGCAGGGCGGGCCGGCCTGCCTTCCACCCGGGCGCCCCGGGGGTAGGGTGGGGGCCGCGCAGACCCCCTTCCCGGCCCACCCGGGCGCCACCGGCCGGTCCCACACCCTCGCTGCCGCCCGCCCAGTGACCTAATTATTGTTTTTTTTTTCTTCCAGCCCCTGCCGAGGGGAGAGGGGGGAAATTCCTGGCGGATGACTCCCGGCGGGGATGTCCGCCCCGCGTCCCCGCCCCGCGCCCGCCACGCCTTCGGGGCCGCGGAACCCATCTTCGGGCTTAATTGCCGGTTCTCCTTCCCCCGCGAGGCCCGCGGCTGCGTCCGGGCCCAGGGCTCCCCGGGGTGGGGAGGGGTGGGTGGTGGTCAGCGCGGCCCAGGCCCGGGAACGCTTGGCCTGGGCGCTGACGCCTGCGCGCGGGCGATCGGGGTGCGCGGGAGAGGAGGCACGGGGGGGGGGGTAACCCCGATCCCGCAGGCGCCGCTCGGCCGCCCGGGGCCACGTGGGTACCTTGCCATCTCGTATCCGAGCCAGGCATGCAGAAGAGTATTGACTGAGCACTGATTGAGTACCACAGTGCATGCACTGTGTGTGCTAGGGAGGTGTGTGTGTGTGTGTGTGTGTGTGCACGTGCTCACACTAGGCCTGGGCTTGAACTCAGGGCCTGGGCACTGCCCCTGAGCTTCTTTTGCTCAAGGCTAGCTAGCATCTACCACTTGATCCACAGCACCACTTCATCTTTTTCTGTTTCTGTGGTACTGAGGAATGGAACCCAGGGCTTCATGCATGCTAGGCAAGCACTCTACCACTAAGCCACATTCTCAGCCATGTTTTTTGTTTTTGTTTTATAGGTCGTGGGGCTTGAACTTAAGGTCGAAGTGTCATACCTGAGCTCTTTTGCTCAAGGACTGCGCTTTACCACTTTGAGCCACCGTTAATTGGAGATGAGTTTCATGAAGACTTTTCTGCTGGGGCCTGCCTGTGAGCTGGGATCCTCAGATCTCAGCCTCCTGAGTAGCTAGGATTACAGGTGTGAGGCACCCTGCTGCCTGTGACTTTTTTTTTTGTTGTTGGTCATGGGGCTTGGACTCTGGGCCTGGGCGCTGTCCCTCAGCTCTTCAGCTCAAGGCGAGCGCTCTACCACTTGAGCTACAGCGCCACTTCCGGTTTTCTGGTGGTTTATTGGAGATAGGAGTCTCACAGTCTCTCCTGCCCGGGCTGGCTTTGAACTGTGATCCTCAGATCTCAGCCTCCTGAGTAGCTAGGATTACAGGCGTGAGCCACCAGCGCCCGGCTTGCCTGTGATTTTTGACTCCTAGCTTTGGTATTGCTTTTCCTTGCTCACTTGCTCATTCATTTGTTCCCTCATTCATTCATTTTGTGTGTGTGTGTGTGTGTGTGTGTGTGTGTGTGTGTGTGTGTGTGAGTCATGAGGCTTGAACTCAAGGTCTGAGCACTGTCCCTGAGCTCAAGGATAGTGCTCTGCCACTTTAAGCCACAGCTCCGCTTCTGGTTTCTGAGTGGTTGACTGGAGAGAAGAGTCTCACCTTCACGGTGGCTTTTCTACATGGGCTGGCTTCAAATGGCCATCCTCAGATCTCAGCCTCCTGAGTAGCTAGGCTGACAGGTGTGAGCCACCAACAAGCCTGAAGACCCCTTCAGTTGGTGGTGAAGCCCAGCCCTCCAGCGTACATTCTGGGGCAGAGAGTAAGCAAGAAACAAATAGATAGAAAATACAAGGTTAAGGGAAGGTTTAAAAAACATGAGGGACTGGGGCTGGGAAGGTGGCTCAGTGGTAGAGTGCTTGCCTTGCATGCATGAAGCCCTTGGTACCACATACACAGAAAAGGCCAGAAGCAGCTCTGTGGCCCAAGTGGTAGAGTGCTAGCCTTGAACAAAAGAAGCTCAGCCATAGTGCCCAGGCCTGAGTTGGAACCCCAGGACTGGCCAAAAATAAATAAATCAATCATAACAATAAAAAGATGGAAGAGGAAAATGGCCTGCCCTTGAAAGCTAGGCTTTGCAGTCAGAAATCCCACGTCCCAGGCCCTGCTCTGCTGCTGAGGTACTGTTGTGTGAGCTGGCCCCAGCTGCTTTCACTCTCTGAGCTCTTGTTTCTATACCTGCAAAACGAGACCAACTGTATCTGCTGTCTAAATTGCATGAAAAGCTAGGAGTCCACCAGTCCCTGACCCAACAAGTAGTTTCCTGGTCATACCCAAGAGATGGGAATGCATCTTCCCAACAGCACCTGCATGGTGTGTGTGTGTGTGTGTGTGTGTGTGTGTGTGTGTGTGTGTGTGTGTGTGTGTGTGTGTGTGTGTGTGTGTGTGTGTGTGTGTGTGTGTGTGTGTGTGTGTGTGTGTGTGTGTAAGATTTTCCAGCCCCATCTGTGTGTGTGTGTGTGTGTGTGTGTGTGTGTGTGTGTGTGTGTGTGTGTGTGTAAGATTTTCCAGCCCCATCTTCCTGGAAGCCCCTTGGCCAAGGATCGTGCCATTTATTCTTGAGTCGGCTGAGTTTATCAGAGGTCGTTGACACTGTCATGGGGGGAGGGGGGAGCTCTTGTGACCTGAAGGAGTCCCAGGAAGGTCCGGGATTCTTGGCCCTTGTCCCCCAGTCCAGGAGCTGCAGGGAGGAGCTCCCGTGAGAGATACATTCCTTCCTGATCGTTTCCCAGGGGCAGGTGAGGGGCTGAGGTGCTCTGAGGAAGGTGGGTATGGGGGGGTCTGCAGTCTGATCTATGGCCTGTGAGCCAGGACAGAGATTGGGGTGTGTGTGTGTGTGTGTGTGTGTGTGTGTGTGTGCTGCCTGTGGGAATGGCAGGACCTATCTGGAGAGGGAGCATATGTCAGCTTTATCAGGCCCTGCCGCCACGTTATCTGTGGCTTCTCAGCAAAGGAGCCACGGTTGGTCATCACTTAGAACTTTCCAGGCCTGGGACAAAGCCGCCGAGTCAGCTGGCATCCCCGTGGTGGCTCCATGTCAGACCCGTGGGCTCCGCAGCTCGTGGTCCACACTGGGGGTTGAAAGTGGGGGGGGCGCTGCCCAACTGGCGACAGCATGTCTGCTCGAGTTCCCCCACGCTGCCGGGACCACCTCCTGCGGGGCCTGTCTTCAGAATGGAGTTGGGGCACAGGGGTCACCCCAGTCCTTGCTAAAAATGTCAGCCACAAAGGACAGGACACAGAGGGGCCTGTCCAAGAACAAGGGCCAAGTGTTGGCATGGGATGAGGGCCGGGGCCAGGCTGGTCAAATGTTTACTTGGACTCATTCAAGTGGGTGCCCTCAGGCCACGGGGGCAGCTGGCGCCTGGCACTGGACCCTTCTGCCCACTACCATGCAGCACATTCTAGATGAGGCCCAAATGCAAAAGCACTCATGGGGCTGCCAGCTGAAGCCTTGGCACGGCCATTCCCTGCCGGGTAAAGGAGGCCTGGAAGGGCTGGCTCCTCTTTGCTTTTCTTGCCTCCTGCTAGATGGTCATGAATGGTTGGACAGGTTGCATACTGGAAAAAAAAAAAAATCTTTCCACTGAAGCAAGTGAGCCTGAAACACTTCAGTCCAGAAGCTGCTTTCTGACCTGCTAGGAGAGGACACCTTGGTATCCACTGGGAACATTAAGATGACCATGGGACTGGGGTGTCAGGGGCTCACACCTGTAATCCTGGCCACTCAGGACGATGGGATCTGAGGATTGTGATTCAAAGCCAGTCCAGGCAGGAAAGTCCAGGAGATGCTTTACCTCTCATGAACCAACACCAACAAAAAGAAAAGAGGAAAGAGAGGGGTGGGGAGGGGCTGGGAATGTGGCTTGGTGGTAGAGCGCTTGCCTAGCATGCAGGAAGTCCTGAGTTTGATTCCTCAGTACCACATAACACAGAAAATGCCAGAAGTGGTATTGTGTCTCAAGTGCTAGAGTGCTAGCCTTGATCAGAAAAGCTAAGGCTCTGAGTTTTAAAACTTAGCACACACACACACACACACACACACACACACACACACACACACACACACACACACACACACACACACTCTCTCAATGATAACCTGTTCTCTTTGGTTGGAGCAAATCTACATCTGATGTAGACCTGGGAGATATAATACAAGATACCTAGATTTCCATTTCACATAAACAATGAAAATCAATTTGTAGTAGAGCTCTGACCCACACGCTATCACAATGTTGGAAGTGTCAGGAGACCCAGAGGTGACCTGCTGCCTGTAGGGCCCGCAGGGGTCCTGGAGAAGGCTGTGGGAGGCGGAGCAGGCTGGCCAGGTGACAGGTGAGATGGGAGCAAGGTCAGATCAGGGACCAGGCAGGCAGGGTTGGAGGTGCTGCCGTGGTCATGGGCTCCCCCTGGTGGTTGTGTTGAGAATAGGCTGGAGGTCTGCCTAAGGCTGGCTGAAGCATGGGGCTGGTAGAGAGGAATGCTTGGTTCTGGACATCTAAAGAGTTTCCTGTGGAAAATGAGAAGCTTTTAAAGAAACAGAGGGATCAGGGCAAGGAGCTCTGAGTCTTTATCACCCATTGCAGCCACTACCAGCTCATGGCCAATTAAGTTTCCTAGAACCCTTTTACTCTCCCACAACTGTATGACTAAAGCAAATCCAGGATACCCATTATAAACAGGTGAGTGTAGATCATGAAAAGATAAGGTCTGGAGATAGTTTAGAGCTGGAACCACCACCAGGAATTCACCCAAAGCTCTTGAGCTCAGTCAGCTCTGGTCTCTGTTCCTTTTCTTGTTTGTTGCTTTTTTTTTTTTTTTTGGTCATGGGGCTTGAACTCTGGGCCTGGGCGCTGTTCCTCAGCTCTTCAGCTCAAGGTTAACTCTACCACTTGAGCCACAATACCACTTCCGGTTTTCTGGTGGTTAGTTGGGAGATAAGAGTCTCATGAACTTTGCTGCCTAGGCTGGCTTTGAACTGTGATCCTCAGATCTCAGCCTCCTGAGTAGCTAGGATTACAGGTGTGAACTACATGCTGGTTTACATTTGTTAATCTTATTATTTTTAAATTTTCTATTGTTATTACAAAAGTGATGTACAAAGGGGTTACAGTTCCATAAGTCAGGTAAAGAGTGTGTGTCTTTCTGGACAGTGTTACCCTTCCCTTGCTCTCTCCCAAGTTTTTCTCTCCTGGCCCCACCCATGAGTTGTATAGTTCATTTTTAACATAGTGTCTACGGAGTACCACTTCTGCATCATCTACCCTTTGACCCAATACTTTCTTCACTTGCCACCCTGGGCTTTCCTGTCACTAGTTTGGCCTCACCTCATCCATTCCTCTTTGCCCAGCACATTTAGCCTTAGTTCAAATATGTTTCTGGTGGCTCTTGCCTGTAATCCTAGCTACTCAGGAGGCTGAGATCTGAGGATCATGGTTTGAGGACAACCCAGGCAGGAAAGCTCAGCCTCCTGTGGCTAGGATTATAGGTAAGAGCTACCAGCATCCAGCTGTGTTTGTGTATTTCTGTGCAAACGTATTTCCAGTCCTCTGGTGCAGAGTTGGCAAGTGAGGTTGCTGGGTCAGATGGAGAGCTGGCATCCTGGCAATCTGCCCAACTCTCTGAGACTGGTTGAACCATTTTCAAGTAATCATGATTGTTAGTATTTAACCTTCAACTTGAATGTCTTAAAGCACCAAGAAGAAGCCAGGTGCCAGTGGCTCATGCCTGTGATCCTACGCAGGAAGCTGAGATCTGAGGAGCACTGTTCAAAGGCAGCCTGGGCAGATAAATCCAAGAGACTCATTTCCAAGTAGCCAGCAAAAATCGAATAGAGCCAACCTTGAGCACAAAAGCTGAGGGATAGTGCCCAGGCCCTAAATTCAATTCCCAGGACCAGCAAAAAGTAAAACAAAAAAGCTACTTGCATGCTGGATGTTGGTGGCTCACCGAATCCTAGCTACTCAGGAGGATGAGATCTGAGGATCAGGGTTCAAAGTCAGACTGGGAAGAAAAATCTGTCCCAGGGAGACTCTTATCTCCTATGGACCACCAGAAAACTGCAAGTGGTGCTGTGGCTCAAAGTGGTAGAGTGCTAGCCTTGAGCAAAAGAGCTCAGGGACAGTGCCCAGGCCTTGAGTTCAAGCCCCATAGCTGGAGGGGGTGGAAGGGTTGAGGGGGGAGGAGAAGAAACCAAAAAACCTACTTGCAGAATGGGATTACACTCAGCTGCGTAGCTGGCTCTCTCCTGCTCTGCTGGCTGGTAGAGGGAGGTCTGAGGGATGGGAGAGCTCAGCCCTTCGCATGTGAGGCCTTGGTGCTCTCATGCTGGTTGAGTAGACACAGACCCCTCCAAAGGGCTAACACGAGACACAGAAGGCATGGCAGAGGCTCAGAGCAGCGAGCCCAGTCATCTGGAGGCACGGAAGGGCTTAAGACGGCTTCCTCAAAGAGCAGAGATCTATCTGCAGAAGCTGCTAGCAGAGCTGAGTCTAGAACACAGGCTCCTCATCCCAGCCCTGACTCTCTAGACCATACTGCCTCCCTCCATCATCAAAGAGCAGTAAGGACTGCACAGGTAGCTCACGCCTGCAATCTTAGCTACTCAGGAGTCTGAGATCGGAGGATTACAATTCAAAGCTAGCTTAGGCAGGCATCGTAAAAGCTGGAACTGGAGCTGTGTCTCAAGCGGTAGAACACTAGCTTTGAGCAAAGAAGCTAAGAGACAGTGGCTAAGCCCTGAGTTCAGGCCTTCAGGGCCGGAACACACACACACACACACACACACACACACACACACACACACACACACACACACACACACACACACACACACACACACGCAATAAGGGACATTGGGAAGGTGGCTTAGGGGTAGAGTGCTTGCCTTGTATTCATAAAGCCCTGGGTTCGATTCCTCACTACCACATACACAGAAATAGCCGGAAGTGGCACTGTGGCTCCAGTGGTAAAGTGCTAGCCTTCAGCAAAAGAAGCTCAGGGACAGTGCCCAGACCTTGAATTCAAGCTCCAGGACTGGCAAAAAAAAAAAAAAAAGCAAGAAGAGGGGAATGAGACCATTTCTCCTGCATCACCATTGCACTGGACTTGGGAGGGGGGCTATAATCAGAACCCCAGTATCCAGAGAAGATTGTCTACCCCCTGTCTACCTAGCCCAGGATGCAATCTGATTGAATATGGAGTATTTTTTTTTTTGGGTCCGGTCATGGGGTCTGAACTCTGGGCCTGGGCACTGTCCCTCAGCTCTTCAGCTCAAGACTAGCGCTCTACCACTTGAGCCACAGCGCCACTTCCGGCTTTTTTTTCTGCTTATGTGGTGCTGAGGAATCGAACCCAGGGCCTCATGCATGCAAGGCAAGTGCTCTACCACTGAGCCACCTTCCCAGCCCTGAATATGGAGTATTTTAAGCTAAAATAGTAACTTTCTAACAGAAATGACCAGTGAGAAAGTCCTTTGTGGGGTGTTGGTGGTATAAATGTTTGGAGGTGCCTCATTTTGTCTTTCTGTTTTGGTGCCAATATCTAATGCTTGAACTCAGGGCCTAAGCATTGTTTCTTAGCATTTTTCAGTCAAGGCTAAAAGTGGCGGTGGTTACTTGGAGATAAGAGTCTCACAGATGCCGGGTGCCAGTGGCTTAAGCCTGTAATCCTAGCTACTCAAGAAGGTGAGATCTGAGGATTGTGGTTCAGAGCCAGTCAGGGCAGGAAAGTTTGGGAGACTCTTATCTCCAATTCACCACCAAAAAACTGGACGTGATGCTGTGGCTCAAGTGCTTAGAGAGCTGGCCTTGAGCTGAAGAGCTCAGGGACAGCACCCAGGCCCAGAGTTCAAGCCCCATGGCAGACTGATGGACAAAAAGAAAAGAAAATAAAAAGTCTCACAGTCTTTCCTGCCTGGGCTGGCTTTGAACAGCTATCCTCAGATCTCAGCTTCCTGAGTAGCTAGATAAGCCACTGGTGCCCAGCTTTTTCCTGCCTTAACTTTACAGGCCACTTGCTCACATCTAATCATTGAAATGGCCACTTCCTCTTCTCTCACCTTGATGACATCATCTTCCTCTCTGCACCCCAGTTTTCCCACACGCAGAATAAGGCAGGTGCATGGGTTTGTCCTTTGAAGACCCCATTGGCTTGGGCTGGCTCTTTATGCGGGTTCAGTTTTCCCTTTTCTGGGTGCCAGAGGCGCCCTCTGGTGGTCCACACTGGCCAGACACCCTTGGACTGGTGTGTGAGCTGCCCGGGTGTTGAGGGCACACAGGGCGGATGAGTTTTGTGACACGTACATTTGCAGAGTTTCCCTGATGGAGACACAGACGGTGAGATGGAGACATTTAGAACAAAGGCAATCCCTCTCTAGGGCCTGTTTGGGGGACTTTGTGTCTTCACAAAGCCCTGGGGTCGCCCATCAGGCTAATATGGGCAGGCAGTGTCCTTTCTCTGTCCCTTTAAGTCTGGCCACACTGGGTGGCCATCTGGTCCCCTCTGACCTCATTTTCACCCCAGTCTCTGCCCATACCAGTGCTGTCTCCCTCAGTGTCCTCCCCTCTCCTTTGGTCTCCAGAGCATCTTCGAAGACACCTCCTCCAAGAAGACTTCTGGGGTTTTCCCACTTGGGTCTTCCAAGCCTTGCAGTAACTCTGTACACATCCATGTCCTGGGATAGAGTTTAGACTTCATCCGGGAACAGGTTGAAAACCTCTTATTTCATGCCACTTGCTTGAGACCTGACTGTTATGTCTGATTTGTGGCTGGGTCTTCCCTCCCTGGCCTTCAGCCTCTGCTTCCTGTGGGCCTTACACGGAGGGGCTGCTGTCTGGGAAGGAGACATGGATAGGTTTCTGTTGAATCTGTGCTTCAGCAAGCAGGTGGCTGCAAGATGCAGGCTTCAGCTGCTGTGCTAGGGGGCCAGACCCAGCGCAGGTCTTGAAGGACAAAAGCAATAGCTTCAGCCATAGAACATGGCCACGAAAAGACATCTGCATTTACTAGGTTGTGCTCAGTAACAGGAAATGCTCCTATAAAACACATAAAACATTTTGTTTATTGATTTGTTTTTGTGCCAGTCCTGGGGCTTGAACTAGGCACTGTCCCTGAGCTTTTTTTTTTTTTTTTTGGTCATGGGTCTTGAGCTCTGGGCCTGGGCGCTGTCTCTCAGCTCTTCAGCTCAAGGCTGGTGCTCTACCACTTGAGCCACAGCACCACTTCCAGTTTTCTGGTGGTTTATTGGAGATAAAAGTCTCATGGACTTTCCTGCCCGGGCTGGCTTTGAACCTCGATCCTCAGATCTCAGCCTCTTGAGTAGCTAGGTTTACAGATGTGTGTCACAGGGGCCTGGCCTGCAATACATATTTTAGATGGGGAAATCAGCTCAGGGCCTCAGGCATGCAAGGCAAGCGCTCTACCACTGAGCCACCTTCCCAGCCCTCCATGAGACTCTTATCTCCAATTAGCCAGCAAAAAATCAGAAATGGAGCTGTGGCTCAAATGGTAGTGCCAGCCTAAAGGGAAAAGCCAAGGGCCCTGAGTTCAAGCCTCAGTACTGGCGCGCGCGCGCGCGCGCGCGCACACACACACACACACACACACACCTGTATTCTCAAAAGCTCATTCTGGAAAGGGGGAACATTGGACGTGACATGAATACTCTTCCAAATTCAGTTTAAAAGTTTAGCATTGAAGACATTTATTTAATGTTTGCAAATATGATAACAAATTTTGCCAGAACACAGCAGCAGTGTCAAATAATATGCAGTTAAGCAATCTGTGGAGCAGAAATGAACTTGGAGTCGACTAAGGTGTATTTATAATTGAAAAGTAAGATAAAATAGGTTTAATGGATCAAGCCAAGATGGTCTATGAGGTGAAATGAGAACTGTAGCAGTTAATACAGACATGGAAATGCACACATACTGAGTAATTCCAGTTCAAAGTTTTGTGGGGAGGGCTGGGAAGGTGGCTCAGTGGTAGAGCGCTTGCCTTGCATGCCTGAGGCCCTGGGTTCGATTCCTCAGCACCACATAAGCAAAAAGAAAAAAGCTGGAAGTGGCGCTGTGGCTCAAGTGGTAGAGCTGAGGGACAGTGCCCAGGCCCAGAGTTCAGGCCCCACAACTGGACCCCCGCCCCCCCCCCAAAAAAAAAGTTGTGGGGAAGGTAACGTGGAAGAAAGACTTTATTAAGCAAGACTATGGGCCTGGAGTACCTCTTGCCACAGGTGCAAACTTTTTTTTGTCAGTTGTGGGGCTTGAACTGGGGGCCTGGGCACTGTCCCTGAGCTTCTTTTGCTTAAGGCTAGCACTCTACCACTTTGAGCCACAGTACCACTTGAGGCTTTTTCTGAGTATTTTATTGGAGATATGAGTCTCATGGATTTTCCTGCCCAGGGTGGCTTTGAACTATGATCCTCAGATCTCAGCCTCCTGAGTAGCTAGGATTACAAGAATGTACCTGACTCAGGTACATAAATGGAGGCGCGCGCACACACACACACACACACACACACACATTTGGTACAGTATTTTTTTTTTTTTTTGCCTGTCGTGGGACCTGAACTCTGGGCCTAGGCGATGTCCCTCAGCTCTTCAGCTCAAGGCTAGTGCTCTACCACTTTGAGCCACAGCGCCACTTCCAGCTTTTTCTGCTTATGTGGTGCTGAGGAATTGAACCCAGGGCCTCATGCATGCAAGGCAAGCACTCTACCACTGAGCCACTTTCCCAGCCCCTTGGTACAGTATTTTGTCACTTTTCCTTTCTCTTGTGCCTCTTGCTCTCCTTTGGCTTTCCACTTAGGGCTTGGAGCTCTACCACATGAGCCACACTGCCACTGCTGTCTTTATGCTGGCTCATCAGAAATAAAAGTCCTTTGGACCTCCTGGACTGGTGTGGCTTTGAACTCTGATCTTCATAGCTCAGCCTCCTGAGTAGTTAAGATTACAGATGTGAGACAACAGTGCCCAGATGAACACAATTCTTAGAAAATAGTAATAAATGAGAAAGTCATTGCTGGGCGAATGCAAGCATTTGAAATTAAAGCGGGGCTGGCTGGTCTTCCTGACTTCTTTTTTCCTTCAGGCTCCGGAGTGACTGGGCCTCCCTGAGCAGGTGTTTCTGCCTGTGTTGACTGTCATCAGTCAAACTTTTTCCTGTTTGATATTTTAAAGAATTACTTAGTAAATCATTTTAAGTGTTTACAATGAGATCGAACATTTTGCAAATGAGCTCTCTAAATTTTGTTCAAAGGCAATTGAAAGCTATTTTTTAATACTGTAGAATAAATTAATTTGCATAGGAATTCTCTCTTCTAGAGTTTAGAAGAATTCTCTTTGAAAGGGTCATTTTATCTTTTTTTCCCCCCTACTTTTCTTTTCTTTTTTCCTTTTGTGCCTGTACTGGGGCTTGAACTCGGGGGCTTGTGCAAGTCTTTTTTTTTTTTTTACACAAGGCGTATACTCTACCACACCAACTACACCTCCAATTCTGAAGTTTTGCTGATTAAAGTCTCATAGACTTCCCTGCTCAGGCTGGCTTTGAATCATGATCCTCAAATCTCAGCCTCTTGAGTAGCTAGGATTCAGGCCTGAGACACAGTTCTCTGCTAGCTATTATTTATTTATTTATTTATTGTCTGACATGGGGCTTGAACTTGGGCCTGGGCACTGTCCCTGAAGTCTTTTGCTCAAGGCTAGTGCTCTACCAGTTTGAGCCACCGCTCTACTTCCATTTTTCTGGATGTTAATTTGGGGACAAGAGATAAGAGTCTCCCAGATTTTCCTGCCTGGCCTGGCTTGGAACCTTGATCCTCCAATCTCAGCCTCCTGAGTAGCTAGGATTATAGACATGAGCCACCAGTGCCTGACCAGCCACACACACACACACACACATATGAAGAGGTGCTTAGGCATTGTACCTTTGTGATTCTTTCCTAATACTATCCTCTTTTGGTCTTACTCTATGTGACAATCCTGTGTAATTTGTCATATCCCAGTGCATTTTTGTTTTTTGTTTTACATACTGGGGATCGAACCCAGGACATTGCACTTGCTAGGCAAGCACTTTGCCACTGAGCTACATCCCAGCCCGCCAGTGTGTTTTAGATGTAACTTCCATATATCTGATCTTGGCTTACTACCCTTAACATGATTTGTTCTAGTTCCATCTATTTCCCTGCAAATGATTTATTCTTTCTAATAACTGTGTAAAATTCCATTGCATATAGGTAGCACATCGTTTGGCTGCATTTGTCTATTGTGGGGCATCTGTGCTGTTTTCATACCTTGGCTACTGGGAATGGTGTGGCAATGAACATGGATGTGCAGGTGTCCTTATCACATCCTGGCTCATGATGCTCAGGGTAGATGCCTTGGAGTGGTATGGCTGGGTTGTAGGGAAGGTCTATTTTTAGTGTTTTGAGGAATCTCCACACTGCTTTCCAGAGTGGTTGCACTAGCTTACATTCTCACCAGCAATGCAGTAGAATCCTTTTTCCCCACATCCCCACCAACATTTGTTGTTCTTTGGATTCAAAATGTTGGCCAATCTAACTGGGGTGAGATGGAATTTCAGCGTTGTTTCTATTTGCATTTCCTTTATGGCCAGGGATGATGAGCATTTCCTCACATGTTTCTTTGCCATTCATTCCTCTTCTGAGAATTCTCTCCTTAGCTCCCTTGCCTACTTAGTGATTGGTTTATTAGGTTTGGAAGGGGTTAGTTTCTTGAGCTCCTTGTATATATTGGATATTAGGTCTTTGTCTGATGTATTTCAGCCTTCTATTTTTAAACTGTACCAAAACTGTTTCAACCAAAGTTTACTGTTTGAGCATGGCCAAGAGAACAATGCAGTGGTGTTAAGGGTGTTCACGAGGTTGTGCAAGCATCGCTTCTGTCTAGTCCCAGAGCATGCTAGTCATTTCGATAGAGAGTGGGTCCCTAATAAACAATCCTGGGACTCCCCCTCCCCCCACCCAGGGCCTGGCAGCTCCACCCTGCCCCCCTGCCCTGGATTTGCTCCATGTAAGAGGAGGGACACACCATTATGTCTGGTCCTGGCACTTAGTGTCATATTTGTGAGATTCATCCATGATGTGGGTAAAGTATGGCCTTTGACACAATGATCCATGAGACATGGCTCTACCATGGGGAAAATCTGTACAGAGAATTTCAAGATATGTCTCCTGTGTTGAAAGTGGGCTCACATAAATTGCAACTGGAAAGTTTCATCCAAGGGGCTGGGAAGGTGGCTCAGTGGTAAAGCACTTGCCTCGCATGCAGAAGGCCCTGGGTTCGATTCCTCAGCACCACATAAACAGAAAAGGCCGGAAATGGCACTGTGGCTCAAGTGGTAGAGAGTTAGCTTTGAGCTGAAGAGCTCAGGGACAGCACCCAGGCCTAGAGTTCAAGCCCCACAACCAACAAAAAAAATAAAAGAAAGAAAATTTCATCCAGTGTTGGTCAAATTCATGTGTGTGTTGAAAGCAAGGAAGGAAGCCTGGTGCCTATAATCTTGGCTCCTAGGGAGGCAGAGCTTGGGAGGATCGAGATTTCAGGTCAGCCTAGAACAAAGAAAGTTTACAAGATCTCATCTCAACCATTAAAAACCTGGGCTTGGTGGTGCATGCCTGTCATTTCAGCTATCCCAGGAAGCACAAATAGGAGGATCAAAGTTCAGGTTGGCATAAGGAAAAAAAAAATAAGACCTTATCTAAACTCAAAAAGATAACCAGAGGATCTGTACAAGGAATGCCATTGCTATATAAAGAATAGAGGCTGTTTTAACACTTAACAAAACAAACACAAAACAGAGGAGAGCTGGAACATGGTTTAGTAGAGGGCTTGCCTAGCATGCATGAAACCCTGGGATCGATGGCTCAGAACCACATACTCAGAAAAAGCTGGAAGTAGCACTGTGGTTCAAGTAGTAGAGTGCTAGCCTTGAGCAAAAGAAGCTCAGGGACAGTGTCCAGGCCCTGAGTTCAAGCCCCAGAACTGGCCAAATAAACAAAACAAACAAAAAACAGAGGAAAGCTAGGCACTAGTGGCTCACGCCTGTAATCCTAACTACTCAGGAGGCTCACTTCTGAGTAATGCTGTGTCCAGCATTGCTGTTCACAGACAATGGGGCTCGGTGGCTGCTTTCATAGAGGTCTGGGCACCAGGTTGAGAGCCACAGCTAGAGAGTTAGAGTGACTTCTTTTTGCCTGACCACTGGATAGAGCCGGGAACTGGTTGGTGGGTTATGCCTGTAATCCCAGCTACTCAGGCTGAGATCTGAGGATTGAGGCTCAGAGCCAGTAAGGGCAGAAACTTCCCAACTCTTATCTCCAAATAACCACAGAAAAGCCAGAAGTAGAGCTGTGACTCAAGTGGTAGAGCACCAACCTTGAGCAAAAGAAAGCTTAGGGACAGTGCCCAGGCTCCACACACACATACACACACACACACACACACACACACACACACACACACACACAAAATGGTAGAAGAGAGGAGAGGTGGCCAGTGCTAGACTGGACTTTTACATTTCAGACCTGAGAAGCCTTTAGGTTACCCCTCCCTATGCAGAACCTGATGCCAAGACTGCAGGAGTTCCTGTGGGAGGGGACCCCAGGAATTGCAGTGGCGGGGGGCATGCTGATGTGGGCGAGGCCTAGTGTACAGGACAGGACACTGCCAGGTTTCTGAAGGGTGGTTTGGGGGGTGGGGGGAGCTGCTGTTTCCCCAAAACACTAAATAGTGGTCACTTCTGTTAGCACCAGGCGGGCGAGGAGCCAGGCCCTTCCTTATGACTGGGCTTTTCTGCCCCTTTCTCAGGGGTTCAGACATTTGGGTTCCTTCTGTCTAAGGAAATGTGACACTCTGATCTCAGCCAATAAGTCAGGTGTGGTAGTGATCCTCTGTCACCCTGGCTATGTGGAAGGAAGGTGCATGTACAAGGATCCTGGTCCAGGCCTCCTGGGCAAAAGTGTGAGATCCAAGGCAGGTGCTACCTAGCTACTCAAGAGGCTGAGATTTGAGGATCATGGTTCAAAGCCAGCCTGGGCAGGAAAGTCTATGAGCCTCTTATCTTCAAAGAACTGGCAAAAAGCCAGAAGTGGAGCTGTGGTTTAAGTGGTAGAGTATCAGCCTTCAGCATAAGAACTCAGGGAAGGCATTCAGGCCCTGGGTTCAAGGCCTAGGATTATGCATGCAGGTGCATGTGCACGCATGCGCATGCGCACGCGCGCACGCGCACACACACAGACCCTATCTAAAAAATAAAGTAAAAAGGGCTGAGGTGTGCTCAAATGGTACAAATGAACTTGGCCTAGTAAGTGCAAGGCTCTAAGTCCAAGACCCCAGTAAAGACAAAAGAGAGAGAGAGAGAGAGAGAGAGAGAGAGAGAGAGAGAGAGAGAGAGAGAGAGAGAGAGAGAGAGAGAGAGAGAGAGGGGGAGAGAGAGAGAGAGGGAGAGAGAGAGAACGCACGCTCAAGAATGCCAATAGAATAAAAGAAAGTGCCTTTTGCCAGTTTGCTTGGGCCCTTGAACCAGGCATCCTGCAGCTGGGTGGCACTTAGCAGGTGTTCAACAAATCCTTGTACCTATGATGAAGCTGCATGTGCTGAAACCCCAGAAAAAGAGTCAGCCAGTACCCTTCGCTCTGCTGGCAGAGACCTCGGAAAGTATTTGAAGCATGCAGCCTGGAATTTGTGGGCTTCCAGTGCCCAGCTTGGCAGCCATTGCTCAGCCTTCTGCCTCTCAGGTTTCTATGGGGCCTCTTGGCCCGGCCCTGGACAGTGTATATACATTTTTTTTGGGTGCTCGTTCTGGGGCTTGAACTCAAGGCCTGGCTGCTGTCTCTGAGCAATTGTGCTCAAGGCTGGTGCTCTACCACTTGAGCCAAAGCTGTTACACATTTGCCTTTTTGGTAGTTAGTTAGAGATTAGAGTCTTGTGGACCTTCCTGTCCAGAGTGACTTCAACCTGGGATCCTCAGAACTCAGCTTCCCGAGTAGCTAGGATGACAGACTGGAGATCTCCATCTTGCTGGGTAACTGGTGGCTCATGCCTGTAATCTCAGGAGGCTGAGATCTGAGGAGCCTGGTTCAGAGCCAGCCCCAGGCAGGAAAGTCTGTGAGATTCATTTTTGTTGGTGTTGGTTGTGGGGCTTGAACTCTGGGCCTGGGCGCTGTCCCTCAGTTCCTCAGTTCAAGGCTAGCACTTTATCACTTGTGTCACAGTGCCACTACTGATTTTCTGAGTGGCTTATTGGAGCTAAGAGTCTCCCGGACTTTCCTGACTGGGCTGGCTTTGAAATGCAATCCTCAGATCTCAGCCTCCTGAGTAGCTAGGCTTATAGGCAGGAGCCAATGACACTGGCTTGTGAGATTCTTTTCTCCAGTCAACTACCAAGAAAGCTGGACATAGAGCTCTCGTGGTAGAGTGCTAGCCTTGAGCAAAAGAAGCTCAGGGACAGGGCTCAGGACCTGAGCTCCAGCCCAAACAGTGGCACCTCCCAAAACAAAACAAAACAATCCTCTCCTACCGCAAAGCCCCCCAAATCTCCATCTTATTTTAGTTTTCAAAGTGCCTTGACAATCCACAGAGATTGCTTATGACTTACTGAGTAAATAAGACTTGTGATCGCTTCCTTTTTCTACGAAGCCGCAGTTCTATAAACTCAGGTTCATATAAAGCCTTGGGCCTACCTTGCTTCTGGCCTCCCCACCCCCTCCCCAGTCCCCAGCTTCACCCCTGGGCTCCATATGAGTCTTGTGTGCATGACTGGCAGCCTCGGCTACCGGTGACCACCAGGACCTGTCAGGACACAGGACTCTTGCTGACCCGGACTCCTGAGCCTTCATTGACAGCAAAATGGGATCACATCACTCAAAGCCTGGCGCCGGGCCTCGGACAGGGCAGGTAATGAAGATATCGGCTCATTTATGCAAGATTATCCTTTTATCACATTTCCAGACTCATTTATGAGGCTCGTGTTTCCCCCGGAGGGCGTCATCAAGCAAGTTAAGCCCCGCTATTTCCCTCCCGCAGAGAACTGGCGGGAGCCTCCACCGTTGACGGATGAGGCCCGCTGCCTTTGCCAAATAGGGTCGGCGTGATGGATCTTTTACTTGTGAATATTATAGCTGGAAATTAGCATGTTTATTGAGGTAGAATGTGTTTGTTTACATTCCACTACCCATGGCATTACCTCTTATGACCTGACTGATTTCGTTGAAGATAAGCACAAATGATCCACGTTCTGGCGTCCAAAAAAAAAAAAAAAATTAATGAACTTCCAAATATAGAATTCAGTCTGGAGGCCAGGCATGGGTAGGTAGCTCATGCCTGTAATCCTGGCTATTTGGGAAGGCTGAGATCTGAGGATCATGATTCAAAGCCAGCCTGGGTAGGGAAGTCAGACTCTTATCTCCAATTAACCACCAAAAAGCAGGAAATGGAGTTGTGACTCAAGTAGTAGGATGCTAGCCTTGAGAGAAAAAGCTCAGTGACAGCTCCCTGGCCCGGAATTGAAGCCTTAGAAGACTCTCCCTCTCTCTTTCAGTCTTTCTATCTCTGTGTCTCTCTGTCTCTCTCTGTGTCTCTTTCTCTGTCTCTGTCTCTCTGTCTCTCTGTCTCACACACACATACAATAAAGAAACACATCAGCCACTGGGTGGGTGTGGAGTGACCAGAAGGGGTTCTGGTGTGGGTGATGGGCTGGCAATTTGTTCTGGCCAATGAGAAAGCCTAGGACCACAGTCCTGTCTGTGTGGTGGGTGTGGTAGCTCACTCTGATTGGTGGAGGAGGAAGAAGAGAGGACGGGGGCTGGGGGAACCCTGGGGTCTCTCCTGGATTCCTCTATCACGGATATAAGCGTACGAAGGACAGTCTAGGCACTAGACTGCAGCTAGGAGAGGGGAATGCTTGGACAAGGATGACAGGGAAAGCCGGGTGTGGTGGCTCACGCCTGTAATCCTAGCTACTCAGGAGACTGCGAGCTAAGGATCACGGTTCAAAGCCAGCCTGGGTAGGAAAGTCTGTGAGACTCTTATCTCCAATGAACCACCAGAAAACCCGAAGTGGTGCTGTGGCTCAAGTGGTAGAGCGCTCGCCTTGAGCTGATGAGCTGAGGGACAGTGCTCAGGCCCAGAGTTCAAGCCCCACGACCAACAAAAAAAAGAAAAGAAAAAAGAAAAAGAATGACAGGCACCCAGTGAGTGACAAGAGCAAGGTCCTCCCCTGGATCCTGCTTCTCTAGTGTGTGTGTGTGTGTGTGTGTGTGTGTGTGTGTGTGTGTGTGTGTGTGTGTGTGTACTGGGGCTTGAACTCAAAACTTTACCTGGTCCTTATTCCCTCAAGGCTGGCCCTCCACCACTTGAGCCACAGCTCCACTTCTGGCTTTTGGTGCGTCATTGGAGACAAGGGTCTCACAGACTCTCCTACCAGAGCTGGCTTTGAGTCCCAATCCTCAGCTCTTCCTGAGTAGCTGGGATTACAGGCATGAGCTATTGGTCTCCTATGTCGATCTGCCTAAGATTGAATCACAGCTTTTCTCTCCACGTCTGAATTGCAAGCCCAAGCCAAACCCAACCCCTCTTGCTTAAAAGAAGAAACTGAGGTTCAGAGATGGGGAAATACTTCCTAGAGATCTGGGTGTGTGAGGACATCCAGAATCCTGCTCCTCACCATCCTGTTTGCCTTCCTGTCAGCTTGAGGCTAGAGGCTTGCCTTAAAAGTGCGTGCTTTACAAGGGCCTGTTTTTCTAGAATGTTGTATCAGAGACCCCCAAAAGCTTTGTTTCTTGTGTCTGAATAGAAGATGCATTTAAAAGTGATGGAGTACACATGGGTCTTGTTGAGTACACCAAGCTCTAGAGCGATTTAGAGATTTTTTTTTTCTTCCCAAGGTGACATGGGAGAGAAAGGACACAATAGAAATTAAAATCAGGTTTTTCTGGGGCTGGGAATGTGGCTTAGCAGTAGAGTGCTTGCCTAGCATGCATGAAGCTCTGGGTGTAATTCCTCAGTACCACATACACAGAAAAGGCAGGAAGTGGCCCTGTGGCTCAAGTGCTGTGGCTCAAGTGGTAGAGTGCTAGCCTTGAGCAAAAGAAGCTCAGGGACAGTGCCCAGGCCCTGAGTTCAAGCCCCAGGACTGGCGGAAAAAAAAAAAAAGAATCAGGTGTTTCTTGGCAAGGTGTTTCTGGCATGTTCACTGCCTCCATCCTGTCCCAGACTTGTGTGTCTTCTCCAGGATGCAGTGGCTCAGAGCCTGATCTCTAGATCCTCAAGTCCCAGATCTTCCTTTAGTGCAGACTCTTTGCTGGGTGGAGACAGGGCAGGAATGTGGCATTGCTGCAGGCTGGGACAGGGGTGGAGGACAGGTACCTCAAGATGCAGAAATGGGATGCTCAAACAAACAAACAAAACACCTGATGAAGCACCGCTTCCTTTCGGATTCAGTGAAATGCAGCATTGGTTAGGGTGGGGCAGTCAGGTTACACAGAGTCAGCCATCTCCTATTTTTCTTCTCTGCCAAGTGGCTGTCGCTTCAAATCCACCTCATGATCATAAAATGGCCACTGGAGTGCCAGCCATCAGAGTGGAATTCCAGGGGGGGGGGGGGAAAGGAGCAGAGATTGCTTGGTAAATGCACTTAAGAAGGAGACAACTTTGGCTTTGTCTCAGTGGCCAGAATTAATGACAGTCCTTGGGAGGTGGAGATCTTGTAGGTGGTACTTTGTTGCCTGGATTAGCGCTGTACTGGGAAGGAGGAAGGGGGGAAGAGGTCCAGGGTGAGCAAACCTCAGCCTACTTCCTCCTCTGGGTTTTCCAGGTGAATAACTAGAGCCCAAGATTGCCAGGAAAGTGAAGGGCAGGGAGCCTCAGGGCTTAGCCTCCCTGCTTGACCTCAGATATTCATGTTAAAACTCTGTGTGTGTGTGTGTGTGTGTGTGTGTGTGTGTGTGTGTGTGTGTGTGTGTGTGTGTGTGTGTACTGGGGCTTGAACTCTGGGCCTTGGCCCTCTTGGCTGGCACTTTACCCCAGCTTTTTGTTGTTGTTGTTGTTAATTGGAGATAAGTCTCACGGCTTTGTCTGCCTGGACTGGTTTTGAACTTTGATCCTCAGCTCTCGGCTTCCTGAGTAGCTAGGATTACAGCACGGGCTGTAGTGTGTTTGCTATCCCTGAAGCATTAAGTATGTTCCAGGCATACTGTGACAAAGGCTTTCCCAGCTTGCTTTAATTCCTCTCAGGTTGACCCCTTGGGTAGGTAGCCCTGGGATTCCCATTCAAAAGGGAGACACTGAGGCCTGGCAGAAGTGCATGTGTCTCATACCTCAGCTGGGAAGTGAGATCCAGCTTCCTACCTAGGTCCAGGCTATGAGCGTTGATTCAGGGCCTGGGGTAGAGGACATGGGGGAGCCCCAGTATGTGGGGGTGGTGGCTCTTTCTCAGGACCCTGTACCCTCAGAATGCCTTCAGGCTGCCCACAATAGGCAGCCGGCTTTCTGCTCTCGGGGGGGCTCCCAGCTCCCGCCCACCTGGCAGTCCCCCCTTTCCCTCTCCTCGCTTCTCATTCCAGCCAATTACTCCTAATGGAGTGATATGAAATGTAAGTAACTCGGGGAAATATCTGTATACTTTAATTAAATCACTTTGCAATTAGCCATCTGAGGAATGAGGCTGAGGTGTTTTATCTTCCTGGGTGGGGGGGGAGGGAGGGGAAAGGGGGGGAGCCACAGATGGGAGGGAGGGGGAGGCCAGTGTGACTGGAGTGGTCTTGGGGCTGTCTCCCTTGGGGACACAGGTACGTCAGACCCAGGGGAGCGGGGGTGTGTGTGTGTGACCCACATCTACTATGATTAAATAAACACAGCATCTCAGAGAGGAGTTGTTCATTTGCAGGACTAAATTTTTAATGGCGGCAGCAGGTTTTCTTATTAAAGAAATCCCAGGGCCTTTAATCCAGACACCTCATAGAACGAATTCAAAATGATACCTGTCCACCGGACACCCCCCCCCCCCAGCTCCCAGTAGGGTGGACACCTGGTGGGACTCATTGGCTCATGTCTAACTAGAAACAGGCTCATGGTCTACAGCTGGGCCAGGGGGTTAGGCTTTTGTACTGGACACAGTTGCCAGGATCCTCACACTCAGATGCTATTTTAAAGCCATGTCTTTTCTTTACTGTCCTTTTTTCCCTTCCTTCCTTTTTTTTTCCCCCCTTCAGTCATGGAGTTTGAACTTAGAGCCTGGGTGCTTGCTTTGCCTGAGCTCTTTTGCTCAAGACTAGCTTGAGCCACAGCCCCATTTTAGTTTTTGAGTCATTGATTGGAATTAAGAGTCTCATTCGGACTTTTCTTCCCTGGCTGGCTTTTAACTGGGATCCTCAGATCTCAGCCTCTTGAGTAGCTAGGATTAGGGGTGAGCCAATGGTATTTGGCTTGCGATGTGTTTTCAAAACCCACAGTTAAAGTGGATGATGAAACAAAATTTCATAGCCAGGCACCAATGACTATGCTAAGGTCTAAAGGATACTAAGGTCCAGGGGCTCAAGGTTCAATGCTAACCAGAGAAGAAAAATTCGGGACTCCCTCTCCAGAATAAGTAGCAGCTAGATACTGGTGGCTCATGCCTGTAATCCCAGCTACTCAGGAAGCTGAGATCTGAGGACCATGGGTTAAAGCCAGCTTGGGCAGGAAAGTCTGTGAGATTCTTCTTTCCAGTTAACTCGCAAAAAGGCAGAAGTGGAACTGTGGCTCAAGAGGAATAGTATAAGTTTTGAGTTGAAAAAAATCTAAAGGACAGCACCCAGGCTCTGAGTTCAAGCCCCAGTATACACACACACACACACACACACACACACAAACACACACACACACACACACAATATTATCTCCTGGTTGTGACTTCCAACATGGGGCCTTCCTTTAAGAAAGCAGAATGGATGTGTTTGGCGTTGCCAGATGCCATTAACGGGCTACCCGAACTAATCAACAGCAGGAACTCAAGGAAATTGCTGGGTTAAATTGGGAAGCCAGATTATTTGGGTTTCTTGATGAGATTGGAAGAATAATTATTAGAGAGTTCCATTTCATAGGCTTTGTTTACTCATGGCACGTCCTGATTTGAGGTTTCTGCCTGGATGATTGGAAGGGGTGTGGCCACCAGAGAATAAATCATCTTGACATGACAGCTGTCAGGGGCGGGGAAATGGTGGTCTGCCCCAGGCCCTTCATGTGTGGAGGTGACCCAGAGACTGGCAGTTGGAGAGGACTGCTGTGTGGTGGGAGGTAAGGTGGGGGAGGCCCAAAAGGGCTGCTACTGAGCAAACCAGGGAGGGTGGAGGGCCCTGGAGGATGCATGGGCCTTGGTTGCTTCCCAAAGAACTAGGTCGGGAGCTACAGAGTCAGTCCTCATAAGAGAACAGAGTTGGGAGTCTCCAGGTTGGCCACCAGTAAGTATCTCCTTCTGCCAAAGAAATCCTGTCTTTTATCTTGCAGTGACTGAGAAAGCTGTGAAGTCTGAGTGCTCTGGAGAATTTGAGAGGGAGAGATAGCTCAAGAACCTTCATGAAGCCGAGGAGCCCGGGGTGTTTTGCTCTACATTAGCTGGGGATGGAGTCAGCCTCCAGAGACCTCATGAAATGTCTCCCACCCCATTTTGCCCTGGCCAGGTCTCTTCTGGCTGCTTTGGTGCCAAGCTCTCTCTAGTAGCTTTTATACTCAAGGCTGTGCTTTACCATTTGAGCTCTACCTCCATTTCTGGCTTTTGCTGATTAAGACAAGAGATTCTCAAATTTGTCTGTCCAGGCTGGCTTTGAACCTCCATGCTCAGATCTCAGCCTCTTGAGTAGTTAGGATTACAGGTATGAGCCACCAGTGCCCAGACCCCTTAGGTTTTTTACTCAAGGCTGGTGCTCTACCACTTGAGTCACGTTTCTACTTCCAGCTTTTTGGTGATTAATGGGAGATAAGAGACTCTCAGGTTTGTCTTTCCAGGCTGATTTTGAACTGTGATTATCAGTCTTTGCTTCCTAGCTGGGTGCCAGTGGTTCACACTTGTAATCCCGGTAACTCAGGAGGCTTAGATCTGAGGGATGCAGTTTGAAGCCAGCCTGGGCAGGAAAGTTTGTGAGACTCTTATTTCCAGTCAACTACCAAAAAGCTGTGGGCTCAAGTGGTAGTGTGTTAGGATTGAGAAAAAAGAAATTCTCAGGGACAGCACCCAGGCCCTGAGTTCAAGCCCTAGAAGAGGAACCAAAACAAACAAACAAATAAAATCTTAGTTTCTTGAGTAACCAGGATTACAGGCATGAGCCACTGGCTTACTCAACCTGTAATTTCACAGTTTGTCTGTTAAACTTCACCTTATTGCATGCATCCAGCACATCTTTTGTAGCCCATTAAACATTTTTTTTCCCCTATCTGATTTGCATCACTGTTTGCTTTTGCAAATGCCTGGAAGAGCTGGCGTCTGCCTTCAGAGTCTCCATTTAAAGCAGTAAAGAGTAGAACAGAGCAGACACCAGGGCAGCCCTGCTACACAGACATCTTCTAATCAATCGCTCCATCTTCTGGGTGCGGGCTTGATTAGCCAGCTGCGAATCCACATGTTAAATTCATCTTGCCTCATCTTTCCACTTCGTTCACAAAACTAACAAGAGAGACTTCACCAAATGCTTGGGGAAAAAAAAAATACCTTATGTCTAATGCCTCCCCTTACAGGGAAGCCAGATGCACCTGGCTTGATGTGATTAGGGAAGCCCCACTAACCTAGGGTAATCCTTTCCCCCTTAACAGCTTAAGAACTGCAAAAGAAAGTTCTTAGAAAGAGAGGCAACAACTTTGCCCGGCTAGGGTGATGCCAGGTGCTGTTGCAGCTGGGGATCTAGCACCCTCTAGAGGTAGCAGCAGGAGATGCAGGTGTGGGCCAAGCCTTGGGAAAGGCATTCCTCCTGCTGGGAACTGAACTCAGTCTCTGAGCTTTTTTTATTTTTAACTCAAGGCTAGCGTTCTATCCTTTGAGCCACAGCTGCTTTGCCTATGGCTTTTTGGTGGTTAATCAGAGATAAGAGTCTCACAGACTGTCCTGCCCAGGCTAGCCTGAAACTGTGATCCTCAGATCTCAGCCTCCTGAGTAGCTAGGATTACAGGCATGAGCATAGGTGCCAGGGCTGCGGGCACAACAGCATGAGCTGGAGCATTCATTCCACTTCAGCATGCAGGACATGGGAGAGAATGAGCCAATGAGTACTGGTAGGAAGGACTGAGGCCTGCAGCTCTGGATGAGAGACAGATTATGCCCACCCTGGTTCTGGTAGTTAATGCTACACCAGGGTGTGGCTGCTGCTGGAGCTTTTGGGGGCATCTCAAAGCCATTATATTTACAGTTAGCAAAGAGGCTAGCTTTTCCATACGCATATGCCTGTGCCTGCAAATCTCACTATGGCCACTAGAGGCAGTATTTGCCCATGCTTTATATGGGTTGGGTTTCCCAAGACTTGCCACCTAGTGGCATCTATTAGACTCACAGGACCAAGACTGATAATACATCTTGGCACGCTTTGAGAGAGTATGCAAGGTGTTTGAATGTTTGTCAAGCTACAGTAGCAGTAACTCCAGGAGGAGAGAAAACGATTCACAGAGGGAAGAGAAATGAAAGAGCAGCGGGAAGGGGATGAACTAGAAGCATTTGCGCATTGGGAGGGCTACTCAGAGCAAAGAGAAGGTAACAGGCAAAAAGTTCAAAGGAAAATCAAGTGGCTTGTCTCGGTAAGATCAGAGGAGCTTTTGATCTGTGCTGTGGATGCTCCCTGATCCTGCCCCTCTTGGGATGTTTCTCACGTGGCCACTGAGTTGAAGTCTAGAAGTCTGTACTGCATACAGAAGCAATCTATGAAAGCTGGGCACAGGTAGCTCACGCCTGTAATCCTAGCTACTCAGGAGGCTGAGATCTGAGGATCGCAGTTCAAAGCCAGCTTGGGCAGATAAATCTTTAAATAAAGACTCTTATCTCCAAATAACCACCCCCAAACCTGAAGTGGATGTATGCCTCACATGGTAGAGCATCAGCTTTGAGTGGGCAAAGCTAAATGACAGGCCCTGAGTTTAAGTTTTAGTACTGGTGTGTGCATATACACACACAAAGCCAGCAGGGGAGGTATGGTTCAAATGGTAGAGTTCCAGTACTAAGCCAGAGCTTGAGCCTTTGAATTTGAGACCTAGTGCTGGCTGGCACACACACACACACACACACACACACACACACACACACACACACACACACACACACACAGAGGAGGAGGAGAAGGAGGAGCAGGAGGAAGAGGAGGAGGAGGAAGAGGAAGAAATAATCTACAAGAGGTCCTGAGCCATCATGAGAAACTTGTTCTCTCTCCAGCTTCTTCCAGGGTGGCCTCCAGTTCTGAGATATACTTGGAGTCACAGGGCAGAGGTTTTCCTACCTTATTCATTTTCTAAAAAAGTACTTTAATTGTAGTGGAACGTACATAATGAAATTTGCCATTTGAGCCATCTTAAAGCGCACAGCTCAGTGGTATTAAGTACATTAACACTGTTGTACAACAGGTACTGACACTCATCTGCAGAGCTTTCTCATCTTGCCAAATGGAAACTGAGCCCTTCCCCGGTCCCCTCATCTCCTGGCACTGACCTTCTGTCTCTAAGCATTTGCCTATTCTAGATCTCTCAGAGATGGAGGATCACAGAGTCTGCGATAAGCAGTCTGTGTGTCTGCTTAGCTCACCTCTCATGATGTCCTCAATGACAACTGCATGTTGTAGTGTGGGGAAGACTTCTTCTTATGGCCCTAGTGATATTCCATTGTGTGCTCAAAGCCACATTGTGTTTGTTCATCTAATCATGGGTACTGGGGTACTTCCATCATTTTTCCTTTTTTGTCATTCAGGGGGCCTGAACTCTGGGCCTGGGCACTGTCCCTCAGCTCTTCAGCTCAAGGCGAGCACACTACCACTTGAGCTACAGTGCCACTTCTGGGTTTCATGGTGGTTTATTGGAGATTAAAGTCTCATGGACTTTCCTGCCTGGGCAGGCTTTGAACCATGATCCTCAGATCTCAGCCTCTTGAGTAGCTAGGATTGTGAGCCACCAGAGCCCGGCTTACTTCTATCTTTTAAACACTGTAAATAATGATGTATGAACATGGAGGTACAAATCTTTCTGAGATGCTGTTGTTTTTATTTTTTAATTTCAATTTTGATTTTTGTGCCAGCTGTGGGGCTTGAACTCTGGGCCACAACACTGTCCCTAAGCTTTTTTTTTTTTTTTTTTTTTTTTGCTCAGGGGTAGCACTCTACCTCTTGAATTACAGCTCTATTTTTGGCTTTTTTTTTTTTTTTTTGGTGGCTAATTGGAGACAAAAGTTGTATGGGCTGGGTGCCAGTAGTTTACGCCTGTAATCCTAGCTACTCAGGAGGCTGAGATCTGAGGATTGCAGTTCAAAGCCAGCCCAGGTAGGAAATGCCACCCCAAACCACCAGAAGTGGAGCTATGGCTCAAAGTGGTAGAATGCTAACCTTGAGCAGAAAAGCTCAGGGACAGTGCTCAGGCCCTGAGTTCAAGCCCTATGACTGATTTAAAACCCCCGAAAACCCACAAAAACAAAATGAGTCTCATGAGTTTTCTGCCACTGCTGACTTCAAACTACAATCCTCAGACCTCAGCCTTCTAGTAGCTGGGATTATAGGCACTACCCATTAGCACCCAGCATTTTATTTTTTTATTTTTCTGGTATATATATATATATATATATATATATATATATATATATATATATATATATATTCAGAAGTAGAATTGTGGGGATCACACGGAAGTTCTATTTTCTTTAATATTGTGAGAAACTTCCAGAAAGTTTTCCACAGAGCACTACCTAATGACTTCTTATGAAGAAATTCAGCCCCTACTTAGGCCAAACACAAAGTCCTTCAAGTAATAGGATGAGCGCCCCTCAGACAGAAGCCCTTCAGCTGAGCAGGATGGGCTTATATTTTCCCTACTATGTATGTGTGTGTCTGAAAGGGGGGGGGAGGGGGAGAGAGAGAGAGAGAGAGAGAGAGAGAGAGAGAGAGAGAGAGAGAGAGAGAGAGAGAATGCTGGATATGGGGCTTGAACTCAGGGCCTGGGAGCTGTCCTGTCCTTGAGTTTTTTTTTCTTAAGGCTAGTGCTCTGAGTTGAACCATACCTCACTTCTGGCTTTTTGGTGGTTCCTTGAAGATAAGAATCTTGCGGACTTTCCTTCATCAAACCACAATCCTCAGATCTCAGCATTCTGAGTAGCTAGGATTACAGGCGTGGGCCATCAATGCCTCGCCCTGCACTGGCTTTTGTGTCTCTTTTTCAAAAGCCTCACCCAAAACCTGAACTGTACTCTTATATTGAACCCAAAGTCAAATCCTGCAAGGCCGAGTGGAAACTTGATTTCCTACACGGGACTGGAGAAAGTAGAGACCAGGTAAAAAGTTGGGAGCACTGTCCTCTGTGCTTGTAGCTTAATCCTTATGACCTTGGGGGGATTTGGGGTTCATATTGAGGACTATCATATATGGATGCAGAATGCAACTGTAAAGGAACTGAGACTCCCCAGACTCAATTTCCTCCTACCTTAATAGCCCTTGTCTTGCTGGAGGTAAAGAAGCCTACTCTTCAATACCTAGTGCCACCTGCAGGGGGCAGGGTGGGAAAGAGGACAGTGCAGCTTTGGCATGAGGGGCAGGATTTCTATCCTTCCTCTTCTACTTATTAGGGTTTCACGTTGGTCATTGTCGTAGTGGTGGTGGTGGTGGTGGTGGTGGTGGTGGTGGTCGTCATCGCGTTCTTCCTCCTTTCTTCCTCCTTTCTTCCTCCTTTCTTCCTCCCCCCCCCCCCTCCTCCTCCTCCTCCTCTTTCTTTTGCTGGTCCTCGGGCTTAAACTCAGGGCCTGGGCTCTGACCCTGAAGCTCTCTGTGCAAGGCTAGCATTCTACCACTTGAGCCACAGCGCCACTTCTGTTTTTTTCTGTTTATGTGGTACTAAGGAATCGCTAGGCAAGCACTCTACCACTAAGCCACATTCCCAGCCCTCTTCAGCTTCTTTGAGATGAGTTTCATAGTTCTCAAAACTAGTGGTGATCATATTGAATTTGAACTCAGGGCCTGGGTACTGTCTCTGAGGTTTTCCACTAAAGGCTAGCACTCTGTCACTTTGAGCCACATCTCTACTTCTGACTTTTTGGTGCTTAATTAGAGATAGAAATTGCATAGACTGGGGCTGGGAAGGTGGCTCAGTGGTAGAGCGCTTGCCTTGCATGCCTGAGGCCCTGGGTTCGATTCCTCATCACCACATAAGCAAAAAAAGAAAAAAGCCGGAAGTGGCCCTGTGGCTCAACTGGTAGAGCGCTAGCCTTGAGCTGAAGAGCTGAGGGACAGTGCCCAGGCCCAGAGTTCAGGCCCCACTACCGGACCTCCCCCCCCCAAAAAAAAAGATGGCAGACATATGGACAGGTGAAAGACCCAGACTTTAGGCCTAAAAATCTAGCTGTTTCTTTGTCTTCTTCCTCTAACCCTGGGTCAATTACTGCCTTCGATTGGGTTCCCTAGAGGTTTTGGGGCAGACTTCAAGTTTGTGTGTGTGTGTGTGTGTGTGTGTGTGTGTGTGTGTGTGTGTGTGTGGCGGGGGGGGGTTATTCTCGCTAACAGTGGCTCCATTTTTAAAAATCATTATTATTTCAGGCACACTCATCCTGCTGGAGTGGTCCCAACAAAGGTGGGGCTGGGGGGGCCCATAGAGGCCAGGCCCAACCACACCCCCAGGGTGTGTTCTCTCTGCTCTCCTCCCTTCCCCTCTTCCCTCTGGAAGTGGCCCATCCAGGTAGGCTTGTCTCACCCACCCTACCTCATCTGGCTTCTGTTCGATTATGTGTGAAGCTCCATGTTAGCTGTAGGGAACTTAGGTGTGTGCGTGTGCACATGTGTGTATGTCTGTGTGTTCAGAGCAATTTGTGATAGATGCCATTGGTGTCCACACATTCAATAACACCTAGACTTACACGTGCGCACGCGCGTGCACACACACACACACAACAAAACACGAAGGGAAGGGAGGGGGAGCCATTTTATGGGAGATAACATAACCGTTTGCAATTTGGCTATTCATTGTATCTCTGGCATTTTATGTACTGCATTAGCGAGGCAATTTCATGCATATGGATATAATGCATTAAGTAGAGGCATTTAAATATAGTGAAACTAATTTTATGATGATTAGTTGAAGGAAAACATTGCATTCGTATCATCTATATAGAAGCCAATTTGCATGAAAATACCCAAAGTTGCTATGCCAACATTTTCTGTGCTGCCGGTCGGGGTCGTCTCCGAGTCAAGACTTTGTATTAAAAATCGGTCTCCAGTGCCCATGTCTTTTAATTCATTGCAAGCTGTAGGCCATTTGCTCACAAAGCGCTCGCAGTAAAACAAATGAATAGCTAAAATACTCATTTGCATGATTCCCATTTGAAAACGATTCCCCTGGAATTAAAAAAAAAAAGCGTGTTCCTCGGTTGTGAAGATGGATCGACCAGTGAGGCGGGCAATTAATATTTTCCACGTTCCCTTTAAAGCCCTCGGAAGACCAAGAACAGCACATGCCAGACAAATTGGGCCCCACCATACTTTCAGGGCCCCGGAAGCAGCAGCTTGCTTCCACTGGCTCTCCTTTATTGTCTCGCTTACATTATGCAGTAATTAAAACTATTTACCATTCCTACTTATCTGCCATCTGCTACCACGGAAGTTCCTCTTCTATAGAAAACCATCTTAAAGGAAGCCAGCTGAGGGGCAGGCTTGGTATTGATTGTGGGAGGGGGCTGGAGGAGTCCTCTTCCCTTCCCCTCCCCTGTTTTGCCCCTCCAGGAGGGGTATGAAGGAGTTAGTTCTATGTGAGGTTTGGGGGTGTGTGTGTGTGAGTGTGTGTGTGTGGCCTGGGTCTTGAACTCAGGGCCTGGGTGCTGTCCCTCAACTTTTGTGCTCAAGGCTAGTGCTCTACTACTTGAGCCACAGCTCCACTTCTGGTTTTTGGTGGTTCATTGGAGGTAAAAGTTTCACAGACTTTCCTGCCCAGGCTGGCTTCTAACTGTGATCCTCAGGTCTCAGCCTCCTGAGCAGCTAGAACTCCAAGCGTGAGGCACAGGCACCTGCTGGCTATTCTATCTTTTGGGGGTGTCTTGGATCTAAGGTGAATTGTTTGTTTAGGGGGAGCCCAGGGCTCGATCATCTCCCAGATAACAGCTAAAACAGGTCTGATCATGCAGCTGGGGGTTTGACACAGAGCCAATAATTGCTGTTGCACAAGTGTTCTCTCCACAAGTGTGGCCAGCCCAAAGAGTGGATGCCAGAAGTCAGGTCCCTGATCCATGCACCTAGCTGAGATGCTATGGGCTGTGTCTGCCCCAAGAGGGCGCCACAGTGTCACTCACACAGTGAAGCCCAGAGCGAGATGGGCGGCTCCAAGTTCGCGTTCAGTTCATATAAGGCTGCCAGCGTTGACTCCTTTGGCAGCTGCGGTCTCTTGGGAACATTTATCCAGCAGTCTCTTCCTACTCTCATCTGTCTCCCACTTGGGGAGTGTGTGTGTGTGTGTGTGTGTGTGTGTGTGTGTGTGTGTGTGTGTGTGTTGGTCCTGAGGCTTGAACTCAGGGCATGGCGCTGTTCCTGAGCTTCTTTTGCTCAAGGATTATATTCTACCACTTGAACTACAGCTCACTTCTGGCTGTTGTTGTTGTAGTTTATTGGAGATAAGAGTCTCAGCCTGCCCAGGCTGGCTTTGAACAGTGATCCTCAGATTTTATCCTCCTGAGTGGCTAGGAGGTCTTTTCTGACCGTACCCTTGTCTGTCTTTTTGCTTTTTGCTGCCTCACTTCCTTCCTTCCGTTTTCCCAGGAGCTGGCAATTTGCTTGCCCAGGGTTGCAGATGATTCTTAGCCTTCAGCAGCTGATGCAGGTTCCAGGTGAGGCTTGGCCTGGTGGCCGTAGCTCAAACCTCTGGTAGAGGGTAGACTAAGAGCCTCCTGCTACTGGAAGGGTCAGTGAGGATGCCTGGCCATTCATAACCAGGGGATGACACTCCCTGAGGCTGGTGGCTGCGGTGGCATCTGAGAGTTACACACCAGGGACTCTGCCCCTCTGCACAAGGTTTCCCTGTCTCGTGGGTGGCCTGTGTTAGGAGGATATTGCCTTTTGTTTTCTTTTTTGTTCATTGTCCTCAGATCCTAGGTCATTGCCTTTTTATGTACACAAAGGGTACCTGTAACCCCTGGGTCTGTGTGAGGGCCAGGCCTAAGTCTCTCCAGCTCCTGATTTCTAATGTAACAATGAAGGTCTCATAATTAAAGTACCTGCATAGGAAAAGGCAGAGAAAGTCCTTCTTAAGGTCTGACCATTGTTTCTTTTCTTTTCTTTTGGTTGGTCCTGGGGCTTGAACTCTGGGCCTGGGTGCTGTTCTTGAGCTCTTCAGCTCAGGATGAGCGCTCTACCACTTGAGCCACAGCCTGTTTTCTGGTGGTTCATTGGAGATTAGAGTCTCACAGATTTTGCTGTCCTGGCTGGCTTTGACCATGATCCTCAGATCTCAGCCTCCTGAGTAGCTAGGATTACAGGGGTGAGCCATGGGTGCCCGGCTATCTGACCAAATATTTCAGGGTGAACTCAAGGGGACACTTGGGGTCATCACCTAAGCAGGACTAACACCAATGTCAGGAACATGTTTCCTACCAACCAACATGTTTCAGACCAGCCACAGAGAATATACCACAACCCTGGGCTAGAGTCTCCTTCATACAGTGGTTGTCAATTACAAGTTCACCCCTGCTGTGTGTGCCAGAGCTGGCATGTGCCTTTTTGGAGCCAATGGAGTGCATTTGTATGGAGGGACTGTAGATTTAAGGTGACAATTGCTCTTCGCTCAAACCGTAGCATAGTCTAGCTGTGTAATTTGGTGACAGATGTTGGACTCATTGAGGAAGGGCAATTGGATCATACCCATGTGTCACCCCAGTGTGGTAAATCCTGTGTCTGAGCCCTGCATCCAAGTGGACAGGAAAACTGGAGCTCTGAAGATCTGCACTGACAGATGTAGAAGACAGAGGTAGGAGGGTCTTGGTCTGGGCAAAAGCACAAGAAAAAGAACTAATGCAAAAAGAAGGGGCTGGAGGCATGTTTCAAGTGATAGAGCACCTGCTTAGTAAGCATGAGTCTTGAATTCAAAATCAACTACTCAAGAAGAAGGAGGAGCTGGGCACTGGTGGCTCATACCTGTAATACTAGCTACTCAGCACGCTGAGATCTGAGGATCACAGTTCAAAGTCAACCCAGGCAGGAAAGTCTGTGAGACTCTTATCTCCAATTAACCATCAGATAACCAGAAGTGGTGTTATGGCTCAATGTGGTAGAGTGCTAGCCTTGAGCAAAAAGAGCCCAGGGATAGTGGCCAGGCCCCAAGTTCAAGCCCCACAATGAACAGAAAATAAAAAAAGGAGAGAAAGAGGGAGAAGGAGATGGAGAAAGAGAAGAAGAAGAAGGAGGAGGAAGAAGGAATTATCCATACCACCTCTCTAGAACTCCATGGTCTCCCAGCAAATCATGATAGCTACTGATTGTGAAGCTTTGTTATTAAGATGTGAGCTGGGAAAAGCTTTCCTGTTCACTGAAACAAGACATTAGTAACTCAGGAAAGGCAGGGGGCTGGAAGGGAGGGGGAAATGAGCAGAACAATCCCCAATCCACTTTCCAGAAACCTTCACCTGCTTCCTTTTGGAGGAAAAGCCAGTGGGAGTGGGCATGTTCTCCTGAGCAACTCCTACTAAAGATGAATACTGGCCCAAAATAGAATCTCATGTAGGAAGCGATCTGGCTTCGCAGTTATTCCTCGCCCCCCCCCCCCTACAAATTAACATACAGAAGCCATTTAGAGCAGAGAAAATATTTGTATGTACAAGGAAATACTTTCCGTAGGAGTGAAATGCTAGATGATTCTGGGTCTCAGTGGGGAGTAATGGGGCATGATGACGCCCGATTTTATATGCATGTAATATCAGCCTTACAAAGCTTTTAAATCACGGCCACTCCGTTAGAGACCAGCGTACAGAAGAAACCTCCCACTTGGTTTGGGGGAGAGACAGTGCCCGCCCGCCCGCCTGCCCCAAGTCCTTGCTCTAGATCGGCAGCTCTGTAAATTCACGTGGTGTTGATTTGATTGAGCTAAATTAATAAGACTTGTGCTTTGTGGCAAGATAACGATTACAGTATGTGGTGGGAGGTTCTGCCGATCAGGAAATTGCTGCTTTAACAATCCCACTGAAGTTTCATGGAGGATTTCAAAACCGATTTTAATTAAAACAAAAGCCGATGTGTGGCAATAATGTGGGTGTTAAGGAGAGAAAAGGCAAAATGTCTTTTTAAATCCATGTTAATATGTCTTAAGGACTGGATGATGAATGTGGCATGGTTGGTGGCTGACATCCAAGCTGGGAGCCTGCCTGGGCACCTTGCTTAGGTGATTTGGGCACCTGGGGCCACCCCGTGCCCTTCCAGTGTGCCGCTGATTGGCTTCAGGGCTGGGTTGTCTCTAAGCTGGGGTTCAGAAGCGCCCCTTCGCTTCTCATGGGCCATCTCTGTCCTAGTGACTTCTTGGGAAGCTAGGCCTGTTTCTCTTGGCGACTTGGGATAGGGTATAGGCAGACAGGCCCTAGTGCTCTCTCCCCCACCCCCAGCTGGAAGACCCTCTCTGGTCCCTCAAGGTAGGTCTGGAACACCCCCTCCCACTGCGGGATTTGTACTTGGAAGCACTAATGAGTATGGATCAAAACCGCAAACACCATGGACCTTTTTTTCCTTTAAGTTGTCGATCTCAGGTATTGTGTTACAGCACTGGAACACTGACACTTTGGGTCTATTCTAAGATATGGAAGTTGGTCATGCAAACAGCACGGGTATTTTGAGACCCTAGGATGTCCCAGTGCTGTCTAAAGGACTTGATCCAAGCTCTGGGCTTTGAGGGGAAGAAGCTGTGGTGCCATAGATACCACAAGGGCTGGGACTGGGCACAGAGGCCTGGTGACTCCCCAACTCTACTCTTCTCCCCCTAAGCAGTGGACTACACACTTCAGTGAAGCTGACGCAGGGTTAAAACACCACCACCACCACCAACAACAAACTTAAGCCAGGCGCCAGTGGCTCATGCCTGTAATCCTAGCTACTCAGGAGGCTGAGATCTGAGCATGGAGGTTGAAAGCCAGCCTAGGCAGGAAAATCACGAGACTCTTATCTCCAATAAACTACTCAGAAAAAGCTGGAAGTGGCGCTGTGGCTCAAGTGGTAGAGCACTAGCCTTGAGCAAAAGAAGCTTAGAGACAGCACTTAGGCCCAAAGTTCAAGCCTCAGGACCAGCAAAAACAATAACAGTAGGAGCAACAAAAACCCCTTGTTCTGCAAGCCAAGTGTACACACACACATGCACACACACAATGCACACATACATATGCACAGCCATCATGTGTGGACATGATCCTCCCTAAGACTCACTCACATGCACACACATACATATTTTTATGTATGCACATTTACAGACTCATTCACACATGCACACATACACATGTGCACATAACATGCAGCACATACAATAGATGTTGTTATGCATGTGCATAGCAAAGATTCATACACATGCACACACATGTGCACGCATATAACACAGAAAGCCACTCACCTACATGCATGCACACACATGGATACATACTCTCACGTGTAACTTAGAGCTAACAAAGAAATTCCCCAAAGAATATCCTTATTGGCCTGTAGGTGTAGTTTAAGAGTTAGAGCACCAGGTGTGAGCCAGAACGACAGTATTACAGTGCCCTCATAATATCTTTACTCGATCCCATTTCCTATTAGAAAGAAATGATTTAGTCTCCTCTAAGTTGTAGCTCATAGTTTTTGTGTGTGTACCAGCACTGGGGTTTGAAAACATGGCCTGGGTGCTGTCCCTGAGCTTTTTTGCTCAAGGCTGGCATCCTACCACTTGAGCCACAGCTCCACTTCTGGCATTTTTGCTGGTTAATTGGAGATATGAGTCGCATAGACTTTCCTGTCTGGGATGGCTTTGAACTGTGGTCTCAGATCTCAGCCTCCTGAGTAGGTAGGATTACAGGTGTGAGCCACCTGTGCTTGGTTTTTTGATTGATTCTAAATACACAAGTTGCAATGTCTAGGTTAACCATAAAAACAGTGAAAACAGAGACTATAGCTTTCAAACTACTTGAAGGATAAACTTTGAATGGTCCAAATATTCCACCAGTTTTTTTTTTAAAGGCAAGAAATCAGAATAAGTGGCATGTGTAGAACATACAAAGTAATGTGGGAAGCTGGGTGCAGGTGGCTCATGCCTGTAATCCTAGCCACTCAGGAGGCTGAGATCTGAGGATCGTGGTTCAAAGCCAGCCTGGGCAGGAAAGTCTGTGAGACTCTTATCTCCAACAAACCAGTAGAAAACCAGAAGTGGTGCTGTGGCTCAAGCAGTAGAGCACTCGCCTTGAGCTGAAGAGCTCAGGGACAGCGCCCAAGCCCAGAGTTCAAGCCCCGCGACCGACCAAAAAAAAAAAAAAAAAGTAATGTAGGAGAAATACATGTAAAAAATTGAGGAGCTACTAAATATACATGGAATAAAGACTCTAATTAAAAAGCTTAAATTGCTGGGTGCTGGTGGCTCATTCCTGTAATCCTAGCCATTCAGGAGACTGAGATTGGAGGATTGTGGTTAGAAGCCAGCTTGGGCAGAAAAGTTTGTGAGATTTTGATTTCCAATTAACCACCAAAAAGCTGGAAGTGGAGTTGTGGCTCAAATGATAGAGTGCTAGCTTTGAGCAAAAAAAAAAAAGCTCAGGGACAGTGCCCAGGCCCTGAGTTCAAGCCCCAGGATTAGCACACACACACACACACACACACACACACACACACGAATTTGAAGTAACAGAGTGCCTGTCTCGCAAGCATGAGGGGATGGGTTCAATACCTACTACTGTTAAAAAAAATTAAAATAAAAACCTACAACAACCCTTAAGATCAGCAGACTGGAATTCAAACAGCTAGAAAAGCTAGAAAAAGTTGGGCGCGTGTGGCTCACACCTGTAATTCCAGCTACTTGGAGGCTGAGACCTTGAGGATCATAGTTTGAAACTAGATGGGGGGGGGCAGAATCTGGGAGATTCTAACTCCAATTAACCATAACCCCCACCCCCTACTCCCCCAAAATGAACTGGAGGCTCATGGCTCACCAGCCATGAGCAATCAAGCTAAGCAAGAGCTCAAGGCTCTGAGTTCAAGCCCTGGTACTAGCGTGCATGTGGGTGTTTGAAAAAAAAAAGTTAAAAAATGTTAGAAAAATAAAATAAGGGCTAGGAAGGTGGCTCGGTAGTAGAGTGCTTGCCTAGCATGCATGAAGTCCACAGGTCGATTCCTCAGTACCACATAAACAGAAAAAGCCAGAAGTGGTGCTGTGGTTCAAGTGGTAGAGTGCTAGCCTTGAGCAAAAGAAGCTCAGAGACAATGCTCAGGCCCTGAGTTCAAGCCCCAGGACTGGCAAAAAAGAAAAAAAAAAGAAAAAAGAAAAAAGGTAGAGCACAAGGTACATCCAAATGGATGGAAAAAGTCTTACCCTTGCAAATAATTGAGAGAAAGCTAATGTCACTATATTCATATTAAGGGTACTACTCTTCAAGGTAATTAGACTTGTTAGAGAGGGTTACTATAAAATCATGAACAAGAATGACATATAGCCGCATGAAAACCCAGGATGCTGAGTGAGAGAACAGGGTGCCACTTACATGATATACAAAAAGTGGGCAGCCAGGCATTGGTACACACCTGTAACCCCAGCTACTCAGGAAGCTGAAATCTGGGGATTGTGTTTCGAAAAGTCCTTGAGACTCTTATCTCTAATTAACCAGCAAAAAGCCAAAAGTAGAGGTGTGGTTCAAGACAGCTATCCTTGAGCGAAAAAGCTAAAGGATAGCACCCAGGCCCTGAGTTCCAAGTCTGAGTACTGGCACGCATCACACGTATGTGTACATGCACACACACACACAGACACACAGACACACACACACAAAGCCCCCCCAAAAACCCCAAACAGGAAAACTACTATATTCATGTATTCATTCAACGATATTAATTTATATGATTACATATAAATATATCTTCACATATATACTGTGTCATTTATATTTAGGAACTCATTCAACTATATTCATAGTTCTTATGAAGAAAGGCCAGGAACTAGCACTCACAGAGGTCATGGTGAAGTGAGGAAGGAGGCTTGGCACAGTTGGTAGTGTGCTTGGCAATGAGCATAAGTGTCAGGTACTGAGTTTGTGTCCCAGTCTCAGACCAAAAAGGAAGCAAAGAAGTCTTGGTGCTGGCTGTATCTTGGATAGTGTGGCTGCTGCCAGAGTCCATGTCTGTGAATCTCGCAGTAGTGGCTTGGGCATTCAGGATATGACTGTGCTATTTACACAGTCATCCCTCGCTATCTATGAGGGGAGGTTGGGTCCAGAACCTTCTGCAGACAAGAAAATCCACTAATGTTCAAGTTCCCTAGATGAAATGGTAAAGTATTGGCACGTGGCCCCTCTAATAGTCTTCTTTAACTTTTATTTTCATTTAAATTTTTGGAAATACTTGAGTATTTATTATGTGTTGGTACTGGGGCTTGAACTCAGGGCCTGCGTGCTGTCACTGGGCTTTCTTGCTCATCTAGACCTCTACCACTTGAGCCACAACTCCACAATTGGCTTCTTCCTGTTTAGTTGGAGACAAGAGTCTCACAGACTTTCCTGCCCAGGCTGACTTTGAACCCTGATCCTCAGATCTCAGCCTCCTGAATACCTAAGATGACAGGTATGAGCCATCAGCACCTATCCCCCGCCCCCTTTCCTTACCCCTGGTTCTTTCAGACTTGCCAGCCAGAGAATCTTCCTGGGTCTCACTGTAACAAACACCTCTGCACACCAGCATTCTCCAAGGCCCAAGAGACCCTCCAAGGGGGTGGGGAGGGGACCAGGCAGCCAATGAGCCTCCGGCTTCCCTCCTGCAGAGCTCCGCCAGCCCCAGCCCAGCATGGGCCCAAGCTACTGTAGCATTGCACATTCACACAGGTATTGAATTATGAATGGATATTACCCAGAAATAATTGCATACATTATTACCCCCTCCACATGGGTGTCCTCTGTGGGGGCTGCGGCGATAGATTTTGTTGCTTTAACACCGCAGGGTCATTATAAATTAGAGTCATCAGACCAACAGCAGGCCAGTGGGTGTGGGGGACGGGAATTCCCATTTGAAAGCTCTGGGAAGGATGAACCCCTCAACTGCTCATGCTGGTTCCCCTCAACTTTTCCTTTTGTGTGATCTATTCCACCCATCCCTATTAAATAACTAATTATTTAACATCTTTTAAAGCTTTGTTATATATTAGAACAGGCAGGACACAAATGAGTGCTTTTAATAATATAAAAGCCCATTAGCTTCATTTACTGTTAATGTTAAAATAAACATGAGGCAATTTAGATATACTATTCCAATTTCACGGAAACTTTGATGTTTGTTGTTTTTTTTTTTTTTTTTCTTTTCCGGTCACATAATTAAGGGAAAAAACTACTAATGATATTAAGTTTGTACAGTGTTAATGACAGAAACAGGCACAAGCAGAAATTGCAGCCATTAATATGAAAAAAATAAAATATTTAGCAGGGGAGATAGATGAGTGCAATTTTAATAAACCAAAATGAAGAAAATTAATTTTAGAAACTTCTCCAGTCGTTCACAATGCTACACCATTAACATGAGCTGTCTCATGCATTACTTTTGTGGTCTGGGTTATTTATTGATGGTCTGTAGGAATACCCTGGTTTTTGTGCATTGTTCTGTGGATGGTGAACATTTTCCTTTGATTTGTTTAATTCTTTTCCTGTTCCTTTCCTTCCTGATTGAGTGTGTGTGTGTGTGTGTGTGTGTGTGTATGGGCGTGTGCACGCATGCGCATACCAGCCATTATTAGAGCTTGAACTCAGGGTCTTAACTCTTGCTTAGCTTTTTTCACTCAAGGCTAGTGCTCTACCATTTGAGCCGCACTTCTACTTGCAGCTTTTTTGCTGGTTAATTGGAGATAAGGGTCTTTCAGATTTGCCTGGGCTGGGTTTGAATCACAAGCCTAGGATCTCAGACTCCTGCCTGGCTGAAATGGATTTATTGACAGGGGACCTTTATGAATGGCTCATAGGTAAAGGAAAGAGATGAGGATGAGGACTTCCTCAGTGGTCCAGCAATCATGACTGGACACCAGGGTGAGGTGATCCCAGAGGCTGGGAGGTTGGGGTGGCTGCAGAGGTGACAGCTGGATCCAGAAGCATCTTCTGTGCCTGGTGGTTATTCCCTGCCTTCCCCCATGTACTGTCCAGGGGTTTCCCTGGAGGGAGGGTCCTGCTTTCTGGACTGTCTCTTGCAGCACAGGGTCTTTGCAGGTGTAATGAAAGGTTTAGACATGATCATACTGGCTGATCATGGGCCCTGATTCCAATCACAGTGAGCTTAAAAGGAGACAGAACATACATGCAGAGAAACTGACACTGCAGCTCAGGCCTATAATCCTAACTCCTCAAGAGCCCGAAATCTGAAGATCGCTTCTCAAAGCTCCCTTTCCTCCCCACCACCTCAGGCAGGAAAGTTCATGAGACTTTTAACTCCAATGAATCAGCAAAAAGCTGGAAGTGGAGGCCTGGTTCAAGTGCTAGAGTACCATCATTGAGCAAAAATGTCAAGCAAGAGAGGAAGGCCCTGAGTTCAAATCTCAGTACCAGTACATACACACACACACACACACACACACACACACACACACACACACACACACATCCTCAAAGATACAGAGAAAAGGATATGAGCAGATACGGGAAAGATGCTGTCAGGAGCTAAGGAACCCACTCGAAGTCAGTAGAAGCAAGATGAGGCAGGAAAGACCTTTTCCCTTGAGCCATCAATAGTAATGTAGTCCAATCAGCACCTTGATTTCAGATGCTAGCAACGTAAGAGAGTACATTTCCATGGTCTCAGCTGCCAAGTCTATGCTGATTGGCTACGGAGGCCACACAGGAAGACAGCAAGAAATCCTGAAGAGACAGGTTGCAGAAGCAGAACTAGGCTAGGGAGGAAGGAGATGATGTCCAAGACAGGGTACCCATGGCACAGATGGCTATATCCCAGAGCTGTGTAAGAGAAGATTGTTCCAGAAACAAGACAAGATCAATCCATCCAGAGACACAGGAACCTAGTACAAGGCAGGTACTGGCTGGAGATCGGAGCCTGGGCAGGTCAGGCCTGGTGTTTGGCTCTACCTGGGAAGATCAGGGTGGAACTGGTTTTTTTGGGTATGGGAGGGACTCAGCTCATCACATAACACACAGGCTGATGTGCAATACTAGTAGCTAGAAGAAGAGTGCTTCCTTCACATGAAGCAGGCCCAGAACTCCTCCTCCCCCCATTTTGTAGCTGCAGACATAGAAACTAAGAGAGTTGTGAGTGTGATAATAGGCTGAACTGGCACATCACTCAAACCTAGCATCTAAGAGGGGGTCCCGGCTGTTCACTGCCACGCTGGCTCCAAGGATTTTGGTCAACTTGATTGATGTATCCACGAGGCAGCCCTGTGCTGGTCCTGGGGGAAAAGATGTGGAAAAGGCCAGAGCACATCAGTTATAGATACCAAGTTAGACCAAGACAAGCTAACTTCTAGGGGCTCACAGGTTGCACGCAGCTACTTTTAGAGGCAGGGCAGGCAGTATGGTGGCTTTTAGTCATGCGTAATGATGTCATCTAGGTCCGGACCCACCCCCTCTGTGTAGGTTTGAGGCTGTCAGTTCTAAGGCTTCTCTGCTCTGCTGGGTGCTCACCTTCTGCACAAACCAAGACCTCCATTTTTGCTCCCTGTTATTCTCTGCCAACAGGGGGCACTGGATCCCTCCAGCAGGATGTGTGGCAGGGGAGGCATTTCCGGTTTCTGGCGTCCTGTTGGCATCCTGCAATATTGCTTGTCCCAGACAGAGGCAGCTCCTCCCTAAGGCCGGGCAAAGAAACCAGTTTGTGGGCAGAGAATGTGGCTTGGTGGTAGAGTGCTTGCCTAGCATGCATGAAGCCCTGGATTCAATTCCTCAGTACCACATACACTGAGAAAGCCGGAAGTGGCACTGTGGCTCAAGTTGGTAGAATGCTAGGCTTGAGGAAAGCAAGCTCAGGGACATGCCTGGGTCCTGAGTTCAAGCCCTATGACTGGCAAAAAGAAAGGAAGGAAGGAAAGAAGGAAGGAAGGAAGGAAGGAGAAAGGATGAAGAAAGGAAGGAAAGAAAGAGGGAAAGAAGAAAGGAAGGAAGGAAGGAAAGAAAGAAAGAGGGAAGAATGGAAGGAAGGAAGGAATCCAGTTTGCTTCTTCAGGAGTTTTCTGTCATGGTTGACGTAAGCATGGCTATTTTAAAGGTAGCTGCCATCTTACAAAGAGCTGTTTCAGTTACAGCCCTTATTTTCCTAACCAAGTTCCCGCATCGGCCAAGGTGTCTTTGGTTTTTGTTGATAGTTCAGATGGACTTTTAACCCCTTCCAAACGAGCTGATCGCTCAAGATTGTGCACCTAAGTTCTGACTCGTTGGCATGAAGGCAGTAATGTGTTAAGGATGAGACCGTGGCTTTGTTCTAAAAGCCAGCTCCTCTCCAGCTGGCTTGTCCTGTCTTGGACATGTGATACCCTCTGCCAGCGTATAATGCAACAAGGCCCTCACCAGATGTGGGTTCTTAGACTTCCCAACTTTCAGAATCAAGAGCTAAATACATCTCTGCTCTAGCAACAGTGACCGCTGGGTTCATCCTTTAAGCTCACAGAGCCCAGGATTAAAGAGCTCTGCATTTCTGCTCCACAGCTCCACCTCTCTGTAAGTGGTAATAATTGCAGCTTCCTGTCTTTCCCAGACCTGACATCCATGTCTGCTTTCTTTCTTTTTTGTTGGTCAAGAGGCTTGAACTCAGGGCCTGGGCACTGTTCCTGAGCATTTTTGCTCAAGGCTAGCACTCTACCACTTTGAACCACAGCTCCAGTGCTGGTGTGTGGGTAGTTAATTGGAGATAGGAGTCTCAGTAGTTAGGACTACAGGCGTGAGTCACCAGTGCCTGGCATTCCATGTCTGATTTCTGCTTTTGTTGCCTGCTTTGTGTACTTCCAGTGACCTGGTGAACATTCCTGCTGCTTGGCCAACAGTGAATCACAGTCACCTCTCCTTGTTAGCATAACTGAATGGCTCCTAACGCTGCCTACACCCTGCCTTCTTCAAGGTAGCTATGGTAATCCCAACGGACAAAACTGGTGTCCAGACCCAGGGGCAAGAAGAGATTTCCTTTCCTCTCATTCCCTACTGTTTTAAGCACAAAGGAAACAAGCCCATAAGTTCCCTTGACATATTTCCATTCCTTCCTTCCTTCCTTCCTTCCTTCCTCCCTCCCTCCCTCCCTCCCTTCCTTTTTTTTTTCTTTTTTTCTTTTGTCAGTCCTAGGGCTTGAACTCCAGGCCTGGGTGCTGTTTCTGAACTCATTTTGCTCCACACTAGTGTTCTACCACATTGAGCCACAGATCTACCTCTGATTTTCTGATGATTAATCGGCGATAAGCATGTCACAGATTTACCTGCCTAGGCTGGCTTTGAACTGTGATCCTCAGATCGCAGCCAACTGAGTAGCTAGGATTACAGGCGTGAGCCACCAACACCCAGCATTCCCCTTGCCTTTCGTTGACCATAATTAGAACTCAGGCTCCTCCTCAAGTAACCTCTGGCAGAGACAACTGTACCTGGGACTGGCTCAGACTAATCAGACCCCATCTTCTGTGGCTGGAGCTTTGGTGAACTCTGTGGCCAGGCACCGAGAGCATCAGCTGAACAAAAGTTGGACTCCGAAGAAGAAGGGAAAGGAAATAGGAAGGGTGGGATCAGTGATGGCCATCTACCACCCTGCCCTCTAGTGGTAGATGCTGATAACTGCAGGTGTGACCGGCAGATGCTGGGGACTGAGCCCACAGAGCAGGCTTGAAGAATGGGTGGGGCTATTCTAGGATATTTAGTTGGTAAGGCAGGACTGTTCAGACAAAGCTGTGGCCTGGTCTTAAGCCAGGGTTTCCATGGTGCTCACTGCACTCTGAGACTCATCACTGGCCACCAGAGAAGAAGTCATTTCCTTCATGTATCTTTTGTGCAAATTCTGCCCAATAGCAGTTGCTCAAACCTTCCTACTCTCGCTTCTGCGCCCTGCCTGTCAATGGGAATTCCCAAGCAAGGATGGGCTGTGATCTCCCCCTTGCCCACCTGTTAGGAACTCATGCACTGAGTAAATTCCTTTCATTTGTGTGTATCTGCTTGTTTTGGAGGTTGCACAAGCGTATGTGCATGAGGGTGGGCAACAGATAGAATTACCAATGGTGCCCTCCACTCTGCCATTCATGAGTCAAGCCCAGAACTGGAGAGCAGGACTTGAACTGTAACAAGTTCCTTTGTCTTGGTGCTGGAGTTAAAGGGAAATGCACTCAGCAATTTAACCATCCAGAAATGTGGGTTGCTAAGGTGTCTTATTACCAGTTCATGGGCACTGGCACTTAAGGGCTATTAACATTTAACAAAATGATTTTTAGGTGGGAATGTCTCCATGAAATCAGGTGTGGGGAAAAGGCCCAGTTTTCCTGAGTTGATTTGAACCTTGTGTGTGTGTGTGTATGTGTGTGTGTGTGTGTGTGCGTGCATACTGGTATTGGGGCTTGAACTTGGCTTTGCACTCTCCTTTAACACTTCCACTCAAAGCTGGTGCTCTATGACTTGAGCCATAGCTCCACATCTAGCTTTTTTAGTTAAATGGAGATAAGAGTCTTATGTACAGACTTTTCTGTCTGGGCTGGCTTTGAACCTTGATCCTTAGTTCTCAGCCTCTTGAGTAATTAGGACTAAAGGCATGAACTACCTGCACCTGGCTTGTGGTGCTAACTCTTGATGTGGCTTCTCCCTTTTCAGCAATGTCAGTGTCCCATGGACGACCCCTTGGAAGCACTATTTCTTCCGTTCTGGCTGTTCCCCGATATGTTCCTTTGTTTTGGGGAGCATCCTATAAACCAGAGGATTTTAAACAATATCCTTGGCTTCCAAATATCAGCCCCAAGATGTGAAAGCCAAAAATGCCTTCAAAAATGGCCAAGTGTTTCTGGGAACAAAGTTACCTCTCCCCTCATTTTTTGGCAAATGCACCTTACCCGTGTTGGAGTCTGAGAGTGTGATCTTCTTATGATGCTTCTCATGAACCAAGAGCAAATGTAGGCAGGGAGGAGACAGGGCCAGGGGAGGCGGAGCCAGGGGAGCTGTGGGGAAGGCGGGGCCTGTGGGAGGCGGGGCCAGCGGGAAGTGGGACCTGTGGGAGGTGGAGCCTGAAGGAGGCGGGGCCTGCCCCCTGCTTTGTGTTTTGAAGGTCACTGGCTAGAAACTCTTGTCAGCTATTAGCATCTTGGCCAGTGCTTAGGATGATATCTATTGCTGCCATATCTTCTTGAGAGCATTCGTGTTCTTACTCAAAATGGGAACCAACAGAAGCCATGGTGTCTCCGTGGAACTGATAAAAAATACAGTCTCAGGCCCAACACTCGTGCAAGTTGATCAGAACAGTTTTTTTGTTTTCTTTTTCAAGATTCCTGAGGAGTGTTGTGTGCTCTAAGTTTGTGAGGTGCTGTTCTAGAAAGGAAGAGATTTGTGTTTATTCACTGACATCGTTAACATATGTCTTCCACACCAGACACTGGGTATAACTAATTGGAAAAGGAGCCATTGTCTACCTGCAGTCTTATAACTTTCTCTCCAGTCCACCCACCATGGGAAGGGACCATCACTCAAAGTCCCGGGCAGTCAAAACTTCATCTCCCATAACTGGTGCTGGTGGCTCACACCTGTCATTCTAGCTACTCAGGAGGCTGAGATCTGGGGATCATGGTTCAAAGCCCAGGCAGAAAAGTCTGTGAGACTCTTATCTCCAGTTAACCAGCAAAAAGCCAGAAATATAGCTGTGGATCTAGTAATAGAGCACCAACTTTGGGGGATGGGGGAAGCCAAGAAAGCACGTTAAGCCCTTAGTTCAAGCCCATGTACCAGTCTAAAACAAACAAGCAAACAAAACTTGACATCCTTTTTGGATGTTTCTTCCTGGAGTCCCCTTTGGGTACTGGGGTTCTTGCCAAATGGAACAAGAGGCCATTTCCTAGCACACTGCTTGCTTTCTGGCCTCCAATTCCCTGTCCTGTGGTCCACTGTACCTGCTGAGACCTTCTAACTCATGCAACTCCTGTAGCACCCCTTCCAGACCACCTTCACTTGAGTACACATGCATCAAAAGTTTACCATCTTGCACACCTGTGCCTAGCAGGACAGGTGGTGGATGCATTTTGCTCGTGACTGCAGTGGCCCTGTAGGTTTTTTTTTTCCTTTGTGTTTTCTAAACCTACATTAAAAGAATTCATTAAATCACCTTGCTTGGCTGCCTCAGGATTCTATTTCTTTTGCTGATCCTGTGCTCTTGGGTCCTGTAGCATTTCTATAATTATGTTACAAAAATAGTGCTGCACTGTAATCTGTCAGATATATGTATGGAAAGTCGTAATCAGATGTGTGTGTGTGTGTGTGTGTGTGTGTGTGTGTGTGTGTGTGTGTGTGTGTGTATACATGCATACCAGTACTGGGTCTTAAACTCTGAGCCTTAGTCTCATGCTTAGTTTTGTTGTTCTACACTGGTGCTCTTACCACTTGAGCCACAATTCCAGTTCTTGCCTTTTGGTGGTTAATTGGAGATAGAAGTCTCACAAACTTCCTTGTCTGAGCTGGCTTTGAATGGTGATCTGCAGAAAGCTCATGGTCTCAGAGGAGAAAGCTTGGCCACTGAGGCTTGCTCTAAAAGGGGACCTTGGGCACTGGACACTTCCGGTCCTCTCTTGGCTTCCTAGTTGCCATGAGAGGAGCATCTTCCTTTCCTATGAGCTCCTACTATGATGTACTACCTCAGCACAGACCCCAAGACAATGGGGCAGATACGCATCTGAAAATATGAGCCCAAACATTTTTTTTCTCTTTTTCAATTGATTTATATCTTGCATTTGTCGCAGAGATGGACAGCTGACTGAGCCTTAGTGAGATATTTCTGTGGTGGTTACTGTTTGCACACCAGCTACCGTCAAGGAGATGGGTATGTGGGGAAGTTTGAATGGCTTCCTCCTTCAGCAAACAAGCGAGGGCTGCTAGGGGGAGAGGGTCTTCTCATCTCCAGTGCTGCCTACCCCTGCTCTCCTCCCTCTATCTCTCAGCCAAACCAGCAGCAGCAATCAGGCCCACTTTAACCTAGCACATTGCCAGTGAAAGCTGGGCTGTGCAGATAATCCATGCAAAAGTCATTCATAAACCCTTGCCCAGGCTCCTGTGGGCTTCCCAGTTACCCACATCTACATGAGGATTTCGGGGCCTTTCCCCCCTGAATGTTTCCTGTGTATGTTCTCAGGTGTGAGCTTGTGAAGTTCAGTCAGTCAGCAGGTATGATGCGGCCCCTACAAGCTCCTACCAAGAAAACAGAGGGCAGACCTGATCTCCACTCCACCCTTCACAGGGGAGAGCTGCCCAGAGACTCTGGGCCAAAGGCAGGCAGAGATGGCTAAGCCCACAATCCGCTAGACCTGACTTTTGAGGTAAAAGAACCACAAATGGGCTCACATGGGTAATCCTAGCCACTCAGGAGGCCGAGATCTGCCATCCTGTTTTGAAGCCAGCCTGGGCAAGAAAGTCTATGAGACTCTTCTCTCCAATGAACCATGGAAAAGCCAAATGTAGAGCTGTGGCTCAAGTGGTAGAGTGCCAGCCTTGAGTAAAAAGCTAAGGGACAGTGCCCAGGCCTTGAGTTCAAGCTCCAGTACTGGGGTGTGTGCGCACACACATACACACACACACACACACACACACACACACACACACAAAGAATCAGCGAATCTTCTCAATCAGCGAGGGTAGTAGTAGCATGTAGTTTATTTAAATACCTCTCCCAGGTGATGGAGGTGTCAGGCAGCTTGATTTAGAAACCATACTACTAAAGCCATCTTCTTTTTTATTGATAAAGAGGAGCAGGTGGCACGAAGTTCAAGGTCACTGGGCCCGTGACTCTTTGGATCTATCGTTAAGGGGACTGACATCTTTTTAGAAGGAGGCTGCTGCAGGGGGCGGGGGGCTAGAGGGTGGGCAGCTCTCTACAGAGCTGGCTGAGAACAGCCGGGAAAGAGCTTTAACATAAGCCAGGCTGAACGGATAATTAAACAGATAGCAAAATGGAAGGCAGCATCGCCCTGCCCGCTCCGGGGAGCCGGCTGTGGGAAGAGCGAGTTCTCTCCCTATCTCCTGCCATCAGGAGGAACAACTGGGCCTGGCTGTTGGCCATTGAACAATATTGCTTTTGTAAACAAGTTGAAAAATCCAATAACTGTAAAACTTATGGCATGTCCTTAAAAAGCCTGTCACTGTTTCCCCCACAAATGAGTGAACGTTTCCAACTGAAGGTGTTCTAATTAAAACAGGCGCGTGTCCCCAGGGCAATGAGGGCATTTTTTCCAGGAGGGTTCATCCCGCCTTGGTGGCCTGGGGACCAGAGCAAGTATGACTGGTGGTGGCAAGCGTGGGCTGTGGGACAGCTCAGGGGCAGCACCCAGACCCTGAATTTAAAGCCCAACGACTGATTAAAAAGCAAAACTAACAAACAAACAAACGGGCTGGGAAGGTGGCTCAGTGGTAGAGCTCTTGCCTTGCATGCATGAGGCCCTGGGTTCGATTCCCCAGCACCACATAAGCAAAAAGAAAAAAAGCCGGAAGTGGCGCTGTGGCTCAAGTGGTAGAGCGCTAGCCTTGAGCTGAAGAGCTGAGGGACAGCGCCCAGGCCCAGAGTTCAGGCCCCATGACCAGATCTAAAAAAAAAACAAAAACAAAAAAACAAACAAACCCAGGTCTGTTGCCATGCCCAGAGGAACCCACAGTCCTGATGTGGAAAAAACACATGTATGCATATGCTCTCCATCTCTCTCTCACACACCTGCATGCATATGTATTCACATACATGCACACACACATGGACTCATCCCAATACCCTGAAAGGGGAAAGCAAAGCACGGGAGTCAAGCCCCTCATAAGGGGAACAGTGAATGAGAGATGGGTAGTGTAAGGTAAATTAAAGTAGGTAGCTGCGGGGCTGGGAAGGTGGCTCAGTGGTAAAGCGCTTGCCTTGCATGCCAGAGGCCCTGGGTTCGTATTCCTCAGCACCACATAAGCAAAAAGAAAAAAGCCGGAAGTGGCGCTGTGGCTCAAGTGGTAGAGTGCTAGCCTTGAGCTGAAGAGCTGAGGGACAGCACCCAGGCCCAGAGTTCAGGCCCCACAACTGGATCCCCCCCCCAAAAATAAAGTAGGTAGCTGATAAATGAGAACACCATTTCTTTCTTTTTTTCTTCTTTCTTTCTTTCTCTTTCTTACTCTCTCTCCCTCTCCCTCTCCCTCTCCCTCTCCCTCTCCCTCTCTCTCTCTCTCTCTCTCTCTCTCTCTCTCTCTCTCTCTCTCTCTCTCTCTCTCTCTCTCTCTCTCTCTCTCTCTCTCTCTCTTTCTTTTTTGTCGGTTGTGGAGCCTGATCTCTGGGCCTGGGCGCTGTCCCTCAGCTCTTCAGCTCAAGGCTAGCGCTCTACCACTTAAGCTTCTGGTCTTTTCTGCTTCTATGGTGCTGAGGAATCAAACCCAGGGCCTCATGCATGCAAGGCAAGCACTGTACCACTGAGCCACCTTCCCAGCCCTGAGAAGTTTTATTTCTGAACTGCTGCCCGGCCATGCATGGTGGACAGCACATGGCCAAAAAGGGGCCTGCCACCCCTGGGCCAGAGGCTGGGGGAGCAGGGGGCGGGAGCAGAGGGGAGGAGGTGTGGCCAGGTGTGGGAAAGGTGTGGCCACATTGGATGCAGATATGACCTAGGACCCTTCCACAGTCCAATGGGAGGCATGACCAGCAGTGGCCCAGGATGTGACCTTGGAGGAGGGGGAGGTGACAGGTACTGGGTGGAAACTTAGCCAAGAGGAAGGAGGAGTCTACCCTGTCTTCCTGGAATGGACCTTACAGGTAGGAGCTCAGATGCTCAGAGCTCACAGGATCCCAAAGGCCATTGGTCCAAAGCCAGCCACCACTTCCACCTGCTGACCCCTAACATCTGCTTTGAGTCTGGGCAGCCTTTAGAACTGAGGGCCATCTCTGCTCAGGAATCAGCAGCAAGCTCTGGGGCTCCCAGTTCAGGAGTTCTTAGGATCACTCAGACTTGATAATTTTCTGGAAAGACCCATTGGACTTGGACTAATGATTATGGGATTGTGTGTGTGTGTGTGTGTGTGTGTGTGTGTGTGTGTGTGTGTGTGTGCGCGCGCGCGCACGTGCATGCATGTGTGCCAGTACTCAGGGCCATGTACGTTCACTCAGCATCTTCTCTCAAGGCTGGCACACTACCACTTGAGCCTCAGCTCTGCTGCCTGGTTTTGCTGGTTAACTGGAGATAAGAGTCTCACAGACTGTTTTGCAAGTGGCTGGTTTTGAACCACAATCCCCAAACCCCCAAAATACACAAAGAACAAATCTGTGATAAAAATAGACATAGCAGGAACTTTACCCTCTTGGACACTTTTAGGTGTTAGAACAGTTGAGTAGTGTCAAGCTCATTCTCCTGATGGCACTGCCAATCTCCAGAACTCTCTCCACCTCCTCACAGTGAAGCTCCGTACCCACTAAGCACCATGTCTGCGTGGCCCATCCTCAATCCCTGACAACCGCCATCTGCTTTCTGTCTGAGTACAGTAGTGCATTGAATAAATGGATCCTACCGTATTGATCATTGTTGACCTTTGCAATTTCATGTTATGTTATTTTATTTTTGCAAATTAGCATCAAGTGGTTGTACAAGCATGGTACAATGACATGGCCTTTTATGGATATAATAATTCATCTTGATCTGCGTCATCTCCTTCATCTTCTTCCCACCTCTCATTTCCAACAAGTCTCAATGAGTTTCCTTGCTCCATTTCTATATACATACATAGATTATTATGACTCTTCTTTCAACTTTTATTTTCTTTTCTGGTCATGGGCTTGAACTCGGGGCCTGGGTGCTATCCCTGAGCTCTTTTCTTCAAGCCTAGCGATCTACCACTTTGAGCCACAGAACCACTTGCAATTTCCTGGTGGTTAATTGGAGATAAGAGTCTCATAGACTTTCTTGCCTAGGCTGGCTTTGAACCATGATTGTCAGATTTCAACCTTCTGAGTAGTTAGGATTACAGGCGTGAGCCACCAGCACCTGGCTTCAACTTATTTTTAATTTTTATTTTTATTTGCCGGTTATTTGGGAGATAAGGATCTCATGGACTTTTCTGCCTAGGCTGGCTTTGAACTTTGAACCTCAGATTTCAGCCTCTTGGGTGGCTAAGATATCACAAATGTGTCACCAACACCCAGCTAATTTTCATTCCTCTTTATGGCTTAGTAATATTCCAGTGTGTGTGTGTGTGTGTGTGTGTGTGTGTGTGTGTGTGTGTGTATGTGTGTGTGTGTGTGTGTGATTTTCTGGCTTTTTGCTCATCCCTTCACACTGACCCATCATTCCTTAGGGGCTTCCTGGAGACCTCTGAATATCTGCCATGAAACCCGTAGGAACTGTCTCCATGCCTGGGTCTATGTGGGGAGCACTTGCCCTTTGCTGTGTTTTGCTCTGTCTGGAGAGTGCCAACCAGGAAGAGGAAGCAAAGCCAACAGTACGTATGAATGAGTAAATGAATGAATGATTACCTCAGTCATACCACCTGCCCCACGAGGATTGTTACTAGCATCCAAACTTGGACCCTTTTCCAGCTAAGGTGAAGTGCAAAAGTACTAGGGCTTGAACTCAGGGCCTTGCACACACCCATGCACACTCACTCATTATATATCGGAGATAGAAATTTCATGAACTTTTCTGCCAGGCTGGCTTTGAATCATGCTCACAGATCTCAGCCTCCCGAGTAGCTGGGATTACAGGCGTGAGCTACATGCACCTGGCAGTTGCTCTTCTTTCTCTTCCTCCAGTTCCTCCTCCTCCTCTTCCTCCTCTTCCTCCTCCTTCTCTTCTTCTTCCTTCTCTTCCTCCTCCTTCTCTTCCTCTTCCTTCTCTCCTTTTCCTCCTCTTTCTTTTTCTTCCATTTGCATTTATTAGTTTGGTACACCACCATTGTGACATTTCCACATATTTACAAGGTACACAGTCTCCCCTTCTCTTATCAGGGTAGTTTTCTAACAGCTTGCCTGGCCCACACATCTGTTTCTTAAAGAGGCCTTACCTACCAGAGAATAGGTGTAAAAAGCCAGTCCCATATACCCTAGCTGTCTCTGCCTCTCTGAGAGCCAAGGAACTGGGAATGAGCAGAGACTTCCAAAGCCATTTGTCTACACTTGAGAGCCTGGGATCTTTGCCTCTGTAATTAAAGCTCCTGAGATCATGCCTGGAGTAAACTGAGCCTTCAATCCAATGCCAAGCTTGTGGTAACACGTTACAGCAGTGTAAGGAAATAAGTTGTACCCTACCTTCACGCCACACCCACCCATCCACCCAGGGGACTGAAAGGGAAATTGAGGCAGGCATCCAGGAAGAGGGGCTGGTGAAAGTCAGTACAGGGAGAGCCTGTTTTCCCCCTCTTCCTGGAAGAAGAAGCCAGCCCCCCGCCAACCTCCCCCGGCCTCTTCTGCCCACCCTCCTCCATGCTCCTACACATAGCCTGTCTTCCCGCCTCTCTCACCAGAGATTGGTTAGGAGGTATGAAAATGCAATGTGCAGTATGTGTTCTAGTTTCATTGTGTGTGTGTGTGTGTGTGTGTGTGTTGGTACTGGGGCTTGGTCTCAGGGCCTCATGCTTTTTCTTGGCTTTTTCACTCCAGGCTGGCTCTCTACTACTTGAGCTACACCTCTACTTTGACGTTTTATTTATTTATTTTTGTGGTTAATTAGAGATAAGAGTCTCTTGGATTGGCTCTGAATTGTGATCTTCAGATCGCAGCCTCCTGAGTAGCTAGGCTTACAATCGGGAGGCATGGGCACTGGGTTGCATTCCAACTTCTACGAAGGAGAAGAGGGAAATATAAGGGTCCGTCTCACTCTTCTCTAGACACACTGGGGTGGACAGAATTCCAGTAGCCACCTTGTGACCATGAGGGAAATAAGCTGGCTGAGGAGGGAAGAGGTGGGGAAGAGAGAAGAGTCTCTCTCAGATGAAGTACCCTGAACTCTGGGCATCTTTTTTTTTTTTTTTTGCCAGTCCTGGGGCTTGAACTCAGGGCCTGGGCACTGTCTCTGAGCTGCTTTTGTTCAAGGTTAGCACTCTACCACTTGAGCCACAGCGCCACATCTGGCTTTTTCTGTTTATGTGGTACTGAGGAATCAACCCCAGGGCTTCATGCATGCAAGGCAAGCACTCTACCACATTCCCAGCCAACCCAAGGAATCTTATAGCAATGATAATAACTTCCTTCTGCTTGGGCCTGCAGGATCATGCTGGGTCTACTTGCAGCCAAAGAAGGTGCAGCCAGTGGCTTCCAAACATGTTCACCAAACTCATAGTGAAAATATTTTGAGCTAGGTACCAGTACTTCCCACCTGTAATTCTAGCTACTCAAGATGCCGAGATCTGAGGATCCCAGTATGGATCCAGCCCAATCAGGAATGTCCATGAGACTCTTGTCTCCAATTAACCATCACAAAGCCAGAAGTGGAGCCCTTGCTCAAGTGGTAGAGCACCAACCTTGAGAGAAAAAGCAAAAGGACAACACCCAAGTCCTGAGTTTAAGTCCCAGTATTGGCATAAACAAAAGTAAAAACAACTGTATTTCTGGTAGAATTCAGTATTGCATTCATATCAAAAAGTGAAACAATTCACAAGATGTCCTGTGCAACAGGCTTGGGTATTTTCTACTTCCTTCTTCCTCTTTTTCCTTCTCTCCCCCTTCTTCTTTCTATGCTCCTCTACCTCTTCTTCCCTTTCTCTCTCCTTCTTCTACAAACCAATAGTTTTTTTTTTTTTTTGCTAGTTCAATTTTGACCTTTTGGTGGTTTATTGGAGATAAGAGTCTCAGAACTTTCCTACCATCTTGAGTAGCTAGATTACAGGCATGAGCTGCTGGCACCTAGAACAATTTTTTTTCTGAGCCAGATGGGCATGGCCATGACTAGGGAGCACAGATTCAAGGTGCCCTGAGTGACATGCTCTGCTCTGAGAATTCATAGCTACAGAACAGAAAATGTCGTAAGTGAATACATTTACCAATTATGTTGGTGGGAGCTAATTTTATTTTTTATTCACTCACTTTAAAAAAGACTGTTGGCTGGGCATGGTGAATAGTGCCTGCCATCCCAACTACAACAGGAATTGAAACACTAAAGGATAATGGTCTAGATACATGCTTGGACAGGACGTGAAACCCTAACTTAAAAATAATCAAGGCCAAAAAATGGGCTGGAGGCCTGGTTTAGTGGTGGAGCAACTGCCTAGTAATCTAGAGGCTTTGAGCTCAAACCCCAGAACCATTAAAGGAAATGATTGGAAATAGAGGGACAAAGGGTGAGCAAATGCAACAGTGGTATTCACTAGACACTGTTGAAAATGGACTCTACAACTTGTGGGTAGAGATGGGAGGGAAAAACTGGGAGAGAGCAAGGGAAGGGGTGACATTGTCCAAAAAGAAATGTATTCATTACCTGACTTATGTAACTGTAACGCCTCTGTCCATCACCTTTATAACAACGACAACAGCAACAACAAAACTTGTTAGCCAGGCACTGGTGGCTCACTCCTATAATTCCAGCTACTCAGGAGGCTGAGATCTGAGGATCACAGTTTGAAGTCAGCCTAAGTAGAAAATTCTGTAAGACTTTTATCTGTAATTAACTAGCAAAAATCAGGAAGTAGTTATGGCTCAAGTGGTAGAGCACCAGCCATGAGTGAAAAAAGCTAAGGAACAGCACTCAGGATTTGAGTTCAAACCCCAGTACTGGCACACACACACACACACACACACACACACACACACACACACACACACACACACACACATACACTATTCACACCTAATAATGACTGATTTCTTGACCTACCAGCAGTCATGGAGCACAACTTGAAAAACTATTTTAAAATATATTATATCCCACATCCACAAATCAGCCAACAACAAATGCTGGAGGGGATGTGGAGAAAGAGGAACCCTATTACACTGCTGGTGGGAATGTACACTCATACAACCACTTTGGAAAGCAGTCTGGAGGGTCCTTAGAAAGCTAAAGATTGACCTCCCTTACGACCCAGTCATACCACTTCTAGGCATCTACCCTGAACTACAGGAACCAATATACAAGGACACATGCGCCTCCATGTTTATTGCAGCACTGTTCACAATAGCTAGGATATGGAAACAACCTAGATGCCCCAGCACAGATGAATGGATCCAAAAATTGTGGTATCTATACACAATGGAATATTATGGAGCCATTAGAAATGACAAAATAATGGCATTTGCAGGGAAATGGATGGAACTAGAAGGAATCATGTTGAGCGAGGTAAGCCAAGAGCGAAGAGACAAACGGTACATGGTCTCCCTGATAAGTGGATGCTAAATCCAAAATGTTAGGTGATGCGACAAAACTAACAGGACTTAGAAAACAAAGAACTTCCACTCATCTGGTTGAACCACTACTAAATATCCCCATGCTGCTGATCACATATATGGTATATAACATGTGAGCACCGTTATATATTACAGACTGTGATAGACAATTTGCTCCAGGAAAGTTAGAATGAACTTGTGACTTTAAATGAGCATCATTATTCCACAATACTGTGAAATTCGGGAAATTATGTAATCACTTAATCACAATCAAAAAAAAAAAAAACCTATAGCCATCTAATCTTCGATAAGGGAGCTAAAACAATAGAATGGAAGAAAGACAGCCTCTTCGGTAAATGGTTAACTACATGTAGAAAACTAAAGCTAGATCCTTATATATCACCCTGCACCAGAATCAACTCCAAATGGATCAAAGACCTTGAACTCAAAGCAGACACTCTGAAAACATTACAGGATGGAATAGGAGAAACCCTAGGTCTCCTTGGCTCAGGCCGAAATTTTCTGAATAGAGACCCGGAAGCACAACAAATCAAAGAAAGGTTGGACAAATGGGATTGCATAAGGTTGCAGAGCTTCTGCAGGGCAAATGACATAGCTAGCAAGATCAATAGAAAGCCCACCGATTGGGAGAAGATCTTTACTAGCCATACAACGGACAAGGGTCTCATATCTAAAATATACTTGGAACTCAAAAAATTAAACCACCCAACAACAAATCCTCAAAGAAACAACTGCCCAATAAATAAGTGGGCGAAAGACTTAAAGAGAAGCTTCTCTGAAGAAGAAAGAAGGATGGCCAATAGACACATGAAGAAATGTTCAACATCCCTAGCCATAAAAGAAATGCAAATCAAAACAACATTGAGATATCACCTCACTCCAGTTAGAACAGCAAAAATCAAGAACTCTAACAACAACAGATGCTGGAGGGGATGTGGACAGAAAGGAACCTTACTTCATTGTTGGTGGGAATGTAAACTTGTTCAACCACTTTGGAAAGCAGTATGGAGGTTCCTCAAAAGACTTCACATAGATCTCCCCTATGATCCAGCAATCCCACTTTTGGGCATTTACCCAAATGTTTACAAACAAGACCACACTAAAGCTACCAGCACAACTATGTTTATTGCAGCATTATTTACCATAGCTAAGATATGGAACCAACCCAGATGCCCCTCAGTAGATGAATGGATCAAGAAAATGTGGTATATATACACAATGGAATTCTATGCCTCCATCAGAAAGAATGACATTTCCCCATTTGCTAGGAAATGGAAAGGTTTGGAAAAAATTATATTAAGTGAAGTAAGCCAGGCCCAAAGAAACATAGGTCCCATGGTTTCCCTTATTTGCAATATCTAGTATAGGTATGAGTCAAGCGGAAAAAGTCAAATAATGTGATGTTAGGAAAATGAACCCTTAAATATGTATTTTAATGTTTTCGTTTCTTTCAGGCATGTGTTTCTAACGCATTTATAAGATTATTTCTTTGTTGCTTTGTATGTCCCTTCCCCACAGTGTAACCCCCGCTTTCACTATATTTGATGTCAGTATAACATGTGGAGGAGATGGGGACAAACAAGTCGTTTAAGGATTCAGGTGGACCTGTTGCAACAATGAGAAGTACAAAATGTCATGTCAAAACCAGCTTTACAATGTCGGTGTGGGGGGGGAGAGGGGGGTATGATTGTGTGTGGGGGAGGGGGGAGGCTGGGAAGGGAGGTGAAGGGTAAACAAAGGAGGAGGCTGCAATGCTTGGTAAGAAATGTATGCATTATCCTGCCCATGTAATTGTAACCCCTCTGTACAGTATGTTCTCAAATAAAATAAAATTAAATTAAAAAAAAAAGTCAAAAAAAAAAAAAAAAGAATCTCGGGGAAGGAGGGAGGGAGGGGATGGTAGGGGGAAAACAATGGAGGGGGTAACAATGTTCAATAGGAAGTGTACTCATTACCTCACTCATGTAACTGTAACCCTCTGTATAGTATCTTTACAATATAAAAAAAACTTTATATAAAAAAAATAAACAAAAATAAAAACAAAAAATATATAATATATATACACAGAAAGTATTATATATAATACATCATGTATATATTATATGTATGTATATATTATACATACACAGAGAGAAAGTATTATATATATTATATATTATGATACTTATATATTATATATAATATATGTAATACTTTCTCTCTGTATATATATATATACATACTTTCTCTCTGTATCTATCTATATCTATCTATCTGTCTATACAGAGAAAAAGTATTATATATAATATATATAAGAGAGAGAGAGAGAGAGGGAGAGGGAGAGAGAAATAAATGAGAGAAAGAAGAATAATGGGAGAAGCAGGAGGAGGAGGAAGAAGAGTAATTAAAACAGTAGATCCAGAATCACACAGACCTTATTCTAGTGCCCAGCTGTTGCCGAGGGCGCTGATTGGTGCTGGGCACAGGAGAAGCAGAGAGGAGGGGGCACAGGACCAGAGAGTTGGAGAAGTGAGCCCCTCACAGGCAGCTGACAGGACATTGAGCAACGCAAAGAGGAGGCAGCAGATACGGGAGGCTCAGGCACTGGGGAGGAGGGGCCAGAAATACGGGGCGAGGCATCACAGCAAGTTTGGAACTGCAGGAGCCAAAGACTGGGTCCCAGACAAGAATGAGGGCCAGGCCCAAGCCAAGGCTGGGGAGCCCAGAGCCCAGCTCCAGGGCCCTCTCTGTCTCTAGTGAGCTGTGTGTCTCTGGCTGAGTCGCCTTACCCTTGGCCTCTGCTTCCTCCTCAGGCCTGAGATTCTTCCTTCTCATGGCCATGGTAGCCCAAGATGTCCAAGTCCTTAGGGCTCCCTTTGTATACACCAGCTTGGCTCAAACGAATGGAGGGTCTTTAGCAGCCACCCTCACCCACCAACCAGAGCTGCTCAGCCGCCCTCCCCTGCAGGCCCCTGCCCTGCTCCGCTGCCATAGATGCCAAACCCATTCCTCCGGGAACAGCTGGGTTTCCTCCACAAACAAATGTTGCCTTAAATGGTTCTGAGGAGGAGTGCATGGGAATGAGCAAACATCTGGCTGGGCGGCGCCAAGCCCGCCAAGTGATGGTTTCCACCGCTGGAACCACTCCCAACCAGGCGGGGGCCACCAGGCCCTCCCCAGCATTCCCCTGTGGCTTTATGCCTCATGCCTTGGCCCTCACTGACTCATCCAGCTGTAATCTCATGGGGGACACATGCCTAGGATAGCTTTCCTTCTGGGCACCCCATCTCCTAGACATACTTTCTCTCTGTAGTACATGGCTAGTTCAGCCTCTGTGAAAGGCCAGATTGTACATGTGGCGTGACAGTGTCGTAGATTGTGTGTGTGTGTGTGTGTGTGTGTGTGCCAGCACTGGGATTTGAACTCAGAACCTTTTGCTCTTGCTTGCCTTTTTGTCACAAAATTGGCACTCGACCATTTGAGTCACACCCTTCACTACTGGCTTTTTCTTTTCTTTTGTTGGCTGTGGGGCTTGAACTCAGGGCCTGGGTACTGTCCTTGAGCTCTTGTTTTACTCAAGGCTAGTGCTCTACCAGTTTGATCCACAGTGCCACTTCTGGTTTGTGAGTGGCTAATTGGAAAGAAGAGTCTCATGGGGACTTTTCTGCTCAGGCTGGCTTCAAACTGTGATCCTCAGTTCTCAGCCTCCCGAGTAGCTAGAATTACAGGCGTGCATCACTGTTCCCTGGCAGGTGGAGCCTTCATGCATGAGGTCAGTGTCCTCATAAGAGACCTCACCTGATCTGCTGTGTGAGGCATTTGGAGGCCAGGCCTGCTGATCAATGCCTCCATATTGGGTTTCCCACCTCTAGAACTCAGAGCACACATCCCGAGAGGGAACAGGAGCTGCCCAGTTCTGGTCCCCAGGCCTTGGTTCTGTCAGCTGAGTGGGCGGAGCCAGGACAGAGGCCCAATGAAGAGAGGCAGCCGCATCCTGGCATCCTTCTGCTTTGGGCTCCACTCATCTATGCTTTGGCTGTGGACCCCAAGTTAAAAGTCTCCTCGTCTGTGATAGTGGCTTGAGTTGTTCCTGCTGCTTCTAACCATGTAAGGTGTCCTTTTTCTTCTCCCCCAAATTAATTTTTTCACTGAACAAAAGAATGGGTTTTATGACTAACGTGTGTGTGTGTGTGTGTGTGTGTGTGTGTGTGTGTGTGTGTGTGTGTATACCAGTACTGGGCTTTGAACTCAGGGCCTTGGCATTATCCCTTAGCTTTCTTGCTCAAGGTTGGAGTTCTACCACTTGAACCATGGCTCCACTTGCAGCCTGTAGGTGGTTAATTAGAGATAAGAGTCTCATGGACTTTTGTTTTTGCCCAGGCTGGCTTCGAGTCATGATCCTCAGATCTCAGCCTCCTGATTAGCTAGGATTACACATGCATATATAACATACTGTATCATTTTCACCCTCCCTTCCTCTCCCCCTTTCCACTGCTCCCTTTCTTTTTCATAGATAATCTCCCTTTTACTAACATATCTTAAATTTTTTTTTCCCTGGTGATAGTGGTGTTTAAACTCAAGGCATTGCACTTGCTAGTTAGGTGCTCTACCACTTGAACCATGCCTCCAGACCTTTTGGACATTGCCATTATTCAAGTAGGGTCTTGAATGCATATATAGGCTAGCCTGGACTTCCACCTACCTATTTACATTTTCCATATAGCTGGGATGACAGGCATGGGCCACTATGTCCAGCTATAGATTGAGAGAGAGTCTTAAGTTTATACTTGAGGTGTGGTCTTAAACTATAGTCCTCCTGATCTCTGCCTCCCAAGTAGCTAGAATCACACCATTCAGCCATATCTTCTTTTTTTTTTTTGGGGGGGGGGTATGGTAGTGGGGCCTCAACTCTGGGCCTAGGCGCTGTCCCTCAGCTCTTCAGCTCAAGGCTAGCGTTCTACCACTTGAGCCACAGCACCACTTCTGGCTTTTTTCTGCTTATGTGGTGCTGAGGAATCGAACCCAGGGCCTCATGCGTGCGAGGCAAGCGCTCTACCACTGAGCCACCTTCCCAGCCCAATTCATTCTTCTTTATGGCTGAATAACAACTCTATGTATATGTATATCACATAAAAAAAAAATCAGTTTCTTGGTTTTGGGGCCCTTAGGCTGGTTCCATTTCTTGGCTATTGTAAATAGTACTGCTACAAACACAGCTGTGCAGGTATCTCTCTTAGATCTTGATTTACATTCTTTCAGAGAAATGCCCAGGAGTGGTACCACAGAACTGTACAGTGATTTTTATCTGCCATTTTCTGGGGGAAATCTCCATACTGTTTTCCACAGTGACTGCACTAATTTACATTCCCACCAATATCGGGTAAGAATCCGCCCACCCACTTCCCATTTCATCCTACCAGTGTTTGCTGTTGTGTTCTCTCTCTCTCTCTCTCTCTCTCTCTCTCTCTCTCTCTCTCTCTCTCTCTGCCAGTCCTGGAGCTTGAACTCAGGGCCTGGACACTGTCCCTGAGTTGCTTTTGCTCAAGGCTAGCACTCTACCACTCGAGCCACAGCACCACTTTTGGCCTTTTCTGTTTCTGTGGTGCTGAGGAATCGGCCCGTGGGCTTCATGCATGCTAGGCAAGCACTCTGCCACTGAGCCACATTCCCAGCCCTGCTGTGTCCTTGATGATGGCTGTTCTGACTGAGGTAGAACCTCAGTGGTTGGGATTTGTGCTCTCCCACTCCAAAAAGGCGTTGGAAACCACTCACTTGCCTTTGTGCCTGTGTGTAATGCGTTGAGTTTGGTCTGGGGTAGGGACATATGCAAATGAGCTAGGACCTGGCAGCAGACAGTGAATGGAAGCGACCCTCATCCTCTTCTTCCAGCACGAATCTCAATGTATGAATGAGGGCAGGAGGCAGGGAACAGGACGGGAGGCACCACTACTGCCACCAGCCACCACTGCTGTCACTGCAAGGGACTGAAGGGAGATGTGAACTCAGGGCTTGGGATGAGGCCTGCGAGGACACAGCTTCTCGGGTCGCAGCTTGCCTTTGGTTGGCACTGTCCCAGCCCCAGCCCCTTGGTGGCTCTGGCTTAGGTGGCCATGGGCAGGCGGCTAGGATGCACCCCAGCCAACCTGCATGAGCTCCCATGAGTCAATGCTCCCTGTGGAGCCTCAGTTCCCTCATCTGGGAAATGTGGGTGATGGCATTCCCTGTAGGGTGGCTGCAAAGGTTGAGGTGATGCCTGACACAGACAGGAAGCCAGAAGGAGGAGGAGGAGGAGGGGGGGAGGAGGAGGAGGAGGGGGGAGGAGGAGGAGGAGGAGGAGGGAGGGAGGGGGAGGGAGAGGGAGAGAGGGAGGGAGGGGGAGGGAGAAGAAGAAGAAGAAGAAGAAGAGGAGGAGGAGGAGGAGGAGGAGGAGGAGGAGGAGGAGGGGGAGGGGGAGGGGGAGGGAAGGAGGAGGAGGAAGAGGAGGAGCAGCAGCAGCAGCTGGGAGCTGGTGGCTCACACCTGTAATCCCAGCTACTGAGGAGGCTGAGATCTGAGAATTGAAGTTTGAAGCCAGTCCAGGCAGGAAAGTCCATGAGACTCATTTCCAATTAACCATCAGAAAACCAGAAGTGGCACTGTGGCTCAAAATGGTAGAGCAATAGCCTTGAGTGAAAAAAGCCCAGGGATAGCACCCAGGCCCTGAGTTCAAGCCCCATGACTGACCAAAAAAAAAGCTAGAATGGAAAACCCAACAGTTGAGCTGTGGCTCAAGTGGTCGAGTTCAAGTCACAGTACTAGCACAAAAACAAAACAAAACAAAATACTGATTAGCAAGCATCAACATGTACTCAGTGCTCCAATTCAGGTCACATCCAGCTTGGTGAGAGACTAGAGGGCCCAGACTTTTGGGGGGAGAAGGACTTCAAATGTCCTTTAAGTCAGCATGGGAAGTCGGTAGCCACGCTTTGTGGAGGGAAGTTTCTTTCTCTGTGCATCACAGGCTGAGTGAGGTTTTTCTCTGTGCTGCAGACTAGCAGTGGACACCCAAAAGGACACTCAGCGCCTGAAGTAGCAGCCGATAATCTGTATGAAAACTGAAAGTGGCGCTGTGGCTCAAGTGGTAGAGCGCTAGCCTTGAGCTGAAGAGCTGAGGGACAGCACCCAGGCCCTGAGTTCAAGTCCCATGACTGACAGAAAAATAAAAGGCTCAGGGATATCACCCAGGCCCTAAGTTCAAGCCCCACACAACTGACAAACAAACAAAAAAGTGAAATGAAATCTAGAGATCCAATCAGATGCAGAAAATGTGGTCAAGAAAGCACTAAAAGTTAGAAACATAGAAATGAAGGGGGGGTCTTCATTTTACTTGTATTTGCTCCATTAATTGTTCTTATCATTGTATAACTTTTAGCCTCTCACACTTACCTTAAGAATACAACTATGGGGTGGTAGTGGGGAGGATTGGGTGGGGGGGGCAGGGGGGAGGATGGGAAGGGATGGGAAGGGGAAACAAAGGAGGAGGCTACAAAGCTTGATAAGAAATGTACTCATTATCTTGCCCATGTAATAGTAACCCCTCTGTACAGTATTTTCACAATAAAAAAAGAAAAAAAAAGAAAAAAGAATACAACTATGTACATATGATTTCGTTGTATTTCATGTTAAAAACAAGTTGTATTGCCGGGCGCTGGTGGCTCACGCCTGTAATCCTAGCTACTCAGGAGGCTGAGATCTGAGGATCGCGGTTCAAAGCCAGCCCGGGCAGGAGAGACCGTGAGACTCCTATCTCCAATAAACCACCAGAAAACCGGAAGTGGCGCTGTAGCTCAAGTGGTAGAGCGCTCGCCTTGAGCTGAAGAGCTGAGGGACAGCGCCCAGGCCCAGAGTTCAAGCCCCACGGCCGACAAAAACAAAAAAACAAAAAAACAAAAAAACAAGTTGTATTTAGGTATCAGTACTTTGTGTAAAAAAACTTTTTTTTGGTGCCAGTCATGGGGCTTGAATGCAGGGCCTGGTTGTTGTCCCTGAGATTCTTTCTCTCAAGGTTAAGCACTCTACCACTTGAGCCACAGTGCCATTTCTGGCTTTTTCTGAATAGTTTATTAGAGATAAGAGTCTCAAGGACTTTCCTGCCTGGGCTGGCTTGGACTTGTGATCCTCAGATCTCAGCCTCTTGAGTAGCTAGGATGACAGGCATGAGCCCCCAGTGCCCAGCTTGTATAAAAACTTTGTTCGATTATATGACTGATGTATTCTGGCACAATGAAAATTAAAATTGCTTTCTCAAGTCAAAGGGAAAGAAGTCCTTTAAGAAGTAGGTCCAAATGTTGACAGATACCTTGTGTTCATATACTGTTTTGTAGAATGGGAACCTCTTTGTACAACTACCTAAAGCTTAAAAAAAAAAAAAAAAAAGACGTGGGTCCATAGCTGAGAGAGAATCGCGTGACCTCCCAACCAGGAGATGACTGACACTTGATGGAGTGACCAGATGATTTTTCCTGGGACACTTGGGAGGGAGGAAGAGGGTCAGTAGTAATCAAGCTGGGATGCAGGTGTGAATTGGACTGTCCCCAGGTAGCCTTGGACATGTGACCACTCATTAATTGGAAACTGAGATCTATTGTTTTGTCCAGTCCGGGCAGGTGTCAGGTCTGCAGGGCAGAAATGAAGAAACTGGGTTGAGAGCAGGAAGGTGATGAGCCCCAGGTCAGGAAGAGGGTTCTGTCTTTTCCTTTCCATCTGGCTGTCTTGTGCGGCCCTGTCATTGGCCTAGTGGCTTCTTGTCTACCCTGCCTTAACTTGTCCATCAAGAATCTCTACAAGGGTTAATCCTCAGGGCAGCTGTCAGCATTAGGGCAAAAACTGACACTTCTAGAATGGTGGAGGTAGGAAATACAGGTACCTGTGTGGTGCAGGGGAAGAGAGGCAGCAGGTGGGCTGAAGTGACCTCTGAGGGACAAAGTAGAATTAAGACCTAGACTGCCAGGTGGCATGTACCACCTTGTGCTCGGATTGCCACAAGAGGGCGCTCTGACACCAACAAAGACAGGCGCTACCTGCAAAAAAAGTTCTCCAAAGGGGTGCAACCTGGGGTTTGTTTGAAGGCTTAAGTCTTGAAATAGTGTCACGCATACATACAAGTTGCAGATACAGCACAAAAAATCACCCTCCACTCCCCAGCTCCAGATCATTAGGAGTAAGTTGGGGAAAATGCTTCTCCAAGTCCAAATTCTTCAGTGTGCATTAATGGTGCACAGGGTTACTTAGCTCTGCTAGCCTTATCAAGCCATCACAGCCCACCATCCACACAGCCCGACCCGCAGCCCGCTCGGGTGTGGCCGCATGTTCCTCTCTGTATCCTGTCTAGAAGTATGCCACATCACAAACACCGTGCATCTGGTCCTCAACTTTCCAGAATTGTCTCCAGTCTAAGGAGGTCCCTGGCATTTCCTTGGCTTTTCCTCCTACCTCCCCGCTTTCAGGCTGGGGTGTTCCCATCCACTCTGGAATGGATCTAGGTCCTCCGTTGCTGGAAGGAGCCACGGGCTACGCAGTAATATCTGCCATCCCAGCTCCCAGAGGGCACGGCTACCCCTCTTGCTCTTGGCCATGTGCAGTCAATCGCTTGATAGGGCCATGTCTCTGCATGCCACCGCCCTGATTTTCCTCCACCTTCTCTGCTTTTGATGTTCTGTCTGCCCAGTTCTATCCAACACCAGTTCAACACCATTTGTAACTGCTTTCTCCAGCACCTTGCCCGAGTTTTGTTTTGTGCTTTTGTTTTTGGCCTGGGACTTGAACTCAGTGCACAGTCTTTGTCCTTCAGCTTCTTTGCTCAAGGCCAGTGTTCTACCCACTTGAACCACAGATCGACTCCTGGCTTTTTGGTGGTTTATTGGAGGTAAGAGTCTCACTGGCTTTTCTGCCTCGGCTGGCTTTGAACCATGAGCCTCAGATCTCAGCCTGCTAGAATGACAGGCCTGAACTAACTGGTAGTTGTAGATATTTAAGCAAGTAACTAAGAGTAGGGGACTGGGGTGAGTTCTAAGAGGTTCTAGCAGGTTCTTTCATGGTTTACCATCATTCCTGTGTTCTTCCTGACCCCCAGCTGGATAGTTGTTGCAGATAACAGGGCTCTGGAACTGGGTAGTGAGCTTCCTTCCCCCAGCTAGACTGCCAGCTGCTGAGGCCAGGCTGGGCTCGGTGCCTACCTCCCTTTACCCCCCTAATCCCCCTTCCAGGATCTGTACTTGCTCCACCACAACTCATGCCACTCAGGATATGGAGCCTAGCCCTGGGCTTCCTTGGTCTCCAAACATGTATGCAAAATATGTGTGTGTGTGTGTGTGTGTGTGTGTGTGTGTGCATGTGCACACATGCACGCATGTGCATGCGGACAGATGCCCCAGCTTCTCCTGGGGTCTCCAGACAGTTCTGACCCACAAATGTCAGAATTACAGCTTTCTCTTCCTGTTCTTTGCCACATTGCATAAGATGATCTTGCTTCTGTCACCCCCCCCAACCAGACTATGGATTCTGCTCAACATCCACCCACTGAACCCTCATAGAATCAAGAGCTGAATAAATGTGCACTCATTTGCATCAAGGAGGCTCATGTCAACCGTGAGTGACCTTTGTCCTTGGTGTCTGGATGAGAACATCTGTCTGAGCCACATACTCTGCTCTCTGGTCTCCTGGAGGTCACATTTCCTCCTACAGAGTACCGGACAGGCCTGGTTGACCCCTGTGTCCTCACAACTCTGGGAAGTGTATCTGTCAGTGTAGCTGGGTTCTGCTACTGTAACAAACAGTCCTCACATTCCTCTGACCTGTACCCTCTCACATATCATTTTATTCAAGTTGGCATTCACAAACTGGCAGAGCAGCCACCATCTGAAACACCACCAATACCCATCATGGAGAGAGGAAGGCTCTGGAAGGTCTCACATCAGTGACTATATAATCAGTTCAGAAGTTACACACATCATTTCTACCCCTAAGTCACTGGCCAGAACAAGTCATCTGATCCCATTCCCGGAGAAAAGCCCCAAAGCAGGGGAGACCAGCATTAATGATCTCCATTGTACTATTATTATTTTTTTGGTGCCAGACCTGGCTTGAACTCAGGGCCTAGGCCTGAGCTCATTTGCTCAAGGCAAGTGCTCTACCACTTTGAGCCACAGAGCCACTTTTGGTTTTCTGGGTGGTTCATTGGAGATAAGAACATCACAGACTTTCCTGATCCTCAGAGCTCAGCCTCCAGAGGAGTTAGGGTTACAGGCATTCATTGTACAATTGTGATGATGGGTAGACAAGGGGGTTGCCAGGCTCAGAGCTGTTGCCCAGGGGCAGCTTGGGATCCAGGAGCAGCCTGGGGATCACAGGGCCCCTCTGGTGTTGGCCTTTAGGATGCAGGCCTTGGTGGGGGCCGTGTGGATGGGTGTGTGCTGACTGAATGATTGAAGGCCAGGTGTCACAGATTCCCCTCCCGGCCAATCCTTTGTAGAAAGGAGAATCAGTCCATCAAAGGATGGACCCAGCTCTCTGAGCCCAGCTGGAGGGCGGGATGGACACAGATGGCAAGAAAAAGCCAATCTGACCCCAGGGCCAGATGGGGGAGGGGCTTAGACCCGCCTCCACTTCTGCCGTCCCCAAGCTCAGCAAAACACTCAACAGTGACTTCACACACACATACACACACTCATGCGTGTATGCACACACACACACAAACATGCATACTCGCCCCTGTGACCGTGAGGAGAACAGAGGAATGGGAAGCAGCAGCTTCTGTAAATGAAACTCAGGAACACTGATGGTTAATCTGAAGAGGGAAAGGCAAATCAGACTGGTGTTCATGGGAGAATCTGTGTGTGTGTGTGTGTGTGTGTGTGTGTGTGTGTGTGTGTGTGTGTGTGTAGGTCCTGGGGCTTAAAATCAGGGCCTGGGCACTGTCCTTGAGCTTCTTTTGCTCAAGGCTAGCATCTACCACTTGAGCCACAGTGCCACTTGCATCTTTTCTGTTTATGTGGTACTGAGGAATCGAACCCAGGGCTTCCTGCATGCTAGGCAGCACTCTACCACTGAGCCACCTTCCCAACCCAGACACCAGCTGTTTTCTGGAAGGAAATGGCAGGCTCTACTGACAGGTGGGTACCAGCAGAGGTAGAGGGCAGGGTGCTGTGGCATAGCACCCACAGGAGATCTGAGGGGCTGGATCAGCTTGATCTGCCTGCCACCCAGCATCTGCCCCTTTCGGTCCCGCAGCCCAGCCATTAGCCACCTGATAACCCTGGGAGATTCCCATGCACAACTCCTGCTGTGGGCCAGGCAGATGGCAGCCCAGGGGCCCCAGAGCCACCATGGCAGAGCTGCCATGATCTGGGAGGTGCTGACAGTCAGCCGGGAAGACCTCCATGCCACAGAGCCCATAGCCAGGGGTGCAAGCCCCCGAGAGAGAGCTCTGAATGCAGAAAGTGTCCTGGTATCAAGCAAGGACAATTAAAAAGAATCAGGATTGGGGTGGGATTGCAAACGAAACAGGCAAAAGCCATCATATGTACTCTCAGAAACACTCATAAAAAGGTGAAACCAGGAAGGATCCTATTTAAAAGAAAAAAGAAAAGAAAAGGGGGGTGGGGAAGAGCAGGGCGCTGGTGGCTCGCGCCCGTAATCCTAGCTACTCAGCAGGCTGAGATCTGAGGATCATGGCTTAAATCCAGCCTGAGCAGGAAAGTGCGTGAGACTCTTGTTTTCAATTAACAACTAGAGGGGCTGGGAAGGTGGCTCAGTGGTAGAGCGCTTGCCTTGCATGCCTGAGGCCCTGGGTTCCTCAGCACCACATAAGGAAAAAGCCAGAAGTGGCACTGTGGCTCAAGTGGTAGAGTGCTAGCCTTGAGCTGAAGAGCTGAGGGACAGTGCCCAGGCCCAGAGTTCAGGCCCCACGACCAGACCCCCCCCCCCAGAAATAAAAATAAATAAATAATCAATTAACTACTAGAAAACTGGAAGAGGTGCTGTGGCTCAAAGCGGTAGCATGTTAGCCTTGATGGGAAAAGCTCATGGAGAGAACCCAGGTCATGAGTTCAAACCCCATGACTGATCCCCCAAAAAGGAAACAAAATTCCTCCACTTGGGAGCCTCTGGCTCACATCTGTAATCCTAGCTACTCAGGAAGCTGAGATCTGAAGATCAAAGTTCAAAGCCAGTCTGAGGCAGACAAATCTGAGAAACTCTTACCTTCAATTAACCAGCTGGAAGTGGAGGGGTGTTTTCCTATCCCCCCCCATGAAAATGAGGTCTCTCTGGGCTCCATCCTTGTGGAGAGGCCTTGTCTAGCTCTCCGGCACTTTCCCCCTTTCTTCCATGATACACTGGAGTTCAGCCATCATAGGGATCCTGAGTTGGGCTGAAGTCTGGTGTCTAAGGAGTGTGACAGAAATAAGTGTGGTTGAAACCTGTAATGGTTCCTTCTGATCCTGGCGGTGGTCTTGTCTATGATTCCGTGTGCACGGAATTTAGGGGTACATGGAGCCTTCAGTTCAGTTATGATATATATACACACACATGTATATATTCACACACACACATAATACGTTCTCCCAACATAATCCTTGTACAGCCACTGGTGACTAAGCTCACCTTAGTCAACAAGCTACTAGATATGCTGGGTACATTTGGTGGGTGAAAGCTGCCAAGGTGTTGGGGGGCTGTGTGCTTTTTCTGGCACCAAGAGCAGGATGACTAACACAAGCATGCACAGACGTGGGAGCAACCCCTCCTACTTACGCAGCCTGCAAAACACTCGAGTGCACATGACCTCGCGGATCCCTGTTGTCAGTTAGGGAGACAGAACTATTCCCTGGCATACAGAGGCCTGGGAGGCAGCATTCCAGCTACCTTTCTCCATTTGTTTGCCCTGGCAGACATCACTAATCAATCATCTCCTTCCAGTTCAGGCCTCAGAAATCTTTCTCAAGTTAGCCCCTCCGGCAGCCACTACCAATCAATGGAAGAGTTCTACCCAGAGTGTAGTGAGGGTCAATTACCTAATGAATAACTTAATGAGGTTGGTGACCCAGGGGCCTGGGCTGGGCCCTATCCTGCTTCTTGGAGCTGGTTCTCTCCTCCAGGAGGAGAATGACGTGAGGGAAAGGGCTCTGAACGCAGTGAACCCTCAACAAGTGGTAACTGATGTGCATTTATCTTTTCTGAGTGTTTAGGGGTGTTTGTGCATGTAGTTTGTTATTTTACTTTGTGTGTGTGTGTGTGTGTGTGTGTGTGTGTGTGTGTGATTAGAATTTGAACTTAGGGCTTCATACTTGTTTAGGCAGATATTCCTGCTCTTGAGCCATGCCTCTGGCTCTCTTTTTCTCTCCCTTCCTTCCTTCCTCCCTCCCTCCCTCCCTCCCTCCCTCCCTTCCTCCCTTCCTCCCTCCCTCCCTCCCTCCCTCCCTCCCTCCCTCCCTCCCTCCCTTCCTCCCTCCCTCCCTCCCTCCCTTCCTTCCTTCCTCCCTCCCCCTCTCTTTGTTTCCCTGTCTCTGTCTCTCTCTTTTCTTTTCTTTCTTTTGTGTCAGTACTGGGGCTTGAACACAGAGCCTTGCTCTCTGACTTGGCCTTTTCACTCAAGCCTGACATTGTACTACTCAAGCCACAGCTCCACCTCTGTCTTTTTGCTAGTTAAATGGAGATATATGTTCCTTAGACTCGTCCAATTTGAATTAGAATCCTCAGATCTCAGCTTCCTTAGTGGCTAGGATTACAGATGTGAGCCACCAGCACCCGGCTCCATTTTTTGTTGTTATTTATTTATTGTTGGATTGATAAATCTCATTATTTTGCCCAGACTGGCCTCACCCTATGATCCTCCTAGTTAGGGCCTCCCATGTAGCTGAGATCTCAGGGGAAAACCACTGCCCCCAGCTTGTAATGAGAGCGAGTCCAACTTCCACTTCAGAGAGCTGGCATCTTTCCAGGACTCTGAGCCTTTCAAACACTCTCCCTACCCCACGGCCATCAACACTGTGCCCTCTTGCTTCAGAGTAGAAAGAGCAGAGACAAGAACACCCAACCCCAGATCCACGAAGGAGCCCTTACCGTGTTCTCTTGTCTTCCCTCCTTAACACGTCCCCCACCTCAGGCCCTCAAGCCTTCACCCCTCCCCGCCACATGACACACGCTACTACCTTCAAGCTCACTTCATTTCTCCCTCTCAACAGAATGGCCTCCAGGCCAGGACGAGCTGGGTGAAGATCAAACCTCAGCTGCTTGTCAGAAGGCGATTTGGAAGTGATAAATTCCCAGGAGTGCTATTGGCAAACACATGGCCGTCTCACCTGGCAGGGGACAGTGAGGCGGGATGCGCTGTCTGCTTCCTCCTGCTGATTCTCTGGCAGGGCCAGAAGGCTGAGGAGCTTGGGTTCAAATGAGATCAACCGCCTGGGACCAGGCCCCATAGCCTCCCATTTACAGCAATCACACAATAGCAGATGATTATAATAACAAGAGAGAAGACCTACTGTGTGCAGAAGAAGACCTACTGTGTGCCGGCCCCAAGCCAGTTGTAGCAAGAAGACCTATTGGGTGCTGCCATCAGGATAGTTGTAATAATAAGACCTACTGTGTACGCTGTACTTCCTGTGGGTGGCAATGCTGCCCTAAGATCGTTGACAGATTTCTTTTCAGTCAATGTTTCCTTTGACTGATGAGGGTGTTAAACATAAAACCACACACAAATTATCTTTAAGTAGTTGTACAAAGGCGTTTCAATTCAACATGTCAGTTTATCAGTACAAGGCATCTTGATCACTGTCATTCCATCATCCCCACCCCCACCTCATTATCTCAACCTTACCCATCCCCTCAAATGACCTGGCTCTGTTTTCCTGTAAAGATGTCCTCTGTGTGTGTGTGTGTGTGTGTGTGTGTGTGTTTAAACTCAGGGCCTCACCTTACTTGGCTTTTTCACTGCTACCACACCTCCCCTTCTGACCTTTTGCTGATTAATTGTAGACAAGAGTCTCTTGGGTTTGTCTGCCCAGGCTGACTTCTAACCAAGATCCTCAAATCTCAGCCTCCAAAGTGAATAGTGAGGATTACAGGCATGAGCCACTGGCAACCAATTTATTTTTTCCTTCTTTCTTTTTTTTGTGTGTGTGTGTGTGAAAATACTGTATAGAGGGGTTACAATTACATGGGCAAGATAATGAGTACATTTCTTATCAAGCATTGTAGCCTCCTCCTTTGTTTCCCCTTCCCATCCCTTCCCATCCTCCCCCCCCCCCCCGCCCGGCCCCTGCTCCCCCCACCCAATCCTCCTCCTCTCCCCACCAAAGTTGTAAAGTTCGTTTTCAACATAACGACTTGTACATCTCATTGTTGCAATGGGTCCAACTGTATCCCTATTTAAACGATTTGTTTTTTCCCTTCCCCTCCACAAATTACAACAACATCAAATACAGTGAAAGCAGGGGTTATACCCTGGGAGAGGGACATACAAAGCAACAAAGAAATAATCTTATAAATGTGTTAGAAACAATTGCATGAAAGAAAAAAACATTTGAATACATATCTTAGGGTTCATTTCCCTAACATCAACTTATCTGACCTTTTCTCCTGGACTCAGACATATACTAGTTATTGCAAATAAGGGAAACCATGGGACCTATGTTTCTTTGGGCCTGGCTAACTTCACTTAATATAATTTTTTCCAAGTCTTTCCATTTCCTAACAAATGGGACAATGTCATTCTTTCTGATGGAGGCATAGAATTCCATTGTGTAGATATACCACATTTTCTTGATCCATTCATCTACTGAGGGGCATCTGGGTTGGTTCCTTATCTTAGCTGGTAGCTTTAGTGTGGTCTAAAAATATGGAACGCTTCATGAATTTGCGTGTCATCCTGGTGCAGGGGCCATGCTAATCTTCTCTGTATCGTTCCAATTTTAGTATATGTGCTGCCGAAGTGAACACTTGTTTTTTGTTTTGTTTTTTGATTTTGTTTTTTGTGGGGCTTGGACTCATGATCTGCGTACTGTTCCTGAACTCTTTGGTCTATTACTTTGAGCTATAGCACCACCTCTGGGTTTCTGACAGTTCATTGGAGATAAGAATGTCATGGGCTTTCCTGCCCGGGCTGGCTTTGAATTGCGATCCTCAGATCTTAGCCTCCTGAGTAGCTAGGATTACAGGCGTGAGCCACCAGTGCCTGGCTCAAGATGCTATTTTTATGGGCATTTTTTTCAGAGGACACTGAGACCCAGAGAAGAGAAGCTAAGGCCACATAGCTGGGGAGCTAGGGTCTGAGCCCACTTCACAACTCCTGTAAACAGCAGCTCTCTTCAGGCCCAGAGGGGGAGGGGGCGGGGAGGTGATAACCCCTATCTCAGATGCATGGTAAACTGTGAGTTCTTCTTAAAACATGGCTCCCTCTCCAGATGGACTTGGAACCTCCTCCCTCCCCCCCATAGATAAGCTAGGTCTTGGGCAGGGCCAGGCTTCCTGGGGGAGGGGGAGGAAGAAGATGGTTGCTCCTCAAATAAACCATTGCTGAAGAGCTCAAAGTCCTGCTTTGATCTGGATAGAGCTGGTTCAATCCACTCAACATTTAGCCAGAGCCAGTTGTATCCAGCTGGGATCTTCTCTTAAAAAGAAGTCTACCTTGGTGGGATCTGGTCTGATCAGGTGAGAACTATCCACATCCAGTATGCGAATTCACTGGAAATGGCTTGGTCTGGTTAGACGTTGTTTGAGCCTGTTGTGACTAGCTGGAACCGGCCCAAACCACGATCCGGGTTTGCTTCAATGGCATGTTCAGAGGTGGGGGAAGAGGGAGGTGGGGAGTGCGTGAAGAGGATGAAAAACATGGCGCCCAAAGGTGAGGTGGTTCGAGCCAGGCTCCGCCCTGCCTCGGGAGGACTTCAAAGATGAAATACAAGGGTGAAATACATGTCCACTCGAACCTGCCACAGCTCTGCACACACATGCTGGAAAGCAGCCTTGCGGGTTCTGGGTAAGGGCTTGTACGTGGAAGCACATCTTTGACTTTGTGATTCCTGGCTGGAGAAAGTCCCTTGAGTCACATGAAGCTCCTCGAGTCCTTCCTCTCTTGATCCCCTCTTCTCCTCCTCCTCCTCCTCCTCACCCAGCTTGTGCTCTCCCCCCTGGAGCAGGAAGGAAGTGGGGGGCCACTGACACCTTTCGCAGGACAGGAGCCAGGGCCAGCTGTGCCAGCTGTGAGGGAGGTGGGGGGCCTGGACACAGAGCAGAGACCAACTTGTCTCCGCTGGGAGCAGATGTAACCCAGACAGTCCACACCAACGGGTTGAGGTCAAGAGTCAGGGAGTGGAGAAGGGCCAGACCACCCTGGGAGCTGAACTCAAGGCCATAGGGACTCTGGAGAAAAATTCATTGTTGGATCCCAGATGGCTGGAGCCCTCGGGAAGCGTCTGCAGGCAGTACAGAGTCCTGATCCTCCTTTTCCTCAGAGGCAAAGACTTGCTCTATGGTGTCTGAGCAGAAGCGGCTGTCTTCATCCAGCCCAGAGTACTGCCTTCTGCAGGAAGTGACGTCTTCTTCCACAGGAAGTGACGTCTTCTTCCACAGGAAGTGATGTCTGTCTTCATGGTTTTTCTGTCACTTCTCCCTTTACCTTGAGGACCAAGTTGATGCTTTTGAAGCCCTTCCTGGAGCTTGTGGCCTTATGATTCTTTTATTTTGTTTTTCCAGCTGTGTGACCTTGAGCAGGAAGCTTCACCATTCTGATCTTCATTTTACTTTTCAGGAACAAGAAGGGGGGAGATACTAGAAGGTAGGAAGTTTAAATGAACTAATATGCAAAGTCTCTGGGATTTGCCTAGCCAGTCACCTAATGGTTGAATCAGGAATACTGACTGAGCTCTGTGTAGGGGCTAGAGCGTGTATCCGAGCTACTTGGAAGGTGGAGATTGGGAGGATTAAAGTTCAAGAGTCTCATATCAACCAATTAAAAAGCTGGGTGCAGCAGTGAGTTCCTGTCATCCCAGCTATGCCAGAAACATTAAACAGGAAGATCAAGATTCCAGCTGGCCAGGCAAAGAGCAAGAGCCTGTTTGAAAAATAACAAAAGCAAAAAAGGGTTGGGTGTGTGGTTCAAATGGTTGAGCACCTGCTTAACAAGGGCAAGGCCCAGAGTTTAGGCCTCAGAGAGGTTTAACTCAGAGGATATGCATTAGAGTCCCTGCTTAACCACTATCACTGGCTGTGTAGCCTCAGTTTCTCCATCTGTCAAGTAGAGGGATGTGTTTTTTTTGTTGTTGTTGCCTGTCCTCCGCCAGTGGGTACAAGAATCAGCTGATGTGAAAGAACATTATTCCCCCCCTTTCAATATCTGGTGGACAAAGATGACTGCTCACCTCCTCCAGGGTACTGAGGGAGTATGGGTGGTGGACAGGCAGCCTCAGCTACATAGAGCAGCCGTGCCCTAGGTCAGGCATTTGACCTTGGCCATTTGTCCTCTGGATCCAATGGATACTTGGGATACTCTGCTGGGCACTGGTCCTTCCTCCAGGCTTAGTTTGTCTTTGCCAAATTTCACCTCAAACTTCACCTCAGTGAAAAGCTATGTAATACAAGTGTCAACCCCAGCTCACACAGAGAATGCAGCCCTGGAGGCTAAGTTGACTGAAATGGGGGGTGGGGGGCTTTTTCTTTCTTCTTTCTCTCTTTCCCTCCTTCTCTCCCTCCTTTCTTTCCTTCTTTCTTTCTGTACCAGGGCTTGAACTCAGGGCTTGGGTGCTGTCCCTCAGCTTTCTTGTTCAAGGTTAGCACTCTAGCACTTGAGCCACAGCACTACTTCTGGCTTTTTCTGTGTATGTGGTACTGAGGAATCGAACCAAGGACTTCATGCTTGCTGGGCTAGCACTCTACCACGAAGCCACATTCCCAGCCCTGAAACTATGTTCTTTTTTTTTTTTTTTTGGGTCCGGTCATGGGGCCTGAACTCTGGGCCTGGGCACTGCCCCTCAGCTCTTCAGCTCAAGGCTAGCGCTCTACCACTTGAGCCACAGCGCCACTTCCAGCTTTTTACTTTTTGCTTATGTGGTGCTGAGGAATCGAACCCAGGGCCTCATGCATGCAAGGCAAGCGCTCTACCACTGAGCCACCTTCGCAGCCCCTGAAACTATGTTCTTAAGAGAATGATATAATGCTGTTACAGGATTCCTTCCTGCCTTTCATTCTTCCTCCCTCCCTCCTTCTTTTCTCTCTCTTCTCTACTCCTTTTTCCTTCCCTACTTTCCCTCCCTCCCTCCCACTTTTCCTCCCTCCCATTTTTCCCTTCCTCCCTTCCTATTTCTCTCTCCCATCCTTCCCTCCTGCCTCTCTCCCTCCTTCCTTTTCTCCTTCCATCTTTCCCTCCTGCTTCCTTTCCTTCCTTCCCTCTCCCTCCTTCCTTTCCTTCTCCCTTCATAAAAGAACAAATAAAGCATCCCTGTGTGAGCCCTTCAGCCTGGGAGCCCTGAGCCTTGCTGGCCCCTGGTGGCCCTGCTGGGTGTCCTTTGTGGTGTGTGTGGGCCTGGGCTGTCTGTAGCCTGGGCTGTGGGCAGAGGTGACCTCAGGTGCCCTTTGCCTGGACAGTCAGAGCTCTGTGCTGGGTGAGCCCCTGGCCCTCTGCCCGTTCTTGGGGTTCCCTAGCAAGGGGTCACTTGGGCCAGGGTGGGCAAACCACTTCCGCCCACTTCTTCCCCCCCCCAGGAGCTCCCTCTCACCATTACTCCCCAACTAATCCTCCCCCACCCCTCCACCCCTGCTCAGCCGCCAGGTGCCCGCCCATGTGTCCCCAGCTCTGGGGGCCGCCATTAACGACATGTTGCAGCAGTTTTATGAAGCGTGGCACCGAACAATTTTACACCTCATTTGATTTATGGTCCAGGATGCGCTCCCGTCTCCACAGCCCCCTCCCCCTGGGGAGACTGGCACTGCCACCCACAGCCTCCCCGGCTCCCCAGAGCTAGGCCTCTGCGGCAGGCCGGCCGGCCGGAGGACCAGCTTGCAGGGAGACTCAAGTCTGGGAACACCGCAGCTGTGATCTGACCGGCTCTCCAGGTGTCCCCAAACCAGAACATCCTGCCCCACGCCTCCTTACGAGGGTCACCAGTGACCAAGAGCAGGGACAAGCTTTGGAGACTGCTAACCAATTTCCTCACTTCCCTAGTGGGGAAGGTTCTAGAAGGTTCTAGGCTCTTCTGAAGGTCACTTAGCCGGACTCTCCACAGCAGATAGATGCAGAGTGGACAGGTCTGCACTGAGCACTGTGGCCCATTGCAAGTGATCTCCAGACAGCAGGGTCCCCTGGACTCTCCAGGGGATAGTGACCTTGCTGAGGTCAACGGATAGGTGAAGGCCGGAGGAAGGGGGACTCCCAGAGGGGCGCTGACTTGTTTGGCTTACAGAGAGTCAGACCCCTAGCTAGAATGCTCCATCACTTTCCCCTCAGACCCCAGGCCATTTGCACTGCTGGGCCCTCTATAAGCCAGGGTGGTAAGATTGGTGCTCTACTACCTGAGCCACACCTCCACTTTCAGCTTTTTACTGGCTAATTGGAAATAAGAGTCTCTCAGATTTGTCTGCCCAGTTGGATTTAAACTTTGATCCTCCGATCTCAGCCTCTTGAGTAGCTAGGATTACAGGTGTAAGCTACCAGGGCTTGGCTAGATTGGATGTTTTCTAGATAAGTAGACTTTAAGTATCTGGTAGCTATTATTATCACTCTTTACAAACAACTGTACATGTTCCCAAAGAGATAGTTTCATGAGTGTCCATCATGTGACTCTAGCTGTGAAGAATCCCACTTAAATATCTATTTAACCAAGTATCATCTCAAAAATTAAAATGTAGCAGTTGAATAAAATACTATGTAGCTATGACAAATATTTCAAGTGAGCATGTAATGAAATGGGAAGCTTTTTGTGATACAATATTGGAGAAATGAGAAGCAAGTTATAAGATAGTATATACTGAATATTATCTTTGTGTCTCGAAAAAGACAGATAGCAAACAGAGAGCCAGTGCTTAGATTATGTACAATCTAATTATAGTTATTATTCTTTATGGGAGATGGGAAATTTGGTGATTTTCATTTTCTCCTTTTACTTATCCATATTTCCCAAATTTACTTTTATGATTTTATTGTATTTATCATGTTAAAAAAGAATAGTGCAACCTTCTTCCCAACTCAGGGTGTGTGTGTGTGTGTGTGTGTGTGTGTGTGTGTGTGTGTGTGTGTGTGTGTGTGTGTGTGTGTGTGTGTGTGTGTGTGTGTACATGTTTGCTGGTACTGGGGCTTGAACTCAGGATCTTACCCTTTTTTTTTTTTTCTCAAGACTAGTACCCTACCATTTGAGCTACACTTCTGCTTGCAGCTTTTTGCTGCTTAACTGGAGACACAAGTCTCATGGACTTTCCTGAGTGGGTTAGCTTCAAACAGGGATCGTCAGATCTCGGCCTTCTCTGAGTAGCTAGGATGAGGGCATGATCTACCAATGCTGGGCCAAACTAGGGTTTTAAAGACAGTGCGGGAGAGCTGGTGAACTCTGTGCATGTCCCTGGGAGGTTTGCCCAGTAGCTGACAGGAGGCTGGATACATCATTCTTTACATCCTTTCTGTAACCACCAGGCCTCAGTTACCCCTTGGATTGACCCCCCCCATCCCCATATTGTCCCCAGGGTGCTGGTCTCATTAGAACAGGAGAGTGTACCCAGGGAGTGTTGCATGTCTGAGCCCAGGATCTCTCCAGCCAGGGCATGCATTAGGACTAGGAGTTGGGGGTGGGGGAGGGATGGAGGGGAGAGAAATGGGCTATGACCCAACACCCAGGGCCTGTGTGTATTGGCTGAGGTTCACAAAGACGCCGGACTTTGGTCCGGCAGATGGAAAATATAATTTTTTTTTTTAAAGCAGAGTCCCAGTATTTGACTGGTGAAACAATAATATTCCTTCTCTGATGTCAAACATCCGGATAAATAGAAGCTTCTTTTTTCTGCCTCCTCTTTCCCCCCAGGGGTTACAAAGGATGCTCTGACATGGGGCCTTGAACCAGGCTCACCCCACCAGGGTGAGGGCCAACTGGAGCCACAGAGAATGCTTATTTTTCAAAGGAGTGGGAAGTGTGCAGCCCACGGCAGGCTTACTCAGAGGGCCTGGCTAACTTCGGGAAGGATGCAGGACCTGCCTCACATCTCAGACCACAAAGCCCCTGGGTGTACAGCCATGGACACTTGGGGCTTCAATGCCCAAGTCCTGCTGGCCAGGGGGCTGGGACAGGGCAGCCTGGCAGGGAGAAGCTGCCCCATCCAGTGGCTAGGGCTGTGATTGTGGCTGGAACTCAGAGGGGGTGCTGGGTCACGAATGGAGATGGAGGTGTTCATTGACGAGTTCTCAGTACTTTCATCGAGCTAGAACCCAAGAATAACCAGGCCATGGAGAGGCATGCTTACCCAGCAGCTGGGTAGATCCAATGAATTTAGCTAAATCTGGAGACTGAAGGGAGGCATGCCCAGCTCCTCCAACTCTAGGGCATGAGGTAGGACCATTGGCGAATTTCTTGAGAAGAAGCTAGAGGAGAGAATGGGTTGGGATTTTTCTTAAGTCTCACAGTGAGCCGGGCATGGGTGGCTCATACCTGTAATCTTAGCTATGCAAGAGGCTGAGATGTGAGGATCCTGAAGCCAGCCCAGGCAGAAAGGGCTGTGAGACTGGTATCTCCAATTAGGCAGCAAAAAGCTGGAACAGGAGGCAGGATACAAGCGTAGAGTACCAGACTTGAGTGGGAAAAAAAACCAAGAGAAAGCTGGTTCCCATCTGTAATCCTAGCTATTCAGGAAGCTGAGATCTGAGGATTGAGGTTCAAAGCCAGCCTCGATAAGAAAGTCCATGAGACTCTTATCTCTGATGAACCACCAAAAAGCCAGAAACGGAACAATGGCTCAGGTGATAGAGGATTCATCTTGAGCACAAAAGTTCAGGGACAGTGCCCAGGCTCAGAGTTCAAGCCCCAGGACCAGCACACAGACACACAGACACAGACACACACACACACAGACACACAGATACACAGACACGACACACACACACACACACACACACAGACACGACACACACCACACACACACACACACACACACACACACACACACACACACACACACACAGAGGAAAAAATTCTTTTGGTCCATGACAGGACAGATATCTATGTTTCTATAGGCTGCTACTGACAGTCTGCCTGCATTGATAATTTTGTATGGGCATGAATAATGTGATAAATAGCCAAATGGCCATTGGTAGAAAAAAAATGTTTCCCAACCCTGTGTCTTTGCCCTTCTGGGCCAAACCACTTAGAGGTTTTCTCTGACGGCCTGGCCAGGAAAGCCCCTTGTGGCCTCTCTTATTATTTTTTTTTAGGTATGAGATAAGACTCAAACTCAGTACCTGACACTTTCATTCATTGGCTGGTGCTCTACCAATTGAGCCATGTCTCCAATCCTAGGTTATTTTTTTATTTTTTAGGTCTAAGACCAGGTTTTGAACTTAGTTCCTGCTGCTTTTGCTCATTGGCTGGCATGCATACTTGTGTGAATCTAACTAACTGCTCTTTTGCTTCATATCCATTTTGAGTCTTGGCCTGGAAACTCCCTATGATGAGGGAGGAGGGGGAGAGTATAGCTCAGCAGGAGGAGGCAGCAAGGATTCATTCTTTTGTTATGGCACAGTCCCCTGACTGGCACCCTGGTCGTCCCAGCCATGTTCTAGCTGTAACCTTGGGCAAATTCTTACCATCACAAAGCCTCAGTTTCCTTACCTATTAAATGATGACTATACTTCTTTCCTTACTGGGCAGTTTTGAAAATTAAAGGGAAATGTATTTAGAGAGTATGACCCAGTGGTTAGTACTAAACTGGTCTATTCATTTATCCTAAAAACACACATCATGTGTGCATACACGCATCATATGTGTACACACACACACACACACACACACACACACACACACACACACACACACACACACACACACACACACCCCTGATCTGGGGTCTGGTTCCAGTGGGCCCCTGAGCACCAAAAGGAGGCCATGTAGAAACTCAAAATTACAGATATTCATAGCAATAAAAATGCTGCTAATAGCACAAGACAATGTTGGGGAATTCCCTAGCAGGAGGGAACAGGCCATGCCCCAGGGAAGGCTGCCTGGGAAAACCAGGATGAGAGATGGAAACATGGCATGAAGAAAAATATAGAATGGGAGTTCTTTACCATAAATTCTCTCTTTTTTGGGGGGGGGTGTGTTTCTATCAATATTAGGACTTGAACTCAGGGCCTGGGGTCTGTCCCTAAGCTTTTTTTTTTTTTTTTTTTTTTCTCTTTTACAGCACTCTTCCATTTGAGCCATAGCTCCACTTCTGGCTTTTTGGTGGTTCCCTGGAGATAAGAGTCTCACAGACTTTTCAGCCCAGGCTGGCTTCACACTGTGATCCTCAGATCTCAGCCTCTTGAGTAGCTTGGATTACCAGTAGGTGGCTATGTGCTCTTTTCATCTCTTCTCCACGGGTGGGTTGGATTGAATACAGGAGCTGTCTGAGGAAGGGACTGATTCTGTGAAGGAATGTGGATAGACAGGCTACTTTCAGTGGTCTGAGACATGGTGTCTGCCCTCAGAAATCTCACTGGAGCCCGGCGCTGGTGGCTCACGTCTGTAATCCTAGCTACTCAGGAGGCTGAGATCTGAGGATTGTGGTTCAAAGCCAGCCTGGGCAGGAGAGACCGTGAGACTCCTATCTCCAATAAACCACCAGAAAACCAGAAATGGTGCTGTAGCTCAAGTGGTAGAGCGCTCGCCTTGAGCTGAAGAGCTGAGGGACAGCGCCCAGGCCCAGAGTTCAAGCCCCACGGCTGACCAAAACAAACAAACAAACAAAAAAAGAAATCTCACTGGAGACAAGACACTTTCCTGTCACAGGCAGACCTAGGAAGGACCCAGGAGAGGGATTCTGGGGAGTCAAGGACCAGGCAGGCGGAAGGACACCTGGGGGACAGGAAAGAGAATGAGTCACAATGGGAGAAATATGGACTATAGAGTGGACCACTTCTTTCAAACTCTAGTTGGAGCATGCCTTTAGAAAAGTTACAGCTTCTCTAGGCCTCAGTGTTCTTACCCATAAAGTGGGGGTCAGGGGTATATTACCACAGTGCTGTTGTAATTACTTGTTTGTTTGTGTGCCAGGCCAGGACTTGGACTCAGGAACTGAGCTCTATTCCTGAGATTTTTTGCTCAAGGCGAGCGCTCAACCACTTGAGCCAAAGCTCTACTTCCAGTTTTCTGGTGGTTCATTGGAGATAAGAGTCTCATGGGTGGTTTTGAACCACAATCCTCAGATCTCAGCCTCCTGAGTAGCTGGGATTACAGGTGTGAGCCATTGGAGCTCAACTGCAATTATCTTGTATGGTACACACAAAGACACACAGAATTTCGTTTTGTTTTTTAAACAGCAGGGCAGAGAAATGCCTTTGATGTTTCTCAGCAAGCCTGGCGTTGCCTGTGACCAGCCCTGTCTCCAGGCCAGGAGGGTAGCTGGTTAAGGGTGGACAGGAGTGTGACTGGCTGTGACCCTTTCTGCCTGGCTCTCAGCTTCACACTCATCTTCTTTCATCCATCCCAGGAAAAAAGACACCTCCCAAAGTCCCAGAACTCTCATGCTCCCGTCAGAGGCTTCCATAGCATTGATCCAGGCTAGGCACTGGACCCAGACCCCAAGAATAGATAGGAAGATAGTCGCTTGCCTAACCCCAGCCTCCTCTTCTGAGCACGTTTGTGGGTGGCCATTTAACCAAGTTTGAATCACCAAAAAGTAGTTGACAGGTAGTCTTCCCAGGCCTGACCAATTTAAGCCTTTAGTTTCCTCCCATTTCACTGAGAAATTGATTCCCAGCATGACTTTGGAAGCCATTTTTAAAGATGATGCACCCCTCAGCTGGGCGCCAGTGGCTCACGCTTGTAATCCTAGCTACTCAGGAGGCTGAGATCTGAGGATCACGGTTCAAAGCCAGCCTGGACAGGAAAGCCCGTGAGACTCTAATCTCCAATAAACCACCAGAAAACTGGAAGTGGCGCTGTGGCTCAAGCGATAGAGTGCTAGCTTTGAGCTGAAGAGCTGAGGAACAGTGCCCAGCTCCAGAGTTCAAGCACCATGACCAAAACATAAATAAATAAAAATATGGTGCCCCCCCAACTCTGCCACACTCTTTGGATGTCTTTGTAGAAAGGATGTACTCACATTTGTCACTCTTTTTAAATTTCTTTTTGGTTGGTTGGGGGGCTTGAACTCAAGGCCTGGGGTGCTGCCCCTGAGCTCTTTTTTTTTTGCTCCAGGCTAGTGCTCTTATCACTTTGAGCCACGGCTCCACTGCTGGTTTTCTGGTGGTTAACTGTTGATAAGAGTTCCACGGGCTTTCCTGCCCAGGCTGGCCTTAAACTGTGATCCTCAGATCTCAGCCTCCTGCATAGCTAAGATTACAGGCATGTGGCACATTTGCCACATCTAAACCCCAACTAGAACTCCCCTGCAGTATTAGATGAGGCATGAAATCAATGTGCATTGCAATCACCCATGATCTGTTTGGAGCTGTTTGTTATAGCAATAATACCTAACTAATACACCAGCGTAAGGCTCATCTACTTGGAGAGAACCAACATCAGAAAGGCCAAGAAAAGCCATTGTAAACTGAGAGATGACTAGTGGCCATGGCTACCATGTCTGAATGCCAACTTTATTTATATAGGGTACAAATAGAATGGAGAGTTAGGATTCAGGCAAAGGAAGGTCAGAAGAGAAGATGAAAACCCACAGGTTGCTGGTGAAATAGTTCTGTCTGTACAGTTTGTTTCCATGGGTAGGGCTGGTTGACTGGCGGGGAGGGTTCAGTACAATGATTGATTGATTGATTGATTGATCGATTGTCAGCCAGGCCCTAGGTGTGGTCTCTGAGCTTCATTTTTTTTTTTTTTTTTTTTTTTTTGGATCTGGTTGTGGGGTCTGAACTCTGGGCCTGGGCGCTGTCTCTCAGCTCTTCAGCTCAAGGCTAGCGCTCTACCACTTGAGCCACAGCGCCACTTCCGGCTTTTTTCTTTTTGATTATGTGGTGCTGAGGAATCGAACCCAGGGCCTCAGGCATGCCAGGCAAGTGCTCTACCACTGAGCCACCTTCCCAGCCACCCAGAGCTTCATTTTTGCTCAAGGCTAGTGCTCTCCCACTTGAGCCACAGCACCACTTCTGGCTTTTCCTGAATAGTTTATTGGAGGTAAAGAGTCTCACAGAGTTTCCTGTCTGGGTTGGCTTCAAACTGCGATCCTTAGAGCTCAGCCTCCTGAGGAGCTAGGATGACAGGCGTGAGCCATCAGTGTCCAGTGGTTCAAACTCTTGTTGCTGGGTTGGCCTCCCTGTCCTGGGGCTTTTACCCTCTGTCCGCAGCCCCTGATTGGTAATAGGGCCCATGCTGTTCCTCTGGGCCTTCACTGACATCCGGTATTTGGTCGGATGGCTCAACCCTGTTTTACAGATGAGGAAAGTTAGACTCAGGGAAAAAAAAAAAAAATCAAGGGACCAATTCATAAAGCTCAAATTGATCTTTCCACCTGGTTTTGGCTGGGGTTCACAATTTCCAGCAAATTCTGCCTCTTTCATGCCCTGGCCAGAGCTTCCTCCCCCCTAACCCCCCAAAGTATCTAATCCTTCCTTCATCCTCCCTCTCTCCTGGCAAGCTGGGTTTCCAAGTCTTGCTATTAAGAACTCAAAGGAGCTGGTTTCTTCTGGTCCCAAAGAAAAACAAACTGGTCAATTTTCTCTTGGTCCCAAGGCAGCTCCACAGTACCCTGGAGCCAGGCAGACACTGGTTAGTCTGTATGGAGGGCTGAGGCCAAGGCACCCTTGGGGCAGGGGTAATGACTTCTCGGAGCGAGCTGGCTTCCATTCAGGCCACTCTGGGTGGGGGGGGGGGGGGAGAGGAAGCCGAAGACAAAGCTGTGCTTCTCAAAAGGTCTCCTTCTAAAAATACAGAGAGGGTTAGCAAGCCAGTGTCTACAGGGAGACTAGGTCTGCAAAGGAAGCCAGACTAAGGAAACCCAGGCAGAGTAAACCTCGTCATGACAAGATCTTCAGTTCCACAAGACCGTAGCTCCCAACAGCTGCTCGGTCTGTTCAGATGAGGGAGATGCTGAAGAACGAAAAGTTAGTTTCAAGCCTTCTAATCTGACCTGAACATTTCAGCAAGTGAGCTTCAGGCAAGGCTTGATCCAGGAGCTCAAGGATGTCCCCAAGAGTCCCCAAGGGTCCTCTCTTTGCATTCTTTGGAAGCATTAAGATGTTATACTTAACAAGGGATGGGGGGGGGGGGGAATTAGTTGCAGGATGGCTAGTTAAATTTGAATTTCAAATAAGCAATTTTTTTAGTATAAGGATGTTCTATGAAGTATATGAAGTATATGGGATGCATTGATACCAAAAGCTTGTCATTTAGCCGAATTTCAAATTTCACAGCGCAGTCTTGTCTTTTATCTGACGTTTTTTTTGGTGTGTGTGAAGCAGGCGAATTCTCTTTGTCCCTCGGCACCCCTTTGTGTTTGGTAGATGAGAAGGGAATAGTTCTTACACTCCTTTGCAGCTTTTTAAAGTCAGAGATGCCTATACTGGGTCAGTTTCTGGACCTTTTTTTTTTTTTGTCAGTTGTGGGGCTTGAACTCTGGGCCTGAGTGCTGTCCCTGAGCTCTTCAGCTCAAGGCAAGCACTCTACCACTTGTGAAGAGCCACTGTGCTGCTTCTGGTTTTCTGGTGGTTAAATTGGAGATAAGAGTCTCATGGACTTTCCTTTCCCAGGCTGGCTTTGAACCGTGATCCTCAGATCTCAGCCTGAGTAGCTAGGATTACAGGCATGAACCACCACCAGCGCCCGGCTCTGGGCCTTTTTGATAGTTAAGGAGACCAGGGGCATTTGGGAAAGAAAGAAGCAGGGCCAATGGGTCCCCGAGTCAACCCAATAGCAGACTTGAAGCCTCCTGAGATCCGATGGGACCAGCCAGCTCCTGAAGTTCCCACTGCTCTCTGTACATTAATCTCTTCACTGTCAGTCAACCCCAACTACTGGAAAGTTCTAACTGAAATCTTCTTCTATGCCTCTTCTGCTCTGGCTGTAGATCTAGCAAGAGGGAGCTACTGACAGTTTAATTTGTGTCCCAGGCCCAGTGAGCGGACAATGGCTGGGTTCTAGGGTATGGACTGTGGTCCTGTCCATCTCTCAGGCTGTAGGATCGTGCCTAAGCCTTTTACAGCACGGGAAGTTGGGAGTTAAGACACCTGCCCTCAGATTCACCGTGATGAGAAGACTGACAGCCTGTCAATGTCTAGTGATGTTGAACATTCTAGAATGTTCTAGAACATTCTGAGGATCCTCCACCTTCAGTTTGGTATCTCAGAAGGAAGGCTCAGATGTAGTTAGGCAATCTGAGTGGAGCCAGAGATAGAGAAGCAAGTAACCCAGGGGGCTTTGTATCCCCAAATACTCATCACTTGGCTGCGTTCCGGTTCAGTCATCTGCCTCTGTTGCACTTTTGGTGTGGACAAATGTTATGCAAAGTGATGGGGGTAGAACAGGAGAAAAACAAGCCTGAAACACAAAGGAAACACATGGCCTAGAAGGAGAAACAGGTGTAAGATCCCTAAGGGCAGTAAATTGTGAAATGCACATATCAATACATATTTTGTGCCAGTAATGGGGCTTGAGCTCAGAGCCTCTTGCTTAGCTTTTTCTGCTCAAGGCTGGTACTTTACTACTTTGAGCTACACTCCTCCTTCCAGATACTAGCTGGGTAATTGAGAGATAAGAGTATCTCAGACTTATCTGCCCTGACTGGCTTTGAACCCCTGTCTTCAGATCTCAGCCTCCTGAGCAGCTGGCATTATAGATTTAAGCCACCAGCATCCAGTCTTGTCAGTTTTACATGCTCAACACACTTTCCCGAGTGCATCTCTTCTCCATCTGTCTCTACATGGGTCGTCCTTAGGATAAAGACCCAACACAGCCCATAGTTGCGCTGTATTCCCCAGGCTCCCTGGGCTCTTAGTGTCTCCTTTTGTCAATGTAGAACTCCTTGTACTTTACCAAAGGACATTTGCCTATGTGGTTCCTTCTGTCTAGAATTCTATTCCCATCTCTCATTGGCACGGTTAGCTTCTTATCTTCCTTGAGCCCCAGAGCATTCACATTTTCATTAGGAAGTCCTTCCCTTAACCATAAGTAAATCCTCCCATAAGCCCATGTCTGCCTGTCTTTCTAGTCTGTCTGTCTGTCTGTTTGGTTGGGTTTTTTTGTTTGTTTGTTTGTTTGTTGTGGTGATTGAACTCTGGGCTTGGGTGCTGTCCCTGAGCTCTTCAGCTCAAAGCTAGCACTCAACTACTTGAGCCACAGCGCCACTTCCTGTTTTCTGTTGGTTAATTATTGGAGATAAGAGTCTCACAAACTTTCCTGCCCAGGCTGGCTCTGAACTGTGATCCTCAAATCTCTGCCTCCTGAGTAGCTAGGATTACAGGTGTGAGCCCCCAGCCTCCAGCTGTCTGTCTGTTTGATATTGGAGTTTGAACTCAATACTTTGACTTGCTAGGCTTGTACTTTACTAGTTGAGACATATTCCAGTCCTGTTTTTGGCTGCACCTGTGTGTGTGTGTGTGTGTGTGTGTGTGTGTGTGTGTGTGTGTGTGTGTGTGTGTGTGTGTGTGTGTGTGTGTGTGTGTGTGTGTGTATGTGTGTTATGCATACTGGAGCTCTGAACTCAAGACCTGAGTGCTGTCCCTTAGTTTTTTTACTCCAGGCTGGAGTTCTACCACTTGAGCCACAGCTCCTCTCGTGGCTTTTTTGATGGTTAATTGGAGGTAATAGTCTCGTGGACTTTCCTATCTGAGCTTGCTTTTGAACCACAATTCTCAGCTTCTCAAGCTTCTAAGAAGATAGAATCATAGGTGTGAGCCAATGGCATTTGGCTTGTGTCTTGGTTTTTGTTTTTTTTTCGTAATTTTTTGTTTGCTTTTTTTATTGTAAAGATGACATACAGAGGGGTTACAGTTATATATAAATAAGGTAATGAATATGTTTCTTTCTTTTTTTTGGGGGGGGTCCGGTCATGGGGCCTGAACTCTGGGCCTGGGTGCTGTCCCTCAGCTCTTCAGCTCAAGGCTAGCGCTCTACCACTTGAGCCACAGCGCCACTTCCAGCTTTTTTCTTTTTGCTTATGTGGTGCTGAGGAATCGAACCCAGGGCCTCAGGCATGCAAGGCAAGCGCTCTACCACTGAGCCAACTTCCCAGCCCCGAATACGTTTCTTTTTGAACAGTGTTACCCCTCTCTTGTTTTCTCCCACTTTCCTTCCCTCAGACTCCCCTCCCCCACAAGTTGTAAAGTGAATATCACTATTGCACTGGTTCACGCTTTCTCCTTTGTCTCACCATTTTGATTCCCAGTGTCTTGGTTTTTTAAGAAGGGGCTCCTTATATAATCCAGGCTGGCCTCAAATTTGCAATCTTCCTATCTCAGGCTCCCAAGTGCTGGGATTAAAGGTATATACCACCATGCCTGGCTTCTAATAACAACTTAAAAAAAAAACCAGCATATGTGTCTAGCAGTATGGGAAATGCTCAGAAATGGTAAATCTTCAAAGTAAATAACAGGGTCATTAAAGATAATTGTAAAGACTAAGTAGCAGTATGGGAAACAGCTTACAATATTACAATGTTTTCCAAAAGCTGAGTGCAAAATTGGATTTTTACAACTATGTAAAAAATGTTTTATGCATACAGACAAGTACCAGATGGGAACAAGGAAAAATTAAATGGGTTGATTTGTCCAAAAAGGAGCTCATGATTGAATTTTCCATTTCATTTTTATTTCTCTTAGTGTTGTTATAATATTGTTTCTGCACAAATGAACTTTAATGTAATCTATGAGTTTCATGTAGTGAGAGATTGAAGAAAGCAGCTGGGTTAAGCTCAGGACTCATCAAAAGAGCTACTTGGAACCAGGTGTTGGTGGCTCATGCCTATAAATAACCCAGGAGGCTGAGATCTAAGGATTGAGGTGCAAAGGTGACGTGGGCAGGAAAGTCCATGAAACTCTTCTCATCAATTGACTACAGAAGGAAAGAAATAAAGAAAAAAAAAAGGAAGGAAGGGAGGGAGGAAGGAAGGAAGAAAGAAGCTGGAAATGGTACTGTGACTCAAAATGGTAGAGTGCTAACCTTGAACACAAAAGCTCAAGGGTAGCACCTGGACTCTGAGTTCAAGTCCCAGGACGGGCAAAAAATAGAAAAAGAAAAATAGAAATAGAAAAAAGAAAAAGAACACATTCCATTTGGTCTAATATTCAGTGGGCCACAATTACCTCCTAAATAATACTAAAATGATCTAATTAACTACTTTAAAGATAGATCTTGTATGGCACACATCTGCACAACGTAACAGTTTGGAGGCTGAGGTAGAAGGATTGAGAATTCAAGGCCAGGGCTGGGAAGGTGGCTCAGTGGTAGAGTGCTTGCTTTGCATGCATGAGGCCCTGGGTTCGATTCCTCAGCACCACATAAGCAGAAAAAGCCGGAAGTAGCGCTGTGGCTCAAGTGGTAGAGTGCTTGCCTTGAGCTGAAGAGCTGAGGGACAGCGCCCAGGCCCAGAGTTCAGGCCCCACAACCGGCAGAAAAGAGAGAGAGAGAGACAGAGAGAGAGAGAGAGAATTCAAGGCCAGATTGGGCTATCTAGCAAGACCCTGTCTCAAAAGTAAATAACTGGGTGTTGGTGGCTCACACCTGTAATCCTAGTAATTCAGGAGCCTGTGATTTGAGGATTGAAGTTGGAAGCCAGCTTGGACAGGAAAGTCTTTGAGACTTTTTAATCTCCAGTGAAGTACCAAAAAACCCAGAAGTGCATCTCTGGCTTAAGAAGTAGTGCACCAACCTTGAATGAAAAAGCTAAAGGACAGCAGCACCCAGTACATGTCCCATGGTACAAAAAAAAATTAATAAGGGTTGGGAATGTGGCTTAATGGTAGAGCGCTTGCTTCGCATGCATGAGGCCCTGGGTTCTATTCCTCAGCACCACATAAACAGAAAAAGCTGGAAGTGGCACTTTGGCTCAAGGGGTAGAGGGCTAGCCTTGAGCTGAAGAGCTCAGGGACAGCCCCTGGGCCCAGAGTTCAAGCCCCACGACTGGCAAATTAAAAAAAAAATAGATTATTAGTTCAAGCAGTTGAAGGCCTTGAAGGTATTGACAGATTTAAATAAAATACTAAATAAAGAGGAGCTAGGAGGGGCCATCCGCCCAGATGCTCATGTCTCCCAAGAGCAAACATGGCAAAGTCAGAGCATTTGAGCAAACACAAACCCAGCTCCTCTAAGGAAACTGTTCGAATGCTGAACCTTGGGTGTGTGTGCTTGTGAAATCCTTAATACAACCTAAGAAAGGCTAGGTTCTGGTGGCTCATGCCTGTAACCCTAGCTACTCAGGAGGCTGAGATTAGAGGATCTCAGTTTGAAGCCAGCCTAGGCAGAAGAATCTGCAAGACTTTTTGCAATTAACCAGCAAAATGCTGAACTGGAGATGTGGTTGAAATGGAAGAGCGCCTAGCCATGAGTAAGCAAATTGATCAAGAGTAAACTGCACTGAGTTCAAGTCTGGATACACACACACACACACACACACACACACACACACACACACACACACACACACATACACTCACCAACAAGGTGGTGTCTCTAATTTCAACTCTGTGAAGATATTAAGGCTGGAACTCATAAGAAATGAGTCGGTAAATGTGACCAGATTCTGGGGCCAAATAGCTGGTTGAACAGGTAAGCATTACTAAAGAATGCCAAGAGAAGAGGGCATATGGCCAAGAACACAGACCTTGGTGCAAATCTCAGTTCTGCTGCTTACTGATGGCCACCTTGGGCAAGACCTTTGCTTTGGCTCTTGGTTCCTATAGCAACCAGATGATGATCACAAGAGTTTTCTTGTGGTGGTGTTATGAGGGTTACATGACTTGTTACATGTGGGTGCTTAAAACAATGCCTGAGGAACAGACTGTGAAAAATGAGTGGCGGCTTGATGTGAAAAAGCCTGCATATGTTAAGTTGGATGTGGGCCTTGGCTGTCTTCATTTGAATAGCAAGAGAAATTTCAGCCCCAATCACTGACACAGACCACTGAAGCTCTCAAGACATAGCAGAGGGGCTGGGAAGATGGCTCAGTGGTCGAGTGCTTGCCTAGCATGCATGAGGCCCTGGGTTTGATTCCTCAGCGCCACATAAGCAGAAAAAGCCAGAAGTGGCGCTGTGGCTCAAGTGGTAGAGCACTAGCCTTATGCTGAAGAGCTGAGGCCCAGAGTTCAGGCCCCATGACCGACTCTTCCCCTCCCTCCCCCCCCCAAAAAAAGACAAAGCAGAGCTTTTCATTGGTCGTCAGAAGGGGACGCAGGCAGAGCTGAGAAGTACAAAGGAGAGATAATTGTCTGAACTCCAATAGAGCTAGAAGGGCTTCCATTTAAGATGTTCCAGCAGGGGTGACTGTGTGTGTGTGTGTGTGTGTGTGTGTGTGTGTGTGTGTGTGTGTGTGTGTGTGTGTGTGTGTGTGTGTGTGTGTGTGTGTGTGTGTGTGTGTGTGTGTGTGTGTGTGTGTGATGTTGGTCCTAGTACTCAAACTTAGGGCCTAGGAACTGTCCCTGAGCTTTTCTACTCAAGGCTAGCACTCTACTGCTTGAGCCATAGCTACACTTCTGGTTTTTGTTTGTTAAATGGGGATAAGAGTCTCAGGGAAAGCTGGGCCCTGGCAGCTCAAGCCTGTCATCCTAGCTACTCAGGAAGCTGAGCTCTGGAGATCATGGTTCCAGGGCAGAAAAGTCTGTAAGACTCTTATCTCCAATTAACCAGAAAAGGCTGGGAAGTGGAGCTGTGGCTCAAGTGGTAAAGTGCTAGTGTTGAGCACAAACATTCAGGGAAAACACCCAAGCCACATGCTTGTCCTTGTAGCCATCCTGGAGTCTTATTGGGTAGTGGGGCCTTTTCACCCAGCTCCAAAAAGGCCCAGAGATGAAATAGGCCATTCTTTGAATTCCAGATGTGTCATGCTGTTTAGACCCAGGAAAGTTTTGCTAGAGAGCATGCTCATCCCTGAGTATTCATTCCCCTAGATGGAAATTTTTGCTCCCCCTCTTCCCTAGTTTTTTTTTTGTCAGGTGTGGGGCTTGAACTCTGGGCCTGAGTGCTGTTCCTCAGCTCTTCAGCTCAAGGTTAGCGCTCTACCTCTTGAGCTACAGCGCCACTTCTGGTTTTCTGGTGGTTTATTGGAGATAAGAGTTTCACGGATTTTCCTGCTGGGACTGGCTTTGAACTACGATCCTCAGATCTCAGCCTCCTGAGTAGCTAGGATTACAGGCATGAGCCATCATTCAAACATGTGCGTTTTTGTTTTTGTTTTTTTTCCTTTGAAAGCTTTCTGGTAACAGCACGCTGGGTGGCAATTCTTTGGGACAGGAGTTCACCTGCAGTCACCGGCTTTCTAATAAAGACTCCTGATCAAACAATCTCAGGGACTTTCCTGCTCAGGCTGGCTTCAAATTGTCATCCTCAGATCTCAGCCTCCTGAATAGCTAGGGCATGAGCCAATGCCACTCTGCTTCTCAACTAGCATTTACAAAGCACGTAACTATGTGTTAATCACAACTCCAAGGGGACAAATGGCTTTTGGCCAATATAAAAAAATAACAACTTTATATACAACATCTTAATAGACCACATTGATCTAATCAGGATAAAATTATGATGAATATACTCTTAATGATATTTATGGGTGAGAAGATTGAGAAGGCAGAGATTAAGTGACTCACCTGACTGCACACTCCCGGACCATCCAGGTCCTACAGGAAGATGTCTCCTAAGGGGAGAGTTAGTGGTTGTGACCTGCTTGTGTACACAGGGGCGGGGATGGTTGAACTCAGCATGGGTTCCTTGCCTGATCCTAGAGTCTGGCATTCCTCAGAGTCTTAGGTGGGGCTTATCAGAACAAACCCGTGCTGGACAACCCAGGCTTCAAGACTGATAGACAATGGACTGATCTGTATCAGGCACCAAACGGGAGACAATGTGCTTCCCTAAACATTGTGCCCTTCTCCCCACCCCCACCCAATAACAAACACCTTTGCCATGCCAAAGCCTAAATATTGGAAGTGGAGCATCCCGGCCACCAGCCACTGGCTGCCACAGTCTGGATTCCCCTGGGGGATGATCTAAGGCAGCTCCTCTAATTCTGCACAAGCCTCTGACTTCTTTCCCCCAAGACCCCAGCCTGAAGGAAAGCTTGTTTGATGTGAGCCAGACTTGAGGATCCCAAACATTCCATTGTGATCCTCACTGTGAGCGTTTTCCCCTAAAGCCAACTGCCTTCCATTTAAAGAATTCTATTTGTGTGATGCATGGCTTCTTTCTCTTGGCTCCCTTGCTTTTGTATTTATGTCCCTTTCCTCCTTAGCATTAGCTCTTCCTCAAAACAAAACCAAAAACAAACATGTGGGCACTGGGCTTGAACTCAGGGTTGCACACTGTCCCTTAGCTTTTTCCACTCAAGGATGGCGCTGTACCACTTGAACCACTGCTCCCCTTCTGGCGTTTTGATGTTTAATTGAAGAGCAGAGTCTCACAGACTTTGCTGCCCAGGTTGGCTTCAAACCATGATCCTCAGATCTCGGCTTCCTGAGTAGCTAGGATTACAGGTGGGAGGCCTCAGTGCCTGGCTTCGGCTACTCCTTCTAATGCATCCTCTAGACATTCTATGAGGAGGACAGTGGCTTCTCAACGTTATCATTTGTACCATTGGCGAAGCTAATTGCTTCCCTCCTTGATTGTGTTCTCTTCAGAGAACACAATTGACCTAATACAACTTCTTTAACCTAGACCTGGTCATCTGTTGCTGGCCAGCCAGTCAACCAGCTGCCTGTGGGCCTCATGGCTAAGATTGACCCAATCAGCTAGTAAGGCCATCTGGTCTCCCAACTGGGTACCTTTGAACAGGTGGTAAGGGCAGACGAATTCCCCTTGGAAGGGACTTAAAAGGCAGGTGCTGTGATTTAGCATTGCTGGGACCAAAGTCAAGTTCAGAGATTTTTGCATCAAAATTGCATTTATGTTTCTCAGTCCAGAGTGGGATAAGCATCATATCTTAGATCTCTTAGGACTCGGAGAGATGGTAGAACAGCCTCTGACCACACCCCCTGCATGGCCCTGTGCCACAGGGCTGACAGTCAAGCCCCTTCACATGGCCCCTCTCTCTTGCAGGACTCTCTCAGTCTCCAGGACCTTCTGCCCTCCCCTTCCTCACCCACTACCTGCTGCTCAACTCTCCAGGAACTGACCATACCCCAAGGGGAGGGTCCAGTTTCCAAGTCTTCCTGAGAGTTCCCACTCTAAGGATTTTTGTTTCTTTCGGCAATACTAGGGCTTGAGCTCAAGGACTCAAGCTTGTTAGGCGAGGGGTCTTATTACTTGAGCACACTCCCAGCCCATTTTCGCTTTAACTTTTCAAGTAGGGTATCACATATTTGCCCAGTGCAGGCATTAAATGGAGACCATATTATATATTTCTAGATAATAATTATACATATTATACAAATCATATAATATTAATCACACATTGCAATTATAAGAATTATATATTGTACAATGTATTATATATAAATATATACTATATATTATTATATAATATATATACTGTATGTTATATATAAATATATTTATATAATATAAATATATATTTATATATCATTGAATGTAAAATATAATAATCTGTATGATATATAATATATACACATATAATCTATATGATACATAGATACCACATTGTATACTCAGAGATAATCTCTCCAAGTGCCAGTGACCCATATCTCTAATGCTAACCACTCTGGAGGCTGAGATCTAAGGGATCTTGGTTCAAAGCCAGCCCAGACAGAAACGTTCATGAGAGTTTATCTCCCAAATAATCAGCAAAAAGCAGGTCTGGGGGTGTGGCTCAAAGTGGTATAACATCAGATGAGCAAGCAAGTCAAATGAGCCCAAGGTTTAAAGCCCACTACTGGCAAAAAAAACAGTACATCTCTTCTGTATTAAATTTTTTACTAAACATTAATTATATAGTAATTACATTTATGTGTATAAATGTATGAAATAATTTATGTATAAATGTATTAAATCCACATATAAATATTAATAGTAAATATTTATATTTATATGTAATTTAAACATATTTTATATAACATATTAGATATATTGTAAATATAATATATTACATTTAAACATAAATATTAATAGTTGATATATAATATTTTATTTATATACAAATTATATGTACATATAATTTTCTCCCCCAATTGTAGGGAAAAAAAGGCATGAACTTTGAAGCCCCAAATACCATTTATTCAGCAAGTATCTACTGAATGCCAGATGTAGGAGAAAATTCGAGTTCTATTAATTATTAATGGTACACCTTGTGAAAATTGCTTAGCAATTCTGAGTTGCAGTTTCCTCCACTATGACAGGGAGTAATAAAGTCTGTTTAATGTCATTTGCAGTGTAATGAGGTATTATTACCCATGATGCATCAAGGAATGCCTGGCGTGTGAAGTCCCCACAGACTCTTGGCTCCTCTGGAACTTCAGCAAAGTGAGGCCCCGCCCACACATGTGCTCTGCTGCCCGCCATTGCCAGCCCACCATGCCCTCGATACTCCAACATATACACATCAAAATGATAACATCACTAACTCATGAAAACTGTTTTTGTTTTGTTCTGTTTCATTTTTGTGAGTGTGTGTGTGTGCCAGCCCTGGAGCCTGGGTGCAATACGTGAGTTTTTCATTCAAGGCTAGTGCAGTACCACTTGAGCTACACCTCCAAGTTCAGGCTTTTTGCTCATCTGCCTGGGTTGACTTTGAATCCTGATCCTCAGACCTCAGCCTTTTGAGTAGCTAGAATTACAAGCATGGGTCACCAGTGCCCAGCTTGAAAGTTAGGGTTGGATGCATCAGAAAATTGGTAGGTATTGCTGAAAATAAAGCCCTTATTTTTGTATTTTTTTCTCTTGCTTTTTTTTTTTCCTGCTGATCTTTGGTGTAGCTTAGCCATCCCAGTGAGTAATTCCAGCCTGCTACTAAATCACCTCCATAGCAGAAGTACCATATGATTTTGTTGCTATTATTGTTGGTTATGAGGCTTGAAGTCAGCGCCTGGGCACTATCCCTAAGATCTTTTGTTCAAGGCTAATGCTCTACCACTTTAAGCCACCACTCCACTTCTGGTTTTCTGGTGGTTAATTGGAGATAAGAGTCTCCTGGACTTTTCTGCCCAGGCTGGTTTTGAGCTGCGATCCTCAGATCTCAGCCTTCTGAGTAGGTAGAATTACAGGTACTAGCCACCAGAGCCTGGCTTGTTGTGCAGTATTGACCGCAGATCTTTCCCTTCCTAGGTGCATTTGTATTTTAGGTTGTAAGAACCTACTCTGGTCCATGAAAGGCATTCAAGAACAAAAGAAGGAATGGATACGAGGTATCTCTGAATCGGGGATTTTCAGCTACCTTGGGAGACAGAAAGGAGGATCTCTCTAATGGAGGGACAAAGTAGCCAGCTCTCCTCCAACCCCATTGGGTAAGTGCAGGGCTGAGATTTATAGTACTTAACGGGAAATCAGCATAGGTACTGAATCATCAGAATGTGCCTAGTACTGGACTGGGGACTAAGTGTGGCCCTCTTGCTTGTGGGTAATAAATGGGAGAGATGGGGTACTAGGTCATCCATCAACTGCTTTGAAAGTATTATGGCAATCCACCAATCAGCCTGGCCAATCAGCCTAGCCATGTCACACATGCACAATACCTTCTTCAGCTTGGGGCAAGTGGTTGTAGGGGACTAAAAGGCCTCTACTAACTTGCCTTCCAAGTCTCAGTTTCTCCTAAAACAACCAAGTGACATTTGCTCATCTTTGGGGTCTACTCCAGCCCTGACCATCTGTAATTTTCAACTTTTTGTTGTTGTTTTTTCAGAGCTAGGAGATCCAACGTAGGGCCTTAAACATACTCAGCAAACATTCTTCCACTGAACTACATCCTCAGGCCCTGTGTATTAATATAAGACTAATAATAACTTGTCATAGTCAGTAAGGAATAGTAGATCTATTTATTAGTAGATCCAGCACAGATCTGAAGTTGGTAGATCAGTGCAAATTCTGGCTGCTACTCTGTGACTTGTGTCCCAGTTAGCTTCTCAGAACTTCCAGATTTAATCAATTCAACAAAGACTTTCTCAGTCCTTTTTTGGTGTCAGGCCGTGGGACGCACTGGTGGACAGATCTAGTTTTGGCCATCATAGCACTCACTGATCTCCACAGATCTCTTTGGATGCAAGTGACAGATACTGATCCCTCTTCAGACTAGGCAAAACAAGAATGTAGGGGACTCTGGTAGGTCCTAGGTGTGGCCTTACCTAGAGTTCTAATAAAGATGGCACCAACCATTCAGCCCATGTGTACTTTATTTTTCAATTTACATTTTTTTATTTTTTATTTATTTTTATTTTATTTTATTTTTTGTAGAACAAGAACAGGTCATTCCTTTATTGACATGCATAAAATACATCACATTTTCTGTTCTGCTGATGCTATAAATTCAATGCCAATGCTCCAGCCACATCAGTTAGAAGCATAAAGTATATCATGTAACCTCAAATCTCTAACAGTAGAAGGCTTAAAGAATGGATGCTGCAAGAATGTTGTTTCCTTTGATGTGACAACTGAGCATCCATGTCCCTCCCCCTCAGATGGCTTCTTCAGCATGTTAGAGCAGTGAGGAATAGTTTAGTCTCATAACCGCGTTAAGAGTGAAGATATTGGCCATATAATACACATACTCCATTTTTAAAAAAAAATTCTGAATCTTGGGCAACTGTTCTCTTGTAACTACTTTACAGTTTCTAAAAGCAGTTATTGTCCAAAGCTGGAAGAACTTAAGTCTTCTCAGATGAGTATGTGAATGAATGGAGGGAGTTAAACAAAAAATAAAATTAAAAAAAAAAAGATAAGGTCTGATAGGGGAGCAGCTGGATAAGAAATAAAAAAAGGAACAGTAATTGGAAGTTTATTCCAGCTATAATGCAGGTTATTCTGACTTTACGGTAGCATCACATGGCATACTTCTGAGTCCATTCCCGAGATATTCTGTTGTACTTATCTCTGTCTGTTTTATAGATCCGTGCAATCTTGGCACTAGGGGGTCATCTGGGTTCGGATCACCTGGCAGTGAACAAATGGATAAAAGAACTTTAGAAATAGTTAAAGCAGGAGACCACTGTGACCTTAGAATATCAAGACAAATGCTGCCATTACTGTTCATATTTGGATGGTAACTTCTTGTTGTAAATGCAACCTTGGGTGGTTTGAAGGGGTAGTCTGTAGGAAAATGAATTGTCACAAGGAATACACCGCCTTGAGATGGGCTGTTATTAGGTCCCATAATTGTGGCTTGCCAGTGAAACATGTCATCCCCAACTAGACCTGCAGAGCACTGTGCTGGAGGATCAAGGGCCAAATCACTAAGTTCCTTATTAATTTGTTTCAACACCATAGTCTGTGCTTTTCGCTTGGCTCCTCACTCTATCTCGGTGTGTGCTCAAAGGGTCCGGCCAAAACTCTTGATTATCTGAGCGGCTGGGGAAGGACTGTATCTTCGTCTCACACCGGTTCTGCCAGACACAGGCATTTGGGAGGTGAATCTCATGAGAACCTCGTGGCCAGCTCTTATTTTTTTATTTTGTGTCATTAGTGGAGCTTGATCTGAGAGACTGGACACTGCTGTCCCTTAGGTTTTTCATTTAAGCCGGGCACTCCAGCACTTGAGCCAAAGCTCCACTTCAGGCTTCTTTGATGATTAATTAGAGACAGGAGTCTCATGGACTTTGCTTCCCCAGGCTAGCTTTGAACCGCCGTCCTCAGCATTCAGCCTCCTGAATAGCTAGGATTACAAGTAGGAGCCACTGGTGCTGGACCTCCAAGTGCTTTTTTTCTGTCTCTCTCTGACTCTGATTCTCTCCAGCCCTGATGCTGATGATGGTTACAGGACTTATCAGGAAAGGGAATCTGATTGGCCCATCCTGGGTCACATATCCACTTACCATCCAATCGGCTGTGACCGGGTGGTAGGACCATACTGTACAATGTGGCCTCAGGGATTCACCCACATGCATGGAGGATGGGCCCACAGTCTTCCCTCCAATCCCCCACAAAAACGTAGGTTCCACAAACATAAATGAAGTCCTGTACTGTGGTGCCATGTGGACAGCTGGTGCTGGATTGAAGAGGGCCCAGCCCAATTAATAATAGTGTCTTCTGTGCATCCAGAAACTCATGTATATTTTCACAGTCACCTTGCTGAGTTGATTTATACAAGTTCGTTGAGCATAGAACGTGCTCAGGCTAGGTGTCCCCCAGATGTTTTGGTGTCTGATGTGTAGAATGAATGAATGAGTCAACGAAGGAATGAATGAATGAGATGGGGGTTGGATGAGAGAATGGAAAAGGGAGTTTTTGCAGTTAGTTTCCTGTTTCCTTGTCACACAGGTCTTTGTTGACAACTTAGCAACAAAAGAACGAGGAGCTCAGGTCCTTATGAGCATTGGAGGAAGAGGATCAAGGACTGGGTTCAGGTAGTCTCACCCTGACTCTCATTAACTTACAACTCGTGTGTGTGTGTGTGTGTGTGTGTGTGTGTGTGTGTGTGTGTGTGTGTGTGTGTGTGCTGGTATTGGGACTTGAACTGAGTGCCTTTAACTTCCACACTTACTAATGTATCATTGAGGCACTGACTTTGATTGTCTGGACTCAGTTTCCCAAGAGGGTATGACTGAAGTTTGGGTTTTGAGAAGGCCTTGCCTTTCCCAGGTTTACAGGGGGCCTCCTGGCAGCCCAGAGAGAAGGAAAAGAGCTCCGGTTTTCCTCTGGCTGCATTGTGGTACCCCTGGGAGCCCTGGCTGCCACCAATCCATGACCTCACCATCTGTGTGGTTGAAACCAGAGAATCTCTTGTTAGGGGCTGAGCAGGAAGTTTTTTTTTTTTTTTTTTCCTTTCCTGAGGAGGGAGCTTTTGTTCTCCAAGCCTTGATGAGGAGGCAGAGGAATTTCCAGCCAGATGATGTCAGCCCTGGGGGGGGGTTGGGGAGCCCGGGGAACCTGCAGAGGGGCGGAGCGGGGGCCTGCCCGTAGCAGTGCAGGATTTCAGGCACCAGGGGCCTGGGTCTCTTTCCCCTCCTTCCCATGACCCAGGTCAGCAGCCTGTCCATCTCAAGAGGAAAACCACAGGGAAGCTCATTTGCTTTTTAATTCTACCTGCTTCCTCACCTGACTCACCAGAATGACTTGAACCTTACTGGGACTCAGTTTCCCCATTTATAACATGAGACCAGAGTCCAGCTCCAGGGACCCTCACTTTACCACTACAGGGACTGACCAGGCTGTCCTTTTATTTTTATTTTTTATTTTTTGCCAGTCCTCAGGCTTGAACTCAGGACCTGGGCACTGTCCCTGAGCTTCTTTAGCTCAAGGCTAACAATCTACCACTTGAGCCACAGCTCTGCTTCTGGTTTTTTCTGTTTATATGGTACTGAGGAATCAAACCCAGGGCTTCATGCATGTTAGACAAGCACTCTACCACTAAGCCACAGCCCTAGCCCGAGTCCTTTTATTTTATTTTTATTCTTTTTTTTTGTGTGTGTGCTGGTACTGGGGCTTGAACTCAGGGCTTCAGGATTTCACTCTCTCAGTTGGCTTTTTTGCTCCAGGCTGGCTCTCTACTACCTGAGTCATACCTTTACTTCTGGCTTTTTGGCAGTTGATTGGAGATGAGTCTCATAGATTTTCTTGCCTGGGCTGGCTTTGAATCATGATCCTCAGATCTCAGCCTCCTGAATAGCTAGGATTACAGGTATGAGCCACAGGTCTCTGGGGCGGACCACCTTTACCAGTACACAAGCTTTCGAGATGGTTATGTGTCCTAGAGCAGCCTGTGTAACCAACAGAAATGTATTCTTTCTTGTCCTGGAAGTCAGAAAAATCTCCATTTGAGACTGTGAGAGAGGAGCTGTCCCAGGCTTCTGGCCTTGGTTTGTATCTATCACATCCTTATATCTCAGCCTCCTGAGCAGCTAAGATTACAGGCATGAGCCATCACCAGCCCCTGGCTAAGGACATCATCTTCTGTGCATCTCTGTCCCAATGATCTCTCCTGTAAAAGCCCTGGCCACATTGGATGTGAACCACCCCCTAATGAACCTCATTTTAACTTGCTTGCCTCTGCCAAAGTACTAGATGGCACTTGTGTCAGGTTCCAAAGCGCTGGAAATAAAATTTAGGGAGACACAATGATCAAGGGCCATGTACAACTGAAAGGCAGCTTTAAGTCATTAGCATCAGGAAGGAAGATGAATTCAAGCTGAAGAGATAGTAGTATTGTCTTTAAAGCCCTAGAATTCCAGCCTGTTGTAGGTGGCTCACACCTGTAATCTCAGATGCTCAGGAGGCTGAGATTTGAGGATAGTGATTCAAAGCCAGCCTAAGAAGGAAAATCTGTGAGGCTCTTATCTCCAATTAACCACCAAAAAGCTGGAAGTGGAACTGTGGCTCAAATGGCAAAGCTCTAGCCTGAGTGAAAAAGCTAAAGAACAGTGTCCAGGCCCTGAGTTCAAGCCCCAATACTGGCACAAAAAACAAATACAGCGTCAGATCCTAGTTAATGAAACCCTATTCCCATTTCCAATTTCACTTGCCAAAATCAAATGTGAAATCCATGAGACCTCTGTAATTGAGACAGATTGGGGTAGGGGGCACACTGGAGATAGATTTTTGTTTGTGTACTTGCTGAATGACCTTGGACACAAGATCTCCTGTTCTAGGCTTCAGTCTCTTTGACTGTCAAGTGCATGTGTGCCCATGCATGCAGGTAGGAGAATGGGAGAGAGAGAGGGTCAGGCTGTTGTTCTGTATGCTGGGCCATGAGTTAAAACCAGTGGTCTCCCTTAAGCATTAGCTTCACATGAAGGTGAGCAATCTAGGATAGCATTATAAATCTGTTTATTTATTTATTTTTGTGCCAGTCCTGGGCCTTGAACTCAGGCCCAGGTGCTGTCCCTGAGCTTTTTAGCTCAAAGCTAGCTCTCTACCATTTGAGCCACAACTCCACTTCTGGCTTTTTTTTTCTGGTTTATTGGAGAGAAAGAATCTCACTGACTTTCTCAGATGGGTTGGCTTTGAACTATAATCCTTACATCTCAGCCACCAACAGCCCCTGGCTTAGGATATCATTTTAAAAGCCCAGAGCACACAATACAGCTCAGGGTAGAGCACAATACCTTAGAGAAACTAGAAAAACACTGGGCTTGTTGAAGATACTCTGCATTCAAACTCAGCCCCACATCCCAGATCTTGCCTCTGTGCTGATAGGGATTCTGGGAATCCCAGAAAGCTAAGAAAGCTGGAGATGCTCTGGAATAGATCTTGATCATGACATGTCAGGTTAGAGAACAGAGAACACTAGGTTTGAATCCCCCTCCTCCTTGACACACACACACACACACACACACACACACACACACACACACACACACACAAGAACAGAGAACACTAGGTTTGAATCCCCCTCCTCCTTGACACACACACACACACACACACACACACACACACACACACACACACACACACACACACACACACACACACACACTTGAGAATTCCAGGGCTCTTTCATTCATTGCTGCATTCGATGGCCCAACCAGGTGAGAAGTTGGCCTCCAATCAGAAGAGCCAGAAGACTTGTGGGTGTGGCAGCAGAGGAAGTGGAATGAACTACTGGAGGAAGCAGTCTCTGGAAGCGGCACTCCTGTGGAAAGAAATACTTTGCGGCTTCTCTATCGTCCAGTTCCTCTGATGGTCACGATGACAGGAATTGGAAAGTGAGACCCTGTTTTTCTTCTTCCCCCACCGCAGCAAGGCCTCTCAAGGTATACCCTGGCCTTTTCCTCTCTTCTCTACCTCCTGTATTTGGCTCCTGCCCCGGTACCCACTTAACCTTGTTCACCACATGGTCTTGATTCCACCTTTCGCTTCCCCTCCTCCCTATCACTGTACCTAGCCCTTGCTTTTCTGTGCATTTTCTCCCTCTACACCTCACATGACCCCAGCTCAATCTTTCTGATGTCGGGGAAACCAGCACAGATGCCTGCTGTAGTCTCCACACCCCAAGAGCCTGACTTGCTCAGCGAGACTAAAGGGTACGCACAGCGTTTTCATTCCAAAGGATTGAGTCCAATTTAGATGATCTTGTATTTCCTGTAGATTTATAGATCAGCTTCAATTTTATTCCTTAAATAGACCCTAATTTCCCCAAGATCAAGGTCTGTGAATTTCACTTATCAGCATCCTGCCCAGGGCCTGGCACAGAGGGACACACAGTAGACCCAAATACCTGCATATGCTTTGATTCTTAGGGGGAGTTGAGGCCTGGATTCTTAGGGGAGTTGAGGTTCTGGAGATCTGATACTTTGAAGAGCCATCAGCTGGGGGTAGAAGGTGGGATCCAGAGGCTGGGCTGTGTGTGTGTGTGTGTGTCTGTCTGTCTGTGTCTGTGTGTGTTGTGCAGGTCCTGGGGCTTGAACTCAAGACTTAGGCACTGTCCTTGAGCTTCTTTGCTCAATGCTAGCACTCTACCATTTGAGCTACAGCTCCACTTCCAGCTATTTTGTGTGTGTGTGTGTGTATAATTTTTAAAATTTATTTTTTTTTTGAGATAAGAGTCTCACAGACTTTCCTGCCCAGGCTGACTTTGAACCACCATCCTGACATTTCAACCCCCTGAGTAGCTAGGACTCTGGGCAGTTTAGCCCTCACTTTTTGACTTATGGGCTCTGACTATGCTCCATCCACAGGTCCTTCAGTTTGGAGGCAGGGAGGCCAGCAGGGCAGCAGGCCAGAGCCTGGCTAGTACTCTTGAGATACTTCCTCAGCTGTGGGCTGAGGTGGTTCAGCTTATTCCAGAGCTGGCCTGGTTCAAAGCCTCTGGGTCCATCTGGAAATAAACCACCCAGCCTCAGCAAACCCAGAAAGCAGGCCTGTGTGAGGACATGAAGGGCACCACCACCATTTGGGGGTGCAGAAGCCCAATTCCGCTTTATTCCCCAGCAAGCTTGGCAGTAGGCATGGGGTTGGGGTATGGCAGTAGCTGGCACAGTGGAAGAGAACCTCCATCTACTCTGGGGTGACCACCCAGTGCTCTACAGCATCCCTGGGGGTGGGTGGGGTCCCTGCCATGAGGTTTGTGGGGAGGAGGGCAGACAGATCTGCCCTGGCAAGCAGACAGCCTGGCTAGCGTTCTCTGAAAGTCTTTAGTTCTCTCTGGACTATCTCAATGAAAAAGAAAAAAAATTTAAAAAGACAAAGAGAAATAGAATGAGGAAAAATAAAAAATAATTGAGACAGAGAGAGAGAGAGAGAGAGAGAGAGAGAGAGAGAGAGAGAGAGAGAGAGAGAGAGAGAGAGAGAGAGAGAGAGAGGCCAAGCCATAAAAATGAAACAAAACCACCCCCCAGCAGCTGGGGTGCGGGGAGCGCAGCACGCTGGTGAGTGTGGACAGTTTGGCAGTGCTGCGGAAGGTGACTCATTGCTAGGCTCTGGTTGCATAACCCCCCCACCCCCACCCCCAAGCTGGCAGGAGCACGAAACTAGGAAACGCTTGCAAAATGACATTTAGTAGCACAAAGAAAGCCTACACAACATTTGTGCAAGGCCATCCCCCAACACAGTGGCTCTCCAGGCCTCCCATGTGCAGCTGCACCTCCCCCGGAATGCCCACCTGTGCATCGTGTGTGGCCTCTGTCCCCAGACCACCTAGACCCCGTTCAGCTCCTTTCAAATCAGCCAGCATCCGGTGCAGGCCTACTGTGTGTCAGGCTCTGGGCTAAAGGCAGGGATAGGGGAAAGACAGGATTGGGGAAGAGGACTTTGAGGAAAGTGCTGTGGGACTGGACCAGGAGCCAGTATACCTGGAGCCCCACAACGGGTGGGAGATGGGCAGGGAGTCAGATTCCAGGATGGCCCTCAGCTCTTCTGAGTCCCCACACCTCCCTCCCTCTCTCTTTCTTTCTCTTCCTCCCTTTCTTCCTTCCCCCTCCTTCTTCCTCCTCTTCTTCCTTCTCCTCTTCCTCCCTTTCCTCTTCTTCTCTTCTCCCTCCCTCCCTCCTTTCCTTCCTTCCTTCCTTCCTTCCTTCCTTCCTTCCTTCCTTCCTTCCTCCCCTCCCTCCCTCCCTCACTTCCTTCCTTCCTTCCTTCCTTTCTCTCCCCCCCCCCCCGCCTCTTTCTTTCTTTCTGTTAGAGTAAATTAGACTCTGCCAGAAAACCACACAGACATCCAGGTAGGAAGAACAAATGAAAGGTTTATTGCCAGTAAGGGGACCAGCAAGACCCCTTCTCACCTGGTGAGAGGAAGTGAGAAGTGTGGGCTATTGTCTCAGGTAACTTTTTATAAACTCTAGGATCTGGGGGATCTCGCCATTTTATATGATCATAGCTATCCCAAAGGGGTGCTGTCTCAGGGAAAGAGGGTAGGGGCTAATCATTTGCTGCCTTTACTACATGGGCCTAGTGTTGCCTAGGGAAAGAATGTGTTAAGCTATGAGGGAGGAGACTTCTGGGCTAACCCTTTCCTCTCCTCTCCTCTCCTCTCCTGTCCTCTCCTCTCCTGTCCTCTCCTCTCCTGTCCTCTCCTCTCCTGTCCTCTCCTCTCCTCTCCTCTGCTCCCCTTCCCTCCCCTCCCCTCCCCTCCCCTCCTCTCCCCTTCCCTTCCCTTTTTTTGGGTACCAGTTCTGGGGCTTGAACTCAGGGCCTAGAAGCTGTTTCTGAGCTTTTTCTACTCAAGGTTAGCACTCTATCACTTGAGCCATAGCTCCATTTCTGGCTTTTTGGTGGTTAATTGGAAATAAGACTTTTGGGCTGGCTTTGAACCACAGTTCTTAAATCTCAGCTGCTTGAGTAGCTAGCTCTTCCTCCTCCTCCTCTTCCTCCTCTTCCTCTTTCTCCTCCTCCTCCTTTTCTTCCTCCTCCTCTTCCTCCTCATGCTCCTCCCTCTTCCTTCTCTTCTTTTTATTCCTCCTCATTCTCCTTCTCCTTTCCCTTTTTCTCCTCCTCTTTCTCCGCCTTCTCTAAACCTGCTGTCTGTAAAGACACAGAGCCTTCTTGTCCCTTTCCTAACATCCTGCACAGCTCAAATGACACAGACAAGTAGGTCCTGAGCCACTTCTATACAGTAGAGATGCTCACTGGAAGAGTTCTGTGTATATGTGTCTATGTATGTATGTGTGTGCATGTGTAGGAGGTGGGGTGCGTTATATTTCCTCACCATCACCACCTTCTCCACCATTACGACTGGCACATTCACAGAAGAGAAGGATGAGCTGGGAGAGTTAGGATCACTGTGAGGAGTTAGGAACACCCATTTCAAGGTTGACCTTGAAGTGAGTTTTGAAGGGCATGTAGGAGTTTACTGGGAGGATTTTGGGAAACAATGGTATTACGGGCAATGGATGTAGGAGATACATCATGAATATGCCGATGAAAGATGTTCAGGAAACAGGAAATGGCTCAGGCAGAGAGCCAGGCTGCGAGTGAACTGAACAGGAGGAGAGGGCAGCAGGAGGGTGCCCAACTCTGTCTTCCCTGGTTTATGGCAAATCCAGTCTGGCACATGTCCAGCAGCCAGGAAGCCCCAGGTCTGGCCCTGACCATTGGTTGTCCTGTTGAGCCATTTCTTTGCTTGGTTTTGTTCCAGAAAATATGCAACATAGCCATACTAAGAATGCTACAATGACTATCATCACCTTTATTGAGTATACTTTCCTTAGGGTACACAGAGCTCTTCGTATAAGGCCCCTCAAGATAAATTCATCTTAGAATCCAGCCAGGAGAAAAAAAAACCATAGATAAAATAATGTCTGACTTTGATCAGGAGTTACATTATGCGAAGATGTCTGCATGTTTTAATATGTATCCTCACATGAAGTCTTATACAAGGCCAATAAAGTAGGCTCTATTTCATTGTCCTTTCTCACAAATAAAAGAATGGAATTACAAGGAAAGCACTAATTAGCCAAAGACATATAGTTATTAAGTGGCTGAGCTGGAACCCAGAGCCTTGGATGAGCTCAGAGGATATTTGTGTGTGTGTATGTGTGTGTGTGACAGTCCTGGGGCTTGAACTCAGGGCCTGGGAGCTGTCCCTGAACTTTGGTACTCAAGGCTAGCTCTCTACCATTTGAGCCACAGCCCTACTTCTGGCTTTTTTTGGTGGTTAATTAGAGATAAGAGTTTCACAGACTTTCCTGCCCCCACTGGATTTGAACTGCCATCCTCAGATCTCACCCTCCTGAATAGCTAGGAGTACAGGTGTGAGCCGCCGATGCCCAGCTTCCATGTTGCTTTTTAAATTTGTGCTCTGCTTACTGCAAGCTCCCCACTTCTTCCAGTCTTGTTTGTAGTGCTATTTCACTATGACTTTGCCTTGCCAGCCCTTTCAATGGTATGGTCGACACTCTTTCCTCCCTTCCCTTCCCCTCCCCTCTTCTCTCCTCTCTACTTTCTCTTCTTTTGCCCTTTCATTTATCCTTCTATCTTTCCTTTTAAATTTCTTTTTTGTTCCAGTCATGGGGCTTGAACTCTGGGCCTGGGTGCTGTCCCTCAGCTCTTCAACTCAGGGCTAGCACTCTACCACTTGAGCCACTGCACCACTTCCGGTTTTCTAAGTGGTTTATTGGAGATAAGAGTCTCACAGTTTTTCCTACCCGGGCTGGCTTTGAACTGCAATCTTCAGATCTCAGCCTCTTGAGTAGCTAGGATGACAGGTGTAAGCCACCGGTGCCTGGCGCTCTTTCCTTTTTCCTTCTTTTTTTCTTTCTCTTTCTTCTCCCAATCCTCTCCTCCCCTACCACCCTTCCTTTCCCCCTCCACTCCCCTCCTCTCCTCTTCCCTTCCTCTTTTCCTTCTTATGTTGTGTGACTTAGTGACATGGAAATTTATAATTTAATGAATAGAATAAATAAGTTAAAAAAAATGTGTAGCCAGGTGCCGGTGGCTCACACCTGCAATCCTATCTACTCAGGAGGCTGAGATCTGAGGATCACGGTTCAAAGCCAGCCTGGACAGGAAAGTCTGTGAGACTCTTATCTCCAATAAACCACTCAGAAAACCAGAAGTGGTACAGTGACTCACGTGGTAGAGTGCTAGCCTTGAGCTGAAGAGCTGAAGGACAGCATTCAGACTCAGAGTTCAAGCCCCATGGCCGACAAAAACAAAACAAAACAAAACAACAAAACCTCCCAAAACCTCATGTGTAACAAGGGCCCTAGTGGTCCACACCTGCAATCCTAGCTACTCAGGAGGTTGAGATCTGACGATTTAGGTTTGAAGCCAGCCTGAGCAAGAAAGTCTGTGACATTCTTATCTCCAATTAACCACTAAAACAAGTTGAAGTAGAGTTATGGCTCAAGTGGTAGAGTGCTAGTGTGGAACAAAAGAGTTCAAGGACAGAGCCCAGGTCCTGAGTTTAAGCCCAGGATTGATGTGTGCAAGTGCACATGCATGCATGCACATGCACACACACACATGCACACACATATAAACCCTCAAAAACCAAATGCCAAAAAAAGCGCAGAAATTCAATGAGCTCCCCTATTTTGTAAATGATGTTAGAAAGGTATGTACGAAAAACCCAGACTTGTGCATGTCCTAACAATATTTGTATCTGAATTGTGGCATAATAAGCCAGTTATCTTTCCCTGGATAATCCATTTCCTGAATGCTCACAGAAAACACGTCTCAGCCTAATAAACCATGACTGCTCTAATATTAGCCTACATTAGTTATATGAGGTGGGAGAGATTTCCCTGTTACCTTTCTACCCGTTACTTTCATGGCACATAATAGGTCTCATTTTAATTTTTTAGTTAAAATGTAAAGTTTGCTTTCCTACACTTTTACACATTTTCCTTTTAAACCATGGGCCTCCCAGGTGGCCAGAGGCTGAGAATACAATAAGGACAGAGAGCAAGATGGGGATGAGAGGCGAGGGCAGAGGGCAGAGCCGTGGAGAAGACGGAGCAAATGGTTGGACCCTTTGGAAGTAGCCATTACTTTCTAGATGTCAGAGTGGCCCTTCTCTCAGACGCCCTCTCCAGACCTTGACTGTTGTAGCTTTGCTGGTCAGTTGTGGGAAGCTGGTGCCCTGTGAGCCACCCTCTGTACATGCAGTGTGGTGCCCCCTTGTTGTCCGCTTTTCCTCTTGTGGTGGGCTTCGCAGGTTCCCTTCCTGTCCATGCTAAAGCTTTTGGGTCCCCAAAGGAAAGAGGGCTGATCATAAGTAATACAACTCCTTCCAGCATTGTGTGAGCCTTACTGGGCTCCAGAACTGGCCTATTTTCTTAATAGCTGTGATTAGTCATTTTCAGGCAAGGAGTTGCTAGGCTTAGAGCTAAGAACTGGAGGCCAGTCCTCTCTGATCTTAGAACTGTTGCTTTGAAGCCCCCTGTGGGGGATCATGCTGGGGCATTCAGACGTTGTGTTTATCAGCTTCACCCTAACACCACCCACCTGTGATTTGACCCCATAGTTGTCCCGTACTTTGTCCCATACTCCATGCCCTGGAGATACAGAAACCTTAAAGAAAAGAAGAAGGAGAAGGGGAAGCAGCAGCAGCAGCCGCAGGTGCTAGTGGCTCACGCCTGTAATCCTAAATACTCAGGAGGCTGAGATGTGATTATCGCAGTTTGAAGCCAGCCCCAGCAGTAATTGGAGACTCTTATCTCCAATTAACCACTTAGAAACTGGAAGTGGCACTGTGGCTCAAGTGGTAGAGCACTAGCCTTGAGCAAAAGAGCTCAGGGGCAGCGCTCAGGCCCTGAGTTCAAGCCCTACACTGACCAAAAAAAAAAAAAAAAAAAAAGAATAGAATGCTGAAGAAAGGGCTAAGGTGTTTCCACAAAGACAGGAGCATGCGCAGAAGTGAGGAGGTGAGGGACACAGGGCTCAGAGATAGGGGTCTGAGTAGAGATCTGGAGGTCTTAGCAGAGACCAGGGATGTTCAGGGGGCTGGATATGTGTGGCCCCAGGAGGGCTGGAAGGTTGCAGGAGTCTCTGCTCTTTGAAGGCACTGGGACTTGGCCCTGAGCTGCTGGAGGACTCTAATGGTGGTGCGCTCAGGGCAGATTCCTATGTGAGTTGAGCACTGATCCCTGCCTTTCAGAAAGCCATCTGTGACAGCAGGGACCACACACAGAGCCCTGCCGCTGAGCCCCGCCCAACCATGACCTTCAGCAAGTCACTTCCTCTCTCGGGACTCAGTTTCCTCATCCACAGACCCTGAAGAGGACACCAGATGGCCACTTGGGTCCTTGCCAGCTCTCAGAGTCTAAGGAAGAAACCATGGCCCCTGCAGAGGAAGCAGTGACCCGATCACCTGTGGCTTTCTGACTCCTTGGACAGGAGGAGGTGGACATGAGCAGCTAGCTCAGGACAGGGTGGACTGGAGAGAGAAAATGGAGAGCTTGTGGCATGACATTTAAAGGTCTAGGTCTACATCATCTCATATAGTCTCAAGGCTGTGTGTGTGTGTGTGTGTGTGTGTGTGTGTGTGAGTGTGTGTGTGTGTGTGTGTGTGTGTGTGTATAAACTCAGCCTGGATACTGTCCCCTTTTTTTTAAAATCTGCTTAAAGCTGGAGCTCTACCATTTGAGCCATACCTCTAACTTCTGGATTTTTGCTGCTTAATGGGAAATAAGAGTCTCATGGACTTTCCTGTGTAGGCTGGCTTTGTCCTGTGATCCTCAGACATCTCAGCTTCCTGAGTAGCTCGAGCTACAGGATGAACTACCAGTGTCTGTCTCTTCATCTTCGTCTTTATCACTTCTGGATGAACATATTTACTTATTGTCTGTCTCCCCAGCTTCAGCGAAGTTCATTACCACAAAGACCTTGTATTGTGTTCACTGATGAATTTCCAGTGCCAAGAACATTGCCTGGGTGTTCCCAGTGTCTTTCACATGAATTTAAAAAAAAATTAAAAAGTAAACTTAAATTGAAAAAATAACTTTCAGAAGGTCTTATGTGCAGACACTACAAGGAAGATTTGTAGACAGCACAATCTGCCTGCTAATGAGCAAGCGGGGCTACAGGAGCTCCAGGTCCCTCTGTCCCCTGTTTCTGACTTTAGGGTAAAAGGGGGTGGTAGGAAGTCAGGGAGGGAGGCCTAGCCCTTCCCAGCCCCCTCTCCTTTTTCATGCTCTGTGTGTGTGTGTGTGTGTCTGTGTGTGTGTGATCAATTGGAGATAAGAACCTCATATACTTTCCTGCCCTGGCTGGCTTTGAATTGTGATCCTCAGTTATCAGCCTCCTGAGGAGCTGGGATTATAGGTATGAGCCATCAGACTTTGGTGCTTGGTTTTAGGGGGGGGTCGGTCATTGGGATCAGAGGGGTGTACTGGGGCCCTTGGGGAGACAGGGCAGGTGGTGATTTGAAGGGACATTGTGTTTTCCCTCAGGCCATGGAACTCACATACACACCTTCTTCCATTTCTCACCTAGGAAACAAATCCACGTTTGGGCCTTGGGCAGCTGACAGAAATTGGGACTCGGATGGGTGAGTAGCCATAGCGATGGAGAAGGAAGAGCAAATTCAGGCCAGTGAAAAGAGAAGGCCTGCGAAAATGTTTTCCAAGGAGAACATACCTGTGAGAGTTTGGGGACAGTAGTGAGGGGGACGGGGTGGCAGGCAGGCTCGGCGTGGGAGGGGAATGTGCCCGGCCTGGCTGCTATCTGGGAGACCACTTTCACTGTGCTGACACCTCCGAGCTAGGCAATGGCACCCATTGACAATTTGAGTCGTGGCACCATAGTCTCCATGGGACACTTGCCCTGCCCTCTGCACCATGACCCTAGCCCCTTATGTGCCCTGAAGGCCTCTGCCCTGGGTGCCAGCCTGGGTTTTGTGATCCTGGCCTGTGGGTTGTTAAGATGCTACCCTCACTTGTTGTGTGGCCTTAGACCAGTTGCTTACCATCTCAAATCCCCTCACTTGGAAGGCGGTGATGACAATAAGCTGATGTTCCTCCACACAAGGACTGCCATTTGACAGTGTCTCATTGGAAGGCAGAGAGGACACCCCCCTTAGGAATGACAGGACTGCTGCTATTGTCCTAGGCTCCTGTTGGGAGAGGGAGGATCATTGGAACCATATGTTCTGCTGTTGAACATGGGTTCAAAGTCATCAGTGGCTCCAGTGTCCTGCCACTGGGGACACAGAGTAAATGTCACACAGATGTCAGATTCATCTCTGGTCTCAGTGAAATCTGAAGCTCAGGGGATCAAGCCGTACCCTCTTGGACAACATTTTTTTACTTTCCCCCAAACCTCCTTGCACCTACCTTTAAGGAAAGCGGGGAGGATGTCCCAGGGTCTTGACTGGTTCCAGACCACTCAAGGCCCAAGACTGGGGGTGGGTGGGGGCTGGGATGGGGAGGAGGTGAGAGGTATCTGTGTGGAAACTAGGACCAACAGGGGAAAGAGACCCCATGTCTAAAGATACCGTCTGCTCCTGGCAGGATGGGTGGGATGAGTAGGTTTTCAGGGCTTCCAATGGGAAGAAACTTCTAGAAAACGCTGCAGCTGCATCTGGCATTTGTAAGTACCTCTTCAATGCCAGACACTGAGCAATGGAAGGAGGTACTCTGGAAGGCAACAAGGGTCCTACTCACAACTCCCTGAGGAGACCTAAGATGGCCTCTCAGGTTTGAGTGCAACTGCAGATCAGAGAAGTTAGTCTACCCAAAGACACACAGCTGGCGAGCAAGTCACAGGAGCCCAAGAAACGTGTGAGTCCAGAGCCCATGATTACCTGAATTGCACTGGGACAGGTCTAGGCTCTGGCAGGGGGGATGTTTGGGGCTGTCCCCCCCCCCCAGCATCTAGCCATGGGAATCCCCACTGGGAGCCTCTAATCTGATTATGGCCCCCTCAGTTTGCATCTAGAAGCTCCTGGATTGTCAAGAAATCCCACATAGAAATGTATTTCCCTCATTACGAAGGCTTGACAATTCACAAGGTATTTCCAATAGTATTTAATTTCCACCCTGTCATGAGGTAACAGAAAAGCCTTGCCCTGACCCAGCATTCCTTGCAAATCACACCCTTCCCCCTCTTCTTTATGAAGGCAGATAATGAGGCTCAGAGAGGAAAGAGGCAAGGAGCAGCAGAGACAGGAAATGAACCCTCCTGGTCCCCAAACTTGTGTGCTTGCTAATTCGCCTTTGAGCTGGGCTAGGTAGTGCATGCCTGTAATCCTAGTTACTCAGGAAGTGGAGGAAGGAGGATCTTGTGTTTAAAGGCAGCTGGGGCACAGATAATGAGACCCTGTCTCAAAAACAAAATACCGGGCTGGGAATGTGGCCTAGTGGTAGAGTGCTTGCTTAGCATGCATGAAGCCCCAGGTTCACTTCCTCAGTACCACATAAACAGAAAATTCCAGAAGTGGTGCTGTGGCTCGAGTGGTAGAGCGCTAGCCTTGAGCTGAAGAGCTCAGGGACAGTGCCCAGGCCCAGAGTTCAAGCCCCACAACCGACAAAAAACACTCCAAAACCAACCAGTGGACTAGGAACGTGGCTCAAGTGGTACAGTATTTGGCTAGAAAGCATTCAAACCCTAGTATGAAAGAGAGAGGGTGAGAAGATTAAGGGGGGGGAGAGAGAGACAGACAGACAGACATAGAGACAGAGAGAGAGAGAGGATAAAAAGCAAAATACCCAAACTATTTGACCCAGGGTGTTCTGAGCCTCAGGGTCTCTCTTGAAAGTTGCCTTGAAAGTCCCAGAAAGGATTCCTATGAACACTGTCGGTGAGACTCTAAACTAGCGCAACCATTCTGGAAGGCAGTTTGGAGATTCTGCAAAAAGACTAAACATGGAACTACCCTATGATCCATCTGTACCACCCTTGGGCATTTTTCCAAGAGATTACAAATCAGGATACCATAAAGACACCTGCACACCCATGTACACTGCAGCACTATTTACAATAGAAACAACTCAAATGTCTTACAATGTATGAGTGGATCCAGAAAATGTGATGTGTATATATAGAATATGCATAATATAATATATGCATATATAATGAACATAAATTATATATAATATTGATATATATGTAATTTTACTCATTCATCAGGAAGAATATTATTCTGTCATTTCAGAGAAATGGATGGACCTGGAAAAAATTATGTTATGTGAAGTAAATTAGGGTCAGAGAGACAAACAGTTCATGTTTTGTCTCTCTGAGCAAATTAGATCTAAATTATAAACATGTATGAAAACATATACAGGGCCATATACATATGTACACAACCAAATTGACTGAAGTTGTAGTATATGCAGGGGAGGGTTACAATGGTGTAACTCCTTTAAACAGCTCACACTTTATCAAAACGAGTACCAGGAAGTTGAAATGTGTGTTTGTTGGAAGGGGAAGGGAGGTCAGGGGGAGGAAGAGCAGACAAATGGAGAGAGAAAGGTAGGAAAATGTAGCCATAAGATTCAATGGACATCTGTGACCGTGGAACCATGGGCCTTGAGAGGTGGGGGGGGGGGGTTGAGTTGGGGTTGATGGGGGCAGGGACAGTGGTCCAGATGCTCTGTACCTATAAACTGACACATTGAATTGAAACCCTTTTGTACAACTACTAAAAGGCAGTAAACATAGGGCTGGGCTATATAGCTCAGTGGCCAAGTACTTGCCTAGCAAGTGCAATGTCCTGGGTTTGATTTCTAGCATCAAAAAAGAAAAGACAAAAATCCCCCAACAAAATAAATACATAAATAATCACACAAGTCCTTTTATCTTATTTTATTTTTTTAATTGTGATTAAGTGATTACATAATTTCCCAAATTTCACAGTATTGTGGAATAATGATGCTCATTTAAAGTCACAAGCTCATTCTAACTTTCCTGGAGCAAATTGTCTATCACGGTCTATAACATATAACGGTGTACACATATACACCATACATGTGATCAGCTGCATGGGGTTATTTAGTAGTGGTTCGACCAGATGAGTGGAAGTTCTTTGTTTCTTAAGTCTTGTTAATTTTGTCGTATCACTTAACATTTTGGATTTAACATCCACTTATCAGGGAGACCATGTACCGTTTGTCTCTTTGCTCTTGGCTTACCTCGCTCAACATGATTCCTTCTAGCTCCATCCATTTCCCTGCAAATGCCATTATTTTGTCATTTCTAATGGCTGTATAATATTCCATTGTGTATAGATACCACAATTTTTGGATCCATTCATCTGTGCTGGGGCATCTGGGTTGTTTCCATATCCTAGCTATACACAAGTCCTTTTAACATGTCTCCCAACGTTTGTCTTCAGCAGAAGGTTAGGCAAGCAAGAGATGGAGCCATGGCTCTGCCTTGCTTGCTGCTAGTCTACTCCAGGGGAGGCACTGGCGAAGGGAAGGGGATGTGGTGGCAGCTGGTTCTCTTTTCTGTGGTGCTCTGGTGGCCATGTGGTCAGCCATGGCAGACCCGTGTCCTTTTCCTTTCCTAGCTGGTTTTGCAGCCCTGGGCTTACTGCTATCTACCTGCTGTTCTGTGGTTGACAAGGACCTTCTTCAGCAAGAGGTCACTTCCTTACAACTAAAGGCAGAAAAAGTAGACTTGGACATTGGTTTTATTAGTATTATTTTGTGCCAGTACTGGAGCTTGAACTCAAGACCTGGACTCTGTCCCTCAGCTTCTTTCCCTCAAGGTTGGTTCTCTACCACTTGAATCACAGCTCCACTTCCAGTTTTTTGGAGATAAGAATCTCATAAACGGGGCTGGGAAGGTGGCTCAGTGGTAGAGTGCTTGCCTTGCACACATGAGGCCCTGGGTTCGATTTCTCAGCACCACATAAGCAAAAAAAGCCAGATGTGGTGCTGTGGCTCAAGTGGTAGAGTGCTGGCCTTGAGCTGAAGAGCTGAGGGACAGCGCCCAGGCTGAGTTCAGGCCCCATGACTGGCAGAAAACAAACAAACAAAAAATGAAGAAAAAAAAAAAGACTCTCATGAACTTTTCTGCCTGGCTGACTTCAACCCTTGATCCTGAGATCTCAGTCTTCAAAGTAGCTTACGATTACAGGTATGTGAACCATCAGTGCTTGCTGATCTGGGCATTCTTAAAGCAGCTACAAAGCAGAAGGAAACAAATTGAGTTGTATCAATGTAATCTTCCATTACCCAGAAAACATTATTACCTTGAGTCCCCTGCTTCCTGAGTTTAATAGACTATTGACTGAAACACACATTTTCAAAGTCTGTTCTCAGAGTAGAAAGGGGAAAACCCCAAATAAACCCAGAAACAAAGACAACTTGCTGGAGTTTTATACCTTCTGATACAGTTTGGGGAAACAAATTACTTAAGTAAGTAACATGGCTGAGATCCAGCCTGAAGCAAAAATTTTGTGGCTAGGCTATAAAAAATGTCAAGTATCCAAGGACTTCTTATGGAAAACTCCAAGAAATTTGTTAGCCAGTAACTCAAATGGGTGCTGCTCTAATTCCATGGTTTATGTCAGCCTTGGGCAGCTACTGGGTATTACTTCTTAGTAGGCAGTGTCCTGGTTGGCTGTTCCAATCAAGAAATTCCATTCCTCATGCCTTCACTGGGCATTTTTGCATAAGGCTGGCTCTCTACCACTTGAACCATACCTCTGTGTCAGACATTTTTTTTTGTCAGTCATGGGGCCTAAACTCTGGGCCTGGGCACTGTCCCTCAGCTCTTCAGCTCAAGGCTAGTGCTCTACCATTTGAGCCATAGCACATCTTCCATTTTTTTCTGCTTATGTGGTGCTGAGGAATCGAACCCAGGGCCTCAAGCATGCAAGGCAAGCACTCTACAACTGAGCCACCTTCCCAGCCCTGTATCTGACTTTTTACCGGTTAATTGGAGATAAAAGTCTCTGGGGTTTGTCTGCCTGGACTGGCTTTGAATTGTGTTCCTTCTTAGCCTTCTGAGTAGCTGGGATTACAGGTATCACCCAGCTAACTTCCTGATGGTGACTAGTTGTTGAATGAATGAGTCTGCAGTTAGCCCTTCACAAATAGACAAGGCAGGAAGATAATAATTGGTTTATAAGGCCCTTGGTGTTCGACATTGAGAAAGTCCATCCCTACTAAGGACAGGTAAATAGACAGAAGAACCAGCTTTATTAGGGCTTATCTCATCAAAGTCTGTTTATTGAACCTAGTACAGTGACAGGCTGTGTCTGGATTGTTCAAACTTTTCCACAGCCAGGTGGTCCCAGCGGATCTCTTTTCAAGAGAAAACATTTCTTTTCTTTGAGCTCACAGTATGTTTAGTCTCTCTGTTGACTAAGATGTCAAGCTGCCTTGAGTTATTTAAAAACACAGAACATGTCTTTGTTCCTGGGTGATGTTTGTCTGGATTCCTATCACCACAGCAAATAGCTCCCCCATTATAAATTTTGTTTGCTTTTCTTTTTTTTTGGTCTGGTCCCAGGGCTTGAACTCAGGGCCTGGTTGCTGTTTCTGAGCTTGTTTTGCTCAAGGCTAATGCTCTACCATTTGAACCAGAGCTCTGCTTCCAGTTTTTTTTTTTGCTAGTTAATTAGAGAAGTCTCATGGACTTTTCTGCCTGGGCTGGCTTTGAACCACGATCCTCAGATCTCAGTCTCCCAAGTAGCTAGAATCACAGTTGGTGCCTGGTAAGTTTGGCTTGCTTTTGAAAGGTCATACTCTTATGTTTCTTCATATTCTGCCTTCTGGTTGTTGTCTCTAAATTGAGTTTCTCTGGCCCCTTCTTGGGTATGGCATGTGTACAGTATTGACATGGAAAGACCCATAAGCTTCATGGCTCTGTCCTCTTGTTAAAGGGCTAGCTACTCTGTTCTTCAAACCTAACCATTTCAGTCCAGAAAACTGCAATAAGGTAAATGGGGCTGAGTACCCTGGTTACCACAGAGACTAAGTGGTATTCCAGGATAATGAGGGCCACATCTGGAGTCACGGGCCTCTCCCTCCTCCCACCCCTGTGCTGCGGCCTCTTGCTTTCTATTCAAATAGGAATCTGAGCTCGGTGCCATTGGCTCACGGCTCTAATCCTAACTATTCAAGAGGCTGAGATCTGAGGATTATGGTTCAAGACCAACCTGGGCAGACACATCTGATAGACTCTTATCTCCAGTTAATCAGCTGAAAGCCAAAAGCAGAGGTATGGCTTAAGTGGTACAACACCCAGACTTGAGTCAAAAAGCTAAAGGAGAGAGCTCTGGACCTGAATCAAAGCCCTAGCCCCAGCATTTAAGAGAAAAAAGAGAAAAGAGAGAAGAATAGTTTCTGTGTTGGCTTCTGACTTTATGGAACCTCAGTGAGGTTGGGTGACAAACATGGAGAGCACGCGTGTGCGACACTAAGACACTAGGACAAGTCTGGCCTCCAGGGGAAGGTACAGGATGCAGACCCAGGATGCAGACCTGACTCAGTTTGGTGACCACGAGAAATCATCTTTTCCTTTCCAGACCTCAGTTTCCCCAGTCATAAAGTGAGGGTGATTCATGAATTATTTTGGCTTGTGTTTCCCCAGGAGCTGGTCTTGAGTTAAAGATTCAAGTTGAAGTAGTTCTCCCAGAAGGTGATCTCTGGAGAGAAGGACAAAAGCTATCACTAAGTGCGCTGCTGATCCTAAGGGAGAGCGGACGTGGGGCTCAATCCTTTTGGGGGCATTCACTTAGGTGCCGGAGTAGGGCACAGCCTGGTGTGACCCTGCCCTGGGGATTTTTCTCCCAGCATCTCAGTGCCCGTTCATCCAGGGCTATTACCCAGACATGGCACCTACCACATCCCTTGCTGGCTATATTGGGCTTACAGATTTGGGAAGACAAAAGCCCTCTGTGCAGGAGGTGAAGCGGCAGGTATGTTGAAGAGCTGCTCAGGGCATCCACACATCTGCTCTAGTAGCTGAATCCTAAACCTTCTCGAGCCCCAAGGAATTGTGAATACACCATAAGGTCTTGAAATGATCCATGAACTAGCAGGACTTACATCCTCTACCTCCACAATGTCCCTAAGACACTGAACCTTTAGTGAGGTAGCACTAAAACGGTGAGTACATTTCTAATTGTTTAGTGTGAGAAATTCACTTACCAGCCCGAGAAATTACTTATATTGATTGATTGATTGATTGTAAGACTCTACCTTCTGCTCCCAGCTCCGCTCATCTTGATAATGATGGCCACTTCCAAATCATCTCACAATCTGGTTCGGAGACACTTCCTCAACTTCTCTGTAGATCATTCCTGGAGATAGTTCTAGAATAACTGTCACCCAGATGACCCCTGTCAGAATTCCAGACTCTTTTCAAGGCTCAAGCTACATTCATTCTCTCCAGAAAGTACCTCCAGGACATGCTCCAGGTAGAAGTTTCCTTCTTGTCTGACATCTGTTGGTGACACACGACCAGCGGAGACTGCACAGGCCTGGTCACCTCTCAGAGAGTTTCCCCGCCCACTGCCAGAAGGGAATAGTCTTTCTCCCACGTGACCACCCCGGGCCTCCTCCCAGTGCAGCAGGTAACCTGGGACAGGAAAACGTTCCATAAAGATGAGCAGTTATGTCTGGGAAACAAGTATTTGTTGAGCACCTGGGTACACAGAGGCTGTCTACAGAACAGTGGGAGTCACCCAGACGTAAACCAGCCCCAGGCTAGCTGGGGAAATAATAGAAGTCAGAATTTATAAAAACAAGCCAGGGGCTGGTGGCTCACACCTGTAATCCTAGCTGATTTGGAGGCTGAGATCTGAGGATTGAGGTTCAAAGCCAGCCAGGGCAGAAAAGTCTATCTTCTCTCCAGTTAACCACACACACACACACACACACACACACACACACACACACACACACACACACACACACACACACACACACACACACACACACACACACACACACACACACACACACACACCACATTATTTTAAAGCTACCGTTGGAGATCACAAAGTCCTTTTTCTTTCCAACGAAAAATAATTTGCTTGAGAGCACATAATGAATAGCTTTGCATCTATTTGTTCATAAAAGGGGCCCTTAGACTTTCTTCACTTGTGCAAGTGCAGAGATGATCTTCTTTCTTTCTTTTTAGTTATCTCTTTTCTCCCCTTTCCTCCCCTCCCCCTTTGAAAGAGGATGGAATGGAACAGCTTCTCTTTCTGAAGAGAAGAGGCAAGGAGCGAAAAAAAAAAAATACCAGTTATGTAATCACTGTTTGCCTTAGTCATGCGCCCTGTCGGCGTGCGGAGGGAACAGAAGATGACAGAGTTAAACACTGCATATTTATTTCCTGGCGGCTGTCCTAATTGGTTCAGCCGCTGTAATTGATGTGACAGGTTATTTTTTGCTCAGAGCAAGCTGGGTTCCTCTGCTTGGCGTGTGCATGTGCTGTTGTTCCTGGAGTCTAGGCTAGCTGATCATCCTTATGCCCAGAGATGGGCTGCTTGCCACTTGAGGATGAAGGGTCCCCAGCCTCACCTGGGGAGCACCGATGGCAGTATAAATGAATGGGTTGCTCCAAGAAGCTCAATGAAATGCTTTAGAGGAGGAGGAGCTAGGAAATACTTAACATAATAGCACGAAAGGGTACTCATTGAGCCCCTCAATGAGGGGCCTCCTTGAGCACAAAGCTTACCTTTTGGAGAATGGAAGGCCGAGTGGTGGCGTCTTTTGGCCTGTAAAACCTTCTGTACTTTCTATTGCAAGCAGCTACCTCTTCCCACCCCTGTAAACTGCACAAAGCACACACCAAAGCAGCAGGCCCTGGAGCCTGAAACACCAGCCACCTACACAACATCCTCGCCTTCGCTCACAGCTCAGAGCCCTGGAGGGGGGGCAGCGTGGGCTGGTACATGCTCAGAAAACTGAAGAGAGGGTTCCACAAGAGGCCAGGACCCTGGAGGGGAGTCCAGGGATTAGAACCACTTCAGTGACCCCAGGTGACCTGGGATATCATCTAACCTTTGAACTTTTAAAGTTCTAAGCATCCATCGCCCCAAGCTAACCATAGTTTCTTCCTGTCCCTTCCCTCGGTTGTGACAAGAGTAATTAGAAGAAATCAGGGACACATGGCCTCTCCACAGCATGGCGCAGAGGTGTATTATTGCTCTTGCCTTCAGGGAGAGGAAACCAAGATTCAGAGAAGCTAATCAAATCTTTTTTTTGGGGGGGGTGCTGGTCCTGGGGCTTGAACTCAGGGCCTGGGCACTGTCCCTGAGCTCTTTTTGCTCAAGGCTAGTTCTTTACCACTTGAGCCACAGTGCCACTTTAGCTTTTTTCATGGTTAGCTGGAAATAATAGTTTCACAGACTTTCCTACTTGGGGCTGGCTTTGAACTGTGATCCTAAGACCTCAGCTTCCTGAGACCTCAGCTTCCTGAGTAGCTAGGATTGCAGGTATGAACCACCCACACTAGCGCCCAGTAAGTCTTTGATAGTCATGCAGCTCATCCATGATAGAAAGGAGTCAGGCCAGCTCCTGTCTTTGTTACTAACACCATCATACTCTAGTCAGCATTGTACGACAGAGAACACATTTTTTTTTTCCTTAAATTTTTGGTGTCAGTCCTGGGGCTTGAATTCAGGGCCAGAGTGCTGATCCTGAGCTTTTGTGCTCAAGCCTAATGTTCTACCAATTGATCCACAGCTCCACTTCTGGCTTTTTTTGGGTAGTTAATTAGAGATAAGAGTCTTGCAGGCTTTTCTGCCCAGGCTGGCTTTGAACCTTGATCCTCAGATTTCAATCTCTTGTGTAGCTAAGATTCTAGACATGAGCCACTCGCTCCCAGCAAGACAAGCTCTGTGTGTGTGTGTGTGTGTGTGCTTGAACTCAGGACCTCGTGCTTTCCCTTGGCTTTTTCGCTCAAGGTTGGACCCCTGCCACTTGAGCCATACCTCCACTTCCAGATTTCTGCTGGTTATTTGGATGGTAAGAGTCTCTCAGACTGGCTTCAAATCTTGATCTCAGCCGCCTAAGTAGCTAGAATTATAGGTGTTAACCACTGGATCCTGGCCCTTTCCTCCCCCTTTCTCCCTTCCTTGATGCTAAACTTTGAGAACATCCCCTTCCCCATCTCCCAGCATGGGAAACTTCCTCTGCACCTCTAACATAAGTCAGGGTACAGGGTTTGACTCTGCAAAGCTGAGAAGAACCAGCCTCTTTGAATGGTCCTTCCAGGACTTGGGCCCACGCTCTCCCAGGCCCAGGCTGCTGCCTCCCCCCACCCCCAAGGACAAGCACAAGGCACACACTGGAGCAGGCAAGGAAGTGAGGTCACAGCTTTGACACCAGGCTGGGAAGCTGGGAGGCCTGCCAAGTCCACAAAGGCTTGTGCTTCCTATGGGTGAGCTGGAATTCCAGGCAGCCTGAAGTGGGGCAAGTGTAAATTCCAGAAGCTGAAGCAATATTTTGTAGGGTTTCCCCCCCCCCCACCCCCTGTACCCTGTTAGCCTCTGGCCTTCTTGGCTGGGGTGGGGAGGATGGGGGGGGGGGGAGGTACTTCTCAGCTTGGAACCAGGCCAGCCCAGCCTGGGAAGCAGCCTTTCGTAAACCAGGGGAGCGAGAGTTCCATCTAGTATGGCCCCACCTGTGACACTGAAGAAACACTGGATGGATCCTATAGCTCTCAACCTGCACGTAGTAGCCAGCTTTTCTTTTTCTGTTCATCCTCTGCCTATCCCTAAATAAAATCTCAGGCAGATCTTGCAGATTTTCTTTCTTTCTTTCTTTCTTTTTTTTTTTTTTTTAAATGTGTATTGGAAGTGGCGCTGTAGCTCAAGTGGTAGAGTGCTCGCCTTGAGCTGAAGAGCTGAGGGACAGCGCCCAGGCCCAGAGTTCAAACCCCACGACCAACAAAAAAAAAAAAAAAAAAAAATGTGTATTATAACTAGGCCTTGAACTCAGGACCTTGTGCTCTTGCTTTGTTTTTTCTGCTGAAGGCTAGTGCTCTACCACTTGAGCCACACCTCCACATCCAGCGTTTTGCTGGTTCATTGGAGAGAAATAGAAGTCTCTTGGAAATCCCTGTCTGGGCTGGCTTTGAACCATGATCCTCTGATCTTAGTCTTCTGAGCAGTGATTTTCGGAGCTCTTGTGTGTTCAAAGCAGTCTCACTTCAGTAAATAGGAAGTCCAGTCTGGTTTCATATCAAAACTCCCAGCTCCTATCAAACTCAAGCTTTCCCACCTGTCGCTCAGGGTTCCTCCAGGCTGAAATATGGCCCTGGAAGCTGCAGCTATGGCCTGGTCTGCTTCATTCCACCTTTCTGCCCCGGGGGCTCTTTGATCCTTACAAGGCTAGGGCTGGAGGAGGTGAGTACAGGAGTGGTCTCTAGTAGCTAGGGTGAGGCCCTTGGGCATCACATATCTATTTTGTGCTTCTGACTATGTTCATAGCCTCTATCCTGTCTCTACATACAATCCCCTGAACCCTGGGTTCAATTGCCCACTACTTGGGAGTTGGTTTGGGGCTCCTTCTCCCTGCTTTCAGGGGTCTTTGGCAATGGGATCTCTTTAGGAGATCCAGCCAGAATGACAATATGGTATTTCCTCCCAGAGCAGCTTCATCACTCTCTTCTCCAGCCTGTCTACAGATTCTCAGACACCTGTCAGACATGTACCCTTGGTGTAGCCCCCTATCTAGCAAACTCTGAGGTCACGTGATAAGCTCTTTGAGTAACCACTTGAAGTGTTTGTTGTTCCCAGGGACCATCTGACACACTTGCAATTTATTTCTCACTGCTACCTTCTTTATATCCCATTCTTTGGGAAAATATTCCATAGCCTCTTAGTTTGTCTACTCAGATGGTCTCACCCTTGCTTTATAATGTGTGTGTGTTGGGGGGCTCTTGGCATCTATTATGTTATTCTAGGTTTGGGGATTGCCAGCTGGGTGGGAACAGCAATCACTCTATTGTTGGCATCAAATTAGAAGAGTCCCCTAATTTAACTAGAATGCTAGGCCCTCAGGTTCCTGGAGTATGGCTTCCAGAAATACATCAGCTACGATCAGGCACTTGAGATGCATGACCAGAACAATTCTTAGTTCACAAAAGGAGAAATTGGCTGGGCACTGGTGGCTCATGCCTGCAATCTAGCTACTTCGAAGGCTGAGATCTTAGGATCGTGGTTCAAAGCCAAACTAGGCAGGATAGTTTGTTAGACTCTTAACTCCAATTCACCACCAAAAAGCCAGAAGTGGAGTTGTAGCTCCAGTGGTAGGGCATGGCTTGAGTAAAAAAGCTAAGGGGCAGTGTCCAGACCCTGAGCTCAAGCCTCAGTAATGACATTTTCTTTTAAAGAAGAGCTAAAATAAAGGAAGTGAAATGATTATCTCCAAGGTCATCAGGCTGATTGGTGGCAGAGTTAGGATTGGAACCTAGTTTTCTAGACCCAAGTCCGGCATTTTCCATCAGGGCCAGCACTGGTCTTTCTCCAATGTTCCGGCCAGATGAGACCCTGTGCTGCAGCCACGCCCCTTTCTCATTGCCTTCTGAGCACTCTCTCCACATTCACTCTGCCCCTGGAATGACCTCTCCTGGTCTGTATTCCTAAGGTTCAGTTGAAAATCCACTTGCACAAAGCAGAGCCAGGACTGGGACTGTGGCTTAGTGGTAGAGTGCTTGCCTAGCATGCATGAAGCCTTGGGTTCAATTCTTCAGTTCCACATAAACAGAAAAAGCCAGAAGTGGTGCTGTGGCTCAAGTGGGAGGGCACTAGCTTTGAGCACAGAGAGGCTCAGTGACAGTGCCTAAGGCCCAGGACTGGAGAGAGAGAGAGATTGAGAGAGAAAGAGAGAGAGAGAGAGAGAGAGAGAGAGAGAGAGAGAGAGAGAGAGAGAGAGAGAGAGAGAGAGAGAAAGGTGGGGGAGGAAGCAGAACCAGCAGGACCATATTCAAGGCTAGCCAGGGTAAAATTTGGAGATTCTATCTAAAAAATAATCTATAAGCAAAAAGTGCTAGAATATCATGGCTCGCACCTGTATTCCTAACAACTCAGGAGGCTGAGATCTAGAAATTGCAGTTCGAAGCCAGCCCGGGCAGGATAATCTGTGAGACTCTTATATCTCTAGCCACCAAAAAGTCCTAGTGGAGCTGTGGCTCATGTGGTGGAGCACTTAGCCTTGAGTGAAAAAGCCAAGCACGAGGGGTTGGTCTTTAGTTCCAGCCCAAGCACCAGCAGTGTGTGTGTACACACACACACACACACACACACACACACATATGCGTGCACCATCAAAGTTATAAAGATATTCTCTTAGGATTTATTCTAGCTTTATTATTTCCTATTCATCCGGCATAATTATGTATTACCATGCACATACCATGTCTTGTAGATTTGTAGATTTTGCACAAGTGATACAGAATACATATTTTATTACAGCTTCCTTTTTGTACTAACCTAAATGGTTCAACTTTGTTGACTTGTGGCCATCACTGCCATGAAGCAGATGCTGCCTACCCTGGACCCACATGTTGTAGGGAACTCACCTGACTCCAGCTGCACATCTGGGTCATGTCCAGCATCCATCACAGCTGATGCTTCTCAGAACACGCATGCGTGCTTGTGCTTCTGAGAACATTATGTCTGTGGTTTTGGAGCACTGGTGTGTAACCTAAGAACACAGCCTTCACCCCAGATTGTAATTAATAACTAACCCATGCCTTGTCCACTGCAGCTTACAGAGCGCTTTTCCTTACATGCCCTCTTCTAATCTCTGTACCCTTTCTGCCTGGGGAAGTTGCTGTTACCCCGGCCCACTCATGGTCTAAGAGGGGGAAGTTGGTGCTCAGAGGATCTCACTGCTGAAGAATGGCAGGGTTGCAACCTATGTCCAGTCCCAGCTTCCCTGCCCTTTGTCCCCTGCTCCTTCTGAGGAATTTCTTCATGTGGTAGGGCTCATAGAGGGATCTGGGGTCAGGCAGGCTGGCTTTCCAGAAGCTTCCAAGTCTGCCTCTTGGGCAGGCCCAGAAACCAGAGCTGGCTCTACAGGGCTCAGCAGCCCCTCCCGTGAGGCTGAGGTTGTTTGCCTTATCTAAATAAACTCTGCACAAACATGGCTGCATTACTCATGTGTAAGTAATTTTCAACAAGCACCACCCGGAGATGGGGCTATCGGTTCACCCTGAAATCATGTCTCAACGTGTAAAAAAATGAATACACAAGGGAGGTTTTTATTTTATGTATGGATTCATTTGCGGGGCTCCTGATCAAACTCTGGGCCTCAGGACTGAGCTATGCCTCAGCCCAGGAAATGAAGTATGAGATGCATGATGGTCAAAATCCAAGATGTCTTTTCTTTGGCATCCTGGGGGAAACTTGGCCTCTGGTCACAGACCCAACAAGCCCCACAGAGGGAAAGGTGTGACTAGGGACAGAGAGACCCTTCCATGAGATTGCTCTCTTCCTTTCTTGAGGATACACAAAGACACAGACAATGCAAAAAGACATGGACAACGCAAGCTCCGCTCCCATCACAAGAAGGGCCAGGAGCCCTGTGGCTTTCGTTGTCTTCCTTCCATTCTAAAGTGAAGACCTTCACAGGTTCTTCATGGGGAGGGATCACAGAGCTCGTGTGTCAATGAGGATGTGGGTGGTTCAGCTCAGTGTCCCAGATGGGCAGCCCGAATGGATGGCAGGATACTGCTGTTGAGGAGCATTGATTGAGGTAGGGGGGAAAGAAAGGTAATGCTAAAAGAACTTGGCCTTGGTTGCTATGGGCTGCCTTCCTTGGACTCTGTGTGGAGTTCTCTTCCCTCCCCTCCCCTTTTCTCCCTTCTCTTCTCTCTCCTCCTCTTATCTTCCCCTCCTCTCTTCTCTCCCTTCCTTCCTCTCCCTACTCCCCTCCTCTTTTCTTCTCCTTTCCTCTTGCTCCCCCTTCCCATGTTTGTTTGTTTGGTTTTGCCCGTCCTGGGGCTTGATCTCAGGGCCTGAGTGCTGTTTCTGAGCTTTTTTGCTCAAGGCTAGCACTCTACCACTTGAGCCACAGCACCACTTCTGGTGTTTTCTGTGTATGTGGTATTGAGGAATTGAACCCAAGGCTTCATGCATGCTAGGCAAGCACTCTACCATTAAGCCACATTCCCAGTCCTGTTTGTTTTTATAACCTCATTGTGGAAGTAAGGAGCCAGCTCTCACAAATGCTCTGTGATGCACCCCCAAAACTAGAAGGAGGTCAACCACTAATCATGGAAAGTGAGATGTGTTTGAAAGGACTCAGACATAAGGCCTCGATGGAATTCCTGGAGCCCCCAAAGAACCCTTAGTCCCTGACTCCCTAGATCAGCACAAATTATTCATAGGATGTCCCACGGATTGTGCATTCCCCAGGTGTATGGTGTTATACATGGTGCCTGCCCAGGACTCTGGCACTAGGTTCTCAGGACATGTGGCCACAGGCCTCCTTTTCCATTTTGTCCCCTCTTGACCCAGGGACCAGAACTTGGAGAGGCCATGCTTACTGTATCTGTGACTCATCTTTGTGCGCCATCCGACAGGTCATAGAGAGAGCCTGGGAATCCAGGCCTCCCTCAGATGAAGATTCCAGCAGGAACAATTCTAACCCTGAATAGCACCACCTATCCATGTGTGCTGAACTTCTGATTGCAAAACCCAGAGTTTATGCAACAAAGCTCAATTCTATTCCCGGCCCCCCCCCCCGCCCCAATGTGGGCTAGAAGACAAGCAGGAGAGGCAGGGGCTTTGCCCTTGGCCTAGGTACCTTCTTGCTTGCTCTCTCTCTCTCCTAGTTACCCAGTCTGCCTGGGGACCTTGCACTTGATGAGTACCCATCCCATGCCTGATAACACTCAGAAGGGAATTAGATGGAAGCAGTACTGTGTTGGATTATGGGTGCAGTCTGAGCCATCTGAGCACATGAGAGAGGAAGATAGAGAGCTAGAGAGAGGGGGGAGAAGGAGAGAACGTGTGTGGGTTCAGCAACCTTTCTTAGTCCTAGTTTTGGAATAAAAATGAAAACATGCTGTTCCCGTTCATAATTAATGTATGTGCTTAGACTTTCCACATCTGGCCAGGCCTCTCTCCCCTGCTGCTAACCAACTTTTTATGAAAAAAAGAAAAAGATTCCCACAGAAGGATCAGCATTTAACCCTGAAGCAAAGAGCTAGAGTGCTTTCCCTGGAACCTCTAACTTCACAGATGTGATTTCCCAAAGATTTTTTTTAAGATTTCTTGAAGTGACTCCATGAAGATGAATGCATTCCTACCTAAACCTATCTTAGATCTGCTTCAAAAATAGACTTAAACCATTGCTGGTGTCTCATGCTTGTAATCCTAGTTACTTAGAAGGCTGAGAACTGAGGATCGTGCTTCAAAGACAGCCTGGACAGGAAAGTCCATGAGACTGTTATCTTCAATTAAGAAGAAGCACAAAGTAAAGCTGTAGAGTGTTAGCCTTGAGAAGTTCAGAGACAGTGCACAGGACCTAAGTTCTAGACCCAGAACTAGCACGCATGCACACAACACACACACACACACACACACACACACACACACACACACACACACACACGCCCATTGTTGGTGGCTGATAACTGTAATCCTAGCTACTCAGGAGGCTGAGATCTGAGGATCAAAGTTTGCAGCCAGCCCAGGAAGAAAATACTGTAAGATTCTTTTTTTTTTTTTTTGTCAGTCGTGGGGCTTGAACTCTGGGCCTGGGTGCTTTGTCTCAGCTCTTTCGTTCAAGGTGAGAACTCTACCACTTGAGCCACAGTGCCACTTACAGTTTTCTCAGTGGTTTATTGGAGACAAGAGTCTCATGGACTTTCCTGCCTGGGCTGGCTTTGAACTACAATCCTCAGAGCTCAGCCTCCTGAGTAGCTAGGATTACATGAGAGAGCCACTGGCACCAGGCTTCCGTAAGATTCTTTCTTTTCTTTTTTCTTTTTTTGTCAGTCATGGGGCTTGAACTCTGGGCCTGAGCGCTGTCCCTCAACTCTTCAGCTCAAGGCTAGCACTCTACCACTTCAACTACAACACCACTTCCGGTTTTCTGGTGGTTTATTGAAGAAGAGTTGCATGGACTTTCTTGCCCAGGCTGGCTTTGAACCACGATCCTCGGATCTTAGCCTCCTGAGTAGCTAGGATTACAGGCGTGAGTCACTGGCACTGGACTCCATAAGGTTCTTATCTCTAATGAATAGCAAAAAGCCAAAGTGGAGGTATGGCTCAAGAGGTAGAGCATCAACCTTGAGCAAAAACACTAAAGAGAGTGGGAGACCTTGAATTCAGACCCAAGTACTACTATGCCCTCCTCCCACCCCCAAACACACTTAGTGAATATGTTACACACCACAAACCCATAGAAAATGGGGTCTGAATTTGAGGAGGAGCACATAATTGTATGTTTTGAATATTAACTTAGGCTCACATGGCCTCATTGAGAATGAGAATGGGAGTTGCATGCTGTCTGGGAGCTCAACTCTTTCAGCTGAGCTTGGAAGGGGAGGAAGTGTTCCTTTGTAGCGAGTGTGCTTTTTTTCCCCCCCCCCACTCATTCATTCAAATCTTCTGAGAGGCTGTTTTGTGCCAGGTGCTGTGCTGGACACTGGCAGCACAGCCATTAGTTAGATGAATGAGCTCCTGCCCTGTTTCCTGGAGTGAGTGGAAAGAGAACAGCTGAATTCTGGTTCCTGGATGAAGCAGCAATGCCACCCGAGGGCAGGGAGGCCCTGCTGATCTCTGATGGTGTTTCTGCCACGAAGCACCCAGCATGTGTTCACAATGGTTGCTCAGGTAATGGCCCTGTGTGTGTCAGTGTGGTAGGTGTCAGACTTCCTTTCCTCCTGTCATCTGGGCCTCCTGGGTGGTCTTGGTAGGATCGGCTCAACTGTTGATTAAAACTGACAAGGAGTTGAGGTATTCTTCTCCCGCAGTCATTTGTATCTAGTTTAGGGGATTCCCAAAGACCAGAGGAATGTTTCTCTTCTCTACCCATGGAATTAGGTCAGAGCTAGAAGAATCTGGAAGGCAAACAGTTTTCAGCCAGAAGCAGGGCAGCTCCAGGATAAAGTTTAAGAAGGATTTCAAGAGCTAGGCACCAAGGGCACCTGTGACTCATACCTGTAATTCCAGATGCTCAGGCGGCTGAGACCTGAGGTTTGAGGCTGGAAGCCAGCCTGAGCCGAAACATCTGAGACTATTATCTCTAATTAGTCACCCAAAAAAGCCAAAAGTGGAGGTGTGGCTCAAGTGGTAGAGCTCTAGCTTTGAGTAGAAGAAAGCTAAAGGATAGTGCCCAGGCCCTGAGTTCAAGTCCTAGTTTTAACACGTGTGTACATGTACACGCATGCATACACATACAGTGGTTTCAAAAGGCAAAGAATAGCCGGGCACCAGCGGCTCACGCCTGTAATCCTAGCTACTCAGGAGGCTGAGATCTGAGGATCGTGGTTCAAAGCCAGCCCGGGCAGGAAAGTCTGTGAAACTCTTATCTCCAATAAACCGCTAGAAAACCGGAAGTGATGCTGTAGCTCAAGTGGTAGAGCGCTCGCCTTGAGCTGAAGAGCTGAGGGACAGCGCTCAGGCCCAGAGTTCAAGCCCCATGACCGACAAAAAAAAAAAGAGCCTCAGACTTTCCTTCCTGGGCTGGCTTTGAACTATGATCCTCAGATCTCAGCCTTTTGACTAGTTAGGATTATAGGTATGAGCCACCATCACCTGACAAAAATAAACATTCATTTTTTATAGTAATTTTTTTATTGTGGTTAAGTGATTACATAACCTTCACAAATTTCACAGAATTGTGGGATAGTGATACTATAGACATTCTGAAAATACATGCCACTTGTTCTTTTCTTCCTGTTTCTCACATGGCCTGAAGAAAAATTTAAATTCACCTATATCACTCTCATTATGTTTCTCTTGGACACTACTACTAGGAACAGTTGCAATTCACTGAAAGCATTTTTTTTTAATAAAAGAGAAAAGATATAAATTCAATTTGTGCTCACTCTGGCAGCAAGCAGAGAATGGAGGCAATTAGAAAAGGGTTGTACTAATTGGTGATGAGCAGTGCTGGGGACCTGGCTTACATAGGTGCTGGGTGTTGGAGTGCATTCTATAGTGTTTGGGGATGGCTGGGCTGTGGGGTGGGGAGGGAGCCTTCTGGGCTGGCTGACTCCGTAATGGGGACGCCTCTGGACAGAGAAGGAAGCGTCAGGAGAAAGTCATTGAGTTCAGTTCTCAATGCTGATTCTGAGATGACTGGGGGACCCCGAATAGGGAAGTCTAGGGGATAGATGAGAAACTGAGATCAGGGCTTTGGAGAGATGTTTGGGCTGAAAACTTACATTCTGAAGTCAGTTTATAAGGGTTAGACAATAATTTAGGGGTATATAAGATCACCTAGGGAAAGGAAATCAAAGAAAAGAGGCAAGAACAGCTTCTGGGACATCAATATCTTTGAGAGCGTGGGGAAAGGGCTGAGGAGTTCCACCTTAGAGGTCCTATGCTGAGAACAATCACACAAAGTCTCAGAAGAGACTTGCTCTTTTCCTGTGTTGGTAGCAGTATGAAACAAAAAGTCACAGTCAGGCGCCTGTGACTCGTGCCTGTCATCCTAGCTTCTCAAAGGGCTGAGATCTGAGGCTCAAAGTTCAAAGCTAGCCTGGGCAGGAAAGCTCATGAAGCTCTTATCTCTCTAATCAAGCCAGAAGTGGAGCTGTGGCTCAAGTGGTAGAGTGCCAGCCTTGAGCAAAAATGTTCAGGGGTAGTGGTCAAGTGTGTGTGTGCACGCACGCACACACACGTGTACGTGCACAGCATAGTGCCTAATTGACAGAAAGGTGTTTGTCAGGTGTTCAACAAGAAAGCAAGTGATGGTAGGATGATGGTTGTTTGTCTTAACTGTGGTTAAGACAAGGACTACCTTGTGATTTCCTGGATTGCCATCAGAGCTTGACCATTCAACTGACATCCCCTGGCCTTGCCTCAGTTTCCTTTTCTGAAAAAAGGGGGTGATAGCACAGGTCATAGTTATGAAAAACTAAAAGAGAATAAACAGGGTCTAGCACTCAGAAGATCTCCATAGAGCCAGACTTTGCTAGTATTTAAAAAATCCCGTTGAAGCTGAGTGCCAGTGGCTCACGCTCGTAATCTTAGCTAGTCAGGAGGCTGCGATCTGAGGATCGCAGTTTCAAGATAGCCCAGATGACAGAAAAGCCCTTGCAAGTTGTATCTCTAATTAATCACCAAAAAGACAGAAGTGGAGCTGTGGCTCAAGTGGTAGAGCACTAGCCTTGAGTGAAAAAGCCAAGGAAGAGTGAGTTCAAGCCCTGGTACCAGCACACACATACAAAGTACAATTCAGTTATGTTTAGAATATTCAGAGTTGTGCAATCACCACTGCCAATTTCCATCACCCCAGAAAGAAACTTAGTACTCATTTTAGAAGTCATTCACCATCCTCAAACCCCCAGCCCTTGGCAACCATCCATCTGCTTTCTTTCTGTAAAAGCTGGCTTATTCAGAACATTTCATAGACATGAATCCTGCAGTATGTGGTCTCCTGTGACTGGTTCTTTCACTTAGCATAGTTTCCAAGGTATGTCAGTCCTGTTCCCCCACCCCCTATTCTATTACAGCTACTTTTCATTACTCAAAAAAAAAAAAAACCCATCAAAGTTTTTGAACATTTCTCTACTTTTACAATAGCATCAACCAAAAACATTCACTTTTAAGCTAGTGTTTCCTTTTGGCTAGTTTGTATATCCTTTGGGAATGTCATAATGAACAGAGATTTCTAGATGTATATGTGATTCAGGGAATTCAGGACTCTACTCTTCCCACCCCCCCTTCTCGCGCGCACACACACACACACACACACACACACACACACACACACACACACACAAGCACACACGTAGACTCAGTGTCATTTCTGATTAGAAAGCATACACATTGACTCCTCTAAATTACAATCCACATTGCAGACTCCCAAGTCTGCTTATAATATACCACACATTGTTTTCTTTTCCCTCCTTAAAATGTATTTTTTTAATTATGTTTCTTTTCTATAGTATACTGCATTTGGTGTTGGAAACTTAGTTTTTAAACAGTTGGGATCCAATACATGTAACAAAATGTACCACACTAATTTTTTTTTTGCCAGTCCTGGGGCTTGAACTCAGTGCCTGGGCACTGTCCCTGAGCTTTATTTGCTCAAGACTAGCAGTTGACCACTTGAGCCACAGCACCACTTCTGGCTTTCTCAGTATATGTGGTCCTGAGGAATCAAACCCAGGGCTTCATGCATGCTAGGAAAGCATTCTATCATTAAGCCACATTCCCAACCCACCACACTAATCATTTTTTAAATGCAGAGTTTGGTGGCATTAAATACTTTCATGTTTTCTGCTGTGACCACTACCACCCATTTCTAGAACTCTTTTCATCTTGGACAACTGGAATTTTGCCTTTATGAAATACTCTCAGGGTAGGGGCAATGCTTAAGTGGTAAAGCATCTGTAAACCAACTAAACAAAAACATCAATGCTTATTGTTTCCCATTCTAGTCCTCTTCTTTCCTTTCCTTCCCTCCCTTCCCTGCCCCCCCCCCTCTGTTTCTGTTCTGGCACTGGGGCTTGAACTCAGGACCTCATACTCTGGCTTTTAAACTGAGTAACAGTTCCCCTTCTAGCTTTTTAGTGGTTAACCGGAGATAAAAGTCTTAACAGATTTTCCTGCTTGCACTAGTTCAAACTGTGACCCTTAGATCTCAGCCTCCTGAGTAGCTAGGATTACAGGTGTGTGCCACCGGTACCCAGGTATCACTTTAATCATTTTAAATGTGCAGTTCTGTGGTACCATCCACTTCTGAAGTTTTTTCCCCTACCCACCTGAAACTCTATACCACTAAATAGTAATTCCCATTGTCCCTCATTGTAGCCCCTGGTGACTACCATCTGCCTCTGTCTTTAAGAATCTGACTGCTTTGGGTACCTCTGTAAGTGGAATTATACAGTACCAGCCTTTCTGTGGCTGGCTCATTTCACTTCGCTTTGTGTTCTTCAGGTTTAGCAATGTAATTGCATGAGTCAAAATTTCATTTCTTTTTTAAGGCTACATAATATTCCACTGAATGAATATATTACACTCTGTTTATCTACTCCTCTGTTGGTGGACATTTGAGTGATTTCCACCTGTGGCTACTAAATAATACTGCTATGAACATAGTTGTGGCAAGTATCTGGGCCCTCGCTTTCATTTCTTCTATGCAGAATTAGTCAGCCCTATGCTAACTAACTCTATCTTTAATGTTTGATTTCTACAGAAGCAGTGCCATTTGCTTTCCTCCCAGCAATTGAGGAGCAATGGTTCAGTTTCTTTACATCCTTTCCAACACTTGTTATTTTCTATTAAAAAACCCACAAAACCAGCCCTTTGATGGCTGAATATGAAGTAGTTCAGTGTGTACTATTTTTATTTGTATGACTTCTTTCAAAATGTATATAGGTGTTTTATTCACCTATAAAGTTTTAAATAGTAGCTCTTTTTACTGGGAACTTTTTTCTGTGTCTGTATCTCTATACTAGCTTGGCCTTAAGGTCTGGTACTTTGGCTCAATTTCCTTGCTCATGGTTGATGCTTTACCATTTGAACCTGGCCTCCAATCTGGCATTTTGCTGGTTATCTGGAGATACAATCTCATGGACTTTATTGCCTATACCAGTTTCGAATCTTGATTCTTCGTGTCTCAGCCTCCTGACTAGGTGGCATTACAAGAGCGTGCCACCAGTGCCCTACTCCCTTAAAACTATTGTTTGTTTTTGTTTTGATGCCAGTACTGGGGCTTGAACTCAGGGCCTTAGCTCCCTTAACTATTTTGTTCAAGGGTAAAGCTCTACCACTTGAGCTATAGTTCTACTTCCAGCTTTTTACTGGTTGAGGATGAGTCTCAGAATTTTTTGCCCTGGATGGCTTTCAACGGTGATCCTTGGCTCTCAGCCTCCTGAGTAGCTGGAATTACAGGTGTGAGCCACTAAGGCTGGCTGAAATTATTTTTAAGAGCCATGTATTTGATTGTGTCTTTGAAACTCCTGCAGAGTCTTGCATCAAGCACATCCCTATATTTGAGGACATGTTTTTGTTATTATTGTTTTTTCTTGTTTGTTTTATTGGTCATGGGGCTTGAACTCAGGGCCTGGGCACTAGTGCTGTACCACTTTGAGCCACAGCTCCACTTCCATCATTCCTGTATCTGAGAACCTACTATGCCCCACTGGGAAGCTCTCTGCATATGTTACATAGTTTGGTCTCACCCAGCACTACTAAGAAGCAGGCTTATTTTCATTTTCATTTTGATGGTTGAGAAAACTGACCCATAGAGAGCTAAGGATTATTCTCCCAGTGACTTACCTGGAAGTGACGAGCTCCATGTGTAAGCCCAGTCTACCTATGTAGCTACATGCAGTACTACAAATGGCTCTTGACAGAGATCTGGCCTTCATGTAGAGAGAGGCCATCTCTCAGGCCAGAGTCTTTCATGAGAGTTATAGTTTTGACTTAGCCACTTTTCCTGACAGGATACATCGGTGTTCTGGCTGTGTGAAATGAAGACAGAACAATTCCAGTGCCTTTTCTCCAGTTATTCCATGTTGATTTTTAGCTAGTGGAAAAAAAAAAAACCTCTCAGCAGTCCCTTTCCTGTCTTCGTGGGAGGTACTCTCTAACGCTCCTCCTTTCTTCCTGATGGGGCCGCCTATTCCCAGGGAAACAGAGCTCTCCTCCACCCTATCCTACTTCTCCTGAACTTTGTACTTCCATGATGAAAAATTAACTGAGCTAGTGTTTCCCTACCAGGGACAAATCTGATCTCTCAGAACAGGTCTGGCTGGGCCCCACAAGACCAGGTACCAGCGTGGAGCTGTAAGTATCTGGAAGCTACAACCCAATCACCACCCTAAATGGTGAGGGAACTTTCCTCAGGGCTCTGGGAGACTGGACTATGACAACTCCACTTCAAATCCCCAACTCTTCTCATGGAGAGACAGAGGCCAGAGGAGAAATATCACCCACAAACAGCACTTTTAGACCTGTGTATTAGTCCAGTATTTTATTTCCACATGCCCATGTGGTCCCTGTCACATTGATTTTGCTGGCATGGGAAGGTTTGAGAAAAGGAAAGCATGGTCAATCACTCTAACAAGATGGCTGACGAGTCATCCTGGCCTCTCAAGAAAATGAGAGGGTTGAACAGGTGCCTGTTCCAAGGAAGGCCATGATGCTAGAGGTTAAGTGGCCAGACCCCCACTGAACCTTCTACTCTCTCTGGCCACTCCCTCCAAAGTGTAAATTGCCTTCTTTAGACATTTGTGTACCTATATCTGTGTGTGATGAAGGTCTTGCATTGGAGAATAACTATAATGCCTCTTTCTCTCTTTCTTTTCTTCTTCCTCCTCTTCTTCTTTTTGTGCTGTACTGGAGCTTGAACTCAGGTCATGGGCACTCTCTTTTTTTTTTTTTTTTTTTTTTTGCCAGTTGTGGGGCCTGAACTCTGGGCCGGGGCACTGTCCCTCAGCTCTTCAGCTCAAGGCTAGTGCTCTACCACTTGAGCCACAGTGCCACTTCCAGCTTTTTCTGCCATTTGGTGCTGAGGAATTGAACCCAGGGCCTCATGCATGCAAGGCAAGCACTTTACCACTGAGCCACCTTCCCAGCCCCCTGGCACTCTCTTTTTGCTTTTTTGATCAAGGCTAGCATTCTACTACTTGAGCCTCGCCTCCATTTATTTATTTATTTATTTATTTATTTATGTACTTACTGCTGGTTAATAGGAAATAACTGTCTCTTTGCTGTGTTTGCCTAGACTGGTTTCAAACTTTGATCCTCAAATCTCATGCTCCTAAGTAGCTAGAATTACAGGAGTGAGCCACTGGATTCTGGCAGTTTCTAATGCTGTTTCTGGACTTGCCACCCCGAACAAAAAGCCATATTTTGCTCCATCCAACAGATAGAGCAAGATGGAGGCAGAAAGAGCCAGAGTCAAAACCAGGGATGAAGCCAGAGCCTCTTGCACTTGATCTGGCTCTCTCTTAAGAATTGGACTTGATGTTCTGGTTAAAATTCACCTTTTACTGGAAGGTCATAGAAGCGGGGTCCTCTTCCTGTCTTTCACTGCCCTCTGGGGCTCATTCCAGCCCCTTTTCCTTGAATTTGGGCTCCTTAGGGTTAGGGACCATTACCTTTTCACTTTGGAGTTCCCAGAAAGGAGAAAGAGGGCTGCACCACAGAAGTTCTGGTCGATAGATGGCTGTCCAAGTGGGTGGAGCTCCCTTGGCCACACCCCTCTACAGGGCCTCAGCAGGGACCCACATATGGCTGGACTTCTTTCCAGCACTGGGCTATCTTCCAAGCTTTGCATAGTCCTCCAACCACCCACCCTAGGAGGCTTCGAGGAAAGCCATCTGTAGCTCCAATTCACAGGTGAGCAAACATTTGTGCAATGCCACAATAGTGCACCTGTGTAAAGAACTTTATTTATTTACAAAGAGCTCCCTCATTTAGATCATCCAGCTTTTCAGAACTCTGTAAGGTAGCTGTGTGGAAGGGGCGAGATGACCTACAAAGGCCTCAAGATCATCCAAAAGCCCTGATTCAAGTCCCAGCTCTGCCCCTAGCATGCCTGAGAAGTCCCATTATCTGTAAACCTGAGGGCTAAGGACATTTATCTCTATGGCTGCTGTGAAGAATGCATCAGAGGAAATTTGGGATGAAGACAGCAATCAGAAGTGTCCATTCACCCCCTCCTGTCTGCCTGTCTGTCTCTCTTTTACTGGGGCTTGAATTCAGAGCCTAGGTGCTGTCCCTTAGCTTTTTCGCTCAAGGGGGGTGTTTGACCACTTGAGCCACAGTTCCACTTCCAGCTTGTTTTTTTTCTGGTTAACTGGAGATAAAGTCTCATGGACTTTCCTGCCTGGGCTGACTTCCAATCATGATCTTCTGATCTCAGCTTCCTGAGTAGCTAAGGATTACAGGCATGAACACCAGACATCTTTTGTCTCTCTTAATCATGGCTCGCAAGTGAGGGAAAGGAAGAGGGTCTACCTGGAGGAATTGCTCAGGAATTCTCTTTTCAGAGCCTCTAGGTCAGGAAGCTACAGCCCTTGGGAGGCCCAGCTCAGTTCAGTGGCAGAACCAGCGAGGGCCCCTGCTGCTTGGGGCTCACTTTGTGTATTCACAGCCACTCACAGGTCGTTAACTCGGCACCGGCCCTTGGTTTGCAGATAACTTCTTTCTCACCATGGGGTTTTTCCTGCTGTTAAAAACAAACAAAGCCTCAGCTACTGAGTTAGCCAGAGGGGGAGGGAAGGAGAGTGGCCAGGGGCTGCAGTAACTCCCCAAAGTCACCGAGGGGTCTGTGGGCAGGTGCCCCGCATTCTGCTAGCGGGATGTGGGAGCACCAGAGCTTCTCTGAGTACCAGTGTTTCCCAGCTCTCCACCCAGGCTAACTCTGAATGTTATAAACTTCCCAGTCCATCCTCCCCCCCCCCCACCTCCTTCTCCAAGCTTTCACGAAGGCACTGCTTCGAAAACAAAAGATCTGGTTCCTTCTACTTGTTGGGTGTCGATGTCCGCCCCACCCCCACCCCCAGACCCTTTTCTATCAGGAGATTCGGCAACACCCGTAATGTAAGATTTTTCCAAAAGATAGAATTGTAAAGCGCCCCATTCATTCCTTCACGAACTCAACAGATGTGTCTGAGGTCTATTTTCTGCCAGGCGTTTGATTTCACAAGGCCCAAGGGACCCCAGGGCTCCAGCTTATTGTTGGGGGTGTGTGTGTGTGTCACTGTGTCCCTCCCCCACCAAGTCTTCACTTTTAAGAGCTTACTTCTCCCCCTTCCCAACTCCCTCCTCCGCACGCAGTCCAAGGGCAATGGCCGGAGTGACCTCACCAAAGAGAAGTTACAAACAGCTCCTGAGTCTTTGGCTTCCAGCCAAGACCCTGACAGGGCATCGGCTCGCCCCGATTTCCTGGGCTTCGAACCTTCCTGCACCCCCTCCTGTCCTGGGCCCAGATCCCTTGGTGGTGGTGGGGGTGCCCGGACGGTCCCTAGCCGTGCGCTCGACTTCGCTTCGGGTTTCAACCCTCTTCTTCCGCCCACAACTCCCACGAAGCTTCCCAAGTATGGGCTTCCGAGTGCCCCCAAACTGTGCCCTCCCTCCGGGGGGAGGGCTCCCCCCTTTCCCAGGACTTCCTCCCCGCGCCCGGCCGGCCCGGCCCCGCGGCTCCAGGTCTTGCGCGCGCGCGCGCGCGCCCGGCGCTTCAGCCGGGGGCAGCCGCCGGGCCGGGTCGCCCACGTGGGCGTGCGCGGCGCGGGGCGGGGATCGGGAGGCGGGCCGGGCGCCCGGGGAGAGTGGGGAGGGGAGGGGGAGGCGGCGGGGCGCAGGGGAGGAGCGGGGAGCCCCGGCGTCGAGGGGGCGGTGACAGCGATGGAAAAGAGGCTGCACGCGGATTTGCATGAAACATAGACTTCGGAGCGGGCGGGAGCGGAGCGGGAGCGCGGCGCACGCCCCGGGGCCGGCCCAGCGAGCGCGCGGGCGAGCTAACCCGAGGAGGAGGAGGAGGAGGAGGAGGAGGAGGAGGAGGAGGAGGTGGAGGAGGAGGAGGAGGTGGTGAAGGGTCCCGGAGGGAGGCGAGGTCGCCGAGGCCGGACGAAGCTGCTCATCAAAGCGATCGAGACGGGCAAAGTTTGGTTGGTTGAGAGGGGGGGGGGGTTGGACTTTTCCTTCCCGGAGGCGGCACCCAAAACAGCTTACCCCGTGCGGAAACCCAAACTTTTCTGTGCCACTCACTCGGAGCCTCGCCGCCGCGGCCACCGCCTCCACCCCGCGCTCGGGGCCTCGCCCGCCCCGGCGCCGCTGCCGCGGCTCTCCCCCCCCCCCCACCCCGGGTCCTCCGGGCCCCGCGGGCCGCTCGCCCTTCTCTCGCGTGGGAGCCGCTCGGGCGCAGGGCCGCGCGCCCAGCCCCGCAGGGTTGCAGCGCCGCGGCCCGGCGGGGCGTCTCCGACAAGTTCGCCGAAGAGTTGTGGAGAAGAAGTTGGGGGCGGCGCGGGGGCCCCCCGAGATCCGCTCTGCGCGCCCCCTTCCTCCCCTCCCGGCCCTCCCCTCCGGGCGTCCCGCCGCGTCCAGCCCCTCTCCTCCCCTCCTCCGAGGGGGGGGCGCCCCGCGCGGCCAGCCATGTCGTCCATCCTGCCCTTCACCCCGCCGATCGTGAAGCGCCTGCTGGGCTGGAAGAAGGGCGAGCAGAACGGGCAGGAGGAGAAATGGTGCGAGAAGGCGGTGAAGAGCTTGGTGAAGAAGCTCAAGAAGACCGGGCAGCTGGACGAGCTGGAGAAGGCCATCACCACGCAGAACGTCAACACCAAGTGCATCACCATCCCCAGGTGGGGGGTGTGTGTGGGGGAAGAACGTGTGTGCGTGTGTGCGTGAGTGTGCAAGTGTGCAGAGGGGGCCGCGGGGAGCGCGGGCCCGGGGAGGAGACCAAGGAACTCCACCCTCCACAAAACCTCCTCTGGGGTTTGCCAACATCGAGAGCCTCGGCTTTCCACGCGGCTCCTCTGGCTTTTCTAAGTCTTTGCATTCACTGCCCCCCTCCCCAGCTCCGGGAAAGGGGGTGGTGGGGGGGTGCAGCTGAGATGGGTTCCCCCCCCCCGGCTTTCTTCCTCCCTCTCTCCCCGGAGCTGCGGGCTCCCAAGTTGAGGCCCCGCTTTGTTCGGCTGCGCGCGCCCCTCCTCCGCCCCGCGGCCCGCGCTCGTGGAGGTGGCCGTGTGTGCTTGTGTGCGTGTGTGTGTGTGTGTGTGTGTGTGTGTGTGTCTCCCCCTTTTCTTTTCCTTCAGTCCGGGGGTTCCCCCCCCCACCTCCCCAGTTCTCTCCTTGTCTACAGGAATGCAGTCAGTACAGCTGGGGCTGTGAGTGAGGAGCCTGGGGAGCCTGGGTGATTGACAGATTCCTTCTTCTTCGTTCTTTTCTTTGCCTTCGGGATTAGCATTTTTAATTTTTTTTTCTTATCGAGTATTTTTAGACTCGTGGTGCCAGCCTCCCGCCCCCCTGCGCGCGCGCGCACGCACTTAGTTACTGCGCTCCCCTGACTTGGCCACCCGGAGGGCCCAGCGGTGGACAGTAGGGTCTTCTCCTCTCCATCCCCCACCCTTGACTGATTTTTGCCCTCTTCTCTTTTTTTTTTTTTTTTAATTCTAAAAGATTGCGGTCTGTAGCACACAGCGAGGCTCCAAACCCATAACAAAACACACCCCAAAGGGGCCTCTCACAAGCCCTGCATTCCTGTAGAGCCCTCCTTCCCAAAGCTCGTGGGCCATCTGTCCTGACCTCCTTTATCCTTCTCATCGGGCTGGGCTAGGAAGGTCGGGGCGGGGGAGCTCACAGATGGCTGATGGAAGGGGTCAGTGACTCCTTTCCACTCTCAGGGCCTTCTGGTGGTACCCAGCTGGGAATTGGGGTGGGGGCATCCTTGTCCTCCTGTATTCTACTTCACACCCCTTCCCCCTTTAAAGTCTTGACTCCAAACTAAGAAAGTACATGTTTCTTTGAGGGGGGACACACAATGATATTCTTGGGGTCCCAGGCTGTAGAGGAATGAGTAGAAGGGTTCCTAAGATCTGAGCTGCCAGGATTGTCATGTACAATCGCAGGCCACCTGCCTGAAGCAGCTGTACAAGGCCACCAGCCGTGTCAGCAGCCACCAAGTAACATCTGCCACCTCAATCCTCTGCTGGCCTTCCCTGAAATAAATGCTACACATGCTGGGAATTGCTTACTTAAAAAGTAGTTTTTTTTTATTTTTAAATTGTTATTTATATAGGTGATGTCTGGAAGGGTTACTGTTACATAAGTCAGGTAAAGAGTTACCCCTTCCCTCCCTCGCTCCCAGTTTTCCCTCCCATCCCCACCCACAAGTTGTATAGTTCATTTTCAACATAGTGTCTAATGAGTACTGCTGCTGCATTTAGTAGTTTGCTTAAAAACAAACACAAAACTGGGTGGCTCTCAGTCACTAAGGGGAGATCATTCCCAGATGACACTGGGGATCTGAGGTCCTGAGCCAAAGTAGGTAGACTTTAGGGAGGGGAAGGAGCGCAAAGTTCTAATGGACCTTTTGGTCTCAGCTGTGATTCTTAATTCATTTTACTTTTGGTAGTTTGGGGGAGGTAGGTGGGTGAGGGTGAGGGTTCTCCATCTCAGGAGTGATTTATGTAAACCGCCTTTCCAATCTGCACAGGTGCATCAAGGAGTAGTGCACTGAAATAAACTAAAAGTGATTTCAGTTATTAAAAAAAAACAACAACCTAAGCAAAACAAAAATCCAGGCAGCTGGGGAAAGTGCCTCACAGTTTACAAAGCATTTTCCTATGGTTTTATGAAGTCCTTGAAGAAAGAAGGAAAGCAGCCCCTGGAAAAACAGATAAGGCAGGCCTAAGAGGGCTTTTGTGTTTCAGCTAGAAAACTCTTCAGAGGAGAAAGGCGAACAGGCTGTGTGGGGAGAAGGGAGACTCGAGGCTCTGACCCTGTGTGCCCCTGCTCCTTGGGCAGCTTTGGGCTGTGTACTCTGAGTGTTCTTTGTTAGTGCTAAGTACCCTCGCCAGGGGTGGGCTGTGGATCTCTGCTCTTATTCAGTCTTGTAGTTCGTTCTCGCCTCCTGGGAAGCATGGCTTTGGTCTTCCTTTTCGTCTTCCTTAGCCCTCCATCAGCCTGATGAGGCATGTGAACTCTGGAAATGTTTCTGATTGTTCCTGTTAGCTTGTCGCCTGATCTTTTCATGACTTGAGTTAGGACAGGGCAGATTCTGCCCACCTAAAAGGGTCCTGATGCCAAAGCATAGTTGGTGTGTGTGTGTGTGTGTGCGTGTGCATGTGCGTGTGCATGCACACATGCATGTATGTGTGTGTGTGTGTGAGGGGTGTGTGGCCAGTATTAGAGCTTCAACTCAGGGCTTCACATTGAGGCTGTTGCTCTACTGCCTGAGCCACGCCTCCACTCTGGCTTTTTGTGGTTAATTGGAGATAAGAATCTCAGGGACATCTCTGCCCAGGCTGGCTTTGAATCACTGTTCTCAGATTCCAGTCTCCTAAGTAGCTAGGATTACAAGTGTGAGCCACCAGCACCCAGTGAAGCGGAGATTTTATGTTATCACTTTGTTTTCCCATGCTGAGGATTGAACCCAGGACCTTGTCTGTGTTAGGCAAGTGCTTAACCATTGAGCCACATTTTCAGTCCTAAGCAGACAAACCCAGTAGCTTGGGTAGGCCTAAACAAAATAGATGTGTGTCTCTGGATTGTGTGCCCATGCCTTGGGGGGACACCTTGCTTCCCTTGGCAACAGTTGGTTGTGGACAGAAAAGTAAAGACGGTGCATGTTTTGGGGAGGTGGCTGGTGGCCTTCTGCTCTTGATGCCCACATGTCTGTTCAGCCTTGTAGGCTGTGGTGTTGCTTGTCATACTGTCTGCTGGTTCCTGCAGCCTTTGAGAGCCTTTGGCTCCGGAGACATAGGGCAGCATGTAACTTAACTTAGCCAGCCCACTGGGGGCAAGGGAGGCTGGGGTTCAGACTATTCTTGGAGATTTGGGCTTTGAGGAGCCTTTAGCCTGAGGAGGTTTAACAAGAGTCCTTTGGTTCATGATCTTCATCAGCAAGTGGCAGCATTTGGCCACCAGAGTCATGTACCAGGGACTTGCCCAAAGCAGTCTGGCTTCTCTGTGCCCTCATCTCTAGCTTGTTTCAGTGATCGGAAGAGCTGGAGTGATAACAGGTTTTACTGGTGTTGAAGAGATGTCACCCACATGATTTGAGTTTGACTTACACCACAGAGAGGTTAGTCCTTGATACCAGCAGCCATCCTATATTGCTCACCTGCTTGAGTACCTGAAGGGAGATGAAGCCTAAGAGTGAAGTTGAAGTTGGGAGTGGTGGCGCATGCCTGCCACCTCAGCTACTTGGGAGGTAGAGATGAGAAGATGGTAAGTTTGAGGATGGCCAGCATGAACGGAACAGTGAGATCTTGTCACAAAAACAAATACAGAAACAAGACAGGTTGGAGATGTAGGTCAGTTCTTAACTAGGATGCCTGCGTGAGGCCATAGGTTCAGTAGAACCTACTTGTTCAAAGCCAGACTTACAGCTTTGTTGGAAAGAGAATTTGGGCTTTTTTTTCCTGGAATCCAGAGGGAAAAATGGGAGACCTGAACCAGGTACAAGGTCTGACACAAAGATGCTCTTCCTCTTTGTGTACCTCATTTTTTAGTATGGCCTTCTCCTGGGACATGCACGTGTGTGTGCCCACATATGTGTGTGTGTGTGTGTGTGTGTGTGTGTGTGTGTGTGCGTGCGTGCGTGCCTGTGTGTGTGTTTGTGTGCATGTGCACACACACAGGGGCTTGATCTGATTGTCCCTTAGCTTTGTCCCTCAAGGCTGGTCCTCTACCACTTGAGCTATACCTCTACTTCCAGCTTTTGGCTGATTAGTTGGATAAAAGTCTTACAGACTTTCCTACCTGGGCTGGCTTCCAACTTTAATTGTGAGAGTTCAATCTCCTGAATAGCTAGGGTTATAGATGTGAGCCATCACATTTTGTGCGTGCGTGCGTGCGTGCGTGCGTGCGTGCGTGCGTGTGTGTGTGTGTGCGTGTGTGGTCATGGGATTTGAACTTAGGGTCTCATTTATCCCCAACCTTCTTCCTAGGACTTTGCCAGGCTACTCTCACCTGGGGAACACAGGGAAAAGATCTTCAAAATTAACTCCCTTGTAAGCTTCTGTGTCCATTGTGAGCCATCAGTAGCAAACTTCCCTGGAGACCAGCCACCGTTCGCCTCTTGTTAACCTTGGTTAGGGGTGTCCACACAGAGCCTACCTGACTGGAGTGGCTGATGCAGCCATTCCCAGGGTACTCAGAAGTTGGCTGTTGGGACAGATGCAGGTTGCTGATGGCTCATTCCTTGCAGTTCCATATCATATGTTACAGGTACAGTTTGTTGATTCACTGGTATTGTTGCACCCCTCCCTTAGCTGAGTCAGTGTTAGGGGCCCCAGGGAAGGATGAAGAGATATATTTGAGAAGGGTTCTGCTAATGGGGAACTTGCTTCAGTAAGGGAAACATTAATAGGGCATTATTTTGAGTGTCTACCTGCTGTTTCTTTTGTAGTCCTAGCAATCAGAAGAAATGTGAGTGTTTGTATGGAGGGACTCTTAGTGGAGATGGTCTATGATGCATGCATGCTTGCTTGCTTGCTTGTTTTTTTTTTTCTTTCTTTCCCTCCCTCCCTCCCTTCCTTTTTGTGCTAGTACTGGGGCTTGAACTCAGGGCCTGCGCACTGCCCCTGTCCCTTAGGCTGGTGGTTAGCACAGCCATACCTTTGTTTATGGCGCTTTTTTGGTGGTTCATTAGAGATCAGAGCCTCATGAGCTTTCCTGCCTGGGCTGGCTTTGAACCATGATCCTCAGATCTCAGCCTCCTGAGTAGCTTATGAAGCCTTTTTAATATGTAGACATCATTGTGGTTGAAAATTAAATAACAACAGCCACTTGTTTTCTTGGGGTTGGGGGGGGAGGGGAGAAGCCTTGCATTGGAGCCCTGCCATTTTTTACTACCTGGATGGGTTTGGGAATTCACTTCCTGTCTATACCTGTGAACTCAGGATGGTTCTACAGGCCTGAGGAAGTGTTTTTGCAAATCATAAAGCTTTGAAGGAAGTGTGTTTTGACTTCTTTCCAAATCCCTCCATGATGGAACGAGAATCTATTGGATCACACATACAATCCCTTCCATGATGACTGAGGCAGGGCGTGTCCATGCTGTGTTTTTTTCTGATCCTAGTATGCCAGGCATGAAGAGTCTGGGTCTGGAAAAACACCTTGATGCATGGGGTACTGATAATCTGTGGGAGGAGAAGGAGGAAATGAGGGAGGAGGCAAATGAACTGTGTTGGGTCACTGAGGACATTAGCTATGGTCAGAGGCAATTTCTGGTCTGCAGGATGCTCATGGCAGCTTTCTAGTACCTGAAGAGAGTTGCCTGTAAAAAATGACACCATTAGCTGGATACCTTTGGTGGCTTTTACCTAGCTACTCAGGAGGCTGAGATCTGAGGATCGAGGTTTGAGGCCATCCTGGGCAGAAAAGACTCTTATCTCCAATTAATCACCAAAAGAATCAGAAGTGGAGCTGTGGCTCAAGTAGTAGAGCATGAGCCTTGAGTAAAAAAGCTAAGCAGAGTGGGAGGCCTTGAGTCCTAAGTTCAAGCCCTATTACTGATGTATGTATGCACACACAGAGAATGACACTTTTTTTTTTTTTTTTTGTTCTGTTGTGGGGCTTGAACTCTGGGCCTGGGCTCTGTCCCTCAGCTCTTCAGCTCAAGGTGAGCACTCTACCACTTGAGCCACAGCGCTACTTCCGGTTTTCTAGTGGTTTATTGGCGATAAAAGTTTCATGGACATTCTTGCCCAGGCTGGCTTTGAACCGTGAGCCTCAGATCTCAGCCTTCTGAGTAGCTAGGATTACAGGCATGAGCCACTGGCACCTGGCTAGAGAATGACACTTTTATCTCCTGTGTTTTGCTAAACTGAGTGCTGTCCTTAATATTTTTAGCTTGTCACTTAGCTGAAGGGCTGTGATGAGGTAGGTGCGGTGTCTTACTCACTGAAATACCTTCTCTGAAGTAAGAAAGATGGGTAGGGTTGGGAAAGATGGGAGAGAATTATGAAAGTGGTGATGTTGCTTAAGATGCATTAAACTCATAATCTGACTTGTTGAAGCCTCTTTGTACACTGACTTGAAATGTTAAAAAGATTTAAAAAAAAAACAAAAGTAAGTAAAAAATGAAAAAGAATGTAGTACTGTGAAGCTGGGAACTTCAGAATATGATAGATAATCAATGAAAAACAAACAACTAGCTATGGGCAGGTGGCTCAGTAGCTATCCTAGCTACTCAGGAAGCTGACATCTGGAGAATCACAGTTTGAAAGTGTACAAGACTCCATTTCCTAAGTAACAGGCAGAAAACTCAGTTGGAGGTATGGCTCAGGTGGTAGAGTACCAGTCTTGCAAGCAAGCAGATCAAGCACAAAGCCCTAGATTCAAATGCCAGTACTGCAAAAAATAAAAAAATAAAAATAAATAAATTAAAAATAAAAACAATTGGGAAGCTTATAGGTGATTATGGACTTTTAGCATTTGGTTTGGTTCAACCTGGTCTTCCACACTTGCTGAAAGTAAATTTCATAAGTGCCTGGATAAGCATAAGAACTTCAGTAATAGGGCTGGGAAGGTGGCTCAGTGGTAGAGCGCTTGCCTTGCATGCCAGAGGCCCTGGGTTTGATTCCTCAGCACCACATAAGCAAAAAGAAAAAAGCCGGAAGTGGCGCCGTGGCTCAAGTGGTAGAGCGCTAGCCTTGAGCTGAAGAGCTGAGGGACAGCGCCCAGGCCCAGAGTTCAAGCCCCACGACCGAATTAAAAAAAAAAAAAAAGAACTTCAGTAATAATATTTTTAAGAAATCATTGCAAAGACATAAACATTTAAATGTCTACTACTAGAACAAAGTAGGTGACTATAATAGTCATTTAGTTTGATGAGAAATTCAAGAAATGGATGGATCTGAATTTGGTTTGAGTATATTACATCAGGGATCCAATTAAAACAAATTTTTAAAAAACATTTTGCTTTGATAATGTGAGCTTGTGATGGCTATAATGTTAAAATGAAAATAAAATTAACACAATTTAATGGACTAAGCCACCATTAATTTGTACTCATTCATTGATTAGGGGACTTTAATACTTTGGCACACACTCCAACCATTATTCTGGGTCAGTTACCTTATGAAATAAGTCAAACTTTCTCCTTGCCACCTAACATTAGGACATTAGTCTAAGATGGGAACTTTCTTTACAACGTGTGTGTGTGTGTGTGTGTGTGTGTGTGTGTTCGTGCGTGTGCATGCACTTACACACCAGAATTGGGGCTTGAAGTCAGGGTCTGGGCTCTGTCCTTTAGCTTTGTTGTTTAAGGCTGATGCTCCCATTTGAGCCACACCTTCACTTCTGGCTTTTTGGTGGTTAATAGAGTTAGAGTCTCATGGACTCTCCTTTTCCAAAAGCTTTAAACTTTGATCCTTAGATCTCAGCCTCCTGAATAGCTAGAATTACTGGTAGGAGCCACTGGTGTCCTGTGGGATGCACCAGGACTCCTGAATAGTTCTGATGAACTTTTATCCTTGGCTCCCTCCCCCTTGTTGTATTAGTTGGTTAAAACAAAAAGGGGACCCTATTCCTTCCCAGGTCTGCATCTGATCTGCTATATTGGCTGGTGGTGCAAGCAGTCTGCTGAGTGGTGTACTGGAGACTTAACAGCACTTCCAGGATTTTGAAGCTGCAGCTGGGTTGGACCAGATAGGTCCTGCCAAAGGTGTGGCCCCTGACAGGTTCTTGGGCTGTAGCCTTGGCCTTCCTGTCTTCAAGACAGGTTCCTGGAATCAGTCCAGAAATTAACACGATAAGAAAGAACAACCTAAAAAATTAAGAAATGGGGTGTGTGTGTGTGTGTGTGTGTGTGTGTGTGTGTGTGTGTGTGTGTGTGTGTGTGTGTGTGTGTGTGTGTGTGTGTGTGTGTGTGTGTGTGTGTGTGTGTGTGTGTCCTAAGGTTTAAGTGGTGTGTGTGTGTGTGTGTGTGTGTCTCCTAAGGTTTAAATTCAGGCCCTAAGAGCTATCCTTGAGCTTTTTTGCTCAAGGCTAGAGCTCTACGGTTTAAGTCACAGCTCCACTTCCCTCCCCTCCCTTTTTTGTAGTTTAATGGACATAAGACTCTCACAGACTTTCATGCCTGGGTTGGCATCAAACCTCAATCTTCAGATCTCATCCTCCCAAGTAGCTAGGATTATAGGTATGAGCCACCATTGCCTACTTCCTTCAGTGACCTGCCAGGTGCTTGCCAGGAAACAAGGATAGAATCATGACCAAGGCCTTCGGTAGCTTCGAGTCTACCAACTTGCTAAAAACATGGGTTCTTTGGAGTTGTAGGAATGTTTTATACATTCAGGCCTTAGCCAGTTTTTAAATACTGTTTTCTCTGTGCTAAGAAACCAAATCCTCCAAGCCATACAGTTTTATTGACTCCTGACAAAGATAACTCTGTGTGTGTGTGTGTGTGTGTGTGTGTGTGTGTGTGTGTGTGTGTGTGTGTGTGTGTGTGTGTGTGTGTGTGTGTGTGTGTGTGTGTATGCATGCACATGTGACATTCGTTGTTTTGACTTCATTTAACGGTTGGAGAAATCTGTAGTCCAGGTCCCATTCTGGGCTGTTAATTATCTGAGACCCTGCTGTAAATCACAGTGCTGCTACACTGGTGTATTGCTGGGCTGTGTTTTGACAAATTCAGTTTAAAATGAAAACATTGTGGAAGATTATTCATTAAGAAGTTTAGCTAGTTTGGAATTAGGTTAAAGTTTTTCTAGCAGGTCTTTTCTCCCCATAAATGTGGTCAGAAAAACAAACAATTAAAGAGTCTATGCCGGTAGTCTTAGCTACTCGGGAAGCTGAGATCTGAGGACCAAGGTTCGAAGGTAACATAGATAGGGAAATCATGAGACACTTTATCTCCAGTTAACCACCACAAAGCTGGAAGTGGAGCTGTGTTTCTAATAGTAGAATGCTATTTCTTGAGCAAAAAAGCTCAGGGACAGCCCCCAGGCCTTTTAAGTCCTAGTCACCAAAAAAAAAAAAAAAAAAAATCACAAATATACAGGTCTTTTCTGAGGTGTGATCTGGGACAAGTCACTTAACTTTTCTGAATCACAGATGTTCTTATTTGGTAAACAGGCTAGATAAGCCTAGAGAATCTTCCTAATTTGGTTTTCCTTCCAGCATTTTAGAAGCTTCCCTTTGCAGACAACCAATTGGCCAGTAAATCCTGAAATTTTTTTCCCTTGACTAGGCTAGCTTCGAACTGTGATCCTTAGTCTCCTGAGTAGCTAGCATGAACCACCATTGCCCCACTGAAGGACCTCTTTTAACTATTCATCTTCTAAGACCCTAACAGTGGATTAATTTATCTAAGTGGAAGTAACCAAACTAATGAAGCCTTTAGTTTTAATTATTTCTCTCCCTCTGCCCTCCCTACTTCTCCCTTTACCCTGTGAGTCTAGGTTAGTAAAATGTAACTAGAAAGGGACACAGAAAAACATCTAAATGCTAGAATAAAGATGTGGAGGATGTGTGTCCTGAGAGGCAGGGAGCAGTTTTCTTCCTTTGTTGCTATTTTTGGTTATTCACAGAGCAGGAAGTTTACTTAAACTAATGACCACAGATGCCTAAAATTGGTGCCATGTAAGAGGTGGGCATTCTAGATGGTACCTGTAGAAGATATTTGGTCCTACATGAGTGTTAACCCAGGAGGTTTCCTTATTTATTTTCAAGTATCTATATAAAGACAGACTGCACCCGGATTGCGTAAGCTAGAGCCAGTCTTTTGTTAGGCAGCGTGGTGGAAGTTACAAGTTTAAACCCCAGCTAGGAAATGAAAAGCAAATTTCCTCCCCAAATACGTCTTTCTTGGCATGTCACGTGACTCTCCTCACACACATCTGGCTAGTTCTGCTTGCTTTGCTGGGGGACTAGGGACTCACTGTATGTAGCTTTGCCTTGGAAACCTACAGAATTCTCAGTCTGATCATTTTTGTTGCTAAGCCAAGCCGCCTTGTAGCTTGGAGGTAGAGGGAGGGCACTCGCTCTCTCTTTTTTTTTTTTTTAATAGTAATGCATTTTGGGTGTGTGGTTTTTAAAAGTCTGTTTTTACGCTGTCACAGCTCAAAAATGCCAGAAGGCATATTTTCCTTAAAAAATCACCTCTGGGCTGAGCCCAAGTGTGGAGTAATGGATCTAGAAAGGACTTTTTGAGTAGCTACAAGTACCCCTGGAGCAGCGTTGAGGAGGGAAATGGCATTTTTCCTTTTGCTACAAATCCTCCTTGTTGTAAACTCCTTGAGCCTCCCCATTGGATTCAGACTCCAGGCACATTTCACTTCTCTGAGGCAGCGCAGATTCCAGTTCTTTCTTTAAAATTTTTTTTTTTTGTCGGTCATGGGGCTTGAACGCTGGGCCTGGGCACTATCTCTTAGCTCTTCAGCTCAGGGCTAGCACTCTACCACCTGAGCCACAGCACCACTTCCGATTTTCTGAGTGGTTTATTGGAGATAAGAGTCTCACGGACTTTCCTGCCTGGGCTGGCTTTGAACCATGATCCTCAGATCTCAGCCTCCTGAGTAGCTAGGATTACAGGCGTGAGCCACCAACACCCAGCAGATTCCAGTTCGTTCTGCTGCCTCTTTAAGTCCTCATTCCCCAAAATGGTTTGTCACATCTGGACGGTGGGGGTGGGGTGGGGTGGGGAAGACAGGAAGTACACTGTAAAGCTGAGGGGCTAGAAAGTCATTGAGTGCTATCTGGATGTTGGCTTCAGGGTCTTTGCTTCTGCTTATTGAGCCCCAAGGTTCCCATTTGCAGAGATGAAGAGCAGGCCCACCGCCTCACACTAACCAACTACAATGAGCTGAGATCAAGTACACTGCCCATATTAGTAGTTCTCAGCACCTAGTAGATACTCAGGAAATGTCCCTCCCCTCCCCTCCCCTCCTCTCCTCTCCCCTCCCCTCCCCTCTCCTCCCCTCTCTTTCTTCCTCTCTTATTTCCATCTGGGCACTGTCCCTGAGCTTTTTTGCTCAAGGCTAGTAATCTACCACTTGGGCCCCAGCTCCAACTTTGAGCTTTGTGCTGGTTAATTGAAGATTAGAGTCTCACAGCTTTTCCTGCCTGGGCTGGTTTGGAACTGTGATTCTCAGATCTCAGCTTCCTAAGTAGCTAGGATTACAGGCGTGAGCCACAAGCACCTGGCCAACTTGCACCTTTTTTTTTTTTTTTTTTTTTTTTTTTTTAACATTGTTTGGTTGAGTAAAAGCAATAGGACTAAGAACAGACTCTGCTGAATGAGTGTCCCCTGGGGGAGGGGGAGGACGGCTAAGATCCCCAAGCAGGTAGAAGTGACGCACACAGGTCCCCATAGCTGCCCTTCCGTGCATGCACCTGTGTGTGGTTAAGCATTGTTCCTCATTTCTTGGATCCAAGTTGGAAGATGGTGCTAGTTCTTCCTGAAGTACTCTGCCATTGGCTCAGCTGTGAGAATGGTCAGCCAATAGCTTTCAGTCTGTGCATGTGGGACCTTGGACTTCTCCTTGAGCTATGGAAGATGGGGTTCTTTCTAGATAGTCTCTCTTGACCACTCTCTTGGCTGGCTCTTCATAAGGTGAGGAGCATGTAGGCCAACATCATCTTGAGCCATATCTCCTCCTTCTAGATCATACACAGCACCCCGATCCTTTCCATTTGTCTTCTGCCCCATGGCTGTTTCCAGTCTTCCTCTGGCTTCTTTCCCAGTCTGTCTGTCTAAGGGCTGTGGATAGTGGGTACACACCTAGGGGCAGGAAGTGCAGGCTGGGAAGAATCAGCTAGAACTTGGGCTTGTGGTCTGAGGAGTCTCTGGTATGCATGATGCTCCCCAAATTGTAGGGTGTTGCTAGGGAGGAAGCTGAGACCCAGGGCTTCTTGGGTCTCCACATTCCATTGTGAAAGTAAGGAGTCAGAGATTTTTCTACCCGGACTTGTAGATCATATCCCAGTATTTGCCAAAGGAAGATGCTAGAATATATTCTGGCTCAGTGTTTGTCTTTTGTGCTCTTCCTTGGAAGTTCACCATGCAGTACATAGACCTGCCTGTGTGTGTTCGCTCTGAGACCTGTCCCAGGCCTTTATGGTGTGTGTGTGTATGTGTGTGTGTGTGTGTGTGTGTACACACACGTGTGCATGCGTGTGTGCACATGCACACAAATAATGGGCTTGAAATCAAGGCCTGGGTGCCGTCCCTTAGCTTTTATGCTCAAGGCTAGTGGAGCCACAGCTCTACATCTGGCTATTTGGTGGTTAATTGGAGATAGGAGTCTCACAGACTTTTCAGCCTGGGTTGGCTTTGAACTCTGATCCTCAGATCTCAGTGTCTTGAGAAGCTAGGATTATAGGCCTGGGCCACCGGTGTCTGGCTAGAGTCAATGAAAGGACCTTAAGGAAAAAATACTACCTGTCATTGTCATCCCCAAGGTGAGATGGAGACCACACCACAGAGTGGAAGCTTGTTGTTGGAGCCACTGACATTGCACTGGGTCTTATGAGACCCAGACATGAAGTCCCCTGTGAACTTCCAGAGGCAGAAGGGGACATAAAAGCCAGCACAGTTGCCATGAGCTCCTTGGAGAAACAGCCTAGCAAAGGCTAGGCACCAATAGCTCACCCCTGTTTTTGGGGGGGGGGGGGAGCTCAGAGGAATCACAACCATCTTCCTGGTGTCAGAGGGGTTTCATAGGAGATGATGGCAGTGTGAGATGAATAGGAGAATAGAGTATGGGAGTGGGTAGAAGGCTGTCTAGAAGACAGGCCAGATTAAGCATGGAAAGGAAGGCCTGGTGTTTGGAACCACAGGGCAGTACCGGGCAGCCAGAGTGTGGAAGAGGGAGTGGCTGAAGAGGCGTGGGGAAGGATGTTGCCAGACACTTTAGGACGGCCAAGCTTGGTGTCTGGCCCTTGCTGTGCAAGCCTCCAGAAGAAGGTTTTAAAGTCTGGGAGTGGTGTCTAACACCACTGTTGCCTTGTATTTCATTTCCTCCCCTGGCCCCATGGCCAGTCACAGCAGGTTTGCTGCCCATTATCTAGGTCAGAGTCATAATCCCATAGGCCACCCTGGGGACAGCTTTAGGCTATGTCTGGAGCAGGTTGAAAATAGTGTCTTGTTGGCCTTCAGGAGTGAAGAGGAATTGTCGTTCAGCCAGGAGGCTCCGGGACAAGTCTTCAGGTGATCAGTCAGTGACTCATGTCATGAAAGCCTTGGGAAGTGAAGTAGAATGCTTCTGGGCTCCATCGGATGCCTGGCTTGCTGGGATCTGAGCTGCAGTCTGTCTCCTAGAGCCTGGTACAGAGCCTTCAGAAGAACCATCTCTATTATTGCCTTACATGTTTCTTCATTGGCGATCTTTATGAATCGGGCTTTCCAGTTCCATCCTTACTGCTAATAGCGAGCATATCTAAACTCCCGGTTGCTGCTCTGTTTATGTGGTATTGAGGAATCAAACCCAGGGCTTCATGCATGCTAGGCAAGCACTCTACCACTAAGCCACATTCCTAGCCCCTGTTCCTGAGCTTTTTTGTTCAAGGCTAGCTACTCTACCATTTGAGCCAGAGCTATACATCCAGCTTTTCAGAAGTTCATTGGAGATAAGACTCTCAAAGACTTTCTTGCCTGGGCTAGCTTTGAATCTTGCTCCTCAGATGTCAGCCTCCTGAGTAACTAGGATTATAGGCCTGAGCCAGTGGGGCCCAGTAACTGTAGGATATTCAAAGGTAGGTTTGCATTTGGGGATTATTCTAGTAGCTGGACCACATTTGGAAATGAGGGCAGCAGGTGGCTGCAGAGTGCTGTGAGTTCAAATTCTGACACCCTCCACTCCCATTTATGGCATTGATGACTATGGGCAGCTAGCTCACTTAGTGACTTGCTTTCTCTGAGTCTCCCTTTCCTTATGGGTGAGATGGAGGAAATCAGACCATTCTGGAAGGACTTAGAGAACTTATCCATTTTACACAGACTCTGCATTAACAGCAACTTGCAAGGTGTCTCATCTTGGGTTATGACACCTGCTACTGCATTCTGAAGCATGACTCTGAATGCCTTCACTGGCTATGTTGAATGAGACTTTTAACTCCACACCCAGTTTTCATGGAGCAAAATGACCAATGATACACAAATTCAACAGGAATCAGAACATGGGCATGCGTGTTTATGGTCCCTTGTCCTGGAGCTCAGCTCAGTTGAGCTCCCAGCTTTGTCCAAGTGTGTGTGTGTGTGTGTGTGTGTGTGTGTGTGTGTGTGTGCGCGCCCCAGTACTGACTGAGGCTTGAACTCAGGGCCTGGGCACCATCCCTGAGCTTTTTGGTTCAAGGCTTGCACTCTGTCACTTGAGCCACAGTGCTACTTGGGGCTTTTTGGTGGTTCATTGGAGATAAGGGTCTCATGGACTTTCCTGCCTAGGCTGGCTTCAAACCCTAATCCTCAGATCTCAGCCTTCTGATTAGATAGGATTATAGGCATCATGAGCTACTGATGTCCAGCTCATACTTTTAAAACAGTGTCTGAAGTGAAGTTGGCATTAGAACAGTATAGCTTGGAGTTGGAGTTAGGGAGCATTTGGCTATGCTGGTGGCTACTCAGAAGGGAGGGGAGACAGGTGGTAGGGGAGATGGTATATGGGCTGTGTGGAAATGAGGTGCAGGGTATCTTTATCTTCATCAGGTCTTAGGAATCTGCCAAAGGCCCAGTGCACCCTACGTGATGTTTTTGTTTTGTTTTGGTGTGTGTGTGTGTGCTGGTCCTGGGGCTTAAACTCAGGGCCTGGGCACAATCCCTGACCTTTTTTACTAAAGCTTTACAACTTGAGCCACAGCTCCACTTCCACCTTTTTGGTGATTAACTGGAGAGAAGAGTCTCATGAACTTTGCTGTGTGGGATGGCTTCCAACTTTCGATCCTCAGATCTCAGCCTCCTTTGTGGCTAGGATTCCAGGCATGAGCCACCAGCACCTGGCCTTGGTGATGTTTAATGGCAGGAACAGGGATTTCTGGGACAGAGCTCCTCTGTCTCACTGCTCCATTATAGCTGAAACTTAGCTGGCAGGGGCTGATGAAAGTTGTGTGGATTATGCTTCTGCTGAAGACTTTTGGAAGACAAGGAAGGAATTAAAAATAACAACAAGCCTGCCTTCTCTCCCTTACCCCGCAACTTCGCTGTGGAAGTTGCGTGGTCTGTGCCAGGTCATGGAGTAGAGCACATGGCCCCTAGTAGCCCAGAAACAATGGAGATGTCCTGGGGCTGTTCTTCATCCCAGGCTTCCTCCCTCCCCCCAAACCTTGGCCTTCTGGTCTTGAATAATTGATTGCTGGAGAGGGCCTTGAGTGGTTGGGCTCTGGGAACAGCGGCTGAGGTTGACGCTGAGGGCCAAGTGACAGGCTGAGTAAAGCAAGCTGTTGATGCAGATTGAACTGGAACCTTCTTGGAGAATGTCATCTGATATCGCCATTCACCTGAGTGGCTCTACTGGATCTCACCCATTTCCCTTTAGTTCCTCCCAGGTACAGGAAGGCACGCGGGGGGGGGGGGGGGGGGGGGAGGTGAGTGTGGGCACAAAGGAGTCATTGCTGTGTCCCGGCTCATTGAAAAATTGTCGTGGGAACTGAACCGTGATGTCATGGGCACAGCCAGGCCATCCTGTGGGTAAGGTTGGATCCTGTTCTCATGAGATCTGAATTCCAGGTCTCCCCACCACTGCCTCCTTCTCCTCGGAAGCTGGGGTCCTCGTACCTGGACACTGCAGTCCGCCCTAGGCCTCCCTGTCCATTGTGCATTGTGTGTGCTGGGCTAGGCTTCCCGTGTCAGGATGTGATGGGCTTTTGGTACCCTGAAACCTCATGAGTAGCTCTGGAGCCCGGATTTATTCTCTCCCCAAAGGGCAGTGATAAGGCTTCAGGCTTCAGATCTGAGGAACCCTCATCTCTCAATCTTGCCTTCTTTCAGCTTGGTGGCTTGTTTCTTCAAGCTTGTCCCCTGATGGTCACAGATGGTCATAAAGATTGCCCTTAGCAGCCAGCAGTACAAGGCAGAAAAGAACTGCGTCTCCATGGGGTCTCTGTCTATTTGGGGGAGGAAACCTTTCCTGGAGTCTGCAGGTGCCATTATCCTGTGTCACCGTCACACACAGGCAATAGAAGAATTTTTTTTTAATAGAGGAAATTATGAATTGTCACAGGCCTCTTGAGATGACAGACTGGTCTGCTCCTTTGACCCATTAGAGAACTTCATGTGTCACATTAGAGAACTTCGTGTGTTGCTGGATATCTTATTGTGTATGTGTTCGCATGTGTATACGCGCCAATACTAAGGCCTCCCACTCTTCCTTGGCTTTTTTTGTTTACTCAAGGCTGGCGTTCTGCTGTTTCAGCCACAACTCCTATTTCTGGCTTTTTGGTGTCAATTGCAGGTCAGCGTCTCCTGGACTTCCCTGCCTGAGCTGGCTTTGAACCTCAGTTTTCAGATCTTAGCCTCCTGAGGTACAGGTGTAAGCTACCAGTGCTCGGCAACCTCCCCCCTCCCTCAGCCCCCCCCCCTTTGTCCCCTTGTATAAACACATAGAGGGCCAGTGGTCTCCCATGTTTACCCTTGCCTGTTGAGAAGCGGGAAGTGTGGTCATAGTCCTCTCTCTTTTGTGGGCCACATGGTCGCCTAACTGGGGTTCATGTGGGAAGTGGTTACTGGGAGGGGGGAGGGAGGATGAAACAACACTGTTCACAGAACGGCTTTGTGTGTGTGTGTGTGTGTGCGCGCGCGTGCATGCGTGTGTGTGAGTGTGTGTGTGTGTGTGTGTGTATGCCAGTACAGGGGTTTGAACTCAGGGCCTGGACATGGTCTCTTAGCTTTTCCTCTCAAGGCTCTACTACTTGAGCCACAGCTCCACTTCTGTCTTTTTGGTGGTTCATTGGAGCTAAGTACCTTATAGACTCTATTGCCCAGGCTGGCTCTGAACCTTGATGTCAGCCTCCTGATTGGCTGAGATTACAGGTATGAGCCACTGTCACCCAGCAGTTTTTATTGGGCTGTTAGTAGGGCCTGAACTCATGGCCTCATGTTCTCACTTTACTGTTTTGCTCAAGGCTGGTTTTCTACCACTTGAACCACACCTCCACTTAAAGTTCTTTTTTTTTTTTCTGGTTAATTGGAGATAAGACTTTCTACTTTTCTGCCCAGCCTGGCTTTGAAATAGTTCTCACTTCTCAGCCTCCTGAGTAGCAAGGACTAGAGTTGTGATCCACCAGTGCCTGATTTGTTGTTGTTCTTGGTTTGTTTTCTTCTGATTATTTTTGAGATGAAGTCTGGATTCTTTATCAGACACAATCTACCTATATGAGTCTGCTGAGTAGTAGGGTAACAGGTGGATAGGAATGCATTCAGATCTTCATTGAGATGTCTTGCTAACTTTTCTGCCTGGGTTTGGCCTCAGACTGTGGTCTTTCTAACCTCAGACTTCCTAGTAGCTAGCGTGGCCACCAGCGTCCAGTGTATTATTATTCAATTCTTTTTTCTTTTTCGTTTTTTGGTTGTGAACCTTGAACTCTGGGCACTGTCCCTCAGCTCTTCAGCTCAAGGCTAATGCTCTACTGCTTGAGCCACAGCGCCACTTTTGGTTTTCTGGTGTTTTATTGGAGATTAGAGTCTCATGGGCTTTCCTGCCAGGGCTGGCTTTGAACTGTGATCCTCAGATCTCACCCTCCTGAATAGCTAGGAGTGTAGGCATGAGCCACTGGTGCCTGGCTTCGATTCTTTTTTAAGCTGTTTTCATTGGTGATGGTGGAGAGCTACCAGCTCCTGTGATCTGGGTGCGGCTGAGCATCAATGAAATGGAAAACGCTTCAGTGAATTGGAAAATGCTACACACTTTGTCCTCCCGGCGTTGCCCCATGGTGAAAGGAGGTTTCACTTGAGGCTTTGTGTCAGGCCAGGGGAAACCAGCCAACTGCAAGGTGATAAAAATACAGGAAGGAGAGAAGTGGTGTTTGCAGATTGGTTAGAGATCTCGAAAGCCACAGTGAGTTCTCACTGGGGCAGCGCCCCAGAATGCCCTTTCAAAGCAGGGTTAAACTTGCTATCGCTAATGGCTTTTCCCACCAGTTTTTTTCAACTGTCTTATCAGTGGGACCAGGAATCTTTAAAGAGAAACACTGGTTTTCCTTTCAGGCTTTTTAAGGTCTCTGGGAGATGGCCTTTCAAAATAGGACAGCTTCAGCATGACCTCTGAAAGATGATGCATAAGTCAACAACCCATGGGTTGTTTGACCCATGGGTCCTTTGACTCTATTTGTCTGGCGTTGGTCACCAGAGGTACCCCCTGGGTGCTGCAGAAGAGGGAGCCTTAGCAGCCTGGCTCTAGCTTCATGACCTTGAGTGAGTCACTTTGCTACCCCAGCCCCTGGCTTCCTCTTCTGTAACCTGAAGGCGTTGGTTTCCTAGCAGCTTAAAGTTTCTTTCACTTCATATTCAAATTCTAGCTCATGCACTCAAAGAAATAAACTCACCGTTACTCACTCTGATAGTTTCACAATCATACTACAGTCACTCAGGGACAAGAAATTGGGGCCCTCAAGTTGAGGATGGGATGGAAAGAGGTTTGGGGTTCAAAGAAAGCTGTGATGAGCAGAACTCTCACTTCCCCGTCATCTACACTTGGTTGGTGGGGTCACGATGGAAGGGTCTTGACCTTGGCTGCTTATGCAAATGTGGATGCTCAGACTGCATTTCAGAATTTCTGCAGTGGGGGCTGGATGGTCAGTACTTTTGAATTTTCCCAAATGATTCTGGTGGGGCCATGGGACCCAGCCCCCAAGTTGTAGATGTTTAGGTAGAGCTGTGGGTCAGGGTTATAGGCAAGTAAGTGTTCTAGATGGAAAGTGACAGAGGCGTATCTGGAAGGAAAAGCATTAGGCGCTGGTGGCTCATGGTTGCAATCCCAGCTGCTCAGGAGGCTGAGATCTGAGGATCTCGGTTCAAAGACAGCCCCCCCAAGAAAAGACCATGAGACTCTTATCTCCAATTAACTAGCAGAAAAAGCAGAAGTGGAGCTGTGGCTCAAGCGGTAGAGCAGAAATGCTGAGGGACAGTATCTAGTCCCCGAGTTCAAGCCGCAGTATATATCTCCCCAACCCCCCACTCACACACTTGTATGTGTACACACACACACACACACACACACACACACACACACACACACACACACGTACACAGAAAGGAAAAGTCCTGAGTTCTGTATGTAGATTGTCAGCAGCTGCCACAGCTGAGCAGTTGCCCTGAGGTTTGGAGTCCCAGTTCTGTCACATCTCTGGGTCAGTGGTTTCTCAATAGCTTTGAAGTAGTGGAACCAGCTGCAGTTGGTTATTTCTGCTCAGGAAATAAGAGTACTAAGTGAGGGTGGAGCCGGGAATGGAGCTGGAGTGGATTAAACCCGCTATTACACACACCCACACTCCTCCCCCCCTCCCCCCATGGAACTAAGAAACCCTAACCATCACTGGCATTCGCTAGTGCTAGATCCTTGGCAATGCCACTCTGGATCTAGGGGCTGGGAAGAGGCGTGGGACTGGGTGTTGTCAGCCATGTAGCATTGAAGCTGTTCCTTGGGTGCCTGGTTCTTCCTGGCTGCCTTCAGAGAATCTTGTCTTCCAAGCTAAGAAATCTGATGAGTTTCAGAGCCGTTAGGTCTGAGATAAGCAAAAGGGTTGGCGGGCTGGAATTGCCCCTAGCTCCTGAGGGAGAGGGGCAGGCCTGTTTTGGTGGGAAGGGGTGCAAAGGTGAGTTCTCAGTTGGTGTGACCTGAGCCTTCAGAGAGAAGACAACTTGCTATGATTGACCTTGAGGGACCTCCCACCCCTGAGGGGCGGGTGGGGGGAGGCTTTGCCGACTTGGAGAGATTGAAGGTGTACTCTGAAGACAGGTTAGGTCGCCATTCTTTAGGAGTCTGTCTTTTAAACATCTGGGTGGCTGAGCAGGGTGCATAATGGGCAGTGTGGCCTTGCCCTTGGAGAAGTTGAGTCTCAGGGGTAGGATGGATGCATGGGGGGATGTGGGTCTCAGCTAACAACAGAGATATTTTTTTTGGCAGCCCCTGCTTGCAAGTTAGTTGTCTTCTCCCTCCTTGTGCCCATGCCAGGTGTCAGTCAGATTCGTGCTGTCATGGAAGTCTCCTTCCTTTTAAGGAACCCTCTCCCTCTCCCCCTCCCCTCCCCCTCTCCCCTCCTCCCTCCCCTTCTCTTCCCTCCCCCTCCCCTCCTCCCTCCCCTCCCCCTCCTCCTTTCCCTCTCCTCCTCCTCCCCTCTCTCCTCTTCCCTGTCCCTTCCCCCTCCCCTTCCCCATCCTCATCCCCTCCCCTCCCCCCTTCTCCTTGTACTGGGGATTGGACCCAGGATGCTGCACTTGCTAGGCAAGTGTTTTGCCACTGAGCTACATCCCAGCCTTTCCTCCCTTCTTCCCTCCCCATTTCTTTTCTTTCTTTCTCACCTGTACTGGGGCTTGAACTCAGGGCACTGTCCCTCAGCTTTTTCACTCAAGGCTGGTGTTTGACCACTTGAGCCACACCCCCATGTTCAGCTTTTTGGTGGTTAATTGCAGGTAAGAGTTTCATGGACTTTTCTACTCAGGCTGGTTTTGAACCACAATCCTCAGAACTCAGCCTCCTGAGTAGCTAGAATTACAGGCATGAACCATTAGGGTTCAGCTCATTTCTGTTTTCCTTTTATGCAGGAGACTGAATGAAATCTCTGTCAGATTCCTGTTTTGAGGATTACCGTCTGTACACCTTAATCACCTAGTAGTTTTAGTTGGAAAGTGTTTTTTGCCTGTTCCCAGAAATACCAAGTACCTAATATGTTCTCTCATGGTGGTTGCATTTTAGGTGTGAATGGGAGTAATTCTCCATCATTTAAAAATCCAGTTTGCTCACTCCTATAATCCGAGCTACTCAGGAGGCTGAGAGCTGAGGATCATGGTTAGAAGCCAGCAAGAAAATCTGTAAGACTTCTACCTCCAGTTTACAAAAAAACCAGTAGTAGAGCTATGATTCAAAGTGGTAGCATACCCTCATGGATCATAAAAACTAAGGGATAGCCCTAGTCCCAGTACAGAAACGAACCAACAAACTCATGTTTGTCCTGTGATCTCCATAATCACAAAGAAAATGCAGGACTGGCTTGGTTAGGCCCTGAAGTGGCCAAGGCTGTCATTTCTCCTTTGTGATTATTCTAGGTTTCCAGCCACAAGCTGAGTATGGCTTCTTATCATGGTAGATAAGAGGCCATATATAGAGCAAAGTACATACTTTCTTAAGGCGGGCAGAAGAGGCGTTATATGTGTGTGTTTGTATGTGTTTAAAAAAAGCCCTATATTTTCTGGGCAACAGAACGAAGTTTCCAGTAAACATCTCCTCCCTTTTTACTTTACCTTTTAATTTTGTGTTTATGGTCTCTGTGATCCGAGATTGCTTTGCCGAGATGGTAGGCCTGTCTAAAAGGGGCGAGCCTGTTACCCTTTTGCGGGCTGTGATGTACACAGGCCTTTTTTTCCCCTTAATTTACTTTATTGTTGTTTTAGAGGTGATATACAGCCAGCTTACATTTACATAGTCAGGTAATAAGTACATTTCCTTGCGAATAGTGTTATCTGTTCCCCCATTCTCTCCCATTCCCTCCCATCTCCACCCGTGAGTTGCATAGGTCTTCATCCGTGTCCAGTGTGCTCCACTGCTGTACTTTTTTATCCTTTGTCCTCTGATTTTGTGCCTCTTCCCCCAGATGTGCACATGACTATACCATATATAAGATTAAAAAAACCCAGAGTTATCAGAAAAAGGAGAAACAATTTAAGAAAAAGTTCCTTTGTTTCCATATCTTTGTGGAGTTCTTTTCAGCATGTGTGTTATTTTGTGTACCTATGAAGAGGCGCTTGGGTATTGCACCTTTGTGATTTTCTCCTGAGACTGTCCTCTTTTGGTCTCTCTGTATGTGAGTATCTAGAATTTTATGTATTTTGTCATGTCCCATTGGTACATGGGCTTTTGGAGTTGCTGCTGTCCAGCTGATAGATAGCTCAGACCTGATCAGTCCAGCCTCATGAGGAGGAACAAAAATAGAAACGTGTGCCAGTAGCTCACGACTATAATCCTAACTACTCAGGAGGCTGAGAGCTGAGGATCAAGGTTTGAAGCTAGCCTAGGCAGGAAAGTCTGAGAGACTCATCTCTAGTTAACCAGCATAAAAGCTAGAAGTGGAGCTGTGGCTCAAGTGATAGAGCACTAGCCTTGAACAAAAACATCTAAGGGACAGAGCCCAGGGTCTAAGTTCAGGTCTTAGTTCTGGCACAAAAAGAAAGGAAGGAAGGAGGGAAGGAAGGAGGGAAGGAAGGAGAGAAAGAAAGATGGAGCTGGAGCTCAGGCATGTGTCAGCTGGCTGCCAAGAGGTTCCTAGTGCATGAGGAGCCCTAATCAGGGCTTGGATTTCCTGTTTCCCATTTGCCTAGGTTGGTGCCAGGAACCCTAAGCCTAGGACTGATTGTTTTGGGAACCTGTGGCTTGGAGGATGGGCACAGGGTTGTTGGCCTGTGCTAAGTGACTCCCCTGATGTTCTGTGGCAAGGTGAGCTCACTGCTGCTCTTCCTTAGCTGTCTGGGCTGGATTTGAGGAGGCAGATGGGAGCTAGTCAGGCCTGGTTGAAATACACAGTAGAAATAACCAGGGTAAGCATGAGGTGAGTCCAGGTGTGTCCAGCAAATGTGAACACAGGTAGAAGAGGGAGAGGCGGGAGTAGAGGTGGGGAGGGGTAACCAGGAAGCAGCACTTGTGGCCCAGGGCCCCAGTAGAGGGATGGAGGTATGAAGTTACTTATGGTGGCAAAGGCTATTTCAGGATGCCCCTTCCCCAGCTAAGGGAACACGTCCTGCAACTGGGAGATGGGACAGGGCTGAACTTTCTTGTCCAGAGAGCAACAAAGGTCCAGGAAACCCCTAAATGAATGTTCGACAGCTGAGGATGTGGCTTAGTGGTAGAGTGCTTGCCTAGCATGCATGAAGCCCTGGGTTTGATTTCTCAGTACCACATAAACAGAAAAAGCCAGAAGCAGAGCTGTGGCTCAAGTGGTAGTGTGCTAACCTTGAGCAAAAGAGGCTTAGACATAGTGTCCAGGCCTGAGTTTGAGCCCCAGGACTGGCCCCCCCCAAAAAAAAAATTGACAGAGAAGTACATAGCACAGAATGTAGAGTTACAACAGATGGGCCTTTTTTTTTTTTTTTTTTTTTTTGGGTGCAAGTCTTGGGCTTGAACTCAAGGTCTGGAACTGTCTTTGAGCTCACCCCCCCCCCCAAGGCTAGTACTCTACCACTTGAGCCACAGCTCCATTTCCAGCTCTTTTTTTTGGGGGGTAGGGGGTGGTGGTAGCTAATTAGAGATAAGAGATCCATGGACTTTCCTTGCGTGGGCTGGTTTTGAATTGAGATTCTCAGATCTCAGCCTCTTGTGTAGGTAGGATTACAGATCTTGGCCACCAATGCCTGGTGAAAGTGGGCTTTTGAGGGGTTGCATATGGATTGCCTGGGGCTGTTCTGGAGAATCCAGGCTAGGACACCCCCACCCCTGGGGGTGAGAGGGTCACCCTGGAAACCTAAGCTGTCCCCCTGCCTAGGTGCTATCTCTGAGACCAATCTTGTGACCTTGTGTGTGTCTTTTTCAATCATCTGTCCTTTTCTTCCTCTTTTAGCTTTTTTTTTTTTTTTTTGGCAGGGGGAAGGATGGGGTTTGCCAAATCTTCAGACTTGAACTTAGGACCTGTGTACTGTCCCTGAGCTCTTTCTATTCAAGACTAGGGCTTTACCACTTGAGCCAAAGCTCCACTTCTGGCTTTGTGATGGTTAATTGTCTCAAGGGCTTTTCTGCCTGGGCTGGCTTTGAAACACACTCCTCAGATCTTTGCCTCCTGAGTAGTCAGGCAGGCGTGAGCCATTACCACCTGACAAAAGGCAGGATGGAGCCGGGGCTGATGGCTAAAGTTGGTCACCTGCCCTTCCCCCGCAGCTGATACAGCAAGTAAGTCCCTCACCACAGATAACCACCTAATGCTTTCAGGGGGGAACTGCTACCTATGTCATTGTGGCTGTGGCTGTGATTTCTACAAAATAAGGTGTTTTGAGAAACAAAAGTATAGAGGTTGGTTTTCTTAGATTTGTTGTCATGCATTCGAAGTTCCATAGCCTTCTTTCCAGGAAGACTCAATGTTTGCTTTTCTTTAAATTGGCACGGTCAGTATCTACTTCTTGAATTAATAATAACAGATAACATACCTTTCGATGTATTTTGGGAAGTAAAGCCAACATGATTTTACCTCTTGAAATTGTGTGTGTGTGTGTGTGTGTGTATGTGTGCGTGCGCGTGCGCGTGTGCCAATCCTGGGCTTGAACTCAGGGCTTGGGCGCTGTCCCTGAGCCTCTTTGTGCTCAAGGCTAGTGCTCTACCACTTGAGCCACAGCACTACTTCTGGCTTTTTCTGAGTAGTTTATTGGAGGTAAGAATCCCATGGTCTTTTCTTGCCTGGGCTGGCTTCAAACTATGATCCTTAGATCTCAGCCTTCTGAGTAGCTAGGATTACAGGTATGAGCCACCAGTGCCTAGCTCCTCTTTTAATTCTTTATGTCACCTTCTAGAAGCGTAATGGTGTAATCAGATTGTGTCAGTTGGAGCCTGATCAGGAAACAGAGATTCACCATTCCTCAGGATTTCCCACAGAGGGAATTTAATAGCGAGAGCTTGGGTATATAGGTGATATAGAAACTGAGAATCAAATATGGAAATATGAGGTGACCCAGTGCTCAGCAGGAGGCTACTGCCACCATTAGTCTGGAAGGACCAAGGACCAAGGGAAAGGCAATGTCTCAGCACCCAAGGTCACTGTGGGCCTTTGTGGAGCAGACTCAGCTGCTTCTAGCAGGCTCTACCACAGCAGAAAGGGAGAGGGAAGACCCACCCAGGCTTCTCCCTTTCCCTTTAGCCAAAGTCAAGGGTCAAGCCTAGTACTGTGGTTTATGTCTGTAATCCTAGCTACTCTGGAGGCTGAGATTTGAGGATCATAGTTCCATTTTGGCTTGAATTCTATCAGGCAGGGATCTGATGAGAAGTACCAGGCTCACTTGATTGAGGAAGAAGGATGTGAGTAAATCTGGTCCTGAGGGAGCCAAGAGAGGCTCACGTGGCATCTCCATCTGTAAAGAGAGTGGTTGCTGGGTGTGGTTGCTCAGGTCTGTCATCCTAGCTACTCAAGAGGCTGAGATCCTGAGGATCACAGTTCAAAGCCAACCCGGGCAGGAAAATTTGCGAGACTCTTTAGTTCCAATTCACCAGCAAAAAGTAAAGGTAGAAGTGGGGCTCAAGTGACAGAGTGAAAAAGCGTTGAGTGAAAAAATTAAGAGACAGTGCCCAGGCCCTGAATTCAAGCCCTAGTACCTGCACCAAAAACAAAACAAAACAACTTAAGTAAACGCTCTTGCTGAGTGTTGGTCATATATTGGGCCTGTAAGTATGACAATCTCACCTAGAGGTTATTTACTTTCAGAGAACCAAGGAGCTACATTGTCCTCTAGTAGCCTCTGGTCCCAACATCCACTTCTGTTTTTTTCTTTTTTGGCTGGTTATGGGGCTTGAACTCTGGACCTTGGGCACTATTCCTGGACTAATTTTGCTCCAGGCTAATGCTTTACCACTTTGAGCCACAGTGTCACTTCTGGTTTTCTGGTAGTTTATTGGAGATAAGAGTCTCCAGGACTTGGATGTCTGAGCTGACTTTGAGCCCCGATCCTCAGATCTCAGCCTCTGAGTAGCTAGGATTACAGGCTTGAGCCATCAGCGCCCGGCTCTAACATCCACTTTCTTTAGTGAAGTTGACCAAGTGTTTGTGATCAGGGCTTTCCCTAGTGAATGGCTGAAAAGCCATGGGGCTCAGAGAAGGCAAGGAGTTTACGTGGGGAACTCAGGCAAGGACTCTTCAACCCTTGGTCCAGAGAACTTGGTGTGCTTCCTTTCACAACATTCCAAGGTCTTTCCCAGCCAGCCTGTGGAGGACCTCCCTAGGTGGCCTGTGGTGGTGTCTTGTAGGGGTGATGGGCCCCGGCTAAGCTAGCTGGAGCCATGGGCAGGCTAGAATACATTGCCATCTTCCAGATAGGGTCACTGTTTGGGTTGCAATTGGAAGTAATCCAATGGGTGGGTGGTGAAGGTTTGGGAGAGAGATTGCGTATCTCAGGGGTCAGTGGGCACGGTGTCCGGTGTCCTCCTTCCCCCAGGGGCTCCTGTTGGGGGGAGGGTGAGGGTGTTTATCTGGCTGCCAGATAGACTCAGCAGGAAACCATGTCAGTGTTCATGCTCTGCTCAAAATTGCTGCCCTGAGGAGAGGTTGTGGCGGGGCGGGCCTGGCCGTGGGATGTGATAACTAACATGAGCCCAGGCCTGCTCCAGCAGGTCCTGATGACTCTAAATAACCCACTTGGAAGCAGGGCTGGGGCCTGGAACTTAATAAATAGATATTACTGCTCACATAGCCCATGACCATCAGAGGGCCATAATTACCTGGGGTGTACTCAGGTGCCTTCAATAGGCATCTCAAGAAACTTAACCTCCCTGAGCATTAGGGGCGCATGCCTGTAACCCTGCTTCTCAGGAGGCTGAGAAGTACCAAGCCAGCCCAGGCAGACAAATCCCGAAGCCTCTTTTCTTGAGTTAAAAAGCTGAAGTGGAGCCACGGTTCATGTGGTAGAGCTCCAGCCTTGAGCCAAAAAGCCAAATAGGAGTGTGAAGTTCTGAGTTCAAATCACACACACACCTACACGAAGCTTAAACAGTGAGTAATCATAGCTGACTTGGTGTTCTAGTGTTCTGACTTGGCCACGTTAAGTGCACTTGTAGGGCTTGTGGGTTTCTTTTCTTTCTTTCTTTCCTTTTTTGTGCTGGTCTTGGGGCTTGAACTCAGGGCTTCAGCTTTTTTGCTTAAGGCTAGCCACAGCTCCACTTCCGGCTTTTTTGCTGGTTTATTGGAGTTAAGAATCTCATGTGCTTTCCTGCCTAGGCTGGCTTTGAACCTCAATCCTCAGATCTCTGCTTTGTGAGTAGCTGGGATTACAGGTGTGAGCCACTAGTGCCTGGCTTTGTTTCTTTTTAACTAGCTGCTTGTCCTTAGGCAGGTTGGTTAAACTTCTGGATCCTTGATTTCCCCATTTTATAAAATTAGGGTAATGGTGATTACCTTTGAGGATGGTCATTAGGATTGAGTGCAGGGTGAGGAGCTACACTGTGACTGGTCCATGGCACGAGATATATGTGGGTCATCGTCAGCATGGTGGTGGGCAGGAAGGGGAAGGAACAACTACTTGAGCTGAGACTAGTCACAGTAATATCATCTGAGAACTCAAGCCTTCCAGTCAAACTCCCATGAATACCATTCAGTGTTCCACTGCCTCAGACTGTCTGTCTGTCTGTCTGTCTCTCTCTGTCAGTCTGTCTTGTCTATCTTATTTATCTAAATCTATCCTGTGGTACTGGGGTTTGAATTCAAGCTGTGGGTATACACACATACGTGTTTTTCTCATTTACGGTCAAACAGGGAAAAGCAGCTCTGTCAGTGCTACTGTTGATCACTGTTAGATTAAAAACCATTGCTGGATATTTTAGAGGTGGGTTCTTGCGGACTTTTCTGCCTGGTCTGGTTTTGAACCGTGATCCTCCAGACCTCCGTCTCTTGAGTAGCTAGCCTTACAGGCGTCTCCCATTGGCCCCTGGCTTTGTCCCAGATTTCTTTTCTTTTTTCTTTTCTTTTCTTTTCCCCTCCCTCCCTCCCTCCCTCCCTCCCTCCCTCCCTCCCTCCCTTCCTTCCTTCCTTCCTTCCTTCCTTCCTTCCTCCCTTCCTTCCTTTTATTGGGTATGGAGCTTGAACTCAGGGCCTAAGTGCTGTCCCTGAGCTCTTTTTTGCTTGACTAGTGCTCTTCCACTTTGAGCCACAGCTCCGACTTTCAGTTTTCTGGTGGTTAATTGGTGATAAGAGTCTCAGACTTTCCTGCCCAGGCTAGCTTTGAGCTGTGATCCTCAGATCTCAGCTTCTGAATAGCTAAGATTACAGGTGTGAACCACCGTGCCCAGCTATCCCACCTTTCTGAGCAGCTCTTCAGGCTGTACTTTACTAGAGTGAGGGCTGGGGGACATGTGGCTCAAGTGGTAGAGCACCTACTTAGCAAGTGCAGGGTCCTGAGTTCAAACACCAGTACTAAAAATAACAAAAGCAAGAAAACAGGAAGAGGAAATGGTACTGAAATGAAAGAAAAATGGCAGTGCTTTGAGTTTGAAGATCGGAGTCTGTTGTGTTCCCTCTGTCCTGCTCTGCCATGTGACCTTGGTCCCTTCTCTTGGTCCCTCAGTTGCTTTATCTGTAAAAAGGAAGGTGATGGGATGAAGTTGCCTCATGGGATATTGGTACCAGGGCTAGGGCTTGCAAAATAGGAGCCTTGTACTCCTCCTTGGCCTGTTCACTCAAGGCTGGAGCTCTACCAGTAGAGCCACACCCCTACTTCCAGCTTTTTGTTGGTTAATTGAACATATCTATTGGGTTTATCTGTTCAGGTTGGCTTGGAACCACTATCCTCAGATCTCAGCCTCCTGAGTAGCTGGAATTATAGGTATAAGCCACTAGAGTCTGGCTTGTATAGAAATCTTTGGGGGCTGGGAAGTGGCTCAGTGGTAGAATGGTTGGGCTGGGAAGGTGGCTCAGTGGTAGAGCGCTTGCCTTGCATGCATGAGGCCCTGGGTTTGATTCCTCAGCACCACATAAGCAGAAAAAGCCGGAAGTGGTGCTGTGGCTCAAGTGGTAGAGCGCTAGCCTTGAGCTGAGGAGCTGAGGGACAATGCCCAGGCCCAGAGTTCAGGCCCCACGACCGACAAAAAAAAAAAAAAAAAAAGAAATCTTTGTAAACTTCAAGACCCTTGTTCAGAAGAACTCTGGTGTTTGATTTCCTTGGAAGCAGTTAATTGTTCTGCTTGACCTCTCTCTATTCATCTTGTGTGGGATGAGATAAGACTTTGTGCCATCTCACTGAGCAGGTAAAAGGAGAAGGAAGAAAGGAAGGAGCTAGCGGGATTTAGAATGGTCAGCTGACTGCGGCCACACGGCAGGTTTCCAGGACTGTGGCAAGTTCCCAGTGTGGACCTTGGAGAAGGAGAAACATACATCTATTTATTTATTTTTTTGTTGGTTATAGGGCTTGAATTCAGGACCTGGGTACTGTCTCAGAGCTCTTTTTTTCATCAAGGCTAGCGTTCTACGAACACTTTGAGCCACTTCCAGTGGTGGATAGTGTTTTTTGCTTGTTTGTTTGTTTGTTTTTGAGAGGTAATAGGAGCTGAGAGTCTCATGGAGACTTTTTTGCTTGGGCTGGCTTGGAACTGGGATCTTTAGATCTCAGCCTCCTAAGTAGCTAGGCTTACAGGTGTGCGCCACCAGTGCCTGGCTGAAAAACCTGAATTTTTAAGTAGTAGGGTCTTCCTGCCCTGCCTCAGTCCCAGGTCCAGGCCTGGGACTGCCTGGGGAAAGCCTGGCAGCCTAGGCGAACCACAGAGTACATTTGAGGCCCCAGCCGCTCATTTCCAGGGTGGGGCAGCTTTTCTCCTACCGCAGTGAGCTAATTAAGGAAAACGAGCATCAGGAGCTGGGAGAGAGCTGCAGTGCAGGCCGAGGTGGATGGCCGGCACGCTAGAGGCTTCCTCATCCCTGGGAGGCAGGTGGGAGTAATCAGGGTCCCCAGAGTTCCTCAGCAGAGAGCTTCATGGGAAGCCTGGACAGGACCGTGGAGGACACAGGGAGGAAGAGGATGGACCTGGCTTGTGAGTGAAGATGCTCAAGCAGTCTATGCTTCTAGAATGCTTTCCAAGTGTCTGGACTCCCCCCCCCCCTCAGTTGAGGCTTATGTTTTGAGAGCCAGCTCAGTGATGTTTCCCATCTGTGGTCCTGTTTTTTTTGATTCCCACATTAGCCTTTGAGAGAGAGAGAGTACTCCCTAAGAGTAAACTGAGGCACAAAAGAAGTGAATGTTCTTATTTAAAATCACAAGACGGAACCAGGCTGAAATTATGCCTGTGGTTTTAGCTACTCAGGAGCCTGAGATCTGAGGATCAAGGTTCCAAGCCAGCCCTGGCAGACAAATCCAAGAGACTGACAAATCCAGTTAACCAGCAAAAAGCTGGATGTGACCCAAGCACTGGTGGCCCATGCCTGTAATCCTAGCTAATCAGGAGGCTGAGATCTGAGGATTCACAGCCAGCCTGTGCAGGAAAGTCGGTGAGACTCTTTGTCTCCAATTAACCATAAGGAAAACTAGAAGTGAAGCTGTGGCTCAAAGTGGTGGATCGCTAGCCTTGAGTGCAAAGCTAAACAAGAGTGTGAAGCCATGTGTTCAAGACACAATCCCGGTACCCACCGCCCTCCCCCAAATGTTTTAAGGCAGGCAAAACAGATGAGAACTGAGGACTCTCCAGATGGAGCATGGACATTGGTAGAGGGAAAGCAAAGGACACTTCCTAACATCTGTGCTCAGCACAGTCCTGCAGAAGCAAAGCCTGTACATACAGCTATGTGCCATGCTGGGTAGCAGGTTTGCTTCTGAAGCAGGCCTGGGAAATCTGCTTCAAGGAAACCTGTTGTGAACCATTTTAAAAAGAGTTAAGCTGGGAACCAGTGGCTCACACCTGTAATCCTAGCTACTCAGGAAACTGAGATAAGAAGATCATGGTTTGAAGCCAGACCAGGCAGGAGACTCTGGGAGATACTTACCTCCCGTTAACCAGGAAAAAAAATGGAAGCAGAGCTGTGGCTCCAGGCTTACTTGAAAAAGCTAAGGGGCTACACCCAGGCCCTGAGTTCTAGTCCTCTTATTGGTGTGTGCACACACGTGCATACGAATTATACCATATCTCCAACAACTTTCTATTGGTAAACATGTAGCAGTGTGGCTCAAAGAGGGGGTCCTGCTGTTTTGCTGGCTTAGGCTTGTCACTGCTTAGGAGAGTTCATTCCTGGGGCATACACATTAGAGAATGGGGGGGGTTGTATGGTATGTGATCAGGAATGCTTTGATCCATTTACCCAGAAGTTGGGACCCAGATGGGGCCATAGGCCAGTGAGTGACTCTTAGGTGAGTTGTGACATCACTTGAGCCCATGCTTTGAAGGTAGGTTTTTTTTTTTTTTTTTCCCCCCCAGTTCTGGGGCTTCTTTTGCTCAAGGCTAACACTCTACCACTTGAGCCACAGCACCACTTCTGGCTTTTTCTGTGTATGTGGTACTGAGGAATCAAAATCAAGGCTTCATGCATGCTAGGCAAGCACAGTACCACTAAGCCACATTCCCAACCCAGTTTTTTTTAATAGTTATTTTGGAATAGAGCCTCACATTTATACTCTAGCTAGGCTGTATCATGATCTTCCTGTTTACTCTCTGCAGAGTTGATATCACAGGGGCATGCCAACATGCTCAGCTGTTTATATTGATGGAGATGGGGTCTAGGCTGGCCTCAAATTGCAACCTATCTGGTCTTCACCTCCTGGGTAGATAGGATTATATATGTGAGCCACCATGACCGACTGAGGGTGTGTTTGTGTGTGTGTGTGTGTGTGTGTGTGTGTTTGAGTGTGTGTGTGTGTTTGAGTGTGTGTGTGTGTGTGTGTGTGTGTGTGTGTGTGTGTGTGTGTGTGTGTGTGTGTGTTTGAGTCCTGGAGCTTGAACACAAGGCCTGACATACTATCCCTGAGCTCTTTTTCTCAAGGTTCGTGCTTTACCACTTGGACCACAACAGCTTCACTTCCAGCTTTTTAATAGTTACTTGGAGATAAGAGTCTTAGGGATTTCCCTGCCTGGGCTGGCTTCAAACTTCAATCCTCAGATCTCAGCCTCTTGAATAGCTAGGATTACAGGCATGAGCTATTGGCACTTGGCTTGAGGGTTGTTTTTTTTTGTTGTATTTGTTTGTTTTTTTGTTTTTAATGATGATGATAGAGGTAATGAGCCGATGCCAACCGGGCACTCACCACATACCCTTATCTTACTCAGTTTTAACTACAAATAGTAACAGGGTTTGTGAATAATGTAGATACTAATTAATTCACATGCACATTCTCTTCTACAGTGGAGTGCTTTTCAGCCAAGACAATGGACACACACTACATTTATGGATGAGCCTTGGTTGCATGCTGAATAAAAGAAGCTGGGCACAGAAAGCTGTGTTCTGGAAGTAAAGATGTGGCTCAAGTGGTAGAGCATCAGATTTGAGTAGAAAAAGCCAAGTGAGTATAAGACCCTAAGGTCAAGCCCAGTACTAGGGACTAGGGTGCACGAGTGTGCACGTACACACACACACACACACACAGAAGAGGAGGAGGAAGAGGGGAAGAAAGGAAGGAAGAAAATAAGCAAGCTAGCTGTCCTTTGCGGTTCCATGTTTTTGAACATCCAAAGTCGTCAGGGTGATGTGGGTAGAAGACAGATGAGGGACTCAGGTGGCAGAATGGCTCCTTAATGGGAACAGGGTTTCTCTTAGAGAACACTGATGAAACGTTTTAGAACAAGAATGAGCATTCTAAAACGAGACAGTAGTCTTGTTTTCTAAAACAAGACAGTAGCTCTTGTAGTGTACAGGATTGTGAATGAAGTAAAACACCACTGAGTTGTACATAATGAAATGACCCAAAATGAGCCAGGCTTAGTGGTACACTTCTATAATCCCAGCACTCAGGAGCGGAAGCTGGAGGATTATGAGTTGGAGTTTGAGATCCTGTCAGAAATGGTAAAGCCAGGAATTGGTGTCTCATGCTGGCTACTCAGGAGGCTGAGATCTGGAGGAACACAGTTTGGGTAGAAACATTTGTGAGAGCTCTTGGTTTCCAGTAGCAGTCCTGCCATGAAAAATGAAAGCTTAAAATGGTAGATTTTTACATTATGTGTGCTGTATCATGCTAAAACACTTGTGCTGGTGACAGACTTGGTTCCTGATGTGAGTGTTGCATAGGAGGGGGAGAGAGAGTTTTGCACTGAGGCTGAAAGGAGTTCTTCTTGCCCATTCAGATGGCATCAGGGATCAGGATTTTGATGTTAGCCAGCTTACTTTGCATTGGGAAAATCACAGTGGACAAAGTGGGCATTTAGTGTCTCTCTCTCTCTCTTTCTTCACCCTCACTGTCTCCCTCCTTCCTTCCCTCCCTCTCTGTCTCTCTGTCACTGTCTCTCTCTCCCTCTCTTCCTCCTCCCTTTCTCCCCTCCTTCCCTCGTGCTGGCCCTGGGACTTGAACTCAGGATGTAGGCTCTTTAGCTTTTTCACTAAGGTTGACCCTCTGCTTACTTGAGCCATACCTTCACTTCCAACTTTTTCCTGGTTAGTTGGAGATCAGAGTTGCATAGGTTTTCTTCCCTGGGCTGGCTTGGAAGGTTGATCTTCAGATTTCAGCCTTCTGAGTAGCTAGGATTACAGGCGTGAGCCACCGGCACCTGGCACGTTTTAGCTATCAGGTTGCTAGGTACATCCTGCTGCAAAGGTCAGCTGTGTATTTTTTTTTCTCCGTGAGATGCTGGGGATAGTGTCTGGCCCATGCTATAGTGGATCAAGCCTGGGATTAATGCTACAGCCTTCGGGATGTTTGGCAGAAAGTAGCCAAGTCTGGACTATGTATCTTTGTGTCTAGAACAATCAGTGGTGTGTAAATGTATACAGGGGGGATTTAAGGAGAACCCTTCATCTCTTCCCATTGCTTTTCTCTCTCTCTTTAAAATATTTATTATTAAAAAGGTGATATACAGAGGGGTTACAGTTACACAAGTCAGGTAACGACTACATTTCTTTTTTGGACAGTGTGATCCCTTCTGTATGCACAAATTGTATAGTTCATTTCAACATAGTGCCCAGTGAGTGTCTTTCGAATTGGGCATACTGGACACTTTGGGAAGGCTGCCTTCCAAGACTTAATTTGTGTTCAGTCTTCTTTCAGAGCCCCCAGCCCCCAGCACTGGGTAAATTAAACCGTAGTTTATGGGAATATTTATGTATAGGAGTCAATGAGCTGTTTCAGTGCTTGGATGTCAGAAAAAGGGTTCAAATTTAGCAGGTCCCTGTGGCTCTTCGTTCTGGCCCCTAGCAGAATGACCCATGTGCTGTCTCCACTGCAGCTCCAGCACCCTGTTCTGGAGGATTCATTCTACCTGCATCACCTTGACACACCTGAAGGCTCAGGTGCAAGGAGCTACCACAGTGGCAAAGACAATCAATAGTGCAGGGTATGGCAGCTCACGCCTGTAATCCTAGCTTGCTCGGGAGGCTGAGATCTGCGAATCAAGGTTAAAAGCCAGCCTAGGCAAGAAAGGCTATGAGACTCTCATCTGCAGTCAACAAGCAAAAAACTGGATGTTGAGAAGTGGCTCAAGGGGTAGAGCTCCAACCTTGAGCCAAAAAAAAAAAGTCAAGTGAGAATACAAGGTTCTGAGTTCAAGCTCTAGCACGGGTGCATGCAAGCACACACAAGCACGTGAAAACATGCACATGCACACATACGATGGTAGTGATGGTGATAGCATTTTCGGAGACTGAATCATTGTTGAATTAAGTGTATTTAATTATGTCACATAAAATCTCGGAATTTCAGAAAGGAAGATCCAGGGATTGAGGGGTGACAAATCCCTGATTTTATGAGCCCTGTCAAGAAAGTGGCCTCTGTTTTCCAAGCTTGGCCTCATGTGTGTGAGTGGCATCACCAGCTGCTCCAGCCCATGAGCTGGCATGAGATGATGGACATTATTTATTAGTTTCCAGGCTCTTTTTACTGTGCCAGTACCAGAGTTTGAACTCAGGGCCTGAATGTTGTCCCTTAGCTTTTTCCCGCTCAAGACTGGTGCTCTACTTCTGGAGTCACATTTTCACTTCTAATTTTTTGTTAGCTAATTACAGATAGGAGTCTCTTAGATTTGTCTTCTCTAGCTGGCTTTGAATGGGGATCCTCAGATCTCATCCTCCTAAGTAGCTAGGATTACAGGTGTGAGCCACCAGGGTCCTGGCTTGCTGGGGCTATTATAGAAAACCAAGGAATAGATGAGATGGCCAGGATAATGAAGACCAATCACTTCCTCTTCCTGTTTGTGTGGAAGCTGTGGTTGGTGGAGTAGCATTTGCCTGTGTGTTCTGGGAACTTGGAGTCAGAACAGCCCATGTTTATTCAGCCATCAAATCAGCCGGGCTACGAGGTACCTGCTCCATTTCAGGTAGTTGGAGTAGAAACCTAGTTCTTGCCCTCCAGGAGTACATGGTGTAATTGTGTTTTCATGGGTCACCTAGAAGGTGATCACACCTCCAGTGTAGAAATTGACCTGCTGGATTCTACAGTCCCCAGGCCTTCTGGGTTTAGCTGCTGTGTGTGTGTGTGTGTATGTGTGTGTGTGTGTGTGTGTGTGTGTGTGTGTGTGTGTGTGTGTGTTGAGAAAAGCCACGAGAGTTGGGTGAGTCAGATTTAACCACTGTTTTTTTCCCCTTTTTGAAAGTTGTTATGTTCACACATTCAGCAGTCAGGTGCTGGCTCAGAAATGTGTGAAAACCACTTAAAATGTGCAAAATGCCGCCCTTTTCAAAGGCGATATGCCACTTTCTCTGGAGCAATGGCTGCTGTCAACAGGTGAATTCTGAAGCTCTCGGTGGTCCGCTCACTTAGGAGCAGGAAGACCTGGTGTGGGCTGGTATGAGGGCTTGAACTCATGGCCTGGGTACTGTTGATTAGCTTTTCCACTCAAAGCCAGTATTCTACCACTTAAATCACAGCTTCACTTCTGTTTTTTTTTTTTTTTTTTGTTTTTGCTGGTTAATGGGAGAGGAGAGTCTCATGGATTTTCCTGCCCAGGCTGGTTTCAAACTGGGATCTTCAGATCTCAGCCTCCTAAGTGGCTAGAATTACAGGCATGAGCCTGTAATTCTCCGGGCAGGCTTTATCTTTCATTATAAGTCCATTTGTTCCTTCTTGAGAAGGTCAATTGGCTCCATTCCCAATGCTTTATACACACCTCTCACCACAATAGAGCTTGCCCTGCCCCTTCTGAACCGCTCTGCCTTTTAACCAGAATGGTTCCATGTCCTTTGCCCGGGCTGCCTGTTCCTTCAGCCCATCTCTTCTTTTCTCTGGCTGGTGCTGAGTCACTTCCTGGCCCAGGCACACAAGCTCAGGAAATGTTTTTGAAGGTATTGCTTTGGCCATTATCCATGAAGGTAACTTTGTGGGTGTCGTTCATCCACTCAACTCTTTTCCTTTACATGCTTCTGCACAAACGTGGAGGAGTAGGCAGAATTGGGAAGACTGTGTACTTACTTTAGCCTGTTCCTCTGGCTTTAAACCTGTGTGCGTGCATGCGTGTGTGCGTACGTGTGGAGGCTTGAACTCAGGGCCTGTGCTCTCACTTGGCTTTTTTGATTGAGGCTGATGCTTTGTCACTTGAAGCACGTCCCTACTTCCTTTCAATGACATAAGATCACAACAGAGAGACCCACCTGACTGTCTCCAGGCTATGGTAATGACGGAGAGCCTGGGATGGGTTGGTTTTGGAGATGAGCAGAATGCCGAGCAGAATGCCTAACAGACCTGAGTTATGAATGTTTGTGTACAGGCTGTGGGCACCAGTGACCTGACAGTGTGCTAGCTGTGAGTCAGGGTAAAGAGCTGGGTGTGCTATTGTTCTGGGAACCCCTGATTTCCACCTACCCTCCCCAGCTCCCACACTGGTGGGTCTGGGGTTGTCTGTGGGTGGAGCCAATATGGATACATGCTGTTTCTGGATACCTGGCTCATCAGAGATGAACCAATAAGGAGGGCTTCCTGCTTCTGTCTCTACTTCCAGGGCAGTGGGGGTCACCTTGACGTCACTTTGAGTGGATCTCTTCATTGGTGCTGCACTTCCATAAACACTTAGATTGATAGGCAAGCTGTATGTAGCATACAGGGTGGTAGTAGATTCACCTCAGAGAAGGCTGATGTTTGGGGGGGGGTGGCTGGAGGTGCTTGTACAACGGGGAGACAGGAAACCTGGAGGAAGAAAGAAAAGAGCCCAAGGTGGACAAGTATGTAACAGGCCCCATTTTTCAAAGCACCCGGCCTGCTGGGTTTGTTGTGGCAGTGTTCAAAGGCAGGAAGACAGATAAGATCAGACTTCAGGATTTTTTACTCCTGCTTTCCCCCCCCCAGAGCTTTATCCAGGGCAGCAGGGCAGGCCATGGGTAGCTTTGCAACTTCTGTAGGCTCTGCGTTTAAGATGATGCTTTGATACTTTCTCATGCTCAGAGTTTGATGAATGACTAGTGGTCCTGATTAGCAGCAAGCATGAGGTAAAGACGTGCAAATCCACACGACTGATCAGAGAAGAAAGGGATGGCTGGGTGCCATCCCTTCATGCCAATAATCCTAGTCTATAATCCTGTGATCTGAGGATCACAGTTCAAAGCCAACCTGGGGCAGGCAGATCCACGAGCTTAGTCACCAAGAAGCTGGAAGTAGAAGTGTGGCTCGAGCGGTAGAGTGCCAGTCTTACACAAAAGGCCAAGTAAAAACTCAAGGCCCTGAGTTCCAGCCCCAGTGCCAGGCCCACCAAAAAGGAGCAAGGTGCTAGAAAGAAAAGCCTGCCCTTCAGGAATGTCAGGGTGAGAGAGGTGTATGGATGGCAGAAAGGTACCCCTCTCCTCTGTCCCCAGGAGGACGCAGTGCATTCTTCCTCCAGCTGATTTCCCACCGATCGTGCCTGTTGTGGCAGGTGGCCCAGGACAGATGACTTTGGCAAGGGGCTTGGTACAAGTGGCCAAGTTTACACTGGATGGCTGCAGGCCTGCTATCTCATTATCTTGTTTCCTTGATGGTCGTCTCAGAAGAAAGTACTTCCTCTGTGGCTCTACCACCTCCCCTGCCTTCTCAGAGGCCTTGGCCTAGATGAACTCACAGTCGGTGTCACATGGGCTAGTGCCTTTCTCTGAAGAGCTGAGGCTTGCCAGGTCTCCCTGGGATGCCTGTGAGGTTGTCCTGGGGCCTAGTTCTGTGTGTATGTGTGTGTGTGTGTGTGTGTGACAGAGAGAGAGAAAGAGAGAGAGAGAGAAAGAGAGAGAGAGAGAGAGAGAGAGAGAGAGAGAGAGAGAGAGAGAGAGAGAGAGAGAGCCCTTAGGGCTTGAGCCCAGGGCCTAGGCTCTGTACCTGATCATTTTTGCTCAGAGTTAGCAGTCTACCACTTAAGCCACAGCAGCATTTTCAGCTTTTTGGGGGGAGGGGGCTAGTTAATTGGAGATAAGCATCTCATGGATTTTACTTACTCCCCAGGCTGGCTGTGAATCATGATCCTCCTATCTCAGCCTCCTAAATAGCTAGGATTATAGGCATGAACTACTTACTGGCCTTGCTGGGGGCCCCAAAGGACATGTGGTCCCCTGTGCAGACTCTTCTGAGAGTTTGATCTTGAGGGCATCTTGGTAACTACTTTCCTGGTGTTTCCAAACTATCTCTCAGTCTCAAAGCTGCCCAAGCAAGAGGTTTCACTGTCAGGACGACCCATTATGATGAGCTCTTCAGCCAAGACGGCATAGAAACTGCCATGGTCTACAGTTTTAGTCTCAGCTGTGCTGTGTGACTTTGGGCAAGACATTTGATTTTTTTTTGGGGGGAGCTCTATTTCTGCAAAGGATTGGACCATGTGTTCTCTGAATTGGCTGCTGTCCAGGGAAGGGTTCAGGAAGAACCTAACTCTGTTCCATGGGGTGGGGGTGGGGGAGTGTACTCACAGGTGACAGAAATTCTGGGACACTGAGAAGCAGCCAGGGTATGGCTGACTTGTGCAGGGCAATAGAGAAGCTTATGGGTGTCACTGTGAGCAGAGCTTGTGGCAATGGTGATAACTGTTAGTCATGGTGGCATCAGAACATGCTTCCTTTGCTGAATTTCTGTCTATTTGTCCGCCTTTGTCTCTGTGCCAGTACTGGGGCTTGAACTCATGGATTTATGCTCTTGCCTTAATTTTTTTGCTCCAGGCTAGAAGTCTACCTCCTGAGTCACACTTCCATTTCGTACTGATGGTTAAGCGGAGATAAGAATCTCTTTAAATAGCCTGCCAGGATTGTCAGATCTCAGCCTCCTGACTAGCTTTTTTTTTTATGCTCAAGGCTGACACCCTTATCACTTGAGCCATACATCCATTTCCAGCTTTTTGGTGGTTAATTATAGATATGAGTTTCAGGGACTTTCCTGTCCAGGCTCACTTTGGACCATGATCCTCAGATCTCAGCCTCTGGAGTAGCGAGGATTATAGGCTAGAGCACCCGGCTACTGTCTACCTTTTGCATCTCTTCTGTATACGCTCTTGTGCCCAGGGCCCAGGACTGAGGAGTGCAGTAAATAGTTGAGGCATGAATCATGTGTGTAGGTGCTGAGATCACTCTGGGTCCAAGTTCCTTCCGGGTCTGTCCCCTCCTCCCCAGTCTCCATTGAGTAGCCCACTAAGCCCCGCCTCTTCTTGGCTCAACTCTTCTGGCATTAAGACTTAATCAGTCCCACATCTCAGTATTTGCAAGGTGACACTTGAAGTGATTACCTAATTCACACTAAGGTGTTAATGGTGCTAATGACATAGTGTTTATTACCCCAGGGGATGCAGAATGATGGTATCAGAACTATCATTCCGGGGTGGTTGAAAACCCTTCTAGAACTTCTTCCCAGTGAGTTGCAAGTAGAGTTCCTCTCCCGGATCTCCCTGTGTGCATGACCTGGCCTCTCACTGATTCCTGCCTTAATCATCTCCTCCCTCCAGCCCAGCATGAATGTTTACTGTGTGGCTTTTAGAAAGGAAGATCCTCAGTGATTCATGAGCTAGCTAATATCTCAGGTTGGAGGGGAGGGGTTGGGGAGGTAGTTGGTGGTCAGTCTTTAGGCCTTGGGTTTCCAGAGGCATGAAGAAGGGTGGAAACCTCATGTTTACGAGCCATGCTAGCTTGGGAGACCTCTGTCCAGCAGAAGGGCCTGGCGAGTATTTGGTGCTCAAGGCTAGTGCTCTACCACTTAAGCCACAGCTCCACTTTTGGCTTTTTGGTGGTTCTTTGGAGATCAGAGTCTCACAGTTTCCCGCCTGGGCTGCCTTTGAACTGTCATCGCCAGATCTTAGCCTCCTGAGTAGCTAGGATGACAGGCATGAGCCCCCAGCCCTGGGCTAAGCCCACATCCTGATGCAGCCTGTGGCTGTGTGCATGTGGGGGCAAGCAGACCAGCAAGTCGCTTCGAGGGGCAGCTTCTGCCTTAGCTGCCCAAGGCATGGTGGTTGTCCAGCCCTCACCTCCACCCTCTCTGAGCTCATGCCTCTTCTCTGTCCATTTTGGGAAAAAGACCATTTGGCTTCGTTTGAGAAAACTCTCCTATCTGATTTGTGTGGCATTGGGTGTGGATGGCAACAGCTTGTGGAAAACCAGTGGGTGTTTTTGGCCTAATGTATGTTTTTGGAAGGGTGCAAGGCCCCTGTGAAAACCACATTAGGCCTGGAAGGTTTCATTTTCTCACCTGGGAAGCTCAGCCTCCTTGCTCTCCAGGCCTGCTAGGTCTCCTAGACCTTGTCCCATTTCAGATCTGTTTTTGTAAATATTGGTGTCCATTCTGTGGGTTTGTTTTTCACTTTCTTCTTGGTGTCCCTTAAAGCCCGCTCCACTTTTTTTTTTTTTTTCTGAGACAGGGTCTTACTATGTAGGCCAGATTAGCTTCATCAATGCTGGAATTATAGGCATATACTACCATGCTAGCTCAAAGCTAGCACAGCCTTATGTAAGCCTTACCTCCATTTTTGGTGATTAATTGGAGGTAAGAGTCTCACAGACTTTCTTGCGCAGGCTGGCTTGTATATTTGGCTATTTTTATTGCTTGGTGATTTGAACACTCTCTTGGCTTATTAATTTGTAAAACATGATTTCCATTGTAAATTCTTTGTGTGCATGGGAATAATTTTCATGTGGGATCTTTGCCTGGAGTTTAAAAAAATGCTGGACTGGGAATGTGGCTTAGTGGTAGAGTGCTTGCCTAGCATGCATGAAGCCCTGGGTTTGATTCCTCAGTACCATATAAACAGAAAAAGCCAGAAATGGTGCTGTGGCTTAAGTGGTAGAGTGCTAGCCTTGAGCAAAAGAAGCTCAGGGACAGTGCCCAGGCCCTGAGTTTAAGCCCCAGGACTGGCAAAAAAAAAAAAAAAAAAAGGTTTGCAAAAGCAGGTTTTGAAACCTAGACTGTGTGTGTGTGTGTGTGTGTGTGTGTGTGTGTGTGTGTGTGTGTGTGTGTGTGTGTGTGTGTGTGTGTGTACAGGGCTTGTATTCAGGGCCTGGGCTGTGTGTGTGTGTGTGTGTGTGTGTGTGTGTGTGTATGTACAGGGCTTGTATTCAGGGCCTGGGCTGTGTGTGTGTGTGTGTGTGTGTGTGTGTGTGTGTGTGTGTGTGTGTGTATGTACAGGGCTTGTATTCAGGGCCTGGGCTGTGTGTGTGTGTGTGTGTGTGTGTGTGTACAGGGCTTGTATTCAGGGCCTGGGCTCTGCCATTACCTTTTTCTGTTCAGGTATAATACTCTACTACTTGAGCTACGCCTCTAGAATCTGGCTTTTTGCTAGTTACTTAGAGATGAGTCTCACAGACTTTCCTGCCCAGGCTGGCTTTGAATTGAGATCCTCTGATCCCAGCCTCCTAAATAGCTGGGATTACAGGTGTGAGCCACAGATGCTTGTTAATATTTTGTTGGGATTGAAGCTGGCTGTGTGCAAGTCTCTGGGACCATTGGGCCTCATGTAGAAGTGGGTGGGAGGCAGATGGGCGTTAGTGGCTCCCAAGAGCCTGAGTGTAATCCACACACATCTTCTGGTGACTAGACACCACCCTCTCCCCTAGGAATTGGCATGAAGCTGGATCTCCATGGGGGGTCTCCTTGGTGGCTTGCAGTGGGTGGAATGCTTGCTTTCTCAGTAGCGGGGAGAGATGTAAAAGTAGTGTTAGGAAAGCAAACCAAGAGCCATGTAATGATGAATACGCACGCACACACGCACGCACAGGGGAGGAAAAGCAAGAGGGGGGGGGAGAACCCAGGCTTAATAGACAGGCGATGAGTAGAATCCACTGGGCTGAGAAAGGCCCAGAAGTGAACTTCACATGACCCCTCGTGCTGCTGGCTGTTGCGACACCCCCTGTGTCCTTGTGAGCACTGCCAGCCGTGCAGTGATGTCAGCGGGCCAGCTTCACAGGAAGCAGGCATGCCATCAGCCTGGAGCTGTCAGCCCGCTCCACCCCACCGCCCAGGCCCTGCCGCCCGGGCTCCAGGCTGCGCAAAGCCTCTGCTCAGTGCCTGGATGGGGAGCAACTAACCAGGGCTTCTGGGAAAATACAATCCAAATCCCTGGCTGATCTGTTAGCTATGGTCCCTGTAGGGTCAAGACTGCCAAGAGGAATTGAGTGATATCTTTGAGGGTTCTTTGCAACAGCCAATAGCTTTCTTTCCTCCCTCCCTCCCTCCCTCCCTCCCTCCCTCCCTCCCTCCCTTCCTTCCTTCCTTCCTTCCTTGGCTAGTACTAGAGCTTGAACTCAAAGGCCTGAGTGTGTTGTCTCTTAGCTTGTTCAAAGCTAGTACTGTACCACTGGAACCATACCTTCACTTTCAACTTTTTGCTGGTTAACTAGAGATAAGAATCTCACAAACTTTACCTGCCCTGGGCTCGTTTCTAACTTCAATTCTTAGATCTCAACCTCCTAAGTAGCAAGGATTACAACTGGATGATGAACATGCATGCATACACACACACACACACACACACACACACACACACACACACACACACACAATGTACTTGTTTAAGGTGTAAAATACTGGAGCTGTGTTAGTTGTATAACCATTATCTATCTACATCATTAGAATGATCCGGTTTAATCATCTTATTTATTATCTACTTTTAGAACATCTTTTCCATCACAAAAGGATATTCAAGTCTCCATCCATCCCTTTGGCCCTGTCAGTTTAATCCACTTTCTGTGGCTTTGTCTCTTTGAGATGATTCATTGAACTGGAGGCAAACAATATGTGGCCTTTTGTGGCCACCTTTGGTATAAGGTTTTTGAGATGTATTCGTAGTGTAGATCAGTACTCCATTCTTTTTTATAGTTAAATAATATTCCACAATATGGCTCTTGCTTCTTATTTGGCCATTCTTCAGGTTATGGACATTTTGGATTTTTTTTTTTTTCTTTTTGAGAACAAGTACTGGAGCTTGAGTTCAGGATCTTTTGCTTGGCTTTTTCTTCTTAGGAAGGTTGGTATTCTTATCACAACTCCACTTCCAAAATGGACATTTTAGGTTTTTTGTTTTTTTGTTTTTTTTTTTTTTACTTTTTTGGTGTGAATATGTTGCTATGAACATTTGGCTTGTACTTTTTCTGTATAGACATATTTTCATTTATCTTGGGCACCCACCTAGGAGTAGAATTCGCATTTAATTTTTTGAGGAATCATCAAATTGTTTTTCAAAGTGGCTATGCTATTTCATGTTCCTGTTAGGAATGTTGGGGGTGAGGATGGGGGCTCAGTTCCTCTCCAGACTTGCTACTGACAGATACTTGTTATTGTCTGCCTTTTGATTGTAGCCAACCTAGTAGGTGTGAAGAGGAGACACATGGTAGTTTTGATTTGCATTTTCTTAATGGCTAATGAAATTGAGCATCATTTTGTATTTGCTTTTGGGAAATGTCTACAAATCCTTTGCCCCGTTTCCTTTGTGTCTTTCTGTTGTTGAGTTGTGAGAGTGCTTAGATGCAAGGTCCTTTTTAGATATCTGTTTTTGTAAATATCTGCATCCATTCTGTGGATTTGTTTTTCACTTTCTTCTTGGTGTCCCTTAAGACACTTTTTTTTTTTGAAACAGAATCTTGCTATGTAGTCCAGATTAGCTTCATAAGTGCTGGAATTACAGGAGTATACACCATGCTTGGCTGGGAAAGCATTTTTTAAAATTTTGATAAAACTTATTTTCACTTTTGTTATATCTAAGAAAACCAATACCTAGTCCAAAGTTACAGTGACCTTTTTCCCCCTCTGAGTTTTATAATTTGAGCCCTTACATTAGGTCTTTTGATTTTTTTCTTTAATTTTTATAAATATAAAGATAGAGGCCTAAGATCATCCTTTTACCTGTAGCAAGTATTCTTGATGCCTTGGTTGAAAATTAGCCTCAATGTGAGTTTATTTTCTGGACTCTCAATGCTATTTCATTGATTGTTATGTCTACACTTATGCCATTCTTTTTTTTTTGGTCAGCCGTGGGGCTTGAACTCCGGGCTTGGGTGCTGTCCCTGCGCTCTTCAGCTCAAGGCGAGTGCTCTACCGCTTGAGCCACAGTGCTACTTCTGGTTTTTTTCAAGCAGTTTTATTGGAGATAAGAGTCTCATGGACTTTCCTGCCCTGGCTGGCTTTGAACCACGATCCTCAGATCTCAGCCTCCTGAGTAGCTAGGATTACAGGCGTGAGCCACGGGCGCCCGGCCTACACTTCTGCCATTCTTAATTAATGTTCCATCCTGGGGCTTGATCTCAGTGGCTGGGTGCTGTCCCTGAACTTTTATTTTTTTTCTCAAGGCTGGCACCCTACCACTTGAGCCACAGCTCCACTTCCAGCTTTTTGCTGGCTACTTGGGGAATCTCACAGACTTTCCTGCTCCGGCTGGCTGTGAAGCACAACCCTCAGATCTCAGCCTTTTGAGTAGCTAGGATTACAGGTGTGAGCCACTGGTTGTTGGCGATGCTGTATGGTTTTTTTTATGAGTACTGTTTCTAGCAGGTCTGTGATGTGGACCAATGAAACACAGAAGAGAGGCGCATGTACACATATATACACACATGCATACATGCATACACAGAGGAAGAAAAACAAAAGGAAGAGGAAGAAAAAAAAACACTAAAAATCCCACACTTAATAGGCTGTTGAAGTTGTCCTGAGCAGAGGGACACCTAAAGGCAGGGAGAGGAAAGTGCTAGAACAGCAGGAGGCATTAAGCATCAGGAAACAAAAAAGCCCTGGGTGATGGGTCTGTACTAGGCATGCTGGACCAGTGGGGTAGATGACTTCTCAGCCCCCAGGAAGACAGCCAGCCAGCCTTCTCTTTCATGGTCATGGTTGTAAGAAAAATCTTGCGACAGGAAGTGCTGGCACACATCAGGTTTGGAAGTTTTAAGATCAGGAGGTGAGAAATACAGGGTTCATCTTGATAAAACTTGGAACTGGCTTGGAAAACCCCAGGCTCACTTCCTCCAGGAACCCACTCTGGACTGCTCCACCCTGTTCTCATTGCTTGCCTTCCTAGCCCCGAAGCCCAGACTGAAATGGCTGCAAAAATGGCAACAAAAATAACTAAATAAAATAAAATTCACAGGATTGATAGGTGCTAGTGGCTCATACCTGTCATCCTAGCTACTCAGAAGGATGAGATCTGAGGATTGCAGTTTGAAGCCAGCTCAGGCAGAAAAATTCTGAGATTTTTTTTTATCTCCAATTAACTACCAAATAAATACGCAAGTAAATAAATAAATAAATGCCAGAAGTGGAGCTGTGGCTGAAGTGGTAGAACATTAGCCTTGAGCAATAAAGCTCAGGGATAGGGCTCAGGCCCTGAGTTCAAGCCGCAGCACTGGCATATAAACAGCACAGCCTCCTAAAAGTCTTTAACGTGGAGGTGTGGCTCAAGTGGTAGAGCACCAGCTTCCACCACAAAAAAGCTCAAGGACAGTGTCCAGGCTGTGAATTCAGGCCCCAGTACCAGTATGCATGTGCACATACACAGCATTTATAGAGGACTCATGGAATAATAAGACACTGGGCAGGACATGCTCAGGTCTTCTGCACTCAAACCAGCTGTTTCCCCACCACACGGGCCTCATTTGTCCGATGATGACCCTGGAGTGGCCTGGCCCAGCATTGTTCCAGCTGCGGACTGTGAAGGCAGAAAAACCAGCAGGAACTCTAGACCTCGAAAAGTCCATTTTGCACAGGAAGAAACCACAAGGGCACTCAAAGCAGCGCCTACTCTCTACACAGAGCAACCACCCCGTTAGCTCATTAGGAAGTCACTAGAACCCCACGTGGGGCCAGCCTGACACTCTGTGGGTGTAAAGAATGTCCCTTCCTGCCAGAACCTTCCAAGCCGGTGGGGAAGAACCATGGCTGGTCCAGCTCTTCAAACTTCCTTTAACTTCTTCATCTGTTTTTGGCTTTAAAAGCCTGAAAGCATGATTCAACAACTGCTCGTTGCTTCTGTGATAACAGACAAACAAAACAAACAAAACAATGATTAGCTGGGTGTCAGTGGCTCTTAATCCTAGCCACTCAAGCAGCTGAAATCTGAGGATCCCAGTTGGACCCAGCTTAGGCAGGAAAGTTCATGAGACTCGAATTAACCAGCAAAAAACTGGAAGTGGGGCTGTGGCTCAAGCCTTGAGCAGAAAAAGCTAAAGGGAGAGCATGTAGCTCAGAGTTCAAGCCCTCAGACCAACACACACACACACACACACACACACAGACCAACACACACACACACACACACACACACACACACACACACACACACACACACACACACACACACACACACACACACACACACACACACACACACACACACACACACACACACACACACACACACACACACACACACACACACACACACCCCCAGCGCCACATGGAGATAATCATGGAGATATTTATAGTCAGACTCTCCAGTAATTGTCTTGGATCTATTCTCTTAAGTAGCTGGTGCTGGGCGCTGACCACATGCTTGACAGAACCACATGGATGGCAGAGTGGTAGCACCAGCTAATTAACACATGGGCTGGAGAGGTAATGGGCACCCACTGGGGAAGCAGATGGGGAGAGAGCCCCAGTAGGGGAGAAGGCTGAGGGGCATAAATGGAGCCTCTTCAGAGCATTACATGTAGGGCCAGATAGAGTGGGTCCGATGCCCTTTCTGCTAATGAGAGACCATAGTCTTTCCATTTGATTTCTAATTTGATTTCACCAAAAGCACTGAAAGGAATCTATTTCAAAAATGACTTTGTTGCCAGGAATGAATGGCTCATATCTCTAATCCTAGCTAATCAGGAGGCTGTGTGTGTGTGTGTGTGTGTGTGTGTGTGTGTGTGTGTGTGTGTGTGTGTGTGTGTGTGTGTGTGTGTGTGTGTGTGTTGGTGCTGGAGCCTGGGCACTGTCCCTTAAGCTTCTTTGTTCAAGGCTAGTGTTGTACCACTTGAATCGCAGCTCCACTTCTGGCTTTTTGCTGGTTAATTGGAAATAAGAGGGTCTTATAGGCTTTTCTGCCCAGGCTGGCTTTGATCTGCGATCCTCAGATCTCAGCTTCCTGAGTAGTTAGATTACAGGCATGAGCCACAAGCACTGGGTTCCCATTTTTTTTTTTTTTTTTGTTGGTTGTGGGGCCTGAACTCTGGGCCTGGGCGCTGTCCCCGAACTCTTTGGCTCAAGGCTAGCACTCTACCACTTGAGCCACAGTGCTTCTTCTGCTTATTTGGTGCTGAGGAATTGAACCCAGGGCCTCACGCATGCAAGGCAAGAACTCTACCATTGAGCTACCTTCCCAGCCCCACCATTGGTATTCTTAAATGAAATGTCCCAGGTCAGATTTCTCTATAATTTCAAAGGATAAAGACTTTGGGTTTAATGGGCTTCTTATATCTCACTTGGAATGAATTTTGAGGACTGCTCCCCCTATTTTGTTTATTGCTTCCATGGAGTGGAGAAAAAGATCGCCAGGGAGAGATTTAGGAACTCTTTAAGGTGACAGAGGGGACTGTCACCCTAGTGGCAGGTTTTCCTGTCCTTATAGAGTTGGGTAGGGTGTTCAGGAGAAGATTCTCATAGCCTACCATGTGGTGTCTAGAAGGATCTGTGAAGAACTTTGAGGTCCCTTTGTGTAGCAAAGTCTTTGGAGCTGGAGACCAGACATGGTTCTGAAGACCATGTCTGAGGAGAGGCCTGGCCCGTGTCTGTGGTTGAGATAGTCTCTGTCCATGGGGCAGAGTCAGAAGAGCCACATGGGTCCAGAAGGGCAGTTGGACTGGCCAAGAGGAAGGGACATGTCTATTCTTGGGGGAGGGGTTGGAAGGACCTCATTCTGTGGATGGACTTCATGTTGGAGGAGGGGACCTGGGCAGGGTTTGTTCATTTCTCCAGCTATAACCACCTCAGGACACAAGCCCCAGACCTTTCTTTGGAAGGTGTATCTTGCTGTTGCAAAAGGACCTCAGGTTTCCTTTCAGCCGCTGCACTCTGAACCCTTGATTTGGGGCAGGATGGACTGACATGTGTGGACACAATGAACTTGAGCCCCTGCCTCTCTCGGTCTCTGTAGTATATGCCCTGCTTCCTGTGTTGCCCCTCATGGGCCACAGCAGTTCGCTGGCCCTGGCCAGCTGAGCTCTGACTCACAGCTCGGCCTGCAGCCCAGCGGGGATTTCCATGTGGCCCAATGCTGTCTTCTCCTGTTTCCTGCCGGCCTGTGATGCAGGCCGGCTGCCAGCCAGTGGCCCAAGTCTCTGCCAGCTTGCCCTTGGATCTCGGGGGCACCTTGGTGTCTACCCCCCATGTATTCCTGGCAAGGTGTGTATGTGGCTGGCCAGGGCAGTCAGCTCTTAGGATAGACTGCTGATGACTGGATGGTGCCCAGGAGGATTTGTGGAGGAGAAGAGTTAGCTTAGGGGCAGTGCTGGGCCTGGAGAGTTAGACAAACCCAGATTGACCTCAAGCTGTCTCTTATCTGCTGATAAAAACATCTGTGAAGCAAAACACAGCAGCTTTTAGCCATTCCATTCCCATACTTCAGGGTATTACTTGATTTTTGTAAGTCTTTCTAAAACACCTAAAACCGGGTTTTAAGCTCAAGGTCCAGGAGTCCCAGGTCAGAGCTGGTCACAAACTCTCATATGCCAAATAAACAGACACGGTGCAGAGCGGAGAGAGAAGATTGATTACCCAGAAGCCAAGGGAAGACATCACTTCAATACATCCTCAGCCAATTTCAGGGGTTCAGGCATTGGCTTTAGGTTAAATGGTGAATTGAGGGCAGGGATGAGGAAGGTACACAGTGTTAAAAACAAGTCTCAAATCACAGATGAAGCCTGGCGGACCATTAGCTCAGTCTTTGTTCCTGGAGGAATTCCAGAGAAGTGATCACTTTATTACTGGAACGGACTAGGAACCAAGATGGTCTCCTGAGTTTCTGGCTGTTTCCCTCTTTAAGATGATATGAAGACAGTGCTTGTTTGAGGGGCAATTAGCCTTCCACACAAAATGGTTATCACTGCATCTCCTCTTTCCTTCTGGAAACAAGGTGATCGTAAAGGGACTCTCAGGAGAAAACAAGCTTAGATCAAAGGGCATAGATTCAGAGTTGAGGACTTTTAGTTAATTTATGGGACCCAGCAAAAGCATCTTTTAAGTTACCTCAGCCTCCAATTTTCAACAGGAGAGCGTTTTCATTAAAAGAACTTCCCCCTGCTGGGTATCGGTGGCTCATGCCTGTAATCCAAGTTACTCAGGAGCCTGAGATCTCAGGATTGTAGATTGAAGCTAGTCCAGGCAGCAAAGTCCATTCGACTCTTTTTTTCTTTTTTCTTTTTGGTTGTAGGGCTTAAACTCAGGACCTGGGAACTGTCCTGGAGCTCTTTTGTTCAAGGCTAGCGTTCTATCCCTCTGAGCCATAGCTTCCCTTCTGGTTTTTGAGTAGTTAATTGGAGATAAAAGTCTCATGGGGACTTTTCTGTGCTCCTCAGATCTCAGCCTCCTGAGTAGCTAGGATTACAGCTGTGAGCCACCAGCACCCAGCCCATGAAACTCTTACCCTCAATAAATGACCACAGTGCCAGAAGTAGAACTGTTGCTCAAGAGGTCATGAGCAAAAAAAAGCTTGGGGACAGTACTTAGGCCCTAAGTTCATGCTCTAGGACTGTACACCCCCCCAAAAAAACCCCATCTCCCTCCACCCCAAGACCTCTGCCTATTCATATAACTTTCTTCTAGAACTTTCCATGTCCTAGTACTATACCAGGCAGTCCACGAGTGTTGCCTTATTTAGTTCTTACCACTATATTTCTAGGCTGTGCTGTTTAGTATCAAGTCATTATTCCTCCCACCCCTAGTCTGGCTGTGTAAATTATAGATAATTAAATAATATGATTGTTAAATAAGAATGGTAGTTCAATAAGCTTCTTGGTTACATCAGCCGAATTTCAGGTGCTCTGGCAAGCCTGCGGCTCCCACAATGCACAGGGCAGAGGAACACTTTGTCTGTAGCTCAGGAAATTCTATTGGCCAGCACTGGTTTAAGGTCTACACATATGTCCCAATTTTATAGATGAAGAAACTGAGTCCCTGAAAGTCCTGTGGCTTGACCACTTCTAAGAAGGATCCAGTGAAACATATTCAGGTCATTCATCAGAAAAGTGAAGTTATTCTTTCCTTGATAGGAAAGAGAAGTTGATCTGTAGGCACCAGGAACTCTTTTGGTTAACCTGGGGTGCTATAGGTCATCGCTTTTGTTGTCCTCCGAACCCCCAGATATGGCGGCTGGATCTTTTTGTTTTCTTCCTGACTTGGGGAGCAGGCAAGCTAGGACTACCTTTCCTGCAGAATTCCCTTGGCCTCTTTCCTATGTGAAGATGTGTGGCTTTTAGTGATCTCTCTATATATATCTCTGTATCTCTGTCTCTCTGTCTCTCTTTCTCTCTTTCTGTCTCTGTCTCTCTGTCTCTCTGTCTCTCTCTGTCTCTCTCTCTCTCTTTCACCTTTGATTTAAGCCAAAAGAAGTCTCTAGTTTGGGAGCAAAAACTACCAAGGTCCAGAGAGGAGAGGGAGCTTTGAGGTTTATGCAGTTAATGAGGGGCCGAACTGGCTCTTCCACATTGGTTTTTGGGCTAGGGTTTATCTGACAATATTAGGGAGCGAGCAGGACTCTGGGCTTGTATGTAGCAGGGTTCAGTTTCTAGCTGTGCTGCTAGGACATTATGGGATGTAAGACAATGGCTGCAACTTTGAGTCTCTTTTGTTCTTCATCTCTAAAACAGGGATATCACATTGCATGAATTGCCTTTCAAGATTAAATTGAGAATGTTTCTGAGATTTTTGCACAAGTACTCCTTAAGGGTAGCTATTAATATTACTGTGCTATTGTCTCTGTCTCCCAGTCTAACCACCCAGTGCAGCTTGTGGGACCTGGTAGGTTTGCATAGAGTACCCCAATGTAGGGGGACTGGAGAAGGATGGATATTGTTCGTGATACTGTGTTTTTACTGCAAGCCTTGGCCTTCTTTCTCAACTGAAGGACTCTTAAATTCAAAGCAATGGCTCACCTGAGACAGTATCATAATTAGTACATTCTAGACTCTCTAAAAATTCAGGGAACAGAAGAAAAAAAATCATGTACCATGTTTTCCAACTTTTAGATACATTGTAGAATAAAACTGAAATGAATCACTGAAAATAGGTTCTTGTTGATTTTCCTGTCTGTCTATCTGTCTGGTGCTAGTACGGGGGCTTGGACATAGGGCTTGAGTGCTGTCCCTTAGCTTTTCCACTCAAGGTTAGCTTGGTATCACTTGAACCACAGCTCCCCTTCATGGCTTTTTGCTGGTTAATTTGACATGAGTCTCCCTTTTCTGCTTCAAACTTTGATCCTCAGATCTCAACCTCCTGAGTAGCTAGGATTACAGACATTAGTCTCCAAACATCTGGCATTGTTGATTTTATTAGAGGACCCGTGTTTCTTTGAGAGAGGCTAGCATTGGTAACAGTCCTGGGGTGCCAGGTGACCCTGTAGCATGTGCAGAGATCTCTGCGGTGAGAATTCACTTTATACCTAGGAGCAAGAGGGTCATCAGTCTTCATGAAAGAGCCTGGTGGTTTTAGAGATTATAAACTTACTGAGGTGAGAGACTGGATAGATAATTCATGGAAGTATTTTCAAAGAGAATAGGAAAAAGAGGAAAGGGTTTTTTGCTAGGCCTGATGCCAGGGGCTCATTCCTATCATCTTGGTTATTCAGGAGGCTCTGAGATCTGAGGATTGTGGTTTGAAGCTAGTCAGCCAGGGCAGGAAAGTTTATATGAGACTCTTATCTCTAGTTAGCCACCAAAAAGTGGAAAGTGGAGCTGTGGTTCAAGTGGTAAAGAACCAGCCTTAAGCAAAAGAGCTAAGGGAGAATGCCCAGGCCCTAAGTTTTAGCCTCAGTACTGGTATACACACAAATATGGGTAGGATTTTGCTTATCATGGATAAGTGAGAAATTTCATCCCAAAGACTGCTTTACTCAGTTGGACACTGGTAGCTTTCACCTATAATCCTAGCTACTCAGGATGCTAGGATCTAAAGATCACAGTTTGAAGACAGCCCAGACAGCAAAGTTCATTAGACTCTTATCTCCAATAACCCACTATAATGCCAGAAGTGGAGCTGTGGCTCAACTGGTATAAAATCTAGCCAGGAGCACAAAAAGCTCAGGAACAGTACCCAAAAGGATGCTTCAGTCCCCAATAGCACAGTTGACAAGAGCCTGTCTGGTGACAGACTAGAAGTTACACAGAGTTGAAGGCAAAGTGCCCAAGTGAGAGGACATTTGGAGAGCTTGGGAGCAAAGTCTGGTGGCTTAAGGATGACTTTGACTTAAAGGTGACTATCTCTGGGAAACCTGACCTGGACAACTCAGAAACTTCCTTTTGTGTGGTTGAAAGACAGGGCTGCTAGGCTTCCACTAGCAAGCAGAAGCTGAAGCACAAAACCAATCCACCAGGCCGTTCATCGAGCAGTGTGAGGTCATGGTCATATGCCACACATGATGTCTCACTCAACAGCAGGCCACACGCTCCACAATAGTCCTGTAAGATAATAATGGAGCTGAAAAAATTCCTATGGTCTCATGATGTCATAGACCACTGAAGGCACATTCCTATGGCCTAGTGATGTCATAGCCCACTTAGGGCAAGTTATTCTGGCCTAGTGACGTGATAGCCCACTTAGCCGGGCATGCTACCCACGTGTTTGGGATGATGGTGGTGTAAACAGACCTACTTTGCTGCCGATGGTATAAAAGTATAGCGTGTATAATTAAGTACAAAATATAATAATTATGGTAATAAGGGACTGTTAACTGGTTTATGCATTCACTGCACTGTGCTTTTTCATTGTTATTTTAGAGCTAACTCCTTAACCATTCAGAAACCTCAGCTGGGCACCAGTGGCTCACACCTGTAATCCCAGCTATTCAAGAGGTGAGATCTGAGGACCACAGTTCAAAGCCAGCCTAAGCAGACTCTTATCTCCAATTAACCATCAAAAAAAAAAAAAGCTAGAAATGGAGGTATGGTTCAAGTGGTAGAGGGTCAGCCTTGAATCAACAAAAAAGCTAAAGGACAGTGCCCAGGCCCTTGAGTTCAAACCCCAGTACAAGCACCAACAAAAATAAAAATAGGTTAAAAATCCTATTGAACCTCATTTTGTGAAGCTCAGGATGGGTTGCTGGCTCCCACAAAGCAGCAGAAGCTGAAGCTTTAATCAGGCCACAGCCATGTTCATTGAAAAGTACCTAGACTCAAGAAGCTTGCTGTAAAACCATCTGTAGCCTCCCACTTCTGTCCTTACCCACACATATTGCCCTGTCTTCGTGTGACTTGAACCACTTCTGCCTTGTTGATGGCTAACTGGAGATAAAAGTCCCTCAGATTTTTGTCCTTGAGCCTCAGTTATCCTCAGATTTCAACCTCTTTAGTAACTAGGATTACAGGATTGAGCCACCAGCTCCCAGCTATCATTGCGTTGTTTTCTATTGAACTTCATTTCTTCTTGTGTTAGTTTGCTCATCATGTTCCTCGAGCAATACTCAGTATCCTATGTATGTGTATGTGTGTCTACCATCTAGGGGCGTATATGTGCTGTTTACACATGAAATCACCTAACCACACAGTGTTAGAACTTATCCTCTTGTTTAAGTGCCACATTTTATATGGCTGTGTCCCGTGGGACCCTCCTGGGAGTCAGAGTCAGTGGGTAGGATACATTGGAGTAAATGTAGAGAGTGGTTCTGTCCTGATGGTCACATGTTCCCAATGGGTGTCCTGAGCCCTGTCCCTGAGCTTCACCATCCCAGTTGGTGGCTGGTACTGTACCAGCTACTATGTAACTCCCTGTGCTTTAGCCTCAAGGCTTGCTCTGCCTGCCACCTAGATCTTCCTGTAGAGGTTAGTTTCTGCTTGGTGCATGTACACAGAGCATATGTGAGGTGGTATTGGATGTCTCTGCCTAGATCTACTATGTCGTATGAGGGAGATGACCCTAAAGGGAGCTTGTTTTCCCCTTCTCCGATCCTGGTGAATGCAAACACCCATGTTCTTGTCCCTGGGCTGTGCCAGGCCATCAGCCTACAATCTGGCCTCGCTCCTGTTCTCCTAGTTACTGCAAGATGACAGCTCGTGGACTTAAATCCCCCATTTCTCAGCCTCCTTGGGCTTTTTTTTTTTTTTTTTTTCACTTTCATAGTTCAACAGAGACATCTGTGATGGCTTGCATCCAGAGTGTGTGGTATTTATTTTTGATTTGAAATATGAAAAGCATTTTTTTTCACCCAAAGACAACTGACTCTTCTGAGTCATGCCCACAGGGGGGGACAAGCGACCTGAAATGTGAGCCTGTGCTTGCAGGAGGAGGATGGCTGGAGACACTGCAGTCCTCATCGGCTGGGCTTAGGTCACCATTCCACTCAAGTGCACTGACCAGAAGAGCAACATGTGGGCAAGAGCCACAGCTGGGGAAGGGGGGGGGTTAATTTATTGCAGCCGCTCTCTTAACCAGGAGCCCCACACACTGGGTTCCCACAGAATGGGACGGCGGCATGGAAACCCACACATGGGCTGCATTGAGTAATGCGCTTGAGTAAGAGTTATCTTACTTGGCAGGCTGGGTATGTGTGGGTGTTCGTCACTGAGAAAGTACCTTTGATGGACAGCCCTGAGTCCCTGGGGGACTGCTCTTTTATTTTTTTTTTCCTCCTTGTTTTCTTTGGCTAGGTCCACTCAGGCCACCTGTCTGGTGTCAGATTAGTCCTGACTCAACATTAGCTCTTACAATCCACCTTCATGGCTACTTCTGAGGCTCTTAACCAGGTGGGTCAGGCCAGGTAGGGAGAAGGAGGCATGAGTTACAACTTTTGTCCTTTATTGCTTCCTGAGTGGCAGGTAAAGCCAAGGTTCTGTGCCCAGATTTCCAGGGCTTTGTGAATCTCTGTCTTGTAGTCCATTACCAGGGTTTGTTCGTTCGTTCGTTCGTTCATTCATTTGTTTGTTTGTTCGTTCGTTCCTTCGTTCCTTCCTTCCTTCCTTCCTTCTTTCTTTCCTCCCTCTCTGCCTCCCTCCCTCCCTGCCTCCCTCCCTTCCTCCCTCCTTCCTTCCTTCTTCCTTCCCTCCCTCACTCCCTCCTTCCCTCCCTCACTCCCTCCTTCCCTCCCTCACTCCCTCCTTCCCTCCTTCCTTCCTTCCTTCCTTCCTTCCAATCTACTCTTGTTTATTTTATTTTATTTTATTTTTTTGCTCAAGTCTGGTGCTCTAACACATACGTTACATCTCCACTTTTGGCTTTTTGTTGATAAATGGAGCTAAGAGTCTTTGGGGGTTGTTGGCCTGGGCTGGCTTCAAACCACGATCCTCAGATCTTAGCTTTGTGAGTAGCTGGGATTACAGATGAGAATGACCAGCACCTGGCAGCCATGCAGTCTTGAATTGCTTCAGCCTGGAGAGTTGTTCTCATTAAGCAGTTGCACTGGCAGAACGGAAAGGAAGAAAAAAGAGAAAAAGAAATGAAAAAAAGATAATGTCAATGGAATTGGGAATCGGGGGAAAACAATAGGAATAATAATAATGATAATAAACAAGCCAATATTTAAGGCACCTTTTCCAACTGCCAGGCAGAATAAGAAGCACTAAATACTGCTGATATTCCCAGTCACTCCTTTAAAAAAAACAACTAGGACTTGAATTTATGACATTGTATTCTCACTTAACGTAGTTTGCTCAAGTCTGGTGCTCTACCACTGAAACTATAGCTTCACTTTTAAGGAGCATCTGTGTATGTGTGTGTGTGTGTGTGTGTGTGTGTGTGTGTGTGTGTGTGTGCGTGTGTGTGTGTGTGTGTGTGTTTTTGTGTGTGTGTGTGCACGCATGCGAGTGCGTGTGCGCCAGTCCCTAGACCTTAAACTCAGAGCCTGGGTGCTGTTTCTACTCTTTTTTGCTCAAGGCTAGCACTCTACCACTTGAACCACAGCTTCACTGAGCATTTTGCTGGTTAATTGGAGATAAGAGTCTCACAGACTTCGCTCTTTGGGCTGGCTTTGAACTGAGATCTTCAGATCTCAGCCTCCGGAGTAGCTGGGATTACAGATGTGCGCCAGCAGCTCCAGCACCAGTGGAGGGACATCTTTTTCTTGCTTCTCTCTAGACTTCTAGTGGGCTTCTTGGTGTGCAGCCTCGGGTGTGCATTTGAAATGTGCTCTGGTGTGAGCTTTCTGGATCCTCATGCTAGAGAGGTCCAGAGGCTTCCCTATCGAAAGCTCTGCATCAAACATCAAACCTGTGTCACCACCAAAAGTATTAGGTATTGTGCGGCTAAGGCCAGGTCTCTTCGAGTGGAATACTTGTTCCCCAGGATTGCCCTTGCCCCAGGTCTATGATTGCCACCCAATGACTTGGATGGTGCCTGGCTCAAGGTCTTCAGTCAATATCTACCAAACAGAGTACATCTTTTCCTCAGGTCCATGGATATAGTGGGCTGGGCTTTACCATCGTGTGGCAAGTCTGGTTTGTGTATGTGTGACCTGGTATGTTGCATGCCCTTGCTGAGTCTCAGGTCCTCATCTGTGGTATAAGGAGGATTGGAGCGAGTCTCCCTCAGTGTCCTGAGCAAGGGAAGATTGAGACTTGGCGCATACACGAGTGAGCTCTAGGTAGGCACCCGAGGGCAATCCTGACTGCCACTTCCCCAAGTCTGGGTGTGACCTGCAGGGCTATGGTGGAAGTCAGTTTTTCCACTGCCATCAAGTGGGATTCATTTAGCTCTCAGACAGACAGTAGGGGACTGGTCTCTGTGCCATGGGCTCCACACCGGCCGCCTCAGGCCTCAAAATTAAGACCAGACGCCAGCGTAAACCCAGGTGGCCAAGCCAAGGACACTCCCAGAGCCAAGCTCACGAATGGATGAGTAAATATTTACCCTGTCTGAGGCCGAATGGCTGCCGTCTACCAATGCTTTGTTTTTCTGTCTCCTCCCTCTCTCCTGGCTGCCCATTCTCCCTTTTAAAATGAAAACCAAAGAATGGGCACTGTGGTGCCTTCACACCTGTAATCCTAGCTACTCAGGAGGCTGAGATCTGAGGATCAGGGTTTGAAGCCAGATGAGGAAGAAAGTCTGTGAGACTCTTGAATGAACTCCAGTGAACTACTGACGAGCCAAAAACGGAACTGTGGTTTAAACACTAGTCTTGAGAGAAAAAGCTAAGAGACAGTGCCCAGGCCCTGAGTTCAAGTGCTGGCACAAAAATAAGTAAACAAATATGCAGATAAATAAAGGGAAACCAAGAGGCTGGCAAGGTAAGTAGTTCTGAGTCTTGGCCCTCCTTAGCATGTGAACCTGTCCAGGTGACTGGTCGCCTGGCATTGCCTTGGTGAGCCACAGCCTACAGTGGAGGTCGGGAAGTCCCTCAGCCTCTACTCACCTGGACCAATACTCCTCATTTTATGCGGTCTTTGCCAGTGTTTTCTCATGTAGATGCCCTGTGTACCTGTTTTGAGAATTCTGGAAGATGAAGGGCAGTACTCTTCTGTATCTTTAAATGGCTCCTGTAAGTCAAGGGTGCTAGTGGCTTACTCCTGTAATCCTAGCTACTCAGGAGGCTGAGATCTGAGGATTGAGGTTCAAAGCCAGCGTAAGCAGGTAAAAAAGCCAGAAGTAGAGCTGTGGCTTCAGTGATAGAGTGCCAACCTTGAGCAAAAAGCTAAGGGACAAGTTCCAGGCCTGAGTTTTAGCCCCAGTATTTACACACACACACACACACACACACACACACACACACACACACACACACGAATGCACATTAAAAGTAGTTCCTTGGTTGGTTGGTTGTGCACCTATCAATCCCTTCCTCAATCGCATATATGTACAGTCTATATAAATGTGCCAGGCTCTAGGCATTTCTCCAGAGACCACAGAAGACATTCACATCCATGGTCAGGATGGACAGCTAGAGTCTAGAGGGTTGTAGGTGTGGAAATAATAAGGATACTTTAATTAATTTGTTGTGCCAGTCCTGCAGCTTAAACTCAGGGCCTGAGTGCTGTTCCTGAGCTATTTTGCCCAAGGCTGGCACTCTACCACTTGTGTCACATTTCTACTTTCACTTTTTGCTGGTTAATTGGAGACTTAAAGAGTCTCATGGGCTTCCCTGCCCCAGGCTGGCTCTGAACCTGGATCCCTAGATCTCAACCTCCTGAGTAGCTAGGATTATAGGCATGAGTCACTGGTGCTTAGCCTAGAGACACTATGTTTATCTGAGTCAGATGAACAGACCTTCTGGTAATAGCCTTGCTCATGAATTTTCTTTGGGAAAGAATCTTATCAGGCTCTTTGCTGTTCAGTAGTGTCTATTTCCGGATTCCTGGCCAAGAAGTTCAAAAGCTACCTTCTCTATCACTCCTTTGGAAAAGTGACTAAGTCTGAGTGAGCTGAGGCTTGGTCAGGCGTGGCGTGAATACAGTTCGGCATGAACTCTGTTCTGTGGTTTGTCATTCCTGACCTGCTGGGAAATCCTTTGGCTGAGTGGGGGTGGGGTGAGGAGCATCTCTAGGCTTGGCTTTTCTAGCATGTGTGTGCTTTGGAGAAGATGGGCCTGGCCTTGGAGCTGCAACTGGGTTTGGATTTCAGATTTTGCTTCTCACTGTCCCATAGTCACTTAGCCTTTACAAGATTGACTCACTCCCCCCCCCCCCCCCCTCTCGTACTGGTCCTGAGGCTTGAACTCAGAGCCCAGATGCTGTCCCTGAGCATTTTTTGCTCAAGGCTAGAGCTTTACTATTTGAGCTACTACTCTACTTCCAGCTTTTGGGTGGTTAATTGGAGATGAGAATCTCGAACCATGATCCTCAGATTTCAGCCTCCTGAGTAGCTCAATTTTTGTTGTTGTTGTTGGTTGTGGGGCCTGAACTCTGGGCCTGGGCACTGTCCCTCAGCTCTTCAGCTCAAGGCTAGCACCCTACCACTTGAGCCACATTGTCACTTCCAGCTTTTTCTGCTTATGTGGTGCTGAGGAATTGAACCCAGGGCCTCATGCATGCAAGGCAAGCACTCTACCATGAAGCCACTTTCCCAGCCCCTCAATTTTTTAAAAAGTACATGGAGGGCTGGGAATGTGGCTTCGTGGTAGAGTGCTCATCTAACATGCATGAAGCGCTGGGTTCAATTACTCTGTTATCATGTAACAGAAAGCCAGAAGTGGTGCTGTGGCTCAAGTGGTAGAGTACTAGCCTTGAGCAAAAGAAGCTCAGGGACAGTGCCCAAGCCCTGAGTTCAAGTCCCAAAGCTGGAAAGAAAGAGAGAGAGAGAGAGAGAGAGAGAGAGAGAGAGAGAGAGAGAGAGAGAGAGAGAGAGAGAGAGAGAGAGAGAGAGAGAGAGAGAGAGAGAGAGGGAGAGAGGGAGAGAGGGAGAAAGGAAAGAAAGAAAGAAAGAAAGAACACAGAATGAAATTTTAGAGGAGCTCAATCATGGTTCTTGATGCATTATGACTATAAGATGCGAGGCTGCAGGGCACTTGTAGCTCACACCTATAGTCTAGCTACTCAGGGGGCTAAGGGGGCTAGATCTGAGGACTGAGGTTTGAAACCAGTCTGGGCAGGAAGATCTGTGAGACTTATTGCCAACTAATCAGTAAAAAACTGGAAGTGAGGATGTAGCTCAAGTGGCAGAGTGCCACCCTTGAGTACAAAAAGAGAGAGAGAGACTGCATGAGTCTCTGAGTTCAAGCCCCAATACTAGTGGGTGTACACACACACACACACACACAAATTTAAAAAAGATATCTCAGTGTATCCATGGGTACTTTCAGCACTATGTGCAGACTGCTATGGGGAAAAATAAAGTAGGAGCAATCAGAGGTCTTTTCTCAAGAAGGAGTTAGTTTTCTGGGTGAGAGAATAACGCTTAAGCAATAACACAAGTTCTCCTCCCCCAGCATTCTAGATCTGTGTTGTCTAATATATAATATAATGTGAGCTATGGGTGTCATTCACAGTTGTCTTCTCACAGTGTTAAAACGTGAAAGGAAAATGAATTTGGAATAGTAGGTTTTATTTAATACACTGGCTCTCAAACCACTGTCATTGTAGTCATCATAAAAATGATTAAGGAGCTATTTTAAATTCTTAAAAATAAACATCCCTAAGTCTGGCCACATTTGCAGTGCTGGGGGTCTGTGGAGTGCCCAGCAGGCACTCCATAGGGGTGGTGGGCACTGTGTTCAGCAGCACAACACCAGACAGGCTTGGCCAGATCAGCTGACATTGCCTGCCTTTGGTGAGGAATCCTGGAGCTCCCAGAAGCAGTGGCTTGTTTGCAGGGAGGAGCAGAGGGCAGCCAGAGCTTGGCTTTCTTTATCCTAAGGAGGAAGAGAAACTTGCATTTACTGTCTGCTGTGTCCCAGGTGCTGAGCATGTGTGGCACATAGGCGCCAATACTAGGACTTGAACTCAGGGCCTGAGTGTTGTCCCTTAGCCTTTTCTACTCTTAAGTTGCTGCTCTATCATTTGAGCTACAGCTCCACGTTCAGGCTTTTGGATGGGTAATTGGAGGGAAGAGTCGTACAGACTTTTCTGCATAGGCAGGCTTTGGAACTCAGCCTCCTGAGTAGCTAGGATGGCAGGCATAAATGGCCATAGCCATCTGTGCAAATAGAAATAAGAGGAGGCCTGGAGAGGTCCAGCAATATCGCCAGAGGGACAGCGGGATTTGAAACTAGAGCTGGGTTGTTTCCATTCTTGTGTTCTTTCTGTACAAAGAGTGAGAGAGACAGAGAAGGAAAGCGAGAGAGAGAGAGAGAGAGAGAGAGAGAGAGAGAGAGAGAGAGAGAGAGAGAGAGAGAGAGAGAGAGAGAGAGAGAGAGAGACCAATAGAGAAAGACAGAGAGAGGGAGAGGGAGAGACAGACAGAGAGAGACAGAGAAGGTGGGGGAGAGGGTCAGAATTGACACTCAGTATTTGGGAAAGTTCTGGGGCACATAGATGAGAAGCACACTGGATCCTGATCCGCAGTGACTTAGGGGACAGTCACTTCAGGGACTGCACCTGCTTTGATTGGGGTAGGGTGAAGCCTTCACCGAAGGGTTTGGTGTTGCCGGGGTGGTGGGAGTGGATAGGATAGGCGGTTATAGAAATCAGATCACTGGGTTGTACTCTTTGTGCCACCTAGGAATGCCGGGCACATGTGAAGGCTTCGTGCAGCTTGGACTTTCTGCTTGGGGAACCCCCAAGAATGTGGGGAGGCTGAGATTGAGCAAGCGCGTGAATGCATGTGTACATTCCTGCAAGTCACTCTGCAAGTATTTATGGGTTACGTGCATCCTCCGTCGCACCCGGATGGAAGCTGAGACTCAGCGTGGCGGTCACTGCAGGGGCAGAGGGTTGCCGTGCCTGGAAGAGGTGGGACATGGGGTTGGGAGTCTGACTCATTTGGCCATCTCTGGGCCTGTGCAGCCAGCAGCCAGCAGGTAGTCACCAAGCTTTCTTTGCCAGGCATTGAGTTCCAGTCTCAGGATTTTCTGGGTTTTGTTTTTCAACGTGTTTGTTTTGTTTTACTTCCTCCCTGCGTTGGGGGACGGGAGAGGAAGTGAACTCAGCCTGGGTGTTGTCCCTTAGCTTTTTCCACTCCAAGGCTGGCACTCTACCACTTGAGCCACAGCTCCACTTTGGGCTTTTTAGTGGTTAATTACACATAAGACTCTCACAGATTTTCTGGCCTGGGCTGGCTTTGAACTGCCATCCTTAGATTGCAGCCTTCCCTGCTTTATTTTATTTAATTTATTTATTTTTTACTTTTTTTGGGGGAGGGGGTCTGGTCGTAGGGCCTGAACTCTGGGCCTGGGCGCTGTCTCTCAGCTCTTCAGCTCAAGGCTAGCGCTCTACCACAGCACCACTTCTGGCTTTTTCCTTTTTGCTTATGTGGTGCTGAGGAATCGAACCCAGGGCCTCAGGCATGCAAGGCAAGCCCTCTACCACTGAGCCACCTTCCCAGCCCCTATTTTTTGGCAAGCTTCTGGACTGAATAATGAGAACTCTGCATGGACATTTTCTCTCATCCTAATAAATCTCCCAGGGTTGAGCAGAAATTTGCCTATTTATAATTTTGCCACCCCCCCTGCCCCCTTGTGCCAGTCCTGAGGCTTGACACAGGGCCTGGGTGCTGACCCTGGGCTTTCCCCCTCTCCTACTAAGGCTAGTGCTCTACCACATGAACCTTGCCTCCACTTCCTGCTCTTTAGTGGTTAATTGGAAATAGGAGTCTCACAGACTTTGCTGCGCCAGCTGGCTCTGAGCCACGATCCTCAGAGCTCAGCCTCATGAGTTGCTAGGATTATGGGTGTGAGCCATCATTAGCTCCTGGCCTTTTCCACCCTTTAAAACATCCCTAAGCCTCCCTTCCTTTGGGATGTTCTGTCCTATTCATCCAGGCTTTTCTCTGCATCAGTGTCCTCCTCCTCTGACTATGTTGTTACCTCCCCGCCTTCCTAGTCACTCCCTGTAAATGCTTGTCCAGTTTGTTTATAGCCTGGGCACAGTTACACCCAGGGCGGGATGCAGAAGCCACACCAAAGATCAGAGCCTCTGGGCTGATCATGTTGGTAGGGCTTTTCCTCCTGGCAGGTGGCTATAATAGTGTGACTTCATTGAAGGGCAAATTCAGTGACATTAAGCTGGGTGCTGGTGGCTCCCACCTGTCATCCTAGCTACGCAGGAGGCTGAGATCTGAGGATTGCAGTTCAAAGCCAGTCCAGGCAGGAAAGTCCGTGAGACTCTTATCTCTTAAACTACTCAGATGAAGCTGGAAGGGGTACTGTGTGGCTCATGTGGTAGAGTGCTAGCCTTGAGCATTGAGAGGCTCAGGGACAGAGCCCAGGCCTTGAGTTCAAGCCCCAGGACCAAAAACAAGAACCCAGAACACAACTCAGTGACATTTGCTGAACTCCTAGAAATGAGAAAAGCCCTTCCAGACTGCTTCTCTCTCTTCTTGCCAAGGGACAGAGGCATGTCCCATTCTGCCCATTTGGGTCTTTTCCAGTTTATAGCCATAATCTTCCTCACTGTAATCTAACTTTACCCCAGATACCAATATTATATTGCTGGGTTCCCCCACCCCTGAAAAACTTAATTGGAATTTTAATGCATGTTTTAGGGGAGTGTGTTGGGACTGAGCTGTGTTTCCATTTGCCTCTAAAAACAATGAGAAGGAAAACAAAGTATAGTCTTATTGCCAAGAAACGATGGAGTCAAATCTGAAATTAATTTACGAAGTCATTAGTATTTCCATTTGTGAGCCCAACATGAATGTAAGTGCAGCTCCTTGTAATTAACTACAAATTAGAAAGATCAGGACCCGCACACCAAACTGGAGCGGAAGCAGATGGGGATGAGGGGAGAGGGGGCAAGAGTTACTTTGGTTTTTCCTCACGTCTGTGGCAGACTCAGCTATTCCCTAGAATAGACAAATGTGTTCCAATAATTTGGAATCTGGCAGGGATCACCAGAATGATCTCTGAACTCTTCACTTTCTGTGTGGGGTAACTAAGCTTCAGAGAGGACTGCAACTTGGTTAGGGTCACACAGCATACTTTTCTTGTGTCCATAGCCAGCTGCCACTATCTCCTGCCTGTGCACTTGAGATTGGCCCGGCAGATTCCAAATGCCCCCATCTGAAGTGGAGGCTGAGATGTGAGGATCACTGTTCGAAGCTAGCCCAGGCAAAAAAGTCCTTAAGACTTTTATCTCCTGTTAACCAGCAAAAAAATGGAAAGTGGAGGTATGGCTCAAGTGGGTAGAGTCAGGGCTGGGAATGTGGCTTAGTGGTAGAGTGCTTGCCTAGCATGCATGAAGCCCTGGGTTCAATTCCTCAGTACCACATAAACAGAAAAAACCAGAAGTGGCTCTGTGGCTCAAGTGGTAGAGTACCATCCTCCAGCAAAAGAAGCTCAGGAACAATGGTCAGGCCCTGAGTTCAAGCCCCAGGACTGGCAAAAAAAAAAAGTGGGTAGAGTACCAGCCTTGTGTTGAAGAAGCTATGCAGGAGGCCCAGAATTCAAGCCTAATACTGATACAACACGAATGAATGAAAAGGAATGAATGAATGAATAGCTAAATAAAATGATTCTCCCCTTAGGAGCAGAGGAAGTACAATGACCTGGTCAGTTGCCCTCTTTCTTTTTCTTTTTCTTTTTCTTTTTTTTTTTTTTTTGCCAGTCATGGGCCTGAACTCTGGGCCTGGGTGCTGTCCCTCAGCTCTTCAGCTCAAGGCTAGCGCTCTACCACTTGAGCCACAGCACCACTTCCAGCTTTTTTCTTTTTGCTTATGTGGTGCTGAGGAATTGAACCCAGGGCCTCATGCATGCAAGGCAAGCCCTCTACCACTGAGCCACTTTCCCAGCCCACAGTTGCCCTCTTTCTTGCACACTGAGTTTCCGATGCACTGGTGCCCACCAAGCATCATATTGGCTCCCACAGAGCAGCAGTCTTCCCTTTCTGCAAGTAGCCTGTTTTTTCCTAGTTAGTTCCAAGGCTGTGCCTTACCTACCTCCCCAAGTAGGTCCTCCCACTGTGCAGGGGGATGGGTTAGTAAACTTGAGAGCATATCCATGTTTGGAGGTTTGGGGTCCCTACGATTCCCTCTGGTCTCAGATGGTCTGGGCCTTAGATGTCCTTGAGACCATCATGGGAGGTAGAAGCAGCCTTTGGCGAGCTGTCTCCTGGCTCATTTAGGAAAAGCCTTGAAGTAATTCCTCCCGGTACTGTGCATGTCAGGCAGAGAACGACTCGGGTGGAAAGTCCCAGGCCTTTCTGTGATGACTTTTTTTTGCCTAATTCTGCCTTAAAGGACTCAGTGGACCTGCCTGTAAGTTCTCCAACTTTGTTCCTGGGTGAACTTGGCCATAGCTCAGCTCCTATGATTCTTTTCTTTTTTTCTTTCCTTCCTTCCCTCACTTGCTCCCTCTCTTCCTTCCTTCCTTCTTCCTTCCTTCCTTCCTTCCTTCCTTCCTTCCTTCCTTCCTTCCTTCCTTCCTTCCTTCCTTCCTTCCCTCCCTCCCTCCCTCCCTCCTGTTTTACTTTCTTTCTTTCCCTCCCTTCATTTTGTGTGGGTGCTAGGGATTGAACTCAGGGTCTCACACTCTTGCTTGGCTTTTGGCTCAAGTGGTAAAGCCACTTTATACTTATTCTTTTTATTCTTCTTCTTATTATTATTATGAAAATACCGTACAGAAGAGTTACAATTACATGGGCAAGATAATGAGTACATTTCTTATCAAGCATTGTTGCCTCCCCCCCCCCCCCACTTTATACTTTTTCATTCTATATTTTTGGTCCTAGGACTTTAAGGGCCTGGACACTTTCCTTGAACTTTTGTGTTCAAGAATGGTGCTCTACCATTTGAGCCACAGCACTACTTCTGGCTCTTTTAGTGCTTAATTGGAGATAAGAGTCTCACAGCCTTTGCATCCTGGGCCGGTTTCGAACCTCCATTCTTAGATTTCAGCCTCCTGAGTAGGATTACAGGCATGAGCCACCAACTCCTGGCTTGAGCCACTTTTTGAGTGGAAAAAGCTAAGCGAAAAGTGAGGCCCTGAGTTCAAGTCTCAGTACCAGAAAAAGGAGATGGCAGGGAAGGGCTGTGTATAGGAAGGCTGTTTATACCAAGGGTTTAGCATTTTAGATTTGGGTACCATGAAGACTAAAAGAGGGCTTACAGGGAGAAGTAATGGCCCCCATAAAGGGAGAGAGGCCCGAACTAGGAGTCCTATCTGCCTATCCAAGAGATCCCTTGTTTGGTGGTGTGATCTTGGCCAGTGTCTTTGCTGTTGGAAATCCAGGCTGCTATCAGGGCTGAGAAGAGGAAGGGTGAGGAGAGGAGAGGGGAGGGGATCATTTTAGCTTATCTCACTGTTAGATCAGACAAGCTGATGCTAGAAACTTCTTACAGAGTTTCTGGTATCAATTAGCCACTTCTAAATAATTCTTTCACTTTCCCTTCCACTTATTTATTTTCTTGAAAAATAACCCTTTCCCTTTATAATAACAAAAAACTTCAGAAGACAGAGAGACAAGTTAATACATTGCTGTATATACAGTCAACAAGCCAAGAATTTCCTGAGTGTTTACATAGCGAAGTACTTTGAACTGGTTTTCTCAGCTGCCTCTGTTGCTGGGTCCAGGGTGACTGTTGGTGTGCGTAAGTGTGAGTGAACACTCATGTTTTCATTGTGGTTGAAAACCATGAAATAATCAAGTTAGCCTTATACCTAGTTCTACCAGACTTTTTACAAATTTTGCAGAGACCTCCTGTTTTCCACCCTTGAGATTTTTCTCCTCTTTCTGACAGGTTTTTACTCCCTTGAAATTGGTGTGTTTTCCCAGCCAGGCTCTCCTAACCTGCTGTTTTTGTAAAGTCAAGTAACTGTGGAATGTGTTTGAACCACCAGGCCAAATGGCCAGCATTGCGATTAGTGGCCTAAGTATTTTAAGAGCTGGGGGGCCACCTTACCCCCAACTTCCAGAAAAGAATTCTGTAGTTATAAGTCCTTTGACTTAAAACTTAACACCCTTCCTCCAACTTAATTGCAAGTAAATTTGAGTTTGGCCATCTTGAGTTCCCAGGGTCCTTTGGATCTTTCCTGAATTCCGTGTGTGTGTGTGTGTGTGTGTGTGTGTGTGTGTGTGTGTGTGTGTGTGTGTGTGTGTGTGTGTGTGTGTGTGTGTGTGTGTGTGTGTGTTTGCGTGTGTGTGTTTGCGCATGTGTTCCCATATTGGATCTTTCCTGAATTCCGTGTGTGTGTGTGTGTGTGTGTGTGTGTGTGTGTGTGTGTGTGTGTGTGTGTGTGTGTGTGTGTGTGTGTGTGTGTGTGTGTGTTGAGCATGTGTTCCCATATTGGGGCTTGAACTCCAGGCCTGGTCACCGCCCCTTAGCTTTTCTGCTCAAGGCTGGCATTCTACCACTTGGGCCACAGCTTCACTTCTAGCTTTAGGGTGGTTAATTGGCAATAAGAGTCTCGAGAACTTTCCAGCCTGGGCTGGCATCAAACTGTGATCCTTAGCTTTCAATCTCCTGAGTAAGCTAGGATTACAGTCATGGGCCACTGGTTCCTAGCTAGAGTGCCTAACTCTTAGAGCAGTTGTTTTAGTGTTTTCCTTGATTGTTTTTTTTTCCCCTTTGACCACAGCTGCAATATAGGTTTATTGTAGAAACCTTAGAATAAACAGCGTAAAGATTAGAATCACTAGTGGCCCTGCTAGGCCCAGTTCCTCCAGGTGGGGGTGGGGAGGTTGGGTGGAGGGCATTATTGTGGTCTTTGGGTTTTCTAGCCGGCAGGCCCTAAGCTGTGGGGGCCACCTCCATTCACAGTAGCAGATGTATCTCCCAGGTGGTTGCGGGGTGGGGATTAGAATGTTATCTCTTTGGGGTTTGCACAGGAGGTTTGTTGGTCAGGTGTGGCCTAACTCCTGGGGGCCTGATCTGGAATTGTGCCACAAAAGTTTCTAGCTCCTTCTCCAAAGACTACAGCACAGGCCAGGCTGCTCATGTGGATTTATCTGGGTTGATCTTTCACCCTCTTTTTGAAAAAGTGTATGATAAGCTGGGTGCTGGTGGCTCATGCCTGTAATCTTAGCGACTCTTGGAGACATATCTGAGGATTGTGGTTCAAGCCTAGCCAGAGTAGACAAATTTGTGAACGTCTGTATGTCCAATTAACCAGCAAAAGTCAAAAGTGGAACTGAAGCTCAACTGGTACAATCAGCTTTGAGTGAAAAAGACAAGGAGATAGCACCCTAACCATGAGTTCAAGCCCCAGTACCACCACCAGGGATGAGGTGGGGGGATGTGTAGACTATTTTCCTATTGTATTATTTTTACCCAGTAGATGTTCTTTCCTCTTCTGCATCTCCTCCCTCCCTCTCTTCCTCCCTCTCTCTCTCTTCCTTCCTTCTCTCTCTTTCTTGATATTATGCAGCCTAGGTTGACTCTGAACTCAATGTCTCCCAGGCTGATCTTGACCTTGAGATCCTCCTGACTCAACCTCCTGATTGCTGGCATTGCAGGTGTATGCCACCACACTTGACTCTAGTAGATGTGTCTATTAGGTTCACAATGCTAACACCTTAACCAAAAGACATGGGCTCTCTAAGTTCACTCAATACTTAAGCCATGTTCTCTGTTCTGGAGTTTGTCTCTTCTCCCACCTCCCTCTGCGGCTTTGAACTTGCCATCTACTGGGATTTTATATGTAGTTATATATATATATATGTATAATATATGTGTATATATAATATATATAAATATAATATAGAATATATACAAGTATATTTTTATATATGTAATAATATGTAATATATTTATATATTATATTATAATATATAGATGGCGAGTTTAAAGCTGCCCACCCTTACATTCTCCTCTCATTGCTCCTCAGGTTGCTAGCCAGATGCTGTGTAGGTTCTTCCGGCTTTATCTTCCCCTGGGTGGGGTGGTTTGTGGGTTCCACAGGAAGCTACGTTCCTGGGGGAACCCCCTCTGTGAATTAAATTTTATTATATATATATATTATTACACACACACAGTGTCCTTTTTCCCTTCCTGGGGAACCCCCTCTGTGAATTAAATTTTATTATATATATATTATTACACCCTCTGTGAATTAAATTTTATTATATATATATTATTACACACACACACACACACACACACACACACATACACACACACACACACACACACACACACACACACACACACACACACAGTGTCCTTTTTTCCCTTCCAAGTCTGAGGATCATTCTAGGCAAATACTCTACCATTGAGCCACCTCCCTAGCTGTGGTTCTATCTTGTTTGTTTGTTTGCTTGCATGTTGATAACTGATTTTAGCTTCTACCATTCTGGAATTTTCTCTCATGTCATTACTTCTACTGTAACTCTTTTTTTCCTGGGTTAAAAAAAAAATCTGCATATCAGAGTGATTGGGTTCTCATTGATGTTTAGTCAGTGACTTTCATTCATCTGTAGTTTTAGCTGCTTTTTGTGTTCAGTTGTTTTTGTTCTTTTCCTGTGAGGCTTATTTTCCCCCTCTCCATGCCCCCCCCAACCCTCTACCTCCCACTTTGGGTCAAATGTTCAGTTTGTGAATGTTGCCAAGAAATATGCTACTTCAGTCTGTTTCATATTTTCACCAAATGTTTTAAGAAGTGTAATTTTAGCCCTTGCCAGTTGTGTTGGAGGCTGCTGGTTTCTCTCTGGCCTGATTTCTCTTGGTGATCTGGTCAGAGCATCTGTGGGTTCAGTTGGGGTCAGGATAGGGTTAGAACTGCTTGCTTTCTTCCTTGCGTTTAGGATAAGCTTTCAAAGCATGGTGATTCTTTCCCGGATTCTCATTTCCCTATGTTTCAAGACTTTCTTCTTAGCAGAGAAAATGGAGGCTGGCATGATCCTAGAGAAGGCTGTGCTGATTCTGTCATTGGGTTTCCTCCGTCCTGTGCCGTTCACATTCCTCCAGTCCCTGCACATACATCCAGTCCCTGTCCCAGAAGGAATCCTAATAGATTCTCCTCTCATTGCTCCTCAGGTTGCAGGCCAGAGGCTGCTGAGGTACTTCCGGCTTTATCTTCCCCTGGGTGGGGTGGTTTGTGGGCTCCACAGGAAGCCACGTTCCTGGGGGAACCCCCTCTGTGAAATAGTAGATGCATTGCTCATGACCCTGGGCTCAGCAGTGATTGCTGGGCTGAGCCTTGGGTGTATGGGGGTCAGCTGTGGGGGTCTGGAAAAAGTGGGAGGGACTCCCTTCATTTCTTCCTGGTCACTGCTGCCTTGGGGCTCTGGGATTGTCACACTTGGGGACTCCGTGTGTGTGTGTGTGTGTGTGTGTGTGTGTGTGTGTGTGTGTGTGAGAGAGAGAGAGAGAGAGAGAGAGAGAGACAGACAGACAGACAGACAGGCAGGCAGGCAGGCAGGCAGACAGACAGACAGACAGACAGACAGACAGACAGACAGACAGACAGACCGAGAGGTGGGGAAGAGCAGGAGGGAAGATGAGAATAAGGTGTCTTCCTGAAGGACCAGCCCTAATCAGCCTCAGTGGGCAGATAGGTTTTGTGGGGCTGGGTGTTCTATTTTCCAACCTTTTACTCCACCCCAATATGTTGTTGTTGTTGTGCTAGTGCTGGGGCTTGAACTCAGGTCCTCCTGCTCTTGCTTAAATGTTTCACTCAAGGCTGATGCTCTTAACCACTTGAACCCCACCTCCACTTTTGACTTTTTGCTGGATAATTGGAGGTAAGAGTCTGCCTAGGCTGGCTTTGAACAGTGATCCTCAGATCTCAGCCTCCTGAGTAGCTAGGATTACAGGCATTGGCCACAGGGCCCTGGGTAGATGTCAGGCATCTTGATGAAGAGTTGATCTCTGGCTTGTCTCAGAGGCCAGGGCCCAGGAGTTCACAGGCCCCCGTGACTGCCAGGCTATGGCCTTGTAGGACATGTGAGCCCATGTACTTGGTAATGCTGGGGCTGGAATGTCCTCTACATTTAAAGGAGGAAAGAACTTAGAGTAAGCTTGTGACACTCCTGAAGGTTTGCTGGACCTCAGGTGGTCACCCACGTTGGTCTGGGACACATGAGCCTATCAGCACCCATACACCTGTCTAGCTCACTCCTGGATTTGAACATCCTCTTCTCTGGTGTCACTGTGCTGGATGTATTGTGCCCAGGCAGGCTGCATGTCACAGCTGGACAGGTTTCTGTCTTGGGCAAGGTTGCAGCTTGGTGGACTATCTCCATTGAGGAGGGTGTGTGTGTGTGTGTGTGTGTGTGTGTGTGTGTGTGTGTGTGTGTGTGTGTGTGTGTGTGTGTGTGTGTGTGTGTGTGTGTGTGTGTGTGTGTGTGTGTGTGTGTGTGTGTGTGTGTGTGTGTGTGTCTGTCTGTCTGTCTGTCTGTCTGTCTGTCTGTCTGTCTGTCTGTCCTGGGAACAGGACAGTGCTTGAACCCAGTGCTTAGGTGATGCCCAGGCTGGCTTCGAACTGTGATCCTCAGATCTCAGCCTCCTGCGTTGCTGGGATTAGAGGCATGAGCCACCAGTGCCTGAGTAAACTATAACTACTCTCTTAGGAAAATCTTATACTTGTCACACATTTTAAAATGTATCACATACTGTAAGGCCACTGGCATTCTGACAGCTTTCAGTCTTTTTCCTGCAGTGAACCAGGGAGGAAGGAGGACACCTGAGATCTTCTCTTCATTGCTTTATTTCATTTAAAAGTTTCCAATTGTCTTCCCTTCAGAGTTTTGGGATTTTTTTTGGGGGGGATCTGGTCGTGGGGCCTGAACTCTGGGCCTGGGTGCTGTCCCTCAGCGCTTTAGCTCAAGGCTAACACTCTACCACTTGAGCCAAAGTGCCACTTCCGGCTTTTTTCTTATGTGTGCTGAGGAATCGAACCCAGGGCCTTGAGCATGTAAGGCAAGCACTCTACCACTGAGCCACCTTCCCAGCCCCGGAATTTTTTTTTTTTAAAGAAGTACTTATGTGCATCTGATCATAAAAATAGTATTTATCAAAGTGAACGCCAGGAAATGGAAACAACAATCTTTTCTTTTTTTTTCTGTTTCTGATTTCTTTTATTATTTTTTTATTGTGAAAATACAGTATAGAGGGGGTACAATTACATGGGCAAGATAATGAGTACATTTCTTATTAAGCATTGTTGCCTCCTTTGTTTCCCCTTCCCATCTCCCCCCCCCAACCCCCCTCTCCCTCCCCCACCCCGGCAAAAGTTGTAAAGTTCGTTTTTTGACATAACAACTTGTACATCTCATTGTTGCAATGGGTCCACCTGTATCCCTATTTAAACAATTTGTTTTTTCCCTTCCCCTCTACAAATTATAGCAACATCAAATACAGTGAATGCAGGGGTTACATTGTGGGGGAGGGACATACAAAGCAACTAATTAATAATCTTATAAATGTGTTAGAAATAATCTCATGAAAGAAAAAAACATTTGAATACTTATCTTGGGGTTCATTTCACCTAACATCAACTTATCTGACCTTTTCTGCTGTCTCGGACATACACTACTTATTGCAAATAAGGGAAACCATGGGACCTATGTTTCAAGTCTTTAGCCCACTTATTTATTGGGCAGTTGTTTCTTTGAGGATTTGTTGTTGGGGGATTTAATTTTTTGAGTTCCAGGTATATTTTAGATATGAGTCCCTTGTCTGTTGTATGGCTAGTGAAGATCTTCTCCCAATCCGTGGGCTTTCTGTTGATCTTGATAGCTATGTCCTTTGTCATGCAGAAGTTCTGCAATTTCATGCAATCCCATTTGTCCAACCTTTCTTTGATTTGTTGTGTTTCTGGGTCTCTATTAAGAAAATTTTGGCCTGTGCCGAGTCTTTGGGTTTCTCCTATTCCATTCTGTAATGTTTTCAGAGTGTCTGCTTTGACTCTGAGGTCTTTGATCCATTTGGAGTTGATTCTGGTGCAGGGTGATATATAAGGATCTAGCTTCAGTTTTCTACAAGTAGTTAACCAATAAAAATATGGAACGCTTCACGAATTTGCATGTCATCCTTGCACAGGGGCTATGCTAATCTTGTCTGTATTGTTCCAATTTTAGTATATGTGCTGCCGAAGTGAGCACTCTCTGTTTATGTTTTCTTCTCCTTTTATATTGTTTGCTCGTTTATCTGTCTTTGGGAGGGCAAGGAGGGACAAAGGGTGAACAAATGCAGCAGTGGTACTCACTAGACACTATGTTGGAAATGACCTATACAACTTGTTGATGGGGATGGGAGAGAAAAATGAGAAGGAGCAAGGGAAAGAACAGGTGATATTGTCCAAAAAGAAATGTATTCTTATGAAATTGTAACACCTATGGACATCACCTTCATAATAACAATAAAAAATTTAAAAAAGAAGCACTTATATCGAGGTATAATTAACATAGTTAACTGCACCTATTTGTGTGTGTGTGTGTGTGTGTGTGTGTGTGTGTGTGTGTGTGTGTGTGTGTGTGTGTGTGTGTGTTGGTACTCTGGCTTGAACTCTGAGCCCTGCACTCTTCCTTGGCTTGCTTATCCATGGCTGGCACTCTACCACATGAGCCATGCTTCCAGTCTGGCATTTTGCTGGTTTCTTGAAGATAGAGTCATGTGGACTTTTCTGCCTGGGTTGGCCTTGTAACTTGATCCTCCATGTCTCAACCTCCTGAGTAGCTAGAATTACAGGCATGGAGCCACCCGTACTTGCTCACTGGACCCAATTAAAGGCTGTGATTTAATGAGTTTGACATCTTGACATCTGTGTGTTCTCCTGGAGCCATTTGGCATGCCAAGACGGTGAGCATGGCCATCACTCTGAAGTTTCCCTCTGCATTTTTGTGTACCTTTCACATTTGTCTGCTGTCTCCAAGGTAGACACCTCTTTGTCACTGGGCATTAGTTTGGCGGGGGAGGATTTCATTGGTGTAACACCTTTGAACAACTAACTTACAGTTTAATGAAATGAATACAGGAAGCCTGAGCGTGTGTTGTCAGGAAGGGGCGGAGGTCAAGGGGAGGAAGAGCAGAGTGGAGAGAGGAAGGAAGGACGGATACAGGTCATAATATCCAATGATCTTTGAAAATAGAACCAGAGGACTTGAAGGGATGGATCTGGGGGTTTTTCGGGTCCTCTTCTCTGCCTTTTAAAGAAGAAAAAGGCAGGAAAGTGTTTAAAGTAAGCAGAGTAAGTTTATTTGAAGGTGAAAGCCAGGAAAGAAAGTAGGAAGAATTGGCAGACCCCTGAGTGAACAGGGGACCTCCTTCCCTGTCACCTGGTGAGGGAAAGTCTTCTTTGTCTCTTGCCACTAGATATTTGGTCCTTAGTCCCCTCCCTCTTAGGGGATGGATCTTTGGTTTGATTTGTTAAGCAGTGGTCACTCACTGTCGAAGGCGTTTTTGATTGGATGTATGTGTTTGTCTCGTTAGACCCCGCCCATCCTGGACAGGTGGGAGGAGTTGACTTCTGCTTTTGCTTTAAGTCTAAGCCCGGTGCAGTGCCTGGGCTTGGAACCTGTTGCCCTGGGCAGAAACAAGGTGATTTATCTCCTTTCTTTGTCTCCCCTCAGTATGTGGGCCTTTGTTTCAGTTGCCTTCTGTCCCTAATGGATCAAATACCTAATCCTCAGGTGGGGTTGAAGAAATGGTAGAGAATGACGGAAGGTTGACACTGATCATGGTGCTTTGTACTCATTAACAGATGTTGAATTGAAACTTCCACCTTTTGTACAACTACTTAACGATAATGAATAAAACAAAACTCAGGGCTGGCTGATCAGTGGTGTCAGTAGGCCGTATTGCCAACAGGGTGATAGTGTCACTCACGTCAGTCTGTGTAGCACTTCTCAGTGGTGAAGGGACTTTATGTGCTCAGTCCATCCTGTGAACCCCTTGATGGTCCTTCTGAGTACCTCTTTTTTTGTTCATGAGGCAGAGTATCTCAGGGGTGTAAAATACCTCATCTATGGTCACTCAGCAATGAGAAGAGGAAGCAGATTTAGAATCCAAGCCCCAATACCCAGGTCAGCTGGCAAGGCAGTGGGGCCTGTAGACTTACAGCCTGACCCAGTAGGTGGTGTTCAGAGTTTCTGTCTTTTGTCTACTTGCTATGCAACCTTTTGAAAACACTTAGCCTCTCTGAGCTGTATTTTCTTCTTTTACAAAACCCAGGCAGCTGGCTGTCTTAAAAGCCAAGTAGTAGTGGCTCATGCCCATAATCATGGCTATTCAGGAGGCTGAGATGTGAGGATCGAGGTTTGAAGCCAGCCCGGGCCAACAAATCTGAGAGACTCTTATCTCCAATTAACCAGTAAAAAGTCAGAAGTGGAGAGACATGGCTCAAGTAGTAGAACACCAGCCCTGAGTGAAAAAGCCCTAAGTTCAAGCCTCAGTCCTGGCAGTTGCTTCAGCACTGTACTTTCCATTTGAGTCCTTCCGTGCTTTTGAGATCCTGGACTCCTGGAATAGAAAGAAAGCCCACAGTTCACTCAAGAAGGACCCTTGGGGAAATGTCCCTTCTGATCCCTCGTTTCCTTATGTAAAAGGGGGTGAGGGTATGAAATGTCCCCTGCATCCAAGTCTGGTGGTTCCTGAGCCAGCAGTTTCCCTCAGAGCTGGTTTGTGTGTCCAGGTTGGATCTCACCAAAGCCAACATGGCTGTGAGCACACCTGAGACCCAGCTCGTACTTTCCTGGTCTTGGTCATGAGGCTCGAGTCTCTGTACAGCCTCCTTTACCATTCCACTAAAAAGCAGGCTCCTCTCCAGGGGGTGTTTGGTATCTGGCTGAGTGCCAGGGTTTTGCTGATACTGCTGACCTGTCAAAAGAGCCCAGGTTCTGAACTTTTCATTCTCACTCTCTGTGATTCGATTTGTTTTGCAGGGAGTCTTTTCTGGGGGTGTCCATGTTCTCGATCCTTATCACTCTGTGGGTCTCCAGGTGTGTGTAATCCTAAGGCCCTGGATACTAGCAGGTAAAGATGGTTCCAGGGAGTATGGCCAGATGCCTATGAGATTTCTTCATACATCCTAGAAACCTGGACTGCTAGAAGGTGCTAGAAGCTGCAGATAGTAGACATCAGTTGAACCTATCACTTATATGTGTGTGTATGTATATATACAGATATGTATATATGTGTATATGTATATATGTGTGTGTGTATGTAAATATGTGTTATATATATACATACATACATACATATATATATATATATATATATATATATATATATATATATATATATATATATGATGGCTTATGCCCATAATCCTAACTGCTCAGGAGGCTGAGATCTGAAGATTGGTATTTGAAACTAGCCCCAGCAGGAAAGTCTGTGAGACTCTTAACTCCAATTAACCAGCAGAAAAGCCAGAAGTAGAGCTGTGGCTCAAGAAGTTAAAGTGGCTGGGCTGGGAAGGTGGCTCAGTGGTAGAGCGCTTGCCTTGCATGCCTGAGACCCTGGGTTCGATTCCTCAGCACCACATAAGCAAAAAGAAAAAAACCCAGAAGTGGCGCTGTGGCTCAAGTGGTAGAGTGCTAGCCTTGTGCTGAAGAGCTGAGGGACAGCGCCTAGGCCCAGAGTTCAGGCCCCACGACCGGACCCTCCCCCCCCCCCCAAAAAAAAAGAAGTAAGAGTGGCAACCTTGAGTGGAAAAAGCTAAGGGGCAGTGCTCAGGCCCTGAGTTCAAGCGCCAGTACTGATGGAGAAAACAAAAACATCTAGACATTTTAACTTCCTGCCCTTCCCTGCCCCTCCTTGAGCCTCTGCTGAGGTCACTCACCTACTGCTTCCGGGCAGTCTCAAGGCCAGCTGATTGTGGAAGGGGCATTCCCAGTGTCTGACCTATGGATGCTGGGTGTCTGTGGATCGTTTTGATACCATGCTGAACAGCCAACTGCGCCCCACCCCTATTGAGGGCTTTGTTCTCACGAGGCAAGTGTTCTACCACTTGAGCCACAGTTCCAGTTTTGTTTTTGTTTGTTTTGCATTTAGTTTTTCTTTTCCCAATAAGAGCTCCTGCTCACTTTGTCCAGGCTGGACTCAGGCTGTGATCCTTCCTGTCTGTTTCTTTCGTAGCTGGGATTATAATTGTATGATACCATACCAGGCCAGGCTGAACTACTTGAATGGCTTTCTACTGTTGAAGGGTTTTTGTATATTTCCTGCATCTTTTGAGCTATTGTGGGGTTTGGTAAGTTGTTAAAGCACCGTCATCATCCAATGGGACTTGCCCAGCTTCATGCTCCATCCAGCAGCACAAGCCAAATCCTGTCAGGTCTCCTTGCCCTACAGAAGCCCGTAGTCTGATTGGACAGAGAACCTGAGACACAGCAGCAGTTGATTCATCCTACCAAGCCTTTGACACTAAAGGATGGGGACAGAAGGGACATTAGGACTCAAAGAGTCTCAGAGTTTCATAGATTCTGTTTGAGGGGCAGTTTGCTTCCACACAAGATGAGCCTCCCTGAGTCTTCTCTTTCCTTCTGGAAACAAGGTGATTGTAAAAGGACGGTAGCAGAGAATAGCTAAGATCCAAAAGACACAGATACAAAGTTGAGGACTTTTAGTTAATTGATGGGGACCCAGCAAAAAGCATCTTCTAAATTGCCTCTCACAGCCTCTCTGGCCAATGACTCATAATGAAGGAAGTAAAAACTGGGCAATTAACACAAAGCCTCCTCATTTGCTCTCTCCCTACTTCCTTCCCCCTTCCCCCAGCTCTCCCAGTCACGGATTGCTCTCCTGACATTTTCCCTGTCTTTGGCCAACTTTTAAGATTTTGTTTGGGTAAAGCAAGGCAGACAGTTCCCATCCCTGCCATCATCTCCTTACCCTGAAAGTCTGGGAGAAGGGGAGGGGGAAACAACAAAAGAAAGTCCCGCCCCCAAGCGTGGAGCCTGCCCACGGAAGTGATTCATGGGGCCCAGCAAACCTGAGGAAGTGATTCAAGGGGCCTAGCAAACCTGAGGGCCAGAGGTGGGAGGCTGGGAGTGGAGTTCAGAAAAGAAGGCAGTGAGGAGAGACGCGGCCCTTATGGCTGGTGCTTTGTAGAAAAAAGTGAAAAGCAGTGACTAAGTCCTGCTATAGGATTATTTGTGTTGTGAAGTGAGCTAATAACGTTATAGTCCCGCTGGCAGATCAAATTTGAGGAATTAACTCTTGCCACACAGGGTAAGAAAACAAAGACACTTCTGCCTTAAGACGTTTATTTATTTGTGTACTGATTTATTTTTTGCTGGTGTTGAGGCATGAACTCAAGGTCTTAGGCTTTTGCTTGGCTTTTTTACTCAAGGCTGGAGCTTTTCCCCCTGGAGTCACAGCTCTACTTGTGGCTTTTTGCTGATTAGTAAGAGGTAAGAGCTTCACAGATTTTCTTGCCCAAGCTGGCTTTGAATTTTGGTCCTTAGATCTCAGTCTTCTGTGTAAGCAGGATTACAGGCGAGAGACACCAGCGCTTGGCCATGGTCATACTTTCAAGTCTGATACATTGCTTTTCCGCAAACACTCACTGCAGCTGGTGCTGGTGGCTCCCAGTTACAATCCTAGCTACTCAAGAGGCTGAGATCTAGGGTTGTGGTTCGAAGCCAAGCCCAGGCAGGAAAGGCTGTGAGATTCTTACCTCCAATAAACTACCTCTCCCTCCCCCCAAAAAAGCCAAAAGTGGTGCTGTGACTCAAATAGAGAGCTAGCCTTGAGCACTAAAGCTCAGGAATAGCACCCAGCCCCAAGCCCTAGGACTGGCACAAGGAAAAGAAACAAACAAGCAACCCCCCCCCCCCACACACACACACTGTATTTCCCTTCAAGGAACATCATACACTCATAGGAAGAAGGAATACTTGCTCCATGGGCTTCAATTTTTTTTTTTTTTTTGATCTCCATCAAGTGGATGGTATAAACCAAGCATCTCAGGATGGCAGTTTAGAAGCAGAGTCTCCAAGTATTGACTTATGCAAGTTCTGCTGTCAGGAAGGAGGGCTGAATCATGAAGGGTAAGAAGAGCCATCTAAGTTCAATGACTTGGTGACTGTGTCTGACTAGACTGTATGAGTCGCTGGGGCCTGGGGATGGATAGTATTAAAAGCCAGAGTAAAGCTGGGTGCCCGTGGCTCATATCTGTAATTGTAACTACCTAAGAGGCTGAGATCTGAGGGTTGAGTTCAAAGTCAGAAGTGGATATATGGCTCAAGTGGTAGAATGCTAGCCTTGAGCAAAAAAGCTAAGGGACAGCATCCAGGCCATGAGATCTAGCCCTGGTACAAAAAAGAAGCCGAGGGGGACGGGCGGTGGGAGGGAAAGAAAGTCAAAAGCTTTGAAAATGACTGGTGTAATATATATTCAGTGTTAAGCCTGACTTCCTTCTCTAAATCCTCTGTCAAGTATTCTACCACCAAATTACAGCCTCAGCCCCCATTGCTTTATTTTTGTGCCAGTATGGGGGCTTGAACTAGGGCCTCATTGTCTTTCTTATTACCTTTTTTGGGGGGTAACTTTGTATCCTAGTGTCATTATAAACTTCAAAAATTAGCAATTATCAACAAGGAGCTATGTTGTATATCCTTTATCTAGAGTTACCAATTGCTCAGTTCCAAAAAATGAAACACCAAATTAAAAAAAAAAAACCCTTTTGTTCTTCTGAACAGTAAGACCTATGGACAATTTAAGATTGAGTAGGACAAACAAAAAATATGACATTGCTCTACTTAGCAGGCAGGAAAGTGGACACACATACATTTTGTAGATGTCATCAGCAGAGACATGGTGACAGGCTGGGTCCAAACCACAACCTTCAGATCGCAGCCTCCTGTGTAGCGAGCATTACAGGCATGAGACATGAGCACTTGGCCATAGTTACACTTTTGAGGCTGATAAATGCTTTCCCACAGGCATTCACTGTAGTCTCCTTGGCTAGAATAAATTGCTGAGCGACCTTGAACAAGGTGTTTGCTTAATGCTGCCATCTGTGTCCTCTTGCACAAACAAGGGCTGGGGCTAGATCTGCTAAAAGCTTCCCACATTCTCCATAATGGGTTCTCTAGCTGTCCCAATTCTCCATGGTAGGGCTGGGAAGGTGGCTCAGTGGTAGAGCACTTGTCTTGCATGCCTGAGGCCCTGGGTTCGATCCCTCAGCACCACATAAGCAAAAAGAAAAAAGCCAGAAGTGGCGCTGTGGCTCAAGTGGTAGAGCGCTAGCCTTGAGCTGAAGAGCTGAGGGACAGCGCCCAGGCCCAGAGTTCAGGCCCCATGACCGGACCCCCCCCAAAAAAAAAGAAACCAATTCTCCATGGTAGATTTTCAGGGGGACATAGAGCCCACTAGAGTGTCATATCACCAGAACGTACGTGTGTGTGTGTGTGTGTGTGTGTGTGTGTGTGTGTGTGTGTGTGTGTGTGTGTTCTAATACTGGGGGTTGAACTCAGGGCCTGGACTCTGTCCCTTAGCTTTTTTTGCTCAAGGCTAACACTCTACCACTTGAGCCACAGCTCCACTTCTGGCTTTTTGCTAGTTTATTATAGATAAGAGTCTCATAGACTTTCCTGCCTAGGCTGACTTTGAACCACAGTACTTAGATCTCAGCTTTCTGATTACCAGCACATGTTCTCTGAACATTGGATCACTGATTTGTTACCTGCAGTTCAGAATCAGCCCATCATCACTGTCTGCACAGATCAAAGGATGCTTTGGTGTGAGTGTGTCGCAAAGGGATTGGATGATGATCCACATCTGTTCCCTTCAGGTTTGACACTTGGTCCTCAAATCAAGCATCCTTCTTGGTGGGTGGTATTTTCAAGGCTTTCATATTTGTTGCTGATCTTGTCCTAGGGCTGGCCCAAGCATTGGAAAGAGAGGTACCCACTGTTCTTGGTACATTAATGAACCACACAGGGAAAGATCCAGGAATGGAGCACATGGTCTATACAAGCCTCATGGAACCAGGGCAGTAGGCCTTTTAATTCTTGCCTTTCTGGAAGGTCTGATGAGTGAGCACCCAACCCACATGTGAAGCCACTCACACGTTGCTTTTTTTTTTTTTTGGAGTGGAAAATAAAAGGGAAAAATAAGAAAAACCCCATGTAGCTGGGCACATATGGTTCACGCCTCTAATCCTAACTACTCAGGAGGCTGAGATCTGAGGTTCTCCATTTGAAGCTAGCCAGGGTAAGAAAGTCTGTGAGACTCTAATCTTTTAGCAAAAAGCTAAAAACAGAAATGTGACCCAAGTGGTAGGGCACTAGCCTTGAGCAAAATATCGCTCAGGGAGAGAGCCTAGGCCCTGAGTTCAAACCCCAGTACCTGCACAAGAAATAACATGAGAAGAATAATTGAGGTTCATTGACGCTTTGTGCATGTATAGAGATGGGGCTCACTGTGAGGTGAGGCCATTGTAAGTTTTAGTTAGTGTCATTTCTACCACAATCAGTAAAGTCAGAAAGAAAGTTTACCCGAGATTGGAGGCAGTCTCGCTGGGGTTCTGTGTAGAGGGAGACAGAGTTAAAATAGGCATCATTGGACATATGTGAATGTTAATATCCTTACCTTTACTGTGCTCAGGTCACTGGCCCTGGGCTATGGTCTGTGGTCCTTAACTTAAAAGTGAGGGGAGGTAACTTTTCCTGATTGTCAGACCACCAGAAATCAGACAGAGCACTAATCAGCCCACCTCCCCTACCTTCTTCTTCCTCCCTTCCCTTCCCTTCCCTTCCCTTCCCTTCCCTTCCCTTCCCTTCCCTTCCCTTCCCTTCCCTTCCCTTCCCTCCCCTTCCCTCCCCTCCCCTCCCCTCCCCTCCCCTCCCCTCCCCTCCCCTCCCCTCCCCTCCCCTCCCCTCCCCTCCCCTCCCCTCCCCTCCCCCTTCCCCTTCCTTCCTTCCTTCCTTCCTTCCTTCCTTCCTTCCTTTCTTTCTTTCTTTCTTCTTCCTTCCTTTCTTTCTTTCTTTCTTTCTTTCTTTCTCCTTCCTTTCTTCCTTTCTTTCTTTCTTTCTTCTTTCTTTCTTTCTTTCTTTCTTTCTTTCTTTCTTTCTTTCTTTCTCCTTCCTTTCTTTCTTTCTTTCTTTCTTTCTTTCTTTCTTTCTTTCTTTCTTTCTTTCTTTCTTTCTTTCTTTCTTTCTTTCTCCTTCCTTTCTTTCTTTCTTTCTTTCTTTCTTTCTTTCTTTCTTTCTTTCTTTCTTTCTTTCTTTCTTTCTTTCTTTCTTTCTTTCTTTCATTTCTGCCGTGGGGCTTGAACTCTGGGTGTTGTCTCTGAGCTCTTCAGCTCAAGGCATGTGCTCTACCACTTGAGCCACAGCGCCACTTCCAGTTTCCTGGTGGTTAATTGGAGAAGAAAATCTCATGGAGTTTTCTTGCCCAGGCTGGCTTTGAACCGAGATCCTCAGATCTCAGCCTCCGGAGTAGCTAGGATTACAGGTGTGAACTACCGGCGCCTGGCTCTCTCTTTCTCCTTACTGGTCCTGAGGCTTAAATTCTGGACCAGGGTACTATTTCTTAGATTTATGTTGCTCAAGGTTGGCATTTGTCTTTATGGTAATTGGGTATAAGAATCTCACAGACTTTTCTGCATGGGCTAGTTTCAAACTTTGATCCTCAGATCTCAGCCTCTGAGTAGCTAGGATTACAGGCATGAGCCACCAGTGAGCTCACCATCCACTTTAGACTTTAGTGTCATTCACTGTGGCTCCACCACCATTGTTTTGGGACACTTTAAAGGTCCCACTTGGAGCCAATGGGAGGAAACTTAATTTCCTGTCACAGGAAATTGTTTGGCTAGTGAGGAATATAGTTAAAGATTAAAACCTTCTGTCGAAGATGTGAGAGAGTTACTGGAGAAAGAGGTTTTGAGGGTCTCCCACAAGGATGCTCCTGGGAAGGGAGAGGAGAGGACATCTAGAGGCGGCCCCCGGGGACTCTGGCAGCAGCGCTGGCCAGAAGAAAAGGCCTTTCTCCACAGCTGAACTTGTTCTGGTAACATCAGCTCCGAATTAGGATTTAATTATTGGATTTACTTTATGGGCCTTGTGCCCTACCAGGCTTGGGGAGAGTGTGTTCTGGACACAGAACACACCCTCTGTATTCAACCCAGCAGCTGGAACTCCCAATTCACTCTTCTTATTTCGGGTAACATTGCTGTGTGTTTTAGGGGAAATCAGGGACGAGCTAGGAACAGTCCCAAGGTTCTGGGCAGTCCAGACTTCAAAGCACACCCAGAAGATCAGCAAATGAGCTGCCTTGACCTGTCTTTTATTTTTTTTTCCCCCTGGTACTAGGGCTTGAACTCAGGATACACTTCCTTAACGTTTTTGCTCAAGGCTGATGCTCTACCACTGACGCCACACTTCTAGGTTTTGTATTTTGTTTTTTTGTTTTGGTAGTTAATTGGAGTTAAGAGTCTCTCAGATTTTTCTGCTCAGGCTGGCTTTGAACTGCAACTCTTAGATCTCAGCTTCCTGAGTAGCTAGGATTATAGGTGACCACTGGCTCTTGGCCACTTTTTTTTTCTTTAATGTAGAGCAGTACTAGGGTTGAACTGAGAGCCTTATGCTTATTAGGCAGGTGTTCTACCACTTGAACCATGCCTTCAGCCTCTTTTTGGCTTATTTTTTATTTTAAAGGGGCTTGTGCTTTTTGCCTGGGCTGGCTTGGACCATAGGTCTTCCTACCTATGTCCTATCATTGGTTGGACTACAGGCACGTGTTACCATACCTGGCTTATTATGTTGTATTGGAGTCTCGATAACTTTTGCTTAGGCTAGCTCTAAGCAGTGATCCTCCTGATCTCTGCCTCTTGAATAGCTTGGATTACAGATGTAAGCCACTATGCTTGGCCCCAGAGTCAGTATTTAAATCCAGTTTTATCCAGTTTTGAAGCTTTTACCTACCACCCACTTTTTTATTTTGGAATTTTGGCATAGTTTACAAATAAGCGCACATGTTTTAACTGTACAAGTTCGTGACTTTCAACGTGCATATTCTTTTTGTTGTTGTTGGTGGTGGTCACGGGCCTTGAACTCTGGGCCTGAATGCTGTCCCTCAGCTCTTCAGCTCAAGGCGAGCGCTCTACCACTTGAGGTATAGCGCCACTTCCAGTTTTTTTCTGGTGGTTTATTGGAGATAAGAGTTTCACAGACTTTCCTGCCCAGGCTGGCTTTGAACTGTGATCCTCAGATCTCAGCCTCCTGAGTAGCTAGGATTACAGATGTGAGCCACAGTACCCAGCTTGAACGTGCATATTCTTGTAAAGAGCACCACAACAATCAAGGTAGCAAACAGAACTTGTGTTTCTCAAGAGTTTCTCTTCATGTAACTGTAACCCTTCTGTACAGTATCTTTAATATATAAATATATATAATATGTATATATATATAGTTTCTCTGTGCTGCTTGGTAATCCCTCCTCCCTGACCTTCTCCAGAGAATTAATGACCTGCTGTTTCTTTTTCTTTTTCAAATTCTTTATTGTGATTAAGTCATTACATAATTTCCCAGATTTCACAGTATTGTGGGAAAATACTGCTTAATTAAAGTCACAAACACATTCTAACTTTCATGGGGGCAAATAGTCTATTGTTGACCTGCTATTTCTATTTTAAATTCCTCTCTAATTTCCATTTCTGCTTTAAATTCCTCTATAAAGGATTTTGTCTGGTTTCTTTTCATTCAGCATAATTATGTTAAAATTCCACTCACAGTGTTTTGTGCATCAACAGTACTTTTTTTTTTTAAGGGTTGAGTAGTATTCCTCCGTATGAATATAAATCACAGCACTGATCTGTTCACGTACAAGTCTTTGAACATATGCTTTCATTTCTCTTGGATAAAAGCTTCTTTGAAGTACAATGGTGATGCCAGGTGACACACCTGTAATCCTAGCTACTCGGGAGACTGAGATCTGAGGATTGCAGTTCAAAGCCGATAGGAAAGTGCAAAATTCTTATCTCCAATTAATTGCAAAAAACAAAACAAAACAAAAGTGGAGCTGTGGCTCAAGTGGTAGAGCACTAGCCTTGAACACAAAAGCTCAGGGACAGCACACAGACCCAGAGTTCAAGCCCCAAGTGGCACCAAAAAAGAAAGAAAGAAAAGAAAGGAAGGAAGTGGCATTGTAGCTCAAAGAGGTAGAGCCCTAGCTATCAGTGGAAAAAGCTCCGGACCACACTGAGGCCCTGAGTTCAAGCCCATCAACTGACCAAAAAAAAAAAAAAAAAGTGCAATGTTGGATCAAATACTTGTCTTATGATTCTTAACTTTTCCCCCCTCCCTTCCCTGATCCTTAAACTTTTTATGTTTCATTTAAAAAAATATTTGTTTGTTTTTATTAAGTAGTTGTACAAAGGAGTTTCAACTCTTAGCTGTGACTGTTAAGTTTGAAGGAAGTCCTGAGCTGTTTTTCAGAGCAGATGGGTTAATTTGCATTTTCATTCTCAGTGTCTTGAGAGTTCCATTGCTCCTTAACGGCGCAGCAACATGAGATGTGCCAGCCATCTTAATTTAGCTCTCTTCTGATTGCTGTGTGATGCTATCTCATTGCACTTTCAACTTTTACATCTCTGAGGACTATTGGGTATTTGCCATATTTGAATCAGTTTTGTAGAGCACCCATTTCGATTGGTTTGTTCTGTTAATATTGAGCTTTTGTTACTCTGAGATCTAAGAATTGTGGTTCGAAGCTAGCCTGGGCAGGTAATCCGGTGAGACTCTTTTTCCAATTAGCCAGTAAAAAACCTATCACCCAAGTGATAGGGTTTTGGCTTTGAGTGACAAAGCTAAGGGACAGTGTCCAGGTCCTGAATTTAAGCCCCAGAACTGGAATACACACAAAAAATGTTGAGTTTGTTTATTCTGGTAACAAGTACTTATCAGATAATGTGCTTTTCAGATCTTTTCTCCAGTATAGTGCCTATCTTTCTGTTCTCTTAATAGTATCATGTTTTTCAGAGATCAGAAGCTTAAGTTTTGGTGAAGTCAAATAATTGACTTTTTTCATGGGTTGTGTTTTTGAGGCATCATATGGGAAATCTTTGTCAAGAAGGAAGGTCATGGTGATTTTTTCCCTAAGTTCTAAGCTTTCCACTGACCCATTCCAGTTGATTAGTATAGAAGTAGAAGCTCTGGTTGCAGTGGGTTTTTTTGTTTTGTTTTTTGTTGGTCGTGGGGCTTGAACTCTGGGCTTGGGCGCTGTCTGCGCACTCTTCAGCTCCAGGCAAGCGCTCTATTGCTTGAGCCACAGCACCTCTTCCGGTTTTCTAGTGGTTTATTGGAGATAAGAGTCTCAGAGAGTTTCCTGTCCGGGCTGGCTTCGAACCGTGATCCTCAGATCTCAGCCTCCTGAGTAGCTAGGATTATAGGTGTGAGCCACTGGCATCGGGCTTGCAGTTATTTTTTCTTATTGTAGTTTATCAGGTTGATGTAGCATTGTATCTTGAAAAACTATTGTTACTCCACTGTTGAAAATCAGCTGTCCATATGTGTAAGGCTGTTAGTGGCTTTTGTTGATTTCAATGGTCTGTTAAGTCTTGGCACCATTACTATGCTGCTTTGATGACTGTAGCTTTCTCTTTTAAAATTTAAAAAAAATGTGTAATTGTCTTTAAGTAGTCATGTGAAAGGGTTTCAACAAATTCGTCTATAAACACAACACATCTTGATGTACATCACTCAGTGTTATCAGGTGAGTGTCTGTGTTTCACACCTGTAATCCTAAATTATTCAGGAGGCTGAGCATAGGGGATCAAAGCCAGCCTGCACACAGAGAGTCTGAGATTCTTGTTTCCAGTTAACCAGCAAAAATAAAATCGAAAGTGGAAGTATTGCTCAAGTGGTATAGTACCAGCCTTGAGTGAAAAAGCTAAGGGGCAGTGCCTAGGCCCTGAGTTCAAGCCCCAGTACCAGTATAATAAATAGATAAATAATAAACCAACTGTTTATTGTTGAACTAATTCCTACATCACTATTCCTACAGCAGAAGGGCAATTGAGCCTCCACTGCTTAGATGAGCTCCCTCCCAGCCTCAGCTCTCATACTCTTCCCCCCCACCCCCATACACTGTGGCCTGAGGGCCTTCCCCGGGCCTTCCCCTGCAGAGGGCTCTGGTCCCCTTTGTTGTTGGGACTTTTGTCAAACTATGCAGAGCAGATGTGGCCACTTCCCTAATCTTTGGGTGTTCAGTGGCTTTGCCAGAAAGTGAAAAGAGCTGAGTAACTCCCCCACATCGCTTCCCACTCTCCCTTTCTCCCTAGATCAACCCATGCCGTGGCCAGGGCGGGGTTGGAGAGGGTAAAATGCCCATTGGCTGGGGCTTGGCCAGTGCAGCTTCAGATGTTCCCGAGCTCCAGGCAGTCTAGAGCTGAGAGCATCCCCATATTTCAAATGAGCAAACTGAGGGTCTTGGAGACCTCATGCCCTTGCCAGGGTGTCCCAGCCAGCAGTGTGGGGCCACACCTTGACCCCAGGTCTATGACTCCACATCTGTCAGGGTCCCCTCCCCACCCCCCACTGGCCTTTCAGCCGAGTCCCAGGCTTTCCTCTCTTGTTCTACTTGCTAATTACTGTTTTTCAACTGTAGGGGTTCCTTGGTCCTGGGCCCCTGGGAGAGGGATAATTACATCCTTCCAGATGCCCTTAGTTAGCAGCTCCCCATTAGGCTGCATGACCAAGTCCAGCACTGACCTTCCTCCGTCCTTCCCCCATTCTCAAGCGAGGGCTTGGAGGTCAGCTGGACCTGTTTTGCTCTCATTGATGCATCTGGTTGCATCTGGCCAGACTGTCCCTCACAGAGAGGGTCACTTTTGTTTATCCAGACCCATCAGGAGGGTCCTTGGTCCTAAGGGTATGGAAGGGCTAGCTTGCTAGTGTGTCTCTGCCAGCCCTGCCCAGCTGTTAAGCGTGAGGTCCTAGGATAAACTTCACTTGTGGAAAAGGCGGTGTCACCTCTTCGTGTGTGTAGGTGGTAATGGGGCTTGAACTCAGGGCCCTGTACTCTCCCTTGACTTTTTTGCTCAAGGCCTTGTGCTCTACCATTTGAGCCACCACTTCCAGCTTTTTGCTGGCTAATTGGAAGCTCACGGACTTTTCTACTCAGGTTGGCTTCAAATGTTGATCTTCATATCTCCACCTCCTGAGTAGCTTGGAGCCACCAACGCCCAGCCGATGTCACCTTTGATTGGGTTTCTCTCTCAACACGCCCTCTTCACATGCTTCTCGCTCCTTCCAGGTCCCTGGACGGCCGGCTGCAGGTGTCTCATCGGAAAGGACTTCCCCATGTCATCTACTGCCGTCTGTGGCGGTGGCCGGACCTGCACAGCCACCATGAGCTGCGGGCCATGGAGCTGTGTGAGTTTGCCTTCAATATGAAGAAAGACGAGGTGTGCGTGAACCCTTACCACTACCAGAGAGTGGAGACGCCAGGTATTGTACCACCATTACTGCCTGACAGTGGGGTTTAAGGCCTTCCTGATTCCTCCTCTTCCTCTCTGGGAGGGTTTGTGGTACTCCAGGGGTAGGAAGGGGTGGGGACTTTGCAGCCAGTCTGGCCTGGGTACTGAGCACCTCTCTGTCCCCTGGGCAGTTCTACCTCCTGTGTTAGTGCCACGACACACAGAGATTCCGGCCGAGTTTCCCCCCTTGGATGACTACAGCCATTCCATCCCTGAGAACACCAACTTCCCTGCTGGCATCGAGCCCCAGAGCAATATTCCAGGTAGGCTGAGGAGACAGCAGGAGCAGCTCCCTCGGTGTCCCCTGTCTTCCCCTCTGCACACAGCCCTGGGCTTCTGACTCAGAACTGTTTCCCTATTGGGAGGTCACCCGTGGCCTTAGCTCCCCACTCATGATGCTTTTCTTGGCAAGGAGAAGCAGCGTGACCCTTCCGCCCAGCCGCAGCTCAGTCATTTATTTTGGAAGCGGAAATAGCAGTACTGTGTTTCTCTCGCCGCCCTTTGGGGGCCCCAGCTGCCAGTGGTACTCTGGGGCTCAGGCAGGATCCCCATGATGGCTAATAAGGGGGTGCGGTGGGGCCTGCAGAGCCCAGGGTGAGCCAGCCCAGGGCCGGTGAAATCCCAGGAGGGTGGGACTTGAAATAGCTCAGTCTTGCAAAAGCTCCAGTGTCAAGACAATAATACAAATACTGTGTGAATCACCAAACTGCGCTCTGGGCATCCAGAGGAGCTGGGCTTGGCCACATTGGGGCCAGTCAGGGCAACTCTTGCTTGCTGGGGCAGCCATCCAGATGTGTTTCTTTTAGAGTGTTCTAACTTTGGACGTGGCTTTGGCTCTCTCGGGGTTGGCTAGTGGGCTGAGGTTAGCTGTGGCCCGTGTGTCTAGCGTTCAGAGCACTGGGAGAGACGTGTTCTCCAGCCTTTCGGATCCTTGCAGGTAATTCTGGTCTGGGGAGTCCAGAAAGCAGACTGGGGGGGCGGGTGGGGGTGCGGGTGGGGCTAAAGCAGGGCCGGGGGCTCAGAGAAACAGATCCCACAGTTTGCTGTCACAGAATGACTCCCTTACTAGAAGCACAGAGTGTGGCAAAAGCAAGTGGATCGGCTCAGCAGGAGACACTGGGGGGCAGAGGGGCTCCCAGCTGGAGGCCATAGCTCTTCAGAGGACAGACATGGGTGAGGCAGGGCAGGTCCAAACACCTCCTTGGAGAAAGGGCCTGACTTGGGGCACAGGGACAGTCGGCTTGGCAGCAGCCCTAGGACTGGGGAGCTAGGTGGGAAGCTGGAGATGGGCAGGCCTGAGCATAGAGATCCTGGCAGCTGGTAGGCGACCCTCACTTCAGCACCCCTTCAATACCTCATACTGGAGAGAGAAGCCATGGTTGCCTTTTAATGGACCACCTGCCTTTTGGTTCCCAGAGACCCCACCCCCCGGCTACCTGAGTGAAGATGGAGAAACCAGTGACCACCAGATGAACCACAGTATGGATGCAGGTCAGCTGGGTGCTCCTTGGCCCTCCCCTCCCCTCCCCTCCCCTCCCCTCCCCTCCCCTCCCTTCCCTTCTCTTCTCTTTTTTTTTTCCCTTTCTCATGGGTGAAAGGCACTTTGTTCAGATGCCAGCCTCACAAACGATTGAGGGAGATTGATAAGTGGTTAGCCACTATGCAATCTCCTTTGGGCCCTGGTAGGAGATGCCCCCTGTGACTGGGCCCAGGGGATGCCACTGATAGTGGTGTAGACTTTAATTTAATTGTGCTAGTCCTGGGCCTTGAACTCGGCCTTGGTGCTACCCCTGAGCTTCTTTGTGCTCCAAGCTAGCGCTCTACCACTTTGAGCCCCTGTACCACTTCTGGTTTTCTGGTGGTTCATTGGAGATCAGAATCTCATGGACTTTTCTTCCCAGGCTGGCTTCAAGCTGCAATTCTTACTCTAGTATACTTTTTATAACTCAGTAAAAGACAACTCAAGCCGGGTGACTGTGGCTCAAACCTATAATCCTAGCTGCTCAGGAAGCTGAGATCTCAGGATGGAGGTTTGAAGCCAGCCCAGACAGGAAAGTCTGTGAAACTTATCTTCAGTTAACCAGCAGAAAGCCAGAAGTGATGGTAGGGTTCAAGAGCACCAGCCTTGAGCAAAAAAATGCTAAGAGTGTATGCTCAGGCCTGAAGTCAAGGTCCTAGTACACACACACACACACACACACACACACACACACACACACACACACTGAAGTCAAGGTCCTAGTACACACACACACACACACACACACACACACACACACACACACACACCACACACACACACACACACACACACACACACACGTCTAGAAGCCTGAATGGAGGAACAATTTTTTTTTCTGATGGCCAGCAGAGACCTTAGGAGTAACTACTTTTCTCTGCTGGCCAAATGTGACCAGTGTGCTCTGATCAGGCGAGGTCTGGCCTAATGCTCTCTTTCCACATCTCCAGATGTTTCCCACATCATTTATTATGGGATCAAATTGGCTCCAAACCAGCAGCGCCTTGAATGGAACCCCAGCTGCCACATGGAGGGAGCAGCTAGCAGCATTGCTGCATTGTGTGTGGTTGGGTGAGGGGAGGAGGGAGCTGAGCAGATGTCCCATCTCGATGGTGGCAGGCACGCTTGCGCGCACACTGAGCTGCTAGACACGGTGGAGCCACCTGCTCTGTGTATAGCCCAGAGGAGATTGTGCAATTCCTCAAAGAACCAGAAGCTCACATATGCATTGTAAATAGAGGTGCTGGGGTCAACACACACACCCACCGCAGCTGGCAGGCATAGATGGTCTTCCTATAGTCAGTGCCAAGTAACCACTGCAGGCTTACAGATCTGAAAGGCTGGCATAAGAAGCACACTAGCTCCGCAGTGTTTCTCCAATCCTACTGGGATTTTTGTCACCCTCCTTTCTTGTTTTCGTCTTCGTTGGTCTCTGTCTCTGACATTTACTATTATGAACAAACACAACCAGAGGACATGGGACGTATATGAGGATAGCCACGTGTCTACCTCTCTGCCTCTTCCTCTCCCACCCCTTCTTTCTCCTTCTTCCTGTCTCATTGTTTTCCTGTCCCTTCTTCTTACTATAGCATTCAGATGTGATCATTTGTGATTTCTCTAAAAGGGAGGAAGACTAGCTTTGGGGGGAGCCCAGCCAGTCTAAACATGTGTGAGTAGAGGTCTCTATTCTTGATTCTTCCTCAGAACTGACCATTTACATCCCAGACCCTTTGCTCATGAGGCTTGGCTTCCTTGCCAGGTCAAGTGGACAGGTGTTTTTGTCACCGTGGTCACTTTTGGGTCTCCCCCTTAGCACCATCTATGTCCTATGAGACCAGGGAGAAAGTTCTAGAGTTTTCTTGTCTTTGCAAATCCACCCAACACAAAATAAACACATATTTACTGATTGCCGAATGTACTGTGTACCAGTCATGGTGTTAGCATGTGTGTGTGTGTGTGTGTGTGTGTGTGTGTGTGTGTGTATGCGTGTGTGTGTGTGCGCGCGTACACGGGATTGAACTCAGGGCTCTATCATTTAAAGTCAATGCCCCAGCTCATTTTTGGTCTAGTTTATTTTTCAGATAGGGTTTTGTGCTTTAGCCCACTCTGGTCTCAAGCCACAATCCTCCTACGCTCACACTTCCCTAGTGGCTGATATGGCAGGTATGTGTTCCCATGCCTGGCTACATTAGCACCTTTATAGGAAAATTCTTCCTTAATTTTTGTAAGTCAAAAAAGACCACATTATCCTCTTCTTATACCATTGGGGAAAATTGGGATTCAAAGGTTTAGAAGACATTTGACTACATAGCTCACATGTGGTGAGTGGTGTTTATACCCCATGACTGACTTGGTCCCTGTCCCATTGCATTCGGTGTTATGGGGGAGAAGAAACTATGGTCCATCTCTGTTGCCATGGAGATTCTAGCTGTGGGCGAGACAAAAGAACCCCTTGGAAAGTACAAGGTGATGCGTGCTTGAGACCCAGAGTAGGCCCAGCTCAAGGACTGTGTGGTCTTACTTACTGTAAGTCACCACTCAGTCTGAACCACACAGGCACTGGGGCGGGAGGGTCAATAAGCAGGAGGCTGCTGTGTGGAAAGGCAGCTGCAGAATTTCTTTGATGGCTGATGATGCTGTGCATTTTTCCTTTCTTCTGGGATTGAGGGTAGAGACAAGATGCCAGAGTGTGAACTAGGTAGAGTTGGACATTTTCCCATATGAGCCATCTTGCCATGCACTATCTGTCTGCTGGCTGAGTGGCAGGATTCCCAGGACTGGTTTGTGAATTTCCTAAAGTTGATATTTCCAGGTACTAGAGCTATTGCAGCTGGTGGGCTGGACATGGCAGAATTTGGTGCCCATAGTGGCATCACCTGTCAGAGCTGTCTGGGTGTCTGTGCGTGCGTGCGTGCGTGCGTGCGTGCGTGTGTGTGTGTGTGTGTGTGTGTGTGTGTGTGTGTGTGTGTGTGTGTGTGTATTCATGTGTCCTGGGGCTTGAACTCAGGGCCTGTGCTGGAGCTTTTATGGCTCAAGGCTGGCACTCTTACCACTTGAGACACAGCTCTACTTACAACTTTTTGATGGTTAATTGGAGATAAGAATCTCACAGACTTTTCTGCCCAGGCTGGCTTCAAACTACAATCCTCAGATCTTGGCCTTCTGAGTAGCTAGGATTACAGGCACGAGCCACCAGCATCTGGCTATAGATGTCTGTTTTATTAACCTTGTCTTTCTGGCATTTGTGCATCCAGCATTGATGTCTGAACTTTGCCTGTGGAGTCATCATGTGTATGGTTTTTTTTTTTTTCTCACTCCAAAGAATGGAAAACATTGTGTTATTTTGTAAACACTTTTCCAAATAGGCTCTTGATGGATGTCTGTGTGTTTCCAGACCTTGCCTGACAATGTGAGATAAAACTATCATTTGGAATATTGGAGATGCTTCAAGTCCCTTTAAATGAAGCCAATCAGAGCTGGGTGCCAGTGGCTCACATCTGTAATCCTAGCTACTCAGGAGGATGAGATTGGAGGATTGTGATTTGAAGCCAGAAATGGTTCTGTGACTCAGATGGCTCAAGAGCACCAGCCTTGAGAGAAAAAGCTAAGCATAGCACCCAAGCCTTGAGTTCAAGGACCAGCACAAAAAGCAATGTGTGGATAGAGTGCAGCAGAGGCTGGAAATGGCTAGTGAGCCTTGGGCCTCTTGCTACCTGGGGCTGGGCATGGCAGGGGAGAGGACTCCCGTCATCCCATTTTCCTGGATGCGGTTTGTCTTTCCTAAGGGCAGGTGTGTGTGTGCTGAACACAGCCTTGGGCTGGGGCCTTATGTAGGATCCTAACTGCTCAGGTTGCCAGAGGACCCTAAGGCCCTCTGTTCCATCCATCCATTCCACAGAGAGAGCAGTGGCCTAGGGAGGGGAAATGAGGCCAGACTCGGCTTCTCCAGGCTTGGTCCAGGCTTCTCGGCCCTGGTGATGATTAGCCACTCATCTTGATGAAGTGTTAAGTAATTCAGCTCCCACCCCCTTCCCCCCCCCCCCCACCAGATCACTTATAAAGTCTCACAACTATGTCTCACCTTGCAGGTTCTCCAAACCTATCCCCGAATCCGATGTCCCCAGCACACAATAACTTGGGTGAGTAGCTCTTCTTCGGCTGTACATGTGGGATCCTCTTCTGGATGCAGACCACTGGTGGCCCTTGAGGGAGGGGGCCTTGGAGGTGAGGCTTCTACACCAGCCCAGACCCCGCCCGCTGGGTTCTGGTTATAGCCATGCTAGGTCATGGCAGAACAGGGAAATCTGAGAGCGCTGGTGGCAGCAAAGACACCATAGGCCTGGGATTGTGTTTCCTCAGTGTGGTGTTCAGACGTGAGTGAATGAAAATCCCGCAGACCTTAGACCTAGAAGATTGGGCTGTGGTCAGCCAGGCTCACTGTGTGGTTTGGGGCAAGACCACAAGCAGCTGTGCACACACCATCTGCGGCTTCCATAGACTTATTCAAATGCACCGATTTGTCTTGAAACAAATATGTTTGTTTTTTAAAGTGCTGGTCCTGGGGCTTGAACTCAGACCCTGCTCACGGTCTCTGGCTATTTTTGCTCAAGGATAGCATTCTACCCTTTGAGCCACAGCTCCACTTCTAGCTTTTTTTTTTGTTTTTGTTTTTGTTTTTTAGTTCTTCATGGGGAAGTAAGAGTCTCATGGACTCTACTGTTCAGGCTGGCTTCAAACCATGATCCTCAGAGCTGAGCCGCCTGAGTAGCTGGGATTACAGGCGTGAGCCACCAGTGCCTGGTTTGTAACAATTTGTTACTAAAGCAGCAACATTTAAAGAATCTGGCAGGAAAATGCTAGTGTACCCATAATGGCACCACCTGCCACAGCTGTGCTGTGTCCTGTGTTTCTTCTGGTTTTTTGTTGCTTTGTTTTGTTTCGTGGCACTTGTGTGTCCAGCATTGATATCTGAGTCTTGCCTGTAGGGTCACTGTGTATATTATTTGTGTTATTTTGTAAATGTGTTTCCATATTTGGATGCCTTGGTTTTGGTTTGCTTTAGCTCACAAGGCTTTAGAGTACCAGGCCCTGTTTACAAACAGTCCCCCGGTTTTGCACTGCTGGGTCAGGGTTCCCTAGAGTTGCCGGGCTAGCCAGGAAGTGTCCTTCAGCTCTTGGGCGTAGCAGCTGTGTGGAGGCTACGGCTAGAGCTTGCCTGAGGGCTGAAAACCATTGAATGTCTGGGTTGGGTTTGTTTTTGTTGGTGCTAGTACTGAGCCTTGAACTCAGAGCCTTGCATTCTTTCTTAGCTTTGGTGCTCAAGGCTGGCACTCTGCCATTTGATCTACATCTCCACTTCTGGCCCTTCTGCTGGTTAACATGGACTTTTCTTGCCCCTCTTCTGAGTAGCTTGGATTACAGGTGTGAGCCACCAGTGCCTGGCATGTTTATTGTTTTTATTGAGGGAACTTTTGATACTCTGGTCTTGTGGATCATCTTGAGGCATTACAAGCTGGCCCTCACTAAATTGCCCAGGAACAGTGATCATTAATATCAGGTGTGGGGATCCAAGTGGTTTGACTCTCATGCCAATGTGTTTCTAGAGCTTGACTGACAATGTCAGATACAACATCATTTGGAAAATAAAGAGATGCTTGAAGGTGTATTTTTCTGGTCCTAGGGCTTGAACTCAGGGCCTGGATATTGTTCCTGTCTTGTTTTCTCAAGGCTAGCACTCTACCACTTGAGTCACAACTCTACTTCTGGCTTTTTGCTGGTTTATTAGAGAAAAGAATCTCACAGGTTTTTCTGCCTAGGCTGGCTTTGAACTGTGACCCTCAGATCTTCAGCTTAAAACTCACTTTAGAATGTAGAAGTATTGTCAATTTTCACTTTACAGATTAGAAAACCAAGAATAGAATAGGTTAACTCAGTTTAACTCAGGTTAAACTGCTGAACAGGGAAGCTGGCTTTGAACTCAAGACTTCTGGGACATAGCATGTGTTCCCTACTACAGCAGATCACTGTTTTGTGCTCCACTGAGACCAGGTACCCCTGCTAGTCTCACTCAGAAGGGTAGTCATTAACCAGTTTATCCCACCTTATTCCTTTGTTACCCAGTTACCTCGGGCCCAGTCACCCTGTGACAGTCTAGATGTGGGGGGAGGGAGGATTGGTAGATCCATCAGAGACCTGCCTGGAGATGCTCCATGGTCTTGTTGGGTTCCTAAGAACAAAAACTAATTCTAGAACAAGAGGCTGGATAGCTGGGTGCTGGTGGTCCATGTCCATAATCCTAGCTACTCAGGAGGCTGAGATCTCAGGATCCTGGTTCCAAGACAACCAGGCAGGAAAGATCAATGGGCTCATCTCTAATTAACCAACAAAAAAAAGCTGTAAGTGGAGCAGTTGTTCAAGTGATAGATCACTAGCCTTGAGTGAAATAGCTCTGGGACATCACTCAGGCCCTGAGTTCAAGCCCCATGACCACCACCACCCATAACAACAAAAAGAAAGGTGTGGTTGTGAGGCTATTATACAGAAGGAAACTGTGACTTCCTCTTTCATGTCCTCCCCATTTTGGTGTGGGCCCCAGGTCTGGGAAAGGTTGAGTATCCTGCCACACAGCAAAGCCACACCCCCAAAGCATGACCAAGGCCCAGCCAAACATACTGCACTCGGGAGCCCTAGGACGTTTGTTTTGCAGGGGGCTATGCGCAGGTGATGGGCTGTTACACATAGTGCTGGGTGAGTCACCTGGAATTTCCCAAGCATGTAACTCAGAAAGGTTGGAACAAATGAAGGGGAAGGAGGTGGCAGGTGGAGAGAGGAGAAAGGTAATGCACCGGCTCCTGCCAGGTGAGTAAGTTGTTCCCTGCTTTCCTGTGAGACATTCAGGGAGTGGCTGGACTTGAGGACATAGGCCCAGGAGCACCCCAGGGGCAACAGCTGAGCTGGCATTCCAGAGGTGGATGGCTTCTCGAAGCATCCTGGCAGGATAAGCCTTGCCCTCTGGCTCGAGAGCAGAAAGGGTGGATGGCAGGGCAGCTGCGAGGTAGGAGGCCCCTGGCCCTGAAGAGAAGACAGGAGCCCAGGTCACAGCCTGACCAGGTGCCACTGTGCCCATGCTGCCACACACATACCTTTCTTTTCCCTCTTTCTCTCCCCTACTCACTCCTCTCCCTCCCCACCTCCCTCCCCACCTCCCTCCTCCCCTCCCTCCCCCCTCCCTCCCTTCCTTCCTTCCTTCCTTCCTTCCTCCCTTCCTTCCTTCCTTCCTTCCTTCCTTCCTTCCTTCCTTCCTCCCTCCCTCCCTCCCTCCCTCCCTTCCTTCCTTCCTTCTTTCCTTCCTTCCTTTCCTTCCTTCCTTCCTTCCTTCCTTCCTTCCTTCCTTCCTTCCTTCCTTCCTTCCTTCCTTCCTTCCTTCTTTCCTTCCTTCCTTTCCTTCTCTTTTTTTTTTTTTTGCCAGTTCTGTGTCTTATCCTTGAGGTTTTTGTTTTTTGTTTTTGTCAGTTGTAGGACTTGAACTCTGGGCCTTGGGCCTAGATGCTGTCCCTGAGCTCTTCAGCTTAAGGCAAACGCTCTACCACTTGAACCACAGCATCATTTCTGGTTTTCTGGGGGTTAATTGGAGATAAGAGTTTCACAGACTTTCCTACACAGGCTGGTTTTGAACCTGGATCCTCAAATCTCAGCCTCCTGAGTAGCTAGGATTACAGGCGTGAGCCACTGGTGCCTGGCTAGCCCTTTTATGCTCAAAGCTAGTACTCTACCACTTGAGGCACAACTCTATTTCTAGTCTTTTTGGTAGTTCATTGGCTAAAGCTGGGGGTGCCTTTGAACCATGATCCTCAGATCTCAGCCTCCTGAATAGCGAGGATGACACTTGTGAGCCACTGACACTAGGCACAAGGTACTTTTCTCAGGTTCTCTCTAGCATCAGTCTTGGGTAGCTTGTAAATTCACAGGCAAGGTGAAATGATGATATGATGAAAGACAGGAAGTTGGCCCTGTACTATATCCTCACCTTCCTGGGACCTGTAGACTTTGCTGTTGTTCTTGATTACATTGAACTGGTAGGCTAAAAGATCACAAGGTTCTCTGTGTGTGTGTGTGTGTGTGTGTGTGTGTGTGTGTGTGTGTGTGTGTGTGTGTGTGTGTCTGCCTGTCTGTCTGTCTGTCTGTCTGTTCGTCCTAGGGCTTGAACTCAGGGCCTGGGCACTATCCCTCAACTTTTTTTGCTCAAGGCCAGTGCTTTACCACTTGAGCCACAGCTCCTCTTCTGGCTTTTTGGTGGTTAATTGGATGTAAGAGTCTCATGGACCGGCTGGGAAGGTGGTTCAGTGGTAGAGCGCTTGCCTTACATGCATAAGGCCCTGGGTTTGATTCCTCAGCACCACATAAGCAGAAAAAGCTGGAAGTGGCGCTGTGGCTCATGTGATAGGCTCATGTGGTAGGGTGCTAGCATTGAGCTGAAGAGCCAAGGGACAGCACCCAGGCCCAGAGTTCAGGCCCAACTCCAACAAAAAACAAACAAGCAAAAAAAAAAAGTCTCATGGACTGCCATGCCTGGTCTGGTTTGAACAGTGATCTTCAGCTCTCAGCCTCCTAAGTAGCTAGGATTACAGGCATGAGCCATTGAGCACCTGGCCTCCACAAGGTTGTTTTTATGCATATTTTAGCTAGTTGCGTTTAGTCTCTGAGCTAGAAGGCCCAAAGTTGGAGACACAGCTGGCCTGAAGCTATGGAGTGCTAATGCCACGGTGTGTGCTAAGCATCAGGGGGAAGGAAGGAGTCAGGGAATGTCTTACAGTCATGCATTGGGCCTTATAGGTCAGAAGCTGTAGGGTAAGGGCGGGGACAGCCCAGGTAGCAGATGGTATCTGGAAGGGAAGGGGGGGTGGTGGAATCCCTGGAGGTGGAGGCAGAGCTGGCTTCTGCAGGGATGGAGGGTTTAGGCAGGCCACTGTTCTCCGCCTTTATCCATTCCCTGTTGCCTTTTCTTTTTTCTTTTTATTTGGTGCAAGTACTGGGGCTTGAACTCATGATCGCTTAGCTTTTTTTTTTTCCCACTCAAGTCTGGCACTCTACCACTTGAGCCATAGCTCCAGGTTCTGATTCTTGTTGGTTAATTGGAGACAAGACTCATGGACTTTCCTGCCCTGGCTGACTTTTTTTGTTTTTTGTTTTTTTAGTGATCTACCTTATTTTTTTGTATATATTTTTATTGTAAAAATACTGTACAGAGGGGTTAGAGTTACATGAGTAATGTAATGAGTACATTTCCTATCAAGCATTGTTACCTCTTTGTTTTTCCCCTACCATCCCTTCCTGCCCCACATCCCCAACTCCTGCTCCTTACCCCTGAAGTTGTAAAGTTTGTTTTCAACATAATGTCTTGTACCTCTCAATGTTATGATGGGTCAACCTGTATTCTTATTTCAGCATTTTGTTATTTCCCTTCCCCTCCTCAAATTATAAAAATGTATATACAAAATACAGGGCACTGGAATCCAATACATTGTAAACAGGGGTTATACCATGGAGGAAGAACATCAAAAGAAACAAAAAAAAATCACACGGTACATTATAAATACATTAAAAACAACAGCAAGAAAGATAAAACCACTTATGTCCCTATCTTGGGGTTCATTTTGCTTAGCATCATCTTATATGGTCATATGTACATAGCTTTTGATCTTTTCCGCTTATCCTAGACATATACTAGTTATTGCAAATAATGGAAACCATAGGACCTGTTTCTTTGGCCTGGCTAACTTTGAACTGTGGTCCTCAGATTCTCAGTCTCCTGAGGAGCTAGGATGACAGGCGTGAGCCATTACCATTCCCTGCTTTCAATTAGAGCAGAAAGCGAATCCCTCTCACCTTTGCCGCATTCAGATCTTTTGCACATGTTACTAATAGTCGTCTCTGAACCCAAGCATTGCCTTCTGGATTTTATTTTTTTCTTTTCCTTAAACAAAACAGAAAGTCTATGCCAACTTGGAACAAGGCTCAAAACTGAAGCCGGCCAATGTGTTTGGCTGGCAGGGGGCCAGCCAAGAATTGAGCACCCATGCCACTTAAGAATGTCTGGCTAACACCACACAGGTTGGGGAGGGGCCCGTGACCACTGCAGCTGAAGGATGCTATGTGTCCCACACCACTGCTCTGGAAAAAGATTAGCACAATCCAGCAGTCTGATAGGAGCAGGGCTGTGGCCTTGGCATGTGCCATTGTCTACCAGCCCAGGTATTCAGAGTCTCTGGTTTTTAAACCAGGGCCTGCTCACTAGCTTGACTGCTGAAGCCAGGAGAGGGGGAGATTCTTGCCACCTCCCCCGAAGATTGTTAAGGTTTAGTGCCAGGACAGGCTTTGTTTCCCTCAGGGATCTGGTAAGCACTGTGCATCTGCCCATCACACTTGGATTATATTCTGTTTTTGCTTTGTCTTCTTAGAAGCTCGGAGCCAAGTTGAGTCCTCTTTCAGTAAACACACATGGTTATCCTGTGTGATACAGCTTCTTCTTGTATAGAATTGTGGCGTTTTGCTCTTAGTGCACTGATTGTGCTGTGCATCTTCAGTGGGAAAGAAATGGGGGTAGATGTCCAGTTTACAAATGTAGTCAGGCATGGTAGTGTACACCTATAATCCCAGCTCTGTAAATCTGAGCTCCTTGGAAGACAGAGAGGCAGGATGATTGAGAGTTGTGGTTCGCCTGGACAACGGTGACAATAGGCCCTGTCTCAGGAACAAAAACAAATAACCAAACAAAAAGGGTTGAGAATGTAGCCAAAGTGGTAGAGTGCTTGCCTATCATGTGCAGAGCCCTGAATTCAAACACCAGTAGTATCGCAAGGGTCACTGGAGCTGACCACCGTGTTTGGTTTACAGCTCATCTTGCAGAAAGGAGGGAGAGAAGCACTGTGTTGCCTTATTGTTGTTTGCAGTGACTAGAAAAGTATAATTGCTACCCAGGTCTGTCCTGCTTGTGACCAGGGCAGCTTATCCACACAGCACTGTGAAAACAGTGGCCTGCAGACTTAGCACTAGCATGGTTACTGTGCACCTCCAACCAGCACCTTGCTAATGATGTGTCAAGCTACATATCCAATGTTTCCATAACACTGTGTCTGCAGTTACGGGGTGTTTGGAGAAGGGTTTTGATCTGCTTGTCAGGGTCTCTCAACCTAGGACCCTTTGAAGCCACCCGTCCCTAGACCATGGTTCGGGAATTCTGTGACAGTCTTTGTGGGTCGCCTGCCAGCTTTTCTTTTGTTTGGATGGGTGGTCTATCAGTGTTCTCTGGGAGCTTTGCTCACTGTATTTTTGCCTGGACTTTTATGATTTGGGGGTGAGGATTTTGTTCAGTTCTGTGCATTGCTGAGTAAATCAGGGCTGACCCAGATCAGCCCACGCTGCCTCTTCTTCAGACTAACCTGTGCCAGATGGAGTGACCTGGAAGGTTCTCTGTAGATGTCTTCCAGTCCTCTAGTTATTGTAGCAGACTCACAAGCCCTGAGTGAAAAGGGAGAGTATGTGCCCCAAGGTCAATATACAAGGTCAGCAGGCCTGCACCTGGGCATCAAAAAGCCAGCAACTTAATACGTTGCCTGGTTATTTTGAAGGATTTTTTCCTCCTCTCTTCCTTTTTTTGTGCCAGTACTGGGGCTTGAACACAGGGTCTGGGCACTGTCCCTTAGCTTTTTTCATTCAAAGCTGGTGCTCTACCACCTGAGCCACAGCTCCACTTCTGACTTTTGGGTGGTTAATTAGCAATTTTCTTGTCTCGGCTGGCTTCCAACCAGGATCCTCAGATCTCAACCTTCAGAGTAGCTAGGATTACAAGACATGAACCACCGGCACTCATATCCTTTTTTTTTTTTTTTTTTTTAATTAAAAAAAGCACAAAAATAACTGTTTCCAAAGCAACACAGCTCGCATTTTAGTGACTGCAGTGTTTAGAATACAGCTCATCTCACTGGAATGCTGAAGCATAGCGCAAAGGCAGACATGGCTGATGTGGCCCAAGCTTAGGAGTCAGACAGAGCACAGGCCACAGCTTTGCCTGTACCCCTGGCAGCCGTGTAGATCCCTGCCAGTGGCTTCCACTACCTTTTTCTCCACTCTGGATGGCTAGGGGCCTGAGATAGTTGGGCTCTCTTCAGGTAGAGTTTGAAACAGAACCAGGACATGCTCAATATGAAGAATCATGGTTATTCTCAACACCACATCCTGAGTGCCTGGCCCCTCTGCCTTTGGTGAGCTAGTACGAGAGAACTATAACAGTACCAGTGGGAAAGAGAACTCAGCCCTCTGGTGGAGGTGAAATTCTCTATGTGACTATTTCTCTATGTTCTGGCTTGTCATTGAGGACCGTGACTTTAACCCAGGGTATTTTCCACTACTGGAACACATCTGGTGGTGGCTGGGGGCATGTGTGTGTGTGTGTGTGTGTGTGTGTGTGTGTGTGTGTGTGTGTGTGTGTGTACGTGTGTGTGTGTGTGTATGTGTATGTGTGTGTGTGCGTGCGCGCGCGTGTGCCCATCCTCGGGCCTGGGCACTGTCCCTGAGCTTTTTATGCTCAAGGTCAGCACTCTACCATTTGAGCCACAGCTCCACTTTGGCTTTTTGGTAGTCAACTGGAGATAAGAGTCTCACAGAAGCTTTCTGCTCAGGCTGACTTTGAACCATGATCCTCAGATCTCAGCCTCCTGAGTAGCTAGGATTACAGGTGTGAGCCACTGGTGCTTAGTGACATTTTTTTTTTAAATTGTCACCAGTTGAGAGAGAGAGAGAGAGAGAGAGAGAGAGGGAGGGAGGGAGAGGGGTAGATGCATGTAACATCTAGTGGGTGCTGAGATGCTGCTGAAAATATCCTGCAATGTTTGGCACCTTTCCTCCTGAGTCCCACGTGTCAGGAGTGCTAAGGCTGGAAACCCAGCAGGGGGAGAGGCATCCTCACCCACCTGCCCTGTGTGGGTGTGTGATATGGAGGAATGTCTGTGCTCCCCCTTTACCCCAGTGGCTTCTGACCTTCAGGAGGATATGAATGCACGTCTCTGTCAGGAGACACCTCAGCCCTTTCCTGTGAGCAGCCCAGTTTCCGGTCTCTTGGAGTTGGGTTCTTCCAGAGTCAATAAGCAGAGGTCCACAGCAGACCCTTGTTCCTGGAAGTTGCCTGATATGGGGGGGGGGGGGGGAGAGGGGCAGGGTTCTCTGGTCAGCACTGAGCCCCTCCCACCCCTCTGCCTTGTAGCCCATGCTGGAGTAGAGGGAGAGAGAGGGGCCCTGGGACAGTGTGGTCCTCTTGGACAGTCAGAACACGTAGGAATGGATACCAGCTCATACGCAGACGTATCCTAAATGACCATGTGACTTTTAAGTATATTAAAGAGTGAGTCTGAAGCCTGGTGTCCCTAGGTAATCCCAGCTACTCAGGACGCTGAGATCTGAGGATGTGGTTTGAAGGCAGCTCAGGCAGGAAAGTCCATGAGATTCATATCTCCAATTAGCTACCAAAAAGCCAGAAGTGGAGTCATGACTCAAGTGGTAGAGCAACAGCCTTGAGTGAAAAGGCTAAGGGACAGTGCCTAGGCCCTGGGGTCAAACCCCAGTATTGGCACTCCCTTCCTCCCCTCAAAAATATGTATGCAATGAAAGCCACCCAGGCAGGGGGTCATTGACACCTCAGAGAAGTGGGAAAGAATCTTCCAGGACATTCTTGGAGGTCACTGATCCCATGGACTGTGTCTCCCCAGACTTGCAACCAGTCACCTACTGTGAGCCGGCCTTCTGGTGCTCCATTTCCTATTATGAGCTGAACCAGCGTGTCGGGGAGACATTCCACGCCTCGCAGCCGTCGATGACAGTGGACGGCTTCACCGACCCCTCCAACTCAGAGCGCTTCTGCCTGGGTCTGCTGTCCAACGTCAACAGGAACGCCGCGGTCGAACTCACACGAAGGCACATTGGTAACAGGCGGCCATGTTTCTCCGTCCTCATCCTAGCCAGGGTAGCCTGTGCACAGTGTTCTTACCAGCTGCTGTGCACAGTGCTCTTCCCAGCTGTGCTCTGCCTCCCACTGGGGCCTGAGAAAGGACTCAGCTCCCTCATCTGCTCCCAAATTCTCTATTGTCCTATTGACTCCCAGAAAGGCACAGAAGTTCAGATTGTTTGGTCATTCCTAACCCAAAGACCAAGAGAATGTCTGAAAAATCTAGAAGCTACAGACGCCTCAATTAAGGGGATAAGGAAGGGCGATCTATGGGAAAAGCAACATGCCAAATTCTTTCAACAAAAGTATGCATACAGGCCTGGTGTGGTGTCGAATGTCTATAGTCCCAGCTACTCACGAATCAAAAGTAAGGACTGTGCTCTGAAGCTAGCGCTGAGCAAAAGTATGAGACCCTACCTCAAGACAAACTAAAGCAAAAAGGAACTGGGGGGGGGGCATGGCTCAAGTAGTAAAGTACTTGAGACTCTGAGCTCAAATTCTAGAACTACCAAAAAAAACCTACAAACAAAAATCAACCCTAACATACAGATAGGTTAGTCAGGGCTAATAAATGGGCAGTTATTCTTAAAGGAGTGATCTGTTGGTGATTTCCTAAGATTATTCTAGACACTTAGAGAACGTAGAAAGATAAGATGGGCCTGCTACCAAAATACCACAGCTAGTACCATGCTATATTACTATATCCAGATAATAAGTTCAAACATGGCTTTGGGGGTTTAGAGGAGATAAAGCCATGTCATTTAGCTGGCTTATAAAATTATTAAGCTAAGGACAGCCATGATTTGGGGATTCAGAATGACAGACTTGGAATTTAGAAGGGCTGAGGAGAAGATACAAAAATATGTCTTCAAGGGCTGGGAAGGTGGCTCAGTGGTAGAGCGCTTGCCTTGCATGCCTGAGGCCCTGGGTTCAATTCGTCAGCACCACATAAGCAAAAAGAAAAAAAGCCGGAAGTGGCATTGTGGCTCAAGTGGTAGAGCGCTAGCCTTGAGCTGAAGAGCTAAGGGACAGAGCCCAGGCCCAGAGTTCAGGCCCCACGACCAGACCCCCCCTCCCCCCCCAAAAATATATATATCTTCAAATACCATCCTGGAACCCCATGATTGGCCAATGGGCTTTGGAGGTGGAGGGCAATCTCATGCTCTGAGCATGGTCTCATGTTCTTCATTCTTACTGGTTTGCTATCTAGTCTCTGACAGAAATTAGTTCAGCTAAAAATGTAGTAAAGCACCAGTGGCTCATGCCTGTAATCCTAGCTACTCAGGGGGCTGAGATCTGAGGATCACAGTTTGAAGCCAGCCTGGGCAGGAAAGTCCATGAGACTCTTATCTCCAATTAACTACCAGAAAACCAGAAATGGTGCTGTGGCTCAAAGTGGTAGAGTGCTAGCCTTGAGCACAAAAGCTCAGAGACAGCGCCCAGTCCCTGAGTTCAACTCCCATGACCAATAACAGCAACAAAAGAAGATTCTATGGTTGTTAGAGGAAATGTTGGGATTTTGTGAGCCCAGGGCCTGGGTTCTGTGGGTCTATTGCCACACTTCCTCTCCATAGAGACCCCAGTACTGAGTCCTATGGAGGTTCAGGAAGGAGGGATGGGAGTCGGGAAGGGGCAGAGGAAAAGGATATCAAGTCATTCATACAGGTCAGGTACCCATGTGACCCTGGAAAGATTCTGGTTTTCCTGGTTTCACACTGGGAATGGATCAGCCAAGGTTCCCAGCTAGAGAAGGGACATTTCCCCCTAAGCCCAGCTCACCGAGTATTTATATAACCACTGGAATTGCTGAGTCCATTTAAAATCAATTTCTGTCCATCTGGAGTGGATTTAAGAGATGAGGGAAAAGTAAATCTGCAAATATATGGGCTAGCCCTGAGTGGCGGCGTCCTTCAGGCTGTGGGCTTTCGAAGCTCAGAGATTGTTTCCCGCTGAACCTTGGGTAGAAAAGGACCCAGAACAGCAAGCTGGTAAAAGGGACAGTGGCAGTTGTCCCTTGGCAGCCACCATGGTCACAGCAGCTGTACTGTCCCCATCTTCTCCAGAAAGGAGCTCAGGGAGCTGGAGATTTTTGACTCAAGTGATAAAGCTCTGGCCTTGAGCAATCATTGCTGAGCAAGAGCTTGAAGCCCTGAGTTCAAGTCCCAGTGCTGGCATACCAACAACAACAAAAACAGAAAAGAGGACGGAGCTCAGGCTCAGAGGTCATCATCGGGCTGTTGTAGGTTGTTTCTTCTCCGTCATCTGCTTCCCCTTCTTTAGAAACCCACAGATTCCATACTTGGAGGTCAGGCTGGGCTCTGGGTCCTCAGAAGTGTCCTGATACCGCTGTTCCCAAACCCCATGCAGGGAGAGGCGTCCGGCTCTACTACATTGGAGGGGAGGTGTTTGCCGAGTGCCTCAGCGACAGCGCCATCTTCGTCCAGTCTCCCAACTGTAACCAGCGCTACGGCTGGCACCCAGCCACTGTCTGCAAGATCCCCCCAGGTAAGCCCCTCCCCCAGGGGGTCTTCACCTCGGAGCATGTGGCTGAGGTGCTGAGAGAGCCCTTCTTTCTGCCTTTCCACCTCACTCGTGTTGGCATTGTTAGTTGGGTTTATTCTGTGCCCATCTACCTGAACCTCCAGAGGGAAAGGGCAGTGTCCAACAGCCCGCCCTTCACCTGGGCACCTGCCTGCTGTGCTAGGTATGTAGGTACTCAGGCTGTCAGCCTGCCTTCCTTCCTCCCTTCCTCCCTCCCTCCCTTCTTCCCTCCCTTCCTTCTTCCTCTTTCCTTTCCCTCAGCTCTTCCCACAAACATACATGGCATGTGGGTCCGTGCCAGGTACTGGAGAGGTGGAGGAGGGCATGTTTCCATCCTCATGGACAATATAGACCTCTGAGGTAGGGTAAAAGAAAAAGACAAGCTGGTGGCTCATGCCTGTCATTCTGACTACTCAAGAGGCCTCCAACTTCAGCAGGAAAGTCTGTGAGACTCTTATCCCCAATTCACTAGCAAAAAGCTGGAAGTGAAGCTGTGGCTCACATGGTAGAGCACTAGCCTTGAGTGCAAAAGCTAAGGGACAGTGCTTAAGCTCTGAGTTCAAGCCCCAGTACACACACACACACACACACACACACACACACACACACACACACGAAAAGCTGTGCTTAAGCTCTGAGTTCAAGCCCCAGTACACACACACACACACACACACACACACACACACACACACACACACACACACACACACACACACACACACACACACACACACACACACACGTGAAAAGCTGAGCCTGGGAAAGCTTCCATGAGGAGGAGGAGGAGGAGTCAATGAAGGCATTAGACAGACACAGCATGGCAAAGGTGTAAAAAGGACAGGAGGACCTGAGAAAGTTTTGCTTTTATCTTGGTGGAACGTTACGAGTTTTCTGAGTGAGGCTAACTCAACCCACCTGGTCTCCAAGAACATATGTCAGGTGGAGCCCAATAGGTAGTTGGCACATGCCTGGGCCTAAATAGCACAGTTAAGCAGGAGGCTCCCCCAGCCAGAGCCCATTGTCCTGTGGCATGCACTCCCAGAATGTAGTCTTGGAACTGGTAGCATGGCCAGGCCAGGACACAGCCCACACCACACACAGGACACCTCTTCTCCTGCTCACCGAGTGGCAGGTGACTGGGCAGGGTAAACTTCAAAACACAGACAATCCCAAACAATAGCATTGTTGCAGGCTTCTTCAGTGTGTTGTAGTTTGTATTTACAAAAAGACATTTATGTCGTTGATTGCATTTACTTCTCTCCAGCTACACTGGTTCTGAAGTAGGGACATTAAGGAAACAAATTCTGAGTGGTTAAGCTGTGTGCCCAAGGACACACAGCAAGTGGCCAGGGCAGTGAAGAGCCTGGACTGAATGACTTGTGTAGTGTTCCTCTACTTCTTGGCTTTGCCAGTGGATCTGGCAAAGTTTGGACCTGACTCTACCACACTTCCAGGGGAAGAGAGGAGCGGAAGCATACTTGTAATCCTGGCCCTCTGCTTGCTGTTTGGTGAGGACTGAGTGGACTCTGGTGGCATTTGTCAGATCAGAGTCATGGAACTGGGATGGCCAGTCCATCTTAGAGAGACTACACAGATCCCAAAGGCAGCAGCAGTACACGCAGAGCAGAGGCCTGTGTTGCCCGATCATTACCATCACCTTGGCTCACCTTTGATTTTGCCCTCATGTGCTTCTGTCTTCATTTTTCTGATTGCTACATTCCTGGCACTTGGGCTGGAGGACTTCAGACGAGAGGTTTATTTTAAACTTTGTGCCTGTCTCCATTCTACTGAGTTGGACATCTCCCTTTAGTAGGTTGTGTGACTTCAACCCTACTTTACTCTCTTCCTTCCTGATACAACATGAATCTGGGGCATGTATTTCCAACATCCCTCTCTGGGCCTTCCTGTTGCCCAGTTAGGGCCCCCAGCCACCATCAGATCATACAAGGGCCCCCAGCCACCATCAGATCATACAGGCCAAACACCAGGGCCTGGGTCCTCTATTCTTGGATCCCTGCTTGGCCCAGGGTATGTGCTCATGGCCCTCCTCAGTTTTCCATCATAGCCTTCCACAGCTGGAGTGTATGTGTGTGTGTGTGTGTGTGTGTGTGTGTGTGTGTGGGTGATGGTCCAGTCTTCAATCTCTACCCTCACGAGCTGTGTTTCCTGGATAAAATAGGCAGATTGAAGGACAAGGGCTGAGCAGGCTCGTCTTTGGCACTGTGCTAAGTGTGGAGTTTGTGTCCGGTGTGATCCAGGGTTCGCCTTGCCGCTGCCCAGCACTCTCTGTGTTCTCTGCAGGATGCAACCTGAAGATCTTTAATAATCAGGAGTTTGCTGCCCTGCTGGCTCAGTCTGTCAACCAGGGCTTTGAGGCTGTGTACCAGCTGACGCGAATGTGTACCATCCGCATGAGCTTCGTCAAAGGCTGGGGAGCAGAGTACAGGTTAGTGCCCGGCTGCCTAGAGCTGTAGGGACAAAATTGCAGGCTCTCAGAGTGGGGGCTCCATGGAGATTCACAAACCAAGTATGGGTCGGTGGAGCAGGTCTGGGAAGCGGGGCACAAGGTGGTGGAGATAGACAGCCCCGGATGAACAGGAAGAGAACCCTGTTTGCCTGGGTGATTGGCAGTTTCTCAGCCCTGTCAACACACATCCCATGCCCTCTTCCCCACAGGTCTGAGAGGGGACCAGTGGCATCATCCATGTCCTGTGAATGAGAGAACTGGGGCCTTAGGCAGGGAAGGGACTTGCCTGAAATCACTTGGTTGGTAGAATGGCTGAGCCTCAAACATGTGCCCTTCTAGTTGCTGCATCCTGTCTTTCTGGCAGATGGGATCTTATCCAGGAAGTCATCACCCCGTTTTCTCTCCCCCACACATCTCCCTAGGACTGTATTTCTAACTCAGGGATCTTGGTTAACCCCAAGCATCTAAAGACATGAAAAACAACCATCAAGGAAGGAGATGAGCTAGACCCAGTGGCTCATACCCATAATCCTAGCCTATCAGGGGGCTGAGATCTGAGGATCATGGGTTGAAGCCATCCTGGGAAGGAAAGTCTGTGAGACACTTTACTGAGCCACCAAAAAGTCAAAAGTGGAGCTGTGGTTCAAGTAATAGAGCACTAGCTTTGAGTGAAAAAGCTAAAGGACAGTATCTAGAACCTGAGTTCAAGCCCCAGTAACAGCACCACCACCACCCCCCCAAAAAAAGGAGGAGGAGGAGGAGGAGGAGATGGATTTGAGTGGTCATAATACAATAGTTTACTTGTACACATTTTCTTTAAAAAGTTCCAGATCCATCTTTAAATATGGAGCTGATTGTAGTCGGATCTACCCGGTCCGGTCTGCTTGTTTGAATTGGAACTGGTCTGAACAAAAATCCAGTTCCTTTTCTTGCTGCATGCAGTCAGAAGTTGCCTGAGAGGCGGAGGCAGAGAGCTGTTTGTCCTTCCTTCACGCCTCCTCCTCAGCCCCTGCACAGACAGACAGACGCAGTGGTGCCTTACACGTCGCCTGGAGCCAACTCCTTCCAAGTTCCCTTTCTTTTCTCTTCATTTTCCCAGATGTTTGGAATCTATTTTGTTTTGCAGTCATTCTTCACCCCAGCCAAACCCATTTCAATATTGGCTCTGGACCACAGCTTATAATAAAAGCCTGATGAATATGGCTTACAGAAAGTCGGGTTCCCATCACAGGATGGTGGTGTGGACATTCTCCTCCTCCACTGACTAGTGTGTAAACTGCTTTCCTTAACCATCTGCCCCAGAGTGCCAGGGAACATTGGCACCTTGGTCTTTGAAGTCTTTTTCTGAAGCCCCAGAAGAGTGACCCAGGAAATCAAGTGGTCAGACCTCAGGAGGAACTTACACTCCTCTTGAACACATTAGCCTAGACCCACAGGTCGAGCTGGGGAATGTCTTTGCTAGCCTTTTCGCTCTGGCTCAATTCACTTAGGGAATGAAGAGTGAAAGGTTAAAAAAATGAGTACTGTTTTTCATTGTGGAAGGGAAATAGTTCAAAATGCCTCCCCCCCCCGGCCACCCGCCCACCAGTGGAAATGAGCCAGGCAAAAACCTATCTGCTTTTGATAATGGAGGCTGAAGCTTGAGGGGGGGGGGTACCCCTTCATGAGGCAGACACACTTAGGGCTTATTTCTGAACTCTCCCTCTCCTCAGGCCTACCAGGACAGCAGCCCCTGGACCTAGTGTGTCAGCAAAGTGCTGGGAAGAGGTTCTTGGGGATGTCAGAAGCCCTTTTCCTGGGGGTCCACCCAGCCAGCACACCCCGTCCTGTGCAGTTTACTGCGTCACAGATGCCTGGCAGAGAGGCAAAGCAGCCTAACCAGCGGGTGCGGCCCCTTCCCAGAACAGTCCTGCCCTGGTCCTGTCTCCTGGGCCAAGCAGAGTAAGGTTTCAGCCCAGCACTCTGCTCTGGGAGGAGGCCAGAAATGGCGAGGCCCCAGGCCTCTTACCTCCAGCTGGCACGGGGGGCCTCCAGCCACAGCAGATAGCCTCTGCTCAGCCCAGGCCTCTGCAAGGCCGCTGTGAGCTGCGTCACCCCTGGGTTGAAATGCACACAAAGTGCTTTGGGGAAAAGCAAACGTGTGGTGCGCCTTTAGTGTTTTTCCAGTAATTGTTCCACGGCTAGCTGTACTCCTTCCTCGTAAGATTTTCCAAAATAAGACCGTAGATGGGAATTCTATCAGCACACTGGGAGCTGGGGGCATGTGGGACTTGTTGGTATTTCATGCACATACCCGCCATCAGACAGACACGCGTCATCGTGGCCTGAAGGACTGCCCCCCACCTCCAGATTGGAGGAGAGATTGCGCAGGTACCCATTGGCCCAGATAAGAACCAAGGAAACCAGCTCTGCCTTTCTAAGGCAAAGGTGTGTCCCTCTTAACTGGTGGGCCTCATGGACCTGGGCTTGACTTTATATGTTTAACGCTTATTGTGTGTTGGTACTAAGGCTTGAACTCAGGGTCTCCTTTAGCTTTTTCACTCAAGGCTGATGCTCCACTACTTGCCACACCTCCACTTCTGGCTTTTTAGTGGATAATTGGAAGTAAGGGTCTCACTGAGTTTCCTGTCCCTGCTGGCGTTGGACTGTGATCCTCCTATCTCAGCCTTCTGAGGAGCTAGGATTACAGGTGTGAGCCACTAGTGCACAGCTGCATTTAACTCTTTTTGTAAAGGCCCTCCTTCTTCCTCCTAAGAGCCCTTGACTTGCTGAAGCTTTGGCCTGGTAATTTTAGGAATCCAAATGTTATCCCTTGTGGGGCAATGTCTAACATGGTGAGATTCTCTTTTGGCTTTGGTAAGGCACCTTATCACTAAAGCAGGAAATGGTATTCTGATGTCTAAAATCCCGTCTCTTCCTGTTTTGTTTTTTTTTTCTTTTCAGGAGACAGACAGTGACCAGCACTCCCTGCTGGATTGAGCTACACCTGAATGGGCCTTTGCAGTGGCTTGATAAGGTCCTTACCCAGATGGGATCCCCCAGCATCCGCTGTTCGAGTGTGTCTTAGAGACCCCTGGATGTGAAGGGGAGGGAGAAAGGGCAGGCATGGGGGAAAACCACCATGGAAGAGATGGGGGAATTCAGCACCCGTTCAACTTATTCTCATCAAGGAAGAAAATTCTCTCTCTCAACTAAGGTGGCACAGGCCTGTTCTCTAAAACACAGAAGCAAACCCAGAAATGGGCTTTCATGGACAGCTGTGTGTGCTGAATACATGTGCCCTACACTCTGGTTTTGCAGGGCAAGAAAATGGCTTCTGCTCACTTGAGCCAACAGGTAGCAGTTTCACCACTGCCCTTCCCCCAGCCTTCTCTTTTAATGACAGTCGTGTGGGATGTCACCATGTCACCAGCTACCAAGAAAGCCCTGTCCTGGATTGCCTGTAGAATTCAACCTTGGAGAGTTGTCCTAAACTCTTTGGCACTTCTGACAAATGTCTTCTCAACTAAGCAGGCGCGGCGCGGCCCTCCTACCCTTGGCAGTGTTGTGCACCTGGTGAACATGGTGGTTTGGGTAAAGGAGGACTTGTCTGGCTCTCTCCCCTCAGAACAGCACAGCAAATGCGTTCAGCAGTGTGTGCAACCGTGGTAAAAGTTGGTGACAGCCATCTCTCTTCTCAAAATGCCCTTTTCCTTTCTCGGTTGGCTTAGTGTCTGGGGTCCTAGGTTCACATTAATCTCAAGATTTGGAGGATGGTAACAGTTCACACAAAGTATGGACCATGGTGGTGGGAGTCATGGGCCAGAGGCAGCAACCACCAAGGGCATCTTGGACGGTCTCCAAGCTTGCACCGTATTCTCATGTATGTGGCTCTGGCGAGTTTCTATAGCCAGCTGCCTTCATTAAATCAACTGTATCATATGCTGTTTTTTAAGTGTTTATACTATAAACAAAATAGGCACCCCTCAGCACCTTGACTGGGGAAATTAAGAGTCAGATCAGTAACTCTTGTCTCCCCAAGGTGAGGCATTTCCAGGTTCTGAAGAGAGACAGTTGGCAGTACTTAGGGAAACTGAAATTTTATTTTTTTTAATTGTAATTTTATTTCTGTGCCAGTACTGGGTCTGGGCACTGTCCTTTAGTTTTTCTTGCTCAAGCCTGGTGCTCTACCACCTGAGCCACAGCTCCACTTCTGGTATTCTGGTAGTTCATTGGAGACAAGAATCTTAACAGCCTTTCCTGCTTGGGTTGGCTTGGAACCATGGTCCTCAGATTTCAGCCTCCTGAGTAGTTAGGATGATAGGAGTGAACCATTGGTGTCCCCAGGATGGGACTAGCAACTCTTATCTCCCCAAGTTGAGGCTTTTCCAGGTTCTTGCCCAGCACTTTTAGAAGCTAAAATTTACAGAAGCAAACTCACCAGAAGGGAAAGAGCTCAGGTGAATGAAAAGGGCTATTAAAGAAAAAAACCAAAAAACACTTATTTCACTTTTGAAAACGTTGGGCATGGTACAAAAGGGACCTGTCATCTTCACCCTGGGATGTAGTTCTCTTGCTTCTGGTGGTAGAGAATCATCAGTGACAACTATTGTTTTATAAGCACTGCTCCCAGTGGTAATTAAGGGAGAAAACTAGTATAAATTATTTCAACTGGAAAAACAAACATAAAAAGGAGACCTCTCCTTTTCCTGGCCTTCAGCAGAATACAGCGCACAGGATTGCTGCTTCTTTGCTGCTGTTTGTGTGAACTGAATGATTTATCCCACATTTTTTTGGAATTGGGGGGGGCATGGATTTATCCCAGGAAAAAGGACTTCACAGGATTTCCTATGAAGTCCTATCTTATTCTAGGGGAAGGAAGGAATGTGTATACTTTTCAACAGGTTTGGGAACCTCCAATGTGATGACATTGCTGATGCTCTATGAAGATGCTGGAGAACATTAACGGGGGGAGATTTCTGGTTAGCAGAGCTGCTCCCCAACCCTCTGGAGTAGACAGGAAGAGAAGGAAGGAATCCCTTACCTAACTCTTCTGAGTCTCCCTGAAGGCTGCCAATACACGTTCTCTGAGAGGTCTCCATGCCACAGTGTGAAGTTTGAGCTTGCCTTGGAATGGTCTGTGGACTGTTTGCAGATTAGGGACCCCCCTGGACATTCACACCCCCCAGTCAGCTCTGAGATCTGGGGCAGAATTCCAATGGTGGCTCTGTCTCTGTTCTAAAAGCCAGGGGCAGTGGTTTCTGAGTGGCTTGATTTCTGCACCTGCTACAGGGTCTTTCTCAGAAGGCTTCCGTGGCACACTTGCTGTAGCCCACTGGGTGGCCCAGTGTGGCTGAATGTGGATGGTGTCTTTCTATTGTCAATGCTCAAACCGTCTGCCTGTTTCAAAGGGGCCTGAAGTTGAGGATGTCTCAACTAGCTTCAAGGCTATTTCTTAACCTTTTTTTCCTTTGCAAGCTATCCAAGGAGGATGTGAAGAAATGGTAGGCAGGTTTCTCCCTTTGGCAACCCTGAAATTTAATTTGGGCATGAGGTTAGAAGATAGTGCTATTTCCGTCATGGACCACAACATAGGTCTTTTAGGACCAAGTACTATCATTGGCCTTCTTAAGTCATAAAACCAGTTTTCTTAGTTTAAAATCCTGTATGAATGACACTTAGTCATGTAAAACAAAAGGACAATTGAAAAGAGGAAATTGGGACAGTTTCAAACAGATCGTTCAGCAGTTTTGTTATGTGCTGGTACTAGGGCTTGAACTCAGGGTCCTGCACTGTCCCTTATGTTTTTTTGCTCAAGGCTGGAGCTCTACCACTTGAGCCACACCTCTGTTTCTAGCTTTTTTTGGGTGATTAATTGGAAACAGTTTCAGACTTTTCTGCCTGGGTTGGCTTTAAACCTTGATCCTCAGATCGCAGCTTCCTGAATAGCTCGCTAGGTGTGAGTCACCAGCATCTAACTCAGCCATTTGAAGCATGGTGTGATCCTGTGTGTTGTCTCCTGCCCCAGACTTCTGCCCAGTATCTTCATCTTGTGGCTTGTGCTGACACTAAACCATATCCCTTGCACTGGGCAGAGAACCTTGTTCTCAGCACCTCTCCAAGAGCCAACTGTCTCTTTCCTGTTCTCTGCCCCTTCCTTCCCAAGTTAATTTCATCACTCAAATCCATCCAGTGTGTACGCAGGTAGCGGCCCAAGTCGGTGTGGGTTACAGGTCTGTGCTGACAACCTTCCCAGCTCGGCTGCAGACAGCCTGGCATTTCCAGACAAGCCTGAAGTCAGAAGCAGGGACAGTGGCCTTTATGAAGAGCCTACAAGGGTGAGACCTCTGGCAGGCTTTGCCATTGACCTGCTGGTGTCTCAAGTTGTGATTCTTTTCTGAAGTTGTTAATGGGCTGAAGGAAGCTATAGCATATTTTGTGTGCCTTGGTTTGTCTTCATCTCCCCTTGGCTTCCTCATTTGGACCTATTCCAGAGATACTTTTTTCCCCCTCAAATCACAAGTTTTCTATAAGTGGCATGAGTGTGTGGCACACATGTGTGAGCTGTCTGGTTTCACACTGAGTCCCGGAGCTGCCATTCCTGAGGCTCCAGGATTGTCTCCTTAATCCTTAAAAGGAGAGACTGGCCAAGAGAACTGCAGGCTGCTATGGGCTTGTTTACCAAGGAGGCTGCCGGAGATGGCACAGACCTAGCTCTGGCCTGTTCTGTCTGAAATTGGGTTTCTTCGCTTCTGCGTGTCTCCATCCAGGAGAAAACTTAACAACGGCCAGGTTGGCGCTGTTTCTCTATGTGGCACCAGCGTTTCCTCATTGGACCCCTTCAAGTCATGTCTGCACAATGGACGGAGTCGCTTAAGGAGCACCAGACACTTCCCAAATGGGCAAAAGGCAAATGTCTGTTAGAGAGAGACGTATCTGTGATGGGAGGTGAGGTGGCCATCAGAGGAGATGGCAGAACACACAGACACTGTTCAAACAACCTCGTAAGACCCACCTCACGTGTAAACTGGATTGACACTCAAGTGACCCTGTAATTGATCTTTTTTTTTTTTTAAGTGTTGCTGTATACTCTAGCATCCTGGTGTTTTTATATATTTATGTAATAATTTCTTAAAACCATTCTGACAGATAACTATTTAATTTTTTTTTTTAAAGACAGTTGGGAAGACCTCCTAAGGGCAGTGGCTGGAAGAGCTTTGCAGAGCTGGTTCTGAGTGTTTGGTGGAGGGTGTAAAGGCATTTTTGTTTTTGGCCTAGCATCCAAAACACCAGACCAGGCTGAGCCAAGTGGCAATGCGTAGGCACGCATGGTTCTGAATGGAAGCAAAGCCCCTCTCTCCCTGGGGTCCCAACTTCACTGAAGTGGAGCTGTCTTTAGCCAAGTTGCCCTCAAATAGCCCTTCCTGCCGTCATGGTAGACAGGCTGATATGGACTCTTACGTTTTGTGTTGGGGGCATGATGAGAATGTGGGAATTGTGGATAACCCTCACTATTCAGCCAGCTTGGCCTTTGGATACCTTTGTAAAAAGCATGTATGTATTTATAGTGTTTTAGATTTTTCTAACTTTTGTATTTTAAAAGCAGAGCACCTGTTTGTCTAAGCATCTTACCCCAACTGTTAAAGAGTTGCATCCTCTTCCCCCCCCCCCCCCCACCTCTTCCTCTTGTAAGTGCCCTTCTAATAAACGTCATTGGAAAGCTTCTGGGTCTGGAGCTCAGCCTGTGTCTTATTTTGGTGCTGGTACTGGGGCTTGAACTTAGGGCTTAGGCCCTGTCTCTTTTCTATTTAAGGCTAGTGATCTACCTTTTGAGCCACAGTGATACTTTCAGCCTTCGTTTGCCCCGCATTGTATTTTTTACCCCTGGCTTCTTTTACTTACACTCTTCCCCCATCCCCAGCACAAGGCTTCGTGCTTGTTTGGCTTCTTGCTCAGCTGGTGTTCTACTTGAGCCACACACTTCCAACCCTGCTTTTGGTTGGTTATTGGAGACGGATGGCTTGCAGACATCTCTGCCCAAGTTGGCATCAAACTATGATCCTCTACATCTCAGTCTCCTTAATAGCGAGTACAGGCATGAGCCACTGGGGCCTGGCTCCCTTTCCATCCTTTTTTTTGCTGAATAAATGAACCATTAATGTCTGGTCTGGTAAATTCTACCTTAGCCAATACTGTGTGTTAATTTCCACTCTGCTTGGATTTTTAAGTCTTTTTATGTAATTAGAGGAATGTCATCAAAGTGCAACTCCTGGTTGCCTTTTATTAGGGCTATTCCAAAATTTGAATGTGTTCCCCTTTAGTGCAGGAATAGCAAATTGTACCCAAATTACCATAATTATCTGTATTGCTGCTTATGACAAAACTCATGAATCACAGTGATAGATCATGTCTGCCTACCTCCCCATCCAACCCTCTGAACTCAGCTACCTGATCAGGCAGACACTTGACAATGCTACCAAAACAGAGAGGCTGCATGAAGTCCTCCAGAGGGGAGAAGGCCTCTGCCTGGGCCTTAGGTTTCAAGTTCATATCACAAGGATGGGTGGAAGGAAGGAAGGAGGGAAGGAGGGAGGGAGGGAAGGAAATGAAGGGAAGGAAGGAAATAATTTTAGGACACATCAAGACCAAGGGGAAGGTGGCTCTGGTAGAGCGCTTGCCTTGCATGCCTGAGGCCCTGGGTTCGATTCCTCAGCACCACATAAGCAAAAAGAAAAAAGCCAGAAGTGGCGCTGTGGCTCAAGTGGTAGAACACTAGCCTTGAGCTGAAGAGCTGAGGGACAGTGCCCAGGCCCAGAGTTCAGGCCCCACGACCGGACCCCCCCCCAAAAAAAAAAGTTTGGTAAAGAAGACAAAAAAGGACAATATCTACCCAGGCCCGAGTGCAGGCAAATCTGGTAACAGATGCAACCAATATTCAGATATTTATGGTGAAAAAGTGAGCTGGGGGGTTGACCGAAAGTCATGTTGGGAAAAATTAACCCCTTTATTCTTCTGTTACAGTTTTATCATTTGGTCTGTTTATCAAACTTGGGTCATTAAGACACCAGGATCTGAGCATTTCTTTAAAAACTGGTTCTACCAGGTGCTCTCCTCAAGAGAAGTGACTATCTCAGAGACGCGTTCCTTTGTAAACATTTTTATGATCAGACTTATGTCCCAAATGGTTTTTCTCACGATGTGAGTCTTTAAGATACTCTTGTTCACGTCCCAGAATGTATTAATTGGGTAAGTAGGCAAGGCCGAGGGAGAGCTGCTTCTCTTTTGTACTATAGTTGCTGCTCGGTGAGGAAGTGTGAAGCATTAAAGCCAAGACAGCAATGTCTGTGGCTTTTTAGTCAAGCTGTTGGGTTAACATAGTGTTTCTCTGTGAATTCCTGGCTCCCGTGTCCTTGCCTCATTTTCCCTGATCTGCCCTGCCTCAAAAGCCTGCTGCTATATTTTCCCAGAATGTGATTGTGTGTGTATGGGGGTAAGGGGTGCCTTTCTGCATAAAACCCTTTGGCTCTTCAGTCAAGCCCTTGTGGAGCAGGTGCAAACTCTACATGGTGTTTCAAGGTCTTCCTCCTATCAACCTTTCAACAATTTGAGGTCTCCTAATGTACCTACTGCTTTCTGATTCCCGTAACTGTTCATATCATGACTTTCCACTTACTTATCTGCCCAACTTTTCCCTCTCCTTTCAGCTCCACTCAAGCATTACTTCCCCTAAGTCTCTAGTTCTGGGTTGTGTCCTTGATTCAGTATCACTTGAGTCTAGAAGTGCAAATGATCAGGCCCCACCCCAAACTAATCAGAAACATCTGGGTGTCTCCATATGGATTCATTTGAGAACTACTACTCATGCTCTGTGCTCAGTACCTGATTCTTGTTATCCCACAGTCACTCTACTTTGCACATACTGCCTGGCTTCCTGTCCTTTGTGACCTTGGCTAGCATGTCTCCTACTCCCACCTCAATTGGACTCTGAGCTCCCTGCAAAGAGAAACTATATGCTCAAGTCTATATCCTCTGCTATGATCACTCTGAGTCTGGCACAAGCTTTACAGTATTGGCTGACCCCTGAATTCTTGTTTTAAGCCATCTTACTATTAATGACATCCTGGGAAGTTTTTAGGAAAGCACAAGTGGTACAAGCCATGTCCTTGAACTTCAGATTAAAAAAAAAAAAGAATCTTGGCCAGGTGCTGGTGGCTCATGCCTGTCATCCTAACTACTCAGGAGGCTGAGATCTGAGGCTCAAGAGTTTGAAGCCAGCCCAGGCAGGAAAGTCCATGCAACTGCCATCTCCAATTAACCACCAGAAAACCAAAAGTGGCACTGTGACTCAAAGTGGTAGGCTACTAGCCTTGAGTAGAGACAGTTCAGACACAGCACCCAGGCCCTGAGTTCCAGCCCCATGATTGACAACAAAACAAAACAAAAATGCTCTTTTCCAAACATGGTTTCCTTCAAGCACCTTCCCCTGGCTCACTGAGCTTGAGTCTTTACAGCATTAAAGCCTTCTGCTTGATAACAGCAACAATCATTAGTTATTTCATCAGACAGTAGCTGGGGCCATCCTTGCTAGAAGCTGTTTTGTGGGGTGGGGGGCTTTATATGACCTGCTGTATTGCTCAAGTTCTTTGTTAAAGGCAGAGAGTATTTGGGCCATTAATAGGCAATACATAATTGCGGCTCAAGCCTGTAATTCCAGCACTCAGGAAGCTAAGGCAAATGGATCTCTAGTTCAAGCCCAGTCTGGCTAAATAGCGAGACTGTCTCAAAAAAACACCCAGATACCACACAAGGGTTGTAGAAAAATGTTCTTTTCTTTTCCCCCCAAGCCTGTGTTCCAAGGATGTAGTAATAACTATTATGGCCAGGCTCTGAGTCAATACTTGCCCGAAAGGAAACAAAGTAAAACTGTAAATCACTGAAGAGTTGGAATGGGGCTCAGTAATGTTCCGAGAACAGGCCCCAAATACTGCTGTTTCTGCTTCAGTTGTGGAAAAGAAAAACTATAGGGGGTGATCCTGCAAACCAGAGGAACTAAACTTAGAACCAAGCAAGATACTTGTGACACTAGAAGAACTAGCTCTGAGAAAAGTTCACAAAGAACAAGACCTGTGGTGTTTGTAAACGCCTAAGCAATGGCAAAATCTGAAACCCAGAAAACTTCTAAGTCCCTCCTGCAAGTGGAATCCAAACCCCAAACCTGAATTCTGCTCATCTGATTTAGATGTAACATACAAATTACAGGGAAAAGTTCAATAGGGTGTTATTTTCAAACCAAGCTAAGCTACTGGGTTCAGGGCACTTGTTCTACCTATAGTCAGTCCTCCAATATGGTTTGTATTTAATGATTCAATGCTGGAGTTCAACTGTCAACTATAAGGTAGAGGGTGTGAAGAATAAATCTCCCATCAGAACCTTCACTGAAGCTTGTCTACATCCATTAGATGTCTGATGAATCAGAACCCTGACCACACCAGATACATGTTTGCTAAATTTAGTTTTGCATTAGCAAACACTCAAGCTCAGAATAGTCCACAGAGCTCTCATCTTACCCTTAGACTGTGGTTCTCCTAAGACTGTTTTCCACCCTGGCCAAACTGGCTAAGGCAGGGAAAAGGGTACTGCAGCTCTAAGCCATTGGTAGAGGCTGGCCCAATGCTAAAGGAAGTTGACAAGCCATGCAAAAAAAATGCCAAACTAAATCAAACCATACTGAAAAACATTTATCCCCACCTCTCCACAATGGGAGCATGAAATCAGCCATGGATCCCATTTCACGTGTTAGAAGTCATCTGCAGGAGTGGCCTGACGCCTTCCATGGTCCTTGAACCACATCCCACATTACTCAGCCAAAGTAAGTCTAGCTTCCCTGAACCTCTAGCTTCTCTCAAACCGATGTGGCCAACATCTATAAATAGAGCAAGCAAACTGGTTCTGTCAATCTTCTCGTACTCTGGCAGGGCAGTGTATTTTACAATTATAAAAATATGTATGTCTTCATCACTATAAAATTATTACATAACCCATGACTTTCTCTAGGGGAAGAGGTTTATTCATGTCTCTCTGTACCTTCCAATATTTGTGGATCTTCAGACTTTGGTTATATCCACAAAACATGAGCCATGCCTTCCAAATGAGCTTAAGTGTGTCAAGCACTGTGCTAGGCACATAGAGAAATGTTTGAAAGAAAACATGCCTTCTTACCTTAAATCCAAGCTGGAAGCCAGGTGCTGGTGGCTCACATCTGAATCCTAGCTACTCAGGAGACAGATCTGAGGATTGTGTTCAAAGCCAACCCAGGCTGACAAAACTGTGAGACTGTTAACTCCAATTTACCAACAATAAAAACACAAGCAGAGGTATGTATGGCTCAGTGCCAGCTTTGAGCAGAAAAGCTAAGGAATAACACACAGGCCCTGGTTTCAAGCCCCAGTTTTTTGTTCTTTTTTTTTTTTAAATCCAAGCTGGATGGGTTAAATTTGTATGACATGTGCACAGGTCACTTTAGAGAGGCTGCAATGGTTACTAAATCGCTCTGGCTCAAAATCACTCTTCTGAACATGGGCCATTAGCATACACTAGTGGTCTAGATTCCCTCATTCCTCCCTGAGGTGTCCCCCCAGAAAGCTGAGGTCTTAAAACTGCTTAGTAGATGCCAGGAGCCAGTAACTCACGCCTGTAATCCTAGCCACCCAGGCAGGAAAGTCCATGAGACTCTTATCTCCAATTAACCACCAGAAAATAGGAAGTGGTGCTGTGGCTCATGTGGCAGAGTACTAGCCTTGAGCTGAAAAGCTCAGGGACAGTGCCCAGACCGAGAGTTCAAGACTCACAACCAACAACAACAACAATAAAAATATGAGGGGACTGGAACTAGTGAGTTTCACAATCTGGTTAACTCCACCGTGTATATCTAATCCTTTGGAGGCTTCTCCCACCCCACCCTCTACCAGAAAACAACAGAAGCAAAACAATACACATCAGCAGGCTTTACAAATTAAGTCACATTTTAATTTGGCAAATCTACCAAATCAAGTTCACAGCTATTTTTTTTTTTTTAGGCTGTTTCTCCCAACCATGTGACCTACTACATTCTCTGAAGTCTTCCGTGTTTTAAGGAAAACATGTTCCACCTTTCTGGTTAACCCAGAGCCAAAATTTATCAATTTACAGAAACACAGTCATCTCTGAGATATCAATCAACTGACAGAACAATGGAGAACCTGACCAGACCTTGGTGGGGAGGGGCAAAGGCCATCCCATTGCTACCAGGCATGCTTAGCCACTGAATGGCCACTTCCATATGGCTCTGGAAGCCCCACTCCCACACACCTGTCTCAGGTGCCGCCACAGTGATTGTCATGGGGTGCCCAGACCAGGTGTGGAGCTTACTTCTGCTCGTGGTCTATCTACCCTGGGTCTCTCCCTGCTAAGAGAATGGGTTCAGAGCCCACACAAGGCCAGAACCAGTTCTCAGCCTGTGTGCCAGCACCATCCATTTATGAAGCTGGGCCTGGTTAGAGCCAAAGCAGTAACTACCACAAAGGAGGTTAATGACTTGCATTACAAGTGTCACCTGAGATGGAAACAAGGCTTTTATCTGTGGCACTTTCTACTGGTCTTTAACGTTTTTCCTTTTTGGGATGAGTTTCTCTGGGGCTGGCCCAAATAGGACACAGGGTAAAGAACCAAGGGGACTCTCCCTTGGGGGCAGCTCTGAAAGGCAGAGAGCAGCCAGCAGCCCTGGGAGTAAAACGAGGTGCTCAAGACTGTGCTGCCTCGCGTGGCACGCCCTCTCCCACCGCTCTGTGCTACTATTTTGGCAATCATCTCTGTTTGGCTTTCAGACAGGAAGAGGGGACACTTGTCTAGTGCTCAGGACTTCCAGTGTGACAGCACAGCTCTGACATCTCAAATGGTCAAGGAGAAGGCTCAGGCAGGCGAGGTCTTCACCATAATTTCACCACAAGCTCAGTAATGAGTGCTCACTGTTTCCCCAAGGATACCCCTGGGTCTTCTCTCTCTCACTCCCAGCCCTCCGCCCTTGCAGCAACTCAGTAGAGGGTTTGTTTTAGCCCCACCACAGCAGGAAACCTTTGCCTCACTTTACAGTCTAAAAATACACAGTGGTTTTTTTTTCAATTCTTTGTAGCCTGAGCTCAGACACTTCAAAAGAAATGCCCAAAGCATTGTTTTGGTTGGAGACAAATCTGTGGGCCACTGAGTGTGGCTGCCTCACACCTCCTTTATTCCCCCCGCCAAAGCGTCACAGCTCAAGGTGCAATCTCCGTGAATGGGAACCAAATCTCCCACCAAGGAAAAACTGCCCACAGTTGTTCGCAATTAAATGCGAATGTGGGAATGCTAAAAAAAAGCTGGCAGGAATGACTGGAATGAACTCAGACCTCCGAGATTCATTCTACTCCCATTCCTAAAACAAAAACAGCATTTGAGAAACTTTCACGTTATTCTCAGTTATTCTCATCGCCTATACTTCTCATTCCCTTCCGCGGAAACAGAAAAGATTTTTAATTCCCAATTCAAGGCTAAAATCAAGGGGCCCCTAAAAACTAGGCAGGCGGCCAACATGTGAGTAGAATCTTGGCCAATTATGACTGGCTTGAGTAGGGCAGAGTCCCAGGTGAAGAATGCTGAGCATCTGTTAGTCAAACCTAGCAGAGATAACTTAGTGCTCTTCATCAGAAGAAAGGCCCTCAATTTCATCTCTGTCTCCCCCGATTGCCATCCAGAATGCTTTGGCCACCTGTGGAGAGAAGCATGCAACAAGTTTTAGGCAACATCTGCTTCCTAATTTTTGGCTCATTTCATACATCACACCTTGAGCTCAATGAAGTCTAAAAGTCTCCAGTTTGCCCTCCAGCAACATGTATCAAAACCCTTAAGTACCTTTGACCCAGGATGTCCACATCTGCAGCATTACTAGAGACATGATTAGAGTTACATACAAATAAGATGGGTAAGGACATGCATAGCTCCATTACAAAGCATCAAGAAAACACATATTATGGGCCTAAATGTCTAAAAATGAACTAGATAAATTTCAACAATCATATAATGGAATACCATTCACTAACAGCATAAGTTTCCTGTCAAGAATACGTGCTACTACGGTAATAATAAAACACAGCAACTAAGAGTGGTCCAGCTCAAGAGTTAGAAAGTCAGACAGCTTTCTCAATGAAGCTCTCAGTGTAAGTTAACATACATTTGAGACATCTTAGTTTGATTTCCGTAACTGTATTACTGCTGTGTTTGACTAGGTCTAAGTCACTGTCCAATGAAAAGCTCATGCAAAAAGGCTTCAGAAGTACACACATGTGATAGGTAATAATATTATGAAAGCACTGGGGCTTTTGTAGATACTCAATAAATACCTGACTGATTATCTCACCTTTTCTGCATGCAACTTTCTTTGCTCATGAGGAAGCGTCGCAGCTTTGTCTAGGGGAAAAATATATCTTAAGAAATTTGTTGAATAGCAACTGAGAGTCTGGGATGTATGGATGTTCTAACACTAGAAGACGGGAGATGGGTTTCAAAGATACACGCTTATGGCATAATCATTGCAGCTATTAAGAAGCTCAGTCTCCCAAATTTGCCAGATGGGAATGATGTGAATAAAATGGTGGGGTCTTACAGATGCTGTGTTAATGAGATACTGAAAGAAAGAGGGAGGGGGACTCAAGAAGAAGGGAAAGGAAGAGGAGAGAGAATGAAGAAAGGGAATTTTCCCTGGGAGATTTTTTTTTTTTAAACAACAGAGGATGAGACAGTCCCAAGTAGGAAAGTTTTCTAAGACATTTGAAACAAGAACTCAGAATCCAATCTAGCAGTTGCAGAATAAGATCCCACTACATAAAATAGATGGATATCAAGATGCGAATAGGTTTGACACATGGAACTGATTACCTTTCATTTCCTTTAACTTTGAAAATAGTCTCTCAAAATTCTCCAAATCTCCCCCTCCAGTGGTAAGACTGGCTAATTCTTGAATATCCAGATCTAACATGGGATCTGAAATAACAATTTGTCACAAGTTATTTATATATGTGCATTACATACACATATACATATATGTATATCTATATACATAAACACATATATAAACACACACACATATGTTATGGCTTTTTTGGTAACTCAGTGGAGATAAAAGTCTCATGGGCCCAGTACTGGTGGCTCACGCCTATAATTCTAGCTGAGATATAAGGATTATGGTTCAAAGCCAGCCTGGGCAGAAAAGTCCCTGAGACTCTTATCTTCAATAACCTAAGAAGTGGCACTGTGGCTCAAATGGCAGAGTGCTATCCTTGAGGAGAGGAAGTTTAGGAACAGTGCCCAAGCCATGAGTTCAAGCCCCAGGACAAGCCAAAAAAAAAAAAAAGAAAATGTCTCATTGACTTCCCTGCCTGGGCTGGCTCAGAGCCTGGGATCCTGAGTAGCTAGGATAACAGGTAGGGAGCCACTGGCTCCAGCCCAGCACCTTTAGAGTGTCCTCCTTGACCAACCCAGGTCCCAGGCCCCTTCCTGAGAGTGCCTTCCACACTGACAGTTCATGATGCTGTCCCAGCACCTGCATAGGATCCACCTTTAGCACTTCCCTACTGCTTCTGAGAACAATGAGCAATGAAAATGGGCTTGAATACCCGCACCATTGACTGCTCTAACTTCATCTTTAAAACGACCCAGGAGGACAGACTTGTTATCTCTCCTTTACAGAAGGGGAAACTAGTAAAGGCAGCAGAATGTACTCAGGTCATATCTACTAGCAGTAGAGCCACAATTTGAGCCCATAATCTTAGTTACATCAAACTCTAGAGCTCATGACCTTGACTGCAAGTCCTCTCTTTAGACTTGGACTATGAGTTCCTGGATGACAAAGGTGATGACGATTCTTTGCATCTTACCACAATGCCATAGAGATAATTTGGCATTTAACATGCATTCTGGTTAATAATGCAGAACTCAAGCTAAAATTTGTAGTAATTAAGTTGTAGCTGGTACTAGAATTTGAACTCTAGGCCTCAGCTTGCTTCCTCAGCTACCACTTGAGCCATGCCTCCAGCTGAGATTTTCTTTTTCTGGAGATAAGAGTCTCACAACTTTTCTGCCTAGGCTGGCCTTGAACTTCTATCTTCTGGATCTCAGCCTACTAAGACGTAAACCACTGTCACGTGGCTCTAGTTCTTATTAGAGAATGTTTTTTAGAAATCAAGATTTGAGTGCTAAGCATATTCACTGCCATTGGGGTACTGCTGCTACTGGATTGCTCAGTGGACAAACTAAGATATATGTGTGTGTATATACTAATACACGCACTCTCACTTTCTATATGCATGTCCCTATTGCCCTAATTATAGGGCACATTTTAAAAAATTTTTAGCAATTTTTTATTGTGATTAAGTGATTACATAAATTTTATAGTATTGTGGTGTGGGGTAGTGATACTTAGTTAAAGTAACAAACACATTCTAACCTTCATGGGGCAAATTGTCTTTATCATGGTCTATAAAGTTTATGAGTTCTATGAGCTTTGACAATACAGTTATTTCTTCCACGTTGGGTGATATGTACATTTCTTTCCTTTTGCTCAGTTCAGCTGTTCCATAGGGCACATTTTTAAGAAGAATGAATTCATACATATAGATTCCAGTATCAAAGGGTCCATTCTAGCCTTCCCCTCTTTATTAGTAATTTCTTCCTCTGAAAATAAAGAAACCTACTTCATTATCTGGAATATATTTTCTTCTTTTTTTTTTTTTAACACTTACTGATTAATTTATTGGCTGTGCTGGTACTGGGACTTGAACTCAGGGCCAGAGCCTAGGTGATGCCATTTATCTTTCTGGCTCAAGGCAGGCACCCTACCACTTGAACCACAGCTCCACTTCTGTTTTTTTTTTTTTTGCTGGTTAATTGGATATAAGAACCTCGCAGACTTTCCTGCCTAGGCTGGCTTCAAAGCACAATCCTCGGCTCTCAGCTTCTTGAGTAGCTAGGATTACAGCTGTGAGCCACCAGGGCCTGGCTCAACAAATATTTATATATACTTTCAGAACTGCTAGCTGATGTCCCTATGAGAAAGAAATTTACTAATGAGAGTTCAGGATTCCCGCTGCTCCTCTGCTTTTAGGGTTAGGATATCGAGTCTAGGAGATGTTTCTAAAGTTGCTTGGTTTGCTCCTGTCCTCACCATGCTCTCTTCTGTGTGTTTAATAATTTGTCTTAATGGCAGAAACTTCAGCAGGTTTTAAAATCCAATATTGTGAGGACTCAACTGAGATGTAAGGTTGAATAAAGTGAAGAGAGATTATATACATACAATTATTCACCTGTTATGTTTCTACAACAATCACCTGAGCTTTCTAAATGGATTGTCTTATAACCAGAAAAAAAATTTAAAAGTTATCACTGCATTTGAGCTGTAGGCAGCATAGCAATAAGCAGAAATATCAGCAGTTTCCCAGCAAAACAACAGGAGTCCTGGCTTTTGGAAGCACACTGGATTCCAGATTCAGCTCCCCGCACTTCCTGTCATTGGGCAGGTTATTAAATTGCTCTAGCTTTCAAGGTCATCTCTGATAGAGCTGCTCCACTCAACATCATTACCACATGAGAAAGTGGATGCACAAGAACTTTAAAAGGATGCGAGAGGGCCGAGAAAGGTGCATTATTCTTGTCACTGCCAATACGGACTACTAAATACTATGGAAAAAACCCCAGTGATTACAGATACTAAAGCTGTTTCACCACCTGGTTCTGCCATGACTAAGATGATCTGAATCAAGATGTGCTGAGGAAAATCAAGGAAGAACCAGCAGTTATGTATTTATTATTATTATTCCCTTATCTGACCACCATGGGCAAGGACTCACATTCACTTGGGATACACAGTCCATTTTCTTCCCTTCTCCATGTTTAAAGCCTACACTCTCCAAACCCTCACCTCCCCCAACCTCCCCCCGCCCCCAAATTCCTGCCTGTTATTTCTGGACACCAGTATCTCTGTGGCCATAGAAGGAGCTTACCCACAATGCTGTCCACCTGGGCTTCTGCTGTGCTACTTGCACCCCGCTGCCCCAGGACAGAGTCTGTCCTCTCTGATGCTGGCAAATGAGCCTGCTGGAAAGGAAAAGACGCAGAAGCCACAAATAAATAGTGGGCTACTGCAGAGATAATACAAAAAAAAACTCACACTGGCTGGCTAGAGAGAAGCAGCATACAGCTAAAGACAAGGGAAGAAAAGAAGGAGCAAGATCACATTTAAACATAAAAGGCACTCAAAGCTGGTGGCTCACACCTGTAATGCTAGCTACTCAGGAGGCTGAGATCTGAGGATTGTGGGTGAAAGCCAGCTGGAGTGACTCTTACCTCCAATTCGCTACAAGAAAACTGGAAGTGGTGGTGAGGCTCAAGTGGTAGAGTACTTGCCTTGAGTGAAAAAGCTCAAGTATAGCACCCAGGCCCTGAGTTCAAGCTCTACAACTGACAAAAAAAAAAAAAAAAATCACTAATTGGTGAGTGTTTTCCCCAGGGGGGAAAAGGGATAAGAAGTGTGACAATTTTGCTACAGGCCATGAAAACATGGTTTTGTATTCATACTTTAAGATCCATGGTGAAAATGCACATCCAACACTAACAGCTCTCATCAGAGGCTGATGGTAAAGACCCTTACAAGGACAGCATGACACAGCAGTGCTCCTGGCTCTGGCACCACTCCCGGCTCCAGCTTGCTAAGCCAGGTGAACCTGCACCTGAGACCTGAGCACAGATGGTGAAACAGCACTGTCAGCTCATGATGTCCCAACAGTTTGGGACAAGCCTTTATACCCAAGAAGTACTCAAAGAACGGCTACCAATTTTATTTCCTACTTAAGATCTGGCGCCCAAGTTTATGCTCCCTGGAAGCCCTACTGTATTTCAAAAAGGTATCTAGCAAAAAACACAGGCCAGCTCCAACTGCAGATCTCTTGAAAGGGCTGACTCCTTTTGCAGGGCTAAACTAGCCTTCTCTTAACCAGAGCCAGTGGTACAGGGCTATTTTACATTCTTCTGTCATCTACTTTTAATACTGCCTGCCTCTTAAGTAGAAAAGAAAAAAAATAGAAGAAATAGAAGAAAAACAAAAAAAAATAGAAGAAAGTGTAAAGATTCATAATGGCAAGGAGAAATTAAAGCTAAAGAGGAGACAAGATCCAAGAAAATCTTTACCTCTGAGTGACAGGTCTCCACTGACCCAATGCTATGGTTTGTTCCAGCCAATGAGTTGAGAAGGCTAAAGCCCTGGTTCCTATCTGAAAAGAGAAGAAAAAAAAAAACCCAAAACAAAAAAACAGTCACTGAATCTTCTATTTACATTTTGCTTTTCTTTTCCCCCCTAAGTAGTAGGGTTTGAATCTAGGGCCTCAAGCTTGACTATGCGAGCGCCAATCACTTGAGTTATGCCCATAGCTGTCATTTACATTTTAAGTTATTAAAATTAGCCTAATTACTGTAGCCTATGCCTATAATCTTAGCTACTTAGGGGGCTGTCTGGGAAGAGAGTCTGTGAGACTCTTCAATTAATTGGCAAAAAGCTGGTCAGGAGGCATGAGTAAAGTGGTACAGTACAAAAAAAGCCAAACGAGACACTGAGGCCTGGAATTCAAGTCACTGCATCATCTCACACACACACACACACACACACACACACACACACACACACACACACACACACACACACACACACACACACACACACACACACACACACACACACACACACACACACACACACACACACACACACACTTACTGTGATGATGAAACAAGGGCTAACTCCTCAATTTCTGGTTATCATACTATTATTGTTTGGACCTGGTCTCTAGCCAATGGCTCTAGGAGGTAGACAACTTTTTTAAGAGGTGGTGTTTAGTGAGATGACATTAGTTCATTTGGGGAGTGGGGGACGCTGGAAGGGGTTACTAAGACTGGAGCCACCATGAGGTGAAGAGGCCATTTCCACCATGCAGTCTCTTACCATTATGTACTCTGGCACTACAGGCTCCAAGCAACAGGGCTGAGCAACCATGGACTGAAACCTCAGAATCAATGAGCCAAAATAAACTCTCCTCCTTATCAGGTTGACTATCTCCAGTTATAGTAATACATAGACTCTTAATTCTGAATAATATTTTAGTCACAGAATATTAGTCTAGATCAAAAATAACCCTTGTTGCGAGGCCACCCTGGCTAGGCACTTGTCACTCATATCTGTAATCCTAGCTACTTAGGAGGCAGAGATTGGGAGGACTGAGGGTTAAAGCCATCCCAGGCACAAAGACGAAACTCCTCACTCAACTGTCATCTTAGCTACATGGGAAGTATACAGAGGGGATGACAGTCTAGGCTGGTGTCTCAAAAATAAAAAAGGCAGGAGCTGGGAAGGTGGCTCAGTGGTAGAGCGCTTGCCTTGCATGCATGAGGCCCTGGGTTCGATTCCTCAGCACCACATAAGCAAAAAGAAAAAAGCCGGAAGTGGTGCTGTGACTCAAGTGGTAGAGCGCTAGCCTTGAGCTGAAGAGCTGAGGGACAGCACTCAGGCCCAGAGTTCAGGCCCCATGACCAGATCCAAAAAAATAAAAATAAATAAAAATGGCAAAAATGGCTGGGAGTGTGGCTCAAGCGATAGATCCCCTGCCTAGCCTTAAGACTCTGACGTTAATCCCTATGTACCACCAAAAAGAAGAAAAAGGGGCCTAGGAAGGTGGCTCAGTGGTAGAGTGCTTGCCTTACATGCGTGAGGCTCTAGGTTTGATTCCTCAGTACCACATAAGCAGAAAAAGCCAGAAGTGGGGCTGAGGCTCAAGTAGTAGAGTGCTAGCCTTGAGCTGAAGAGCTGAGGGACAGCACCCAGGCCCAGAGGTCAAGCCCCACGACTGACAAAAATAAAAAAATAAATAAAGTAACAGAAGAGGCATTTTGCGGTTCTACTTACAAAGATCTTTTAAGTTTTTATGAGTTACTATGTGTTTTAAATAGTCAGAAACATTTTATTTTTTTATTGTGAAAATACTGTACAGAGGGGTTACAATTACATGGATAAGATAATGAGCACATTTCTTATCAAGCATTGTAGCCTCCTCCTTTGTTTCCCCTTCCCATCCCTTTGTATCCTCCCCACCAAAGTTGTAAAGTTCGTTTTTTGACATAACGACCTGTACATCTCATTGTTGCAATGGGTCCTCCTGTATCCCTGTTTTAAAGATTTGTTTTTTCCCTTCTCCTCCACATACACCAACATCATATACAGTGAAAGCAGGGGGTATACCATGGGGGAGGGACATACAAAGCAACAAAGACATAATCTTATAAATATGTTAGAAACAATAGCATGAAAGATCTCTCTCTCTCTCCCTCTCTCTCTCTCTTTTTTTTTTTTTTTTTTTGTCAGTCGTGGGGCTTGAGCTCTAGGCCTGGGAGCTGTCCCTGAGCAATTCAGCTCAAGGCTCATGCAGTCAGAAGCATTTTAAAAAGTCAACTCGAGGCATCATTATCCAGTAAAAAGAACATGCATTCTATATGAAACAAAGCTCTAATCTTGATATAATGAGCCAACCACAGTAAAGGATTCTCAGCTGCTCCTATCACAGTAGAGGACAAATCTGAGCAGAATATCTGGGACTGATGAAAGCATCAAACCTTGGTCCAGTGTAGTTCCCTAAATCACCCCGGTACTTGAGGACTCTACTTGAGAGTCAGCATCTTAGGATAGGGGCCAAGGAACCTCAGCATCCACCAAGCACTCAGGGAAAAAAACTCAGGATCAGAGGTTTGAGAAACAGATCACAGTACAACCCAGAAGCAAGATCCCAAGAGGCTAACACTAATCAAATCAAAGAACTCTAAAATCAAAAACAAAAACAAAATCAACCAACTTTCTCTCCTCTCCCCGGTCGATCTCTTTCCTACATCCTCTTTTCCTGCATGTGAGTCTTCTTGTCACTCACTCATTCAGGCAAAACAAACCTTAGCCTTTCAAACAGGGATGAAACCCAAACTGGGACTGCTGGCCTTTAGCCTGAACTTTACTTCTCTCCTGAGGTAAGGGGTCAAGGAGGGAAGATGCAGCTATCAAGCCAGGGCTGGGCAGCACCAGAGGTGCTGTTGCCTGCTACTTTCCATGCCATGCATCTTTGACAAGCCACAATGTGGTTGCACCTAGCTGTGCTTTGGCCAAACACAGGGCACTAAAGCTCCCCAAGCTCGGTGGCCTAGGAGACACAGACCTAGGCTGTGTCCTGCACTGACACTTTCAGAGTCCAAGGATATTTACTCAAACATGACACTGTTCCTCCTTGTGGTCAATGTGGTTTAGAAGCAGTTCTTTGCATCTATGCAAGGCTCAACACAGGGATTTCACTTGTAGGAGCTCTTTGTACAAAAGGCAACATCAGTGTGATCAACTATTGCTGTAAAGTAGCCCTTGATTCTATTATTGGAGATAACTTGGACCTTTGTCTTCTTCAAGTTCAATTCCTAAATCTCTCTATGTTCCAAATCCTCAGCTTTTTTTTCTTCTTCTCTCTCTCTTGGGCATTCCCTAGTGTAGCAACTCAAGAATAATGTAATTCAATGTTACTTGTATGCTTTATTAGACCAAAACAGTCTATTTTAAATGCTTCATTCTGTTGTTTGTTTGGTGGTGCCAATACTAGGGCTTGAACTCAGGGCCTAGGTATTATTTCAGTTTTTGTTTTTGTTTTTTTTTCTCAAGGCTAGCACTGTATTACATGAGCCACAGCTACACTTTAGCTTTTTTTGGTGGTTAACTGGAGATAAAGAGTCTCATAAGGGGCTGGGAAGGTGGCTCAGTGGTAGAGCACTTGCCTTGCATGCCTGAGGCCCTGGGTTCGATTCCTCAGCACCACATAAGCAAAAAGAAAAAAGCCGGAAGTGGCGCTGTGGCTCAAGTGGTAGAGTGCTAGCCTTGAGCTGAAGAGCTGAGGGACAGCGCCCAGGCGCAGAGTTCAGGCCCCATGACCGGACCCAAAAAAAAAAAAGAGTCTCATAAGCTATACTGCCCTGGCTGGCTTTATACTGTCATCCTCAGACCTCAGCCACCTGAGTAGCTAGGATTACAGGCATAAGTATAATTGGTATCCAATCATTGTTTGTTTTTAAGCAGACTGGACTTTGAACTCAGGGCCTCATGCTTGCTAGGCAAATGCTCTACCAGTTGAGCCATGCCTCCAGCTCTTTTTTGCCTAAGTTATTTTTCAGGTAGGATTTTGCATCTTTTGCCTAAAGCTAGCTTTAGACACTGATGCTCCTACCTATGGCTTCCCCCAATAGCTGGAATTACAGGTACACGCCACTGTACCTGGCTTATTGACTGAGATTGAGGTCTTACTAACTTCTTGCTGGGGCTGGCTTTGAGCTCAGATTCTCTCTCCCACATCTGCCTTCTAAGAAGCTGAGATTTTAGGTGTGAGCCTCTGCACCCAGCTAAGATGCCTCTTCCTTTAAAGTGGCTACCTGCATGAAGGGGACTGTGATAGTCAGGAGTTAGAAGTGGGAGCTAGGGGGCTGGGAAGGTGGCTCAGTGGTAGAGTGCTTGCCTTGCATGCATGAGGCCCTGGGTTCGATTCCTCAGCACCACATAAGCAAAAAGAAAAAAGCCAGAAGTGGCACTGTGGCTCAAATGGTAGAGCACTAGCCTTGAGCTGAAGAGCTGAGGGACAGCGCCCAGGCCCAGAGTTCAGGCCCCACTACCGGACCCCAAAAAAGAAGTGGGAGCTAGGATTGGCACTATATACATTGTTAAACTGTGTACCTTACGATTTTTATTGCATGTCCATGTTACCCATCTACTCAGATTTTTTAAAAAATTATTTTGGGGTGGGAATATGGCTTAGTGGTAGAGTACTTGCCTAGCATGCATGAAGCCCTGAGTTCAATTCCTCAGTACCACATAAACAGAAAAAATCTGGAAGTGGCACTGTGTCTCAAGTGGTAGAGTGCTGGCCTTGAGCAAAAGAACCTCAGGGACAGTGCCCAGACCCTGAGTTCAAGCCCCAGAACTGGCACAAAATTTTGTGTTATGCATATTTTACCAAAATAAGAAAAACAGCAGCAATATTCAATGCCCCCATTGCAACTGCATTATGAAAAGGCAGACAGAAGAGAATTGGATTAATACATTTCTTTCATGGCTCTACCTACCAGTATGATCTTACATAAATCAATTGATCATTACTGTACTTTCTGATCTCTAAAATGAGTTAGCTATTTAAACATGCTGTAAAGTACCTTCTATGTTAGAAATTTATGGCTTTAGAAAGAAGCATTCTATAACCTCTCTTAACAATACCTCAGAATTAGTTGGACTTAATTTTTTCCAGTTACTTAATAGAGCTAAAAAATAAGAACTTTAAATTCAGAACTTTAAAAGGTCGCAAATGGATTATGAATTTGCAGTCAGGTATTGGGCTAATTCTAATAAGCTGGAAAGATTTGTGCTTGGTGTTTTCTGATAAACAATGGAGGATTCAGTAAACTAATAAAAGAGTTCATTATGTTCTACTGCTTGTATTTTAGGGAAGTTAGCAACACTTACATAATACAATTGGGAAAAGAATTGATTTTTGTTTATCCAAAGCAGACTGCTTACACATGAATGTTGCTCAAAAGACTTGGATGATATTTTATACACTAAAGCTTTAAAGAAAATGTTACTTGATTCAATATTTTAAAAGAATTCTGCCCATTATGCACCTTTCTCCTCAGAGAAAAGAATCACGTAAATCTTTTCTTTGCTAGATTTCTGTTGCTGTTGCTGTTCCCAAGATTGAGGTCATAGAAATGTCATCTCTATTATAAAGGACTGATTCCTTTATTAGGCAGCTGCTGAAATTGGCTCAAACATATATGGTTTTATTAATGACACAAAATACCAGACCAGGAAGGAATAAATGAACCTATTTATTCAGCATATTACAGGAAAGATGTTATGTGAAATAAAGTGCTCTGGAAGGCATACCTGCAGGAGACATGTACAAGACCCTACAGCTGATTTTTACTCAGGACTGAATAAATCATAGGCTACTTCACTGTCATCCACTAACTGATGCAGCCACCAGCCCTAGAGCTACTGGAGGCAATGGTCACTTAAAACTCTATGTAGACCATAGCTTCTCAATCTCAGCCCAACTGACACCTGAGGCTGGGAAACTATTTGGAGTGGGGTTGGTAGTGTGGGGTGAGGGGCAGGGGAAGGTGGGAATCCTATGCATTCTTGTCCCCCACAAGGACAAAATCATCCTACTACTAGGAAAAATCGGGTTACTATCCTCAGGTTTTCACTCAATACTTGGAAAGATTTTCAATTAAAAAAAAGACATTTAAGATTCAATCTTCTCTTCTTGTCAGTATTAGAAATATCCACTTCCCACTCTGGGAAACTGCTCCAGGTGATTATGGCCTGCAATCCTTTCACCCAGTACTATTAGCTTTGGATATCCTTACTACTTAAAAAGCCCTTTGAGAACACACTAGACACTTGTCTTGGGTCTATCCTTGGAGATATGGGCAATATAGCTCATGGCTCTTCTGTGCCCATAGCTCCCAGCACATGCTATAGGTATGAGGGATGGTTCTCACCTAACTGACTACCTGACGGAGGCTGCAACTACTACCTACATCCATACAACTATAAACACCTAAAATGTTAAAGAATTTCTATGACTACATGCCCAAAATCTCTGTTAGACCTTTTCAGTATTCACATTTTGGTTTTTATTTACTTATTTTCTTTCAGTACTGGGTACGAAATCCAGGGCCCAGTGCATGATGGGCAAACACTTATTACTTGAGCTACATCCCCAGCCATTTGATTATTTTATTTAATGCAATAATGCATAGATGGTCAGTTCTTTACATTTATAATGGGAACACAAAAAAATTGATAGATGAAGGAATTGTTCGTACTACTGAAATCTCCCCAATCTTCACCTCTTGAATTAGGAGGGCTAAAATAATAGCAACAGATAAGCAGAAAATAAGTCCTCAGGCCTTTGGAAATTCTATCTGCACAGTATTGCTTACCAGTATTGTAAGCAGTATAACACTGGAGGAGGGAGAGAAGTCACAACTTCATAAATCTGTTGTCTACTCCCCCTTACTGATTAGAAAGCAAAAGATCGTAGATTTTCCCTCCTTGCCCTTCATGTTCTAGGATGGCACTTGGTAAAAGATCAACTCCTCCCTACCCAGTACCCAAGACTACCAGTACAGACCAAGTCCAGCACAGCACTTGTCAGTGCTTAGGGACGCCAGCATTGGTAACATTCGGCTGACCTTTTACTGACCAAGGACAGTGTACATAATATACTTTCCTATGTAAAACACTGACATACTCATTCCAAATAAGCAAAACAAACAAAAGGCCCATGACAGATCAAGCTGCTTCTACAAATAGTCTCCTCCTCTTTGCCCTTAAAACCAAAGTTGTTCACAAGAGCTTTACAAGTTCTAGGCACTGCTTTGAGCATGACCACTAGATTATCCCATGAGAGCAAAACACTTTGCAACAGGACTTTGGCTGTGACAAAATGAAAGATAAAAGAATCTCCCTGAAGACTAGAAAGGGCTGCGAGGAAGAACAAACTCAAAATGTGTCACATTCCGCATAGAATACAGACCCACAGTTTCTCCTGTCATGAGAATGATAATAATGGGACATTAGTACAAGCAGGGCGGTACTGAAAGTAAACTGATATGGCTAAAAGTGTCACTCAACCATAAGGCAGTTCTAACCATGTTTTCTAGACCATTTGAGGTTAGGTCTTAATGGAAATTCTGATCGCCCTCAAAGTTTGACCTTCACAATAAATGCAGTAGTCACCAGGACAGAGCTGGAAACATACCACCAGATCCCTCAGCTTTCCTTATGGCACACCCCCAGGTATATTTTAGATATTCTTTCCTTCCAAATGTGGTTTAACTCTCCACTGAAATATTACTATACAAATAGATATTCTGTGTAAATAAGTATATGTTATATGTATAACTACACTTTATACACACAGAGAGTAAGAATTTTTCCCCCTCCCCTTCCCAAATCATATTTTGTCCCTTCAGGAGTAGTATGAACTTCTTAAGAATGTATGTTTGGCCAGGTGTTGGTGGCTTGCACCTCTCATCCTGCTACTCAGAAGTCTGAGGATTGTGGTTTGAAGCCAGCCCAGGCAGGAATCAGCCTGTGAAACTGTTTTCTCTAATTAATCACCAAACAAATTAACAAAAAATCATTAATGGAGTTGTGGCACAAGTGGCAGAGCACCAGCCTTAGTGAAAAAGCTCAGGCCCTAAGTTCAAGCCCTAGTACAGGCATATATACACATATGAGAAAAGAGTGTATCCTTATGAAATAAGACTAAGCTGTAAGTTAATACAGAGCTTATGTGTAGCAAGAAGATCTATAAATCTTTCTAGTACAGATACCAGTGGTTGTTCTGGTCAACTATTGGTAGTATATATGACAGTGGTCCCAAAAGATTATTATCAAATTCTTATTACCTAGTAGGGTCTTACCACAATGCACTGTGTATGTTTGTAGTCATGTTGGTATAAACAAACCTACTGCACTGAGACCCAGTCAGATGACACTACACACCATTAGTTACAGCACACAATACTTGAAAATGATAAGTAAGGGGCTGGGAAGGTGGCTCAGTGGTATAGCGCTTGTTTTGCATGCATGAGGCCCTGGGTTTGATTCCTCAGCACCACATAAGCAAAAAGAAAAAAGCCAGAAGTGGTGCTGTGGCTCAAGTGGTAGAGCACTAGCCTTGAGCTGAAGAGCTGAGGAACAGCACCCAGGCTCAGAGTTCAGGCTCCAGGACTGGACCCCCCCCCCAAAAAAAAAAGGAAAAAAAGTAACTATGTTTATGCATTCACTATACTGTCATTTTTACTGTCACTTTAAGATATACTTTTCCTTACATATTGAAGTTTACTATTTTCATTACCCATGTTACTCTGGCAGTGGCACACCATGTACTTACTGTATCCTGACTCATCAAGAGATGGATCAATCAATGGATCAATCAAGTTATGATGTCTACAAAAGATCGAAATCACGTAATGATGCACTTTCCAGAATGTATCCCCTTGTTAATTATGACTATTGTAATTTGCTTACACATCATTGCTAATTGTTAAATTGTTTTACTGTAATTTTAACCTCTTTGTTCTTGAATATATTAAGTAAAAAGGAGGCATTAACTCAGTAGCTACTATGTTAAAGAAATCGTAACTCTAAATAATAATCTGTTGTGATTACAAGTAAAATTATTAAAATAAACAACTCTCTCATGTCACTCACAAGTACTTCATCCGTATTTATTACATTGGCTATCCAGAAGCTTTTTATCTGTACTTTGGATTAAGTATAGAGACAATGGGACAGTCATTATTAACGCCATTCCATAGACTATGTAGAAAGATATAAAGCCAGTAAACAAAAATGTTCCCAATTTCACATGTAATCATTTCTTCCAGTCAGTTCATTAAGATCCTGCTCATGCCAGAGCACCTAGATGAACTCATAGCTCTGCTGCTGACTTCCCATGCAAGAGAGTAAATGATTTAACCACTCTGTTCATTTCTCTGATCAGCCAATAATGCAAACTAGCACCCTTAATGGAAAAGTACATATACTCCTAAACAGGAGACCTACTATCTGGTACCACCTCTGCAAATTACTGTGAAAATATGGACAAGTCATCTCTCCCCATCTAGAACCCCATGGGTGTGTACAAAGAGATCCTGTATTCTAATTGCCTTGGCAGGGCTACTTGGCATACACAATCACATCAAAGAAAACGTACTCTGGATCAACCCAACCACTAAAAGACCTAGTAAATTTGTTTTTTAAGTGCATGGAAAAGTATTGGGAAAAGATTGCAAAGAGGCTTCTCTATTTGAATTAGATACATCTGTATCCAAAAGAATTCTTCCTAGTCCTTTTGAACCATACCTACTGAACCATGCCTGGATCAGTAATGCTCTACTTTATTTGTAATTGGTAAACAACTGCTAGCTTTGGAGAATGCTCCAGGGTTATATAGCAATCTGTATTTGAGAAAACAATTCCTATTTGACCAATACATATCCTGCAATGACAAATCTCTTATATATATTAGACAATCCTCACTCTACCCCCCATGCCCTTCATCATGTCAAGTTGTTCTAAACTGAATCTTTCTCCCCTCCCCCTCCCTCTCTCAGCCTAAATGCTAGGATTACAGACAAACACCACCCCCTACCTGGCCCCTATAAGAACATTCTTTACCTCTGAGGAAGACTAAGAAAGAGTGTTCAAAATAAAAACAGTAATAGGGTAGAAGGCAAAACATACCTTTGATAGACAAGAAAGTTTTTTTTACTATTATTTTCAGCATTCTGACATAAAGTGAAACAAATCTCCTTTCCCATAATCAGCACAAAAAGTTATCTGCTGAGTGCTTTGACTTCTTTATGTAATGTGTTGTTTCTAGTACTCCTTTACAAAACACGGAGCTGTTATTTAAGCCAGCCATCCTAAAAGGGGGGATAATCATTGGGAAATCATGCCAGTACCTCCATTTCTGTACTAGATGAAACAGGTGACTGACTAGTTTTCTATCCAGCAGAGTACCTCTCTTTCTCTCTCACTCTTTCACTCTCTCTCTCTCACACACACACACACATTCAGACACATCCCAGTAACAAACAGTGCTTACCAGTTACGTGATTCTCAATGGAGCAGGAGCGAGTACATGTTACATATATCTCTCTCACTGTCTCTGTCTGTCTGTTTGTCTCTGTCTGTCTGTCTGTCTGTCTGTCTCTCTCTCTCTCTCTCTCTTTCATACACACACACACACTCACAGAAGTAACAGTGCTTACAAGTTAGGTGATTCTCAATGAAGCCAGGCAAAACATCTTCAAGGGCAGGTGAATGAGTATTTGGTATGTATCCTTTCTATTTACTGGGTCCCTATTGAAAATATTTACTCCTACAATCTGTACTAAATACAAGTCTACTGATACTCTCATAGAAACTGTATTTGAAGGCAAATGTCTAAGATACTTCACCATGGTCATCTAATAGATCCTCCAGCCATTCTCCTTTTTCTTCATAATCTTAGCTAGGTAAGGAGTACATTTCTTTTTGAACAGTGTTATCACCTCCCTCATATTCTCCCACTTTTCCCCCTCTCAGCCCCTTCCATCCCCCAATTAATACAAATATAAACAATTTTTCCAGCAACCTGAGTTTTGGTTCACTGAATTCCCATGTCACCAATAACTCATAACTCAACCTCAACCACATATTCCCAAGGTGATACACAAATGTATTATTACCAATAGCTATAATCCCTCCATGATCTCAATTTCACACACCATGTCATTCCAGTTCCCTCACTACAGGGCCTCAAATCCAACTCTCCTTCCACTACCCCAGGACCTTGACACTACCCCTTTTCACTGATTTCCTTTTCCCCCCTAACACTTTAGACTCTGTGGCCAATCATTGTAACTAATCTCTCATGATAAATTCCTTGCCTCTCACATGTTGTGAGAACTTGCTTGGAAAAAATACAACTGACCACCACCTTGTGGCCACATTACTTAAGGAAGTTAGGGAACGTGCCTATGTATGCACACATCCCAGCTACCTAATTTCACTTCAAGTTTACAATTGTCAAATATCTGGTACCAATGATTCTTTGTTTTTGGTGCTGGGACTCTACCAGTGATTCTGTACCCATAACAGATGTCCTATATGGCCACCTGGCATATGTGTGCGTGCGTGCGTGCGTGCGTGCGTGTGTGTGTGTGTGTGCGCACACGCTGGACCTAGGGCTTGAACTCTGGGCCTTGATGCTATCCCTGAGATGTTTTGCTCAAGGCTAATGGTCTACCACTTGAGTCACAGATCCACTTTCAGCTCTTTTTCTTTGGTGGCTAACTGGAGATGAGTCTTATGGGGGCTGGGAAGGTGCCACAGTGGTAGAGTGCTTGCCTTGCAAGCATAAGGCCCTGAGTTCGATTCCTCAGCACCACATAAGCAGAAAAAGCCAGAAGTAGCACTGTGGCTCAAGTGGTAGAGCGCTAACCTTGAGCTGAATTGCTGAGGGACAGCACCCAGGCCCAGATTTCAAGCCCCACAACTGGCAAAAAAAAAAAAAAAAAAAGTCTTATGAACTTCCCTTCCTGGGTTGGCTTAGAACCAAAATCCTCAGATCTCAGCTTCCTAAGTAGCCAGGATTACAGGCGTGAACCACCAGTGCCCAGCTCCACCTGGCTTTTGAAAACTACCCAACTGAACTCCACCACTGGACCAAGAGCTTCTTAAGGGTAGAGGCTAAATCTTAGTTTTAGGTAATTCTTATAGCCATAACAATAGTAAGCATATCATATGTAACTTCTACATTCTCACTGAATTAACTATTAAACATATACTAAAAAATCCCTAGCAATGTTCTTTTGGCTCTTTCTTCAAATGAAGACCTGTGACATGGAACAAATCTAATGGCTTCAGATTATTTTAATGGCTCCACCCATATCCAAATAATTGAAAAAACTTGACTACTTTTAGACTCAAGTTGCTTACCATTTTTCATCACTACATTGGACCAGACATTGGCATTCAAGGCTTGCACAATTCGCTTTACTCCTGTAGACTCAGGAAAATCATCTAAGCAGGGAAAGAAACATATGTATTTATACTTAGGCTTACATATATCTACATAGACTCATATATGTGTGTTTATATTTCTCTAAAGCCATATTTTCAAGTACTTCTGGTTTAATCATCTTGCTTATTCATTACTTCACACTGTAACATGTGTTTGGATGAAGATATGAGGTATATTTATCTTAAAGTCTTACAAGTGACATAATTTTTGAAAGAATGAGACTTTGGGTTGTAATATCCAGGCACCTAAAACACAGTTTGCAATGGAGAGCAAGAAGCAATAACATGACATTTGACATTTAAAGGTGTCACAGATGTTTGAATATTTCATGTAAATAAGTGAAGAAAATTGGCTTGGGAACATTTTATATTTAAAAATTCTAGGAGGGTTTTCACTTTACCTAAAGATGACATATCTAAAAATCTATTTTAAGATTACACACAATTGCCGGGTATAGTAGCACAAGTCTGTATGTAATACAAGCATTTGGGAGGCTGAGGAAGAAGATTACCAAGTTTGAGGCCAGCCTGGACTACACAGAAAATTCCGGGTCAGCCTAGATTACATAGTGACATACTGTTTCAAAAACATCATACTGAATTAATACAAAAATATTGTTCAAAGGGACAGAGATTGCAAAATGGTAAGAGTGGAATCCTGACACTTGAGAACAACAAAAAGAAGAGAAAACCCTAGTGCCATAAATAAGCAACTCCATAACATGCTTACATTCATAAAGTCGGGCACAAGTTTTAAGAGACCTAAAAACGTGGAAGGACAAAGTGTACCTACTCATTTTCAACACTCTTGGAATAAGTACAGGAGGCCAGGAATAGTGGATTGCCCCTGTCATCCCAGGTACTTGGGAGGTAGATAGCAAGAGGACCATGATTTGAGGCCAGCTCAGGTCTATCTCCCACTTCTACCCCCTAAAAGATACGTAGCAAGATCCATCTCTAATAGTACTACCAAACACAAACAAAATGAAGATGTGCCTTTTAGGGCCTCATGCTTGCTTGCTATGCAGGTGCTCTACTACTTGAACTCTACTCCCACTTCTTTTCCCCCCACTTTTTTGTCAGTCGTGGAGCCAGAACTCTGAGCCTGGGTGCTGTCCCTCAGCTCTTCAGCTCAAGGCTAGCACTCTACCACTTGAGCCACAGCACCACTTCCAGCTTTTTCTGCATATGTGGTACGGAGGAATCGAAGTCGGGTCCTCATGTATGCAAAGTAAGCACTGTACCACTGAGCCACCTTCCCAGAGCCCTTTTGTTAAGGTAGGGTTCTTAAGGTAGGGTCCCATGGTTTTTGCCCAGGGCAGCTTAGACCATGGTCTTCCTATTCACACCACTCAAACAGCTGAGATTATAGATGTGTATCCCCATGCCCAGCTTTTTTGTTGAATTGGGATCTCCTAAACTTCTTGCCCAGGTTGGCCTCAAACTGTGATAATGCCAATCTCCACCTCCCAATTAGCTGCAATTATAGGAGTGGACCACTACACATGACAAAATTCTGCCTTATTTCATTATCATTCTTTTTCTCTGGCAGGATTTTATTCCTATAGATAATAAAATTTTTGGAAAACATACTAAGAATTCAGACTAAAAATTATGACTAGATAATAGAAAGACATTTCTAACTATCTTTAAAAAAATATATAGGTTTCATATAATGACTGTTTATGTGTTACCCTTGTGCTTGTATTCATATTGGTTGTCCTGGCCTGGCCTGGAATGTCTTTTGGGACAATTGGCACCTCCACACAGTCCTCTATTTAAGTCCAGTCAATTCTTCCCCATGGGAGAGCTGACACCTGAGAGGCCAACTGGCCAAGCAACTCAAAGTATCTCAACAGAACTAACATCTTCAATCTCTGAAATACCATAGTACTAAGTATTGTTTTTTTCTTATGAGAATTCAAATATTTGTATTCGGGTTTTACCTCAGTGCTGAATTACAAGGTTTGGCAGACTAAAATTTCTTAGCTCATAAATAGGGATGAATGGTCTGGACAGCAGTGGAGGCCAGAGGGAAATGCTGGGTGTTTTTGGTTTCAAGTGTCCCCAAACCACATTGGTAGGTATGAGGTACCCATGAGATTCCCAGGATTTTGGCCTTAATTTACTCTGAATTCAAAAGAAGGCACATAAATTCTATCTATGAATTTAGGACCAACCTTCTGTGTCTAGCATCAGGGAGAGAACAAGGGACTGGGGAAATGATGACAATTTTAGATAAATTACTATCATCCATTAAAACGAACAATAAACATTTTAAAAGTCCAAAATGGGTGATGAAACAAATAGAGAATTATTATATTACTATAAAAGCACAGTGAATTTTTGTTCATATCTTTTCAAACGGTTGGAGAAAAACTGTTTGTTGAAACTCATTATGATTCTTTTCTGCATTAAAACAAACTACCCCATCTCAACCTAAATGCCAGGCTTCCCATGGACATACACTTACCATCTTCTTCAGGCAATTCTTCAGGACTAAGTTCAACCAATTCAAAGCCATGTTTTATGCACCATTCTTGAGCTTTTTGTCGATTTACTCCTAAAATAATATGCAAAAAAGAAATTTTCATATGTAAAAGTAAAATACGATAAACATCCCCTGCAATACTCTTGACAGATCTTAATGTTTTCCCCTTAGTTTCAATGCTATTCTCCAGGCATCTAAAATCAGTAAAGATAAAAGGGGAAAATGAGGACAAGGAAGGGGTGACATTGTTCAAACATCATTTTATTAATAACCAGATTTTTGGAACTATAGCTCCCTTGTACAACTACTTAATAATGATACTTTTTTAAAAAGAAAGAAAAAATACCCCTTCTGAAAGCAATGGAAGTATCATAAGAGTCTAAAGGGAAATACAGTCGCCAAAAATATTTTTGTAAAGTAACAGAATCATATGACTCTATTGAGGAAACAAAAGGCACTCTGTCTACAAGAAATGACAAACGTATCTACCATGCTGAGTATTAGTAGCTCACATCTATAATCCTAGCTACTCAAGAGGCTAAGATCTGAGGATCAAGGTTCAAAGTCAGTCTGGACAGAAATGTTTGTAAAAGTCTTATCTCCAGTTAATCAGCAAAAAGCCTGAAGTAGAGCTGTGGCTTAAGTGGGAGAGCATTTGCCTGGAGCAAAAAAAAAGCTAAGGGACAGTGCTCAAGCCTTGAGTTGAAGTCTTAGTGCTGGGGCATGCACGTGTGTCCCCCCCACCCCTAAAAAAAGCTACATCCCATCTGAGGGTCTTACCATCTTCACACACTCTGTCACAGACCAAAATCATCACCTCAGGTAACCATGTTTCCGTCAGTGGAAGCCATGAGGAGACACTGTCAAGACCCGATTTCTAGAAAGAGCATATAAGCAAACAAAATCAGAAAATGACCCATTAAGCACTCACAGCAAATGCCACCACCGCCACCACCACCACCACCACCACAACAACAACAACAAAGAAAAGATACCAAAATTTCCTACTCAAGGATCCCTGGAAAGCAAAGTCTTACTTGCGTGCTGTCAAAGTAAATCACAAAGGCCTGGGCAGATTTTGCAATCTCTGCAGTAATGAGGAATTTGTTTGGCACGACACACAGATTGATATCCGCAGAGTAGTATTTATTATCGATGGTCCATGGGTAATATCTCACAGCATCACTGGAAGCTGGTTCCACAATAACATCTTCTGTTCCAAGGATATCTAAATAAATAACACAATATTCCCAAGGAAAGTGAAAAAACAATATACAACGGTCAATTTTTTTTCAGTAAGATAACTAGATTAGCTGCCTCCCTTAGCTAAGGATTCTAAAGGGATCTTCATTCAGTTATTTTCTTCTCTGACCAACTGATTACAATGGTAATGATAATTTTTTTTTTTTTTTTGTCAGTTGTGGGACCTGAACTCCAGGCCTGGGCGATGTCTCTGAGCTCTTTAGCTCAAGGCTAGCGCTCTACCACTTGAGCCACAGTGCCACTTCTGGCTTTTTCTGCTTATAAGGTGCTGAGGAATCGAACCCAGGCCTCATGCATGCAGGCAAATACCTTCCCAGCCCCAATGATAACATATTTTAAGTCAATGGTACTCTATTTATTTATGCATAAACCCAGAATCTCACACACCACCACCAGAATCTCACTGTACTACAACCCCAGCCACTAGCTAATTTTTTTTTTTTTGGGGGGGGGGGGTCATGGGGCTTGGGCCTGGGTTCTAGCCCTGAGCCCTTGGCTCAACATTAGCACTCTACCACTTAAGCCACTTCCAGTTTTCTGGTGGTTAATTGGAGATTAAAGTCTTGTGGACTTTCCTGCCTGAGCTGGCTTTGAACTATGATCCTCAGATCTCAGCCTCCTGAGTAGCTAGGATTACAGGTGTAAGCCACCGGTGCTGGGCTCTTTTCTTTTCTTTTTAATTTTATTTTATTGTAAACTGTAACAGGGGTTACAGTTACATAAGGCAATGAGTACATTTCTTTACAAACTGTGCTAATGTTCTTTAAGGATGTAAAAGTCTACTACTATTAAGATAGTAGTAGAACAAAAAAAAACAAAACTGAGCCGGGCGCTGGTGGCTCACGCCTGTAATCCTAGCTACTCAGGAGGCTGAGATCTGAGGATTGCGGTTCAAAGCCAGCCCGGGCAGGAGAGACCGTGAGACTCCTATCTCCAATAAACCACCAGAAAACTGGAAGTGGCACTGTAGCTCAAGTGGTAGAGCGCTCGCCTTGAGCTGAAGAGCTGAGGGACAGCGCCCAGGCCCAGAGTTCAAGTCCCACGACCGACCAAAAAAAAAAAAAAAAAAAACTACCCAGAAAAGAGCTAGTACAGAGTAAAAAATGACAGTCACGTTTATTTTATTGCTTAAGTACTTCGTAGGAAGGGGAAGTTTTTAAGAATCTTTGAATTTTCAACTTATACTTACTGCATGCTAAAAGGAAGATGGGATTAAGGCTAAACCATTAATAAAATAGAAAAGCTGTAGAGAATCCTTGGGTAAGTGTGTAGACACTAATTCAATTAATGAAACAAAAGAACCGATGCTAATGACAGACTCCAATTCCATTTATATTCAGGCTTGTTCATCATCTTTGAAAGCCAACTCAAATTCTTGTTTGACAAAGACACTTCTGACAAATTTTAAATGTATAAAAGTCAGGCAAATTAAACCTTTTCCATTATAACTAAACCTTTCAGGAAGCTACTGTAGTAAGGGTATAGGAGGAAATGTACCTAAGAAGTAAAATAGCACTAGGTGATAGTGGTTCAACACCTGTAATCCTAGCTACTCAGGAGGCTGAGATCCGAGGATCACGGTTCAAAACCAGCTTGGACAGGAAAGTCTGCAGGACTCTTACCTTCAACTAACCACCAGAAAACCAGAAGTGGTACAGTGGCTCAAAGTGGTAGTGTACTAGCTTTGAGTTGAAGAGCTCAGGGACAGGGCTCAGGCCCAGAGTTCAAGCCTCATGACCAGCCAAAAAAACAAAAAAAAGAGAAGTAAAAAAGCATGTTATCAACTAGGTTCTTAGAACACAGAGAAACACAGTGGGAAAACTTCTTTTTAGAGTACCCTAAGATGAACAAGTAAAAAATGCCCCCAACTCCTAATTAGCAGGACTTTGAAAACTTGAAGCCCAATTTTCATTCCTGAGCTAATCTTGATAACTGGAAAACCGCATCATGGTTTGCTTAACATAGACATGGGGGAGTTACTTAGTCCAGAAGACCACTATAATAATGTACAGTATACTCACTGTGAATGTGTGTGCCCATATGTACACAGGGTTCTTTTGTTAATAAAGTTATGATTATTAGCAAGAACTGGTATTCTGAAAAATGCAAAGTTCTCCCTTGCTTTCTTTCTGCTGTGTTCTGAGTATTACTCAGGGCAGTGGATAGTAGCTAGGATTTCAGGTGTGAGCCACCAGCGCCATCAACAAGACAAATTTAAACTGATTTTGATTTGTTGATATAAAGCATGCTATAAAACTATTTTTTTCAAAACTTGTATTAAAATCAAAACTGTTAACAGTTTTGTGCCCAGATTTCAAACTCTGATCTCTTATCGTATCTCTTCAGAAGTTAGCAGTTCTGTGTAACTTCTACCTAAAGTTATAATTTCTTATTTACTGTTAATCAACTGGAAAGCAACCAGCTACAATGTCCCTGATGGAGCATGAGAACAAGTTTGGTGGGAATTCAACAGGAGGAAAGAAAATGAGTCATGAAAATCAAGATTGTTTTCATGTAAAATGTCTCATTGAAAATAAACTGCTAGATCAAAGTCTACACCATATTCAAAGCTAAATTTCAAGGTTAGACACAGGCAGCATACTAAAGTGGTTGTTTTTCTAAGAGGTGAATATCAGAGCCAACACACACACCATAATGTGTCAATAAGAACACATACAGAAGCACATCAACTACAACAAAGGAGAAAAGACAAAAAGCATACATCAATTGTTTTATTAAGGGGAAGGAGGAACCAACATAGGAATCCACCTTCATTCATGTGTATTTTTTAAAATAGCAAACTGGTTATTATTTTTAAAGGAGTGAAATGCAAAGTGGAATGAATTCATTTGTTATTAACGGGCAAAGTATAAAGACAAAGGACTAAGAATCCTACCAATGCCACAGTAGTCCTAAACTGGATGTAAAGTAAATAACTAGAACAAAAGGTTGAGTTACCTTTCTTCAAATCAGTGCCTTCAACTGTGTGAAAAACAGCAATTGAAATAGCATACACTCATTAAATGCAACTTAGAGTGATTGCTTTGGTAGCACATATACTAAAATTGGAATGATAAAGGGAAGATTAGCATGGCCCCTGTGCAAGGATGACACACGAATTTGTGAAGCATTCCATATTTTTTTTTTCTGGTCAGGGCTTGAACTCTGGGCTTGGGCGCTGTCCTTGTGCTCTTCAGCTCAAGGCCAGTGCTCTACCACTTGAGCCACAGGGCCACTTCCGGTTTTCTAGTGGTTTATTAGAGGTAAGTCTCACAGACTTTCCTGCCCAGGCTGGCTTTGAACCAGGATCCTCAGATCTCAGCCTCCTGAGTAGCTAGGATTACAGGCGTGAGCCACCAGTGCTTGGCTCCATTATTTTAATGCAATTTAGATTATTTGGATCTATTAAGTTTAGAATATGAGAACACTTGAATTTTCACTTTTATATTGTCTTCATGTTTGCACATTAATATAATAATACAAAGAATGACGCTCTTTTCTAACAATTATACATGTTAGAATATATTTACACAGTGGAATACTATACAATTATAAAAGAGTAAAATCCTTTGTTGTCATTCACAACAAAGTAGATGAATCTGTAGAACATTATGTAAGGAAATAAAATGGGTAAAGATAAGTACTACATGATCTCACACAGATACCTGGAGTGCTGAGGACAGACAGATTATATAGTAATATATAATTATAGTTACATATCAACCAACAAATGATGACAGTTAAGATAGGAGGATTATTTTTTAAAAAATCAAAGTCCAGAATAAGCATAATCATATATAGAGACAAAGTAGAAAAGTGACCGTCTATGGGGGCAGGGTGAGGGAAGAGGCTAGGCGTGGGAGGGGGATGGAAGTGGAGAATGAATTAAGAATAATTATGGAGATCCTGTTAGGGTGATGAAAAATTTCTAAAAATTATTGAACTGACAATTTGTACAGTTCTTGAACATATAAAGAACTGTTAGATGGGCAAATTGCGTATGTGAAGTAAAGCTTTTAGAAATAAGTAAATAAAAGTAAGTAAGTAGGAGCAGAAAAAAAAAGCTATTTCTTTTCTCCTTTCTCTAATCCCAAAGGGATGAGAGCCAGTAAATTAGAAAAATGAATCTCACATTTTGATGCTTTAATAACTGGGAGGGTTGGTTTTGCTTTCCTCTCTGTGCTGCTTAAAACAAGGTGATAGCTCAGGTTACTTAACAGATTTATTTATTTTTACTTTTAACATTTTACGTGTAATCACTTTCAATGAAGCTGCATATGGACTTTATTATCACATCTGTGCCATATCAGAACTAAGGAGAAGAGTAACACTGTCTCACCACCATCAATATCTAATGTAGAGTTTAATTGTAAAAATGTAAATGTATGTCTACACTAAATAGAGCTTTCCTCCCTCAACTTTCCTATTCAGTTTCATATGCTTAACAAATTTATTCTTTTGTAAATTAAAACAAAAGCACTAAGCACTTGCATAGACGGCTTAAGAGTTTTGAGATCAGCTAAAGATTATTCACTTACTTCACAGATGAACAACAATGAGGGCCAAAAGAGACCAACTTGCTTGCTGCTTGCCTAACAAAAGCAAAGGAGCAAGTGGCTAAAACTGATGTCAGGCCCACAGCATTCCTTCCTTCCCTTCAGTGATGTAATGATGCTCACAGCTGAGAGATACCACTCCAGAGCCTTTTACCTTTGCACCTCAAGTACCCTCTGTCTCCTTTCAGGAACATTAGGACATTAGGACATTTTGTACAAACCTGTAGGAAACCAATCTATAGGAAACCATTTATGAATTTGGGTATGCACACATCAAAGGTAAGTTTACAAACCTGTAAGTTTTTAAAAACCTATAGTAGGCTGGTAATGTGGCTTAGTGGCAGAGTGCTGGCCTAACATGCATGAAGCCCAGGGCTTAATTCCTCAGTACCACATACACAGAAAAACCTGGAAGTGGTGCTGTGGTTCAAGTAGGTAGAGTGCTAGCCTTGAGCAAAAGATGCTCAAGGACAGTGCCCAGGCCCTGAGTTCAAGCCCCAGGACTGGCAAAACAAAAAAACCCAAATCTGTAGTAATCCCTCTTCTTTGCCCTTCACTGTAGAGAATAGTGATATAGTCAAGTCTGCTATGTAGAAATCAGATCCAGAGTAATTTCACTTGCCTTCTATTGGATGTCAGCTTTCTCACATTGCTAGGTCTTGCGGTGCAGCTATAATGCATTAATGTGGGGGGCGGGGACAAAATGGGGGGAGGAGAGAGACAGAAACAGAGACTGCTGGTCTTACACTCAGGGCCATAATACTGTCCCTGAGCTGTCCTTCAAGGCTAGCCACTTGAGCCACCGCTTCATTTTAGATTTTTGGTGGTTAACTGGAGATAAGAGTCTCACGGACTTTTCTGCACAGGCAGGCTATGAACTGTGATCCTCAGATCTCAGCCTTCAAAGTAGTTAAGATCACAGGTGTGAGCCACCAGTGCCCAGCTTATAATGCATCATTTTTCTTTTTCTTTTTTTTGGGGGGGGGGGGTCCAGTCATGGGGCCTGAATTCTGGGCCTGGGCACTGTCCCTCAGCTCTTCAGCTCAAGGCTAGTGCTCTACCACTTGAGCCACAGTGCCACTTCCAGCTTTTTTCTTTTTGCTTATGTGGTGCTGAGGAACCGAACCCAGGGCCTCATGATGCAAGGCAAGCGCTCTACCACTGAGCCACCTTCCCAGCCCCAAATAAATAGACTTTTTTTTTTTTTTTTTTTTTTTTTGGTCCACTGTGGGGCCTGAACTCTGGGCCTGGGTGCTGTCCCTCAGCAATGCATCATTTTTAAAGAGACAAACATTAGGTAATTAATTGCCAGGTCTATTGCTATACATCTGGTTTCACAGCTTAAAATAGTTAATGTGTTGTGTTTTATGTAAGAAGTCACATCCAGTTAGCAAAACTAAATGTTCCCTCTTTATTTATTGGAGAAACTGTTCTTAGGCAGCCATCAGTTCTACAGTATCTCAGTGGAGGTCACTGCCTTGATGACCTTCTCTCTCCTATAATCCCACACAAGTCATCTAAGAAAGAATCAAGAGGTTTGAAGGAAGGTCTATGTGAAGAAGACAAGTGTTGTGTTGAGTAACCCAGTATCTCCTTCCTCTAGCTAGCTATGCATCTCTCCCTGCTTATCCTGAGGCACCTACCCTCAGAGAGGGCAATTGGGTATGAATACAAAGTTAGCCTTGCTCTTTTTAAAATTAGGAAGTAGACTGAAATTCAAGGTATGTTATCCTAACTGTATAGTCATTTTTACACACACACACACACACACACACACACACACACACACACACACACACACACACACTCCCTTCTCTATCCTTTTGCCCCTCACCCGCCCACTTCAACCAAAAGTTCATGCTAAACTAAGCAGTGATACTGTGTTTTGGACTGTTCCTATCTCTTTCCTTTAGCAGCAGCAGAGTTAAGACTCCTTTTAATTCCAATAGAATTAATGCGTTTGACTCATCATGACAGGGTTGGTGAGATGCCGTCCAGAGGGCTAAAGCCCATTTGCTGTGCCCTCAGCTGCCACCTCAGACCAAGGTAATCCTTCTAGAAACCAGCTCTCTTCTGGGAACACAAAGTTAAGTTTACTTCTTTTTCAAACAGAAACTTCCTTAACCACCAGTTAGACATCCTAATCTGCAGGTCTGTCTACCTCTCCTGAAGACCCAAAAATTCCTCCTCTTTCTTTTCCCGAATGAAAGACAGCCATTGCAGACCTGGGGTCACATATATCTGCAATGGAATGCTGGCCTTTGCAAGACCCTGGCCAAATTGACCACTCTATGACTCACTCTTGAAATAAGACCAAAACAAACCCAAAAAACAAAACCTCTGCTGAAATGGCTTTGACTAAATGAAAATGTGTAAGCCAAGTGCCACTGCTCTGACTGCATAAGAGTGAGGAACAAATACTCTAGGAGGAGCCTCCTCCTTTAGGTTGCTCAGGCCACTCTTTTAGCTTTGACCACCTCGTAAAGCATTCTTTTTCAAAATCGTTCCCATTGTGAAGACATGCACTGGGAAAAAAGAAAAAGCAATTAGGAAAATTACAGGCAGTGACAGGGTCTGACATCAGATGAAAGAGAAAAGTAGCAACTAAGAAAAAAAAAGAACTGAGCAAAATGGGGAAAAGTTGAAAATCCAGAGTTTTCATTAACCCTTAAAGTGAAGGCTTTAAAAACTGCCATGGGCTCAGTTGCCAGTGGCTCATGCCTGTAATCCTAGCTAGTCAGGAAGCTGAGATTTGATGATCCCAGTTTGAAGCCAGCCTGGGAAGGAAAGTCTGTGAGACTTTTATCTCCAATTAAGTAACCACAGAAAGCTGAAAATGAAGACTTGGCTTAATTGGTAGAACCTTGAGCAAAAAAGAAAAAAGGTAAGGGACAGCACCCAAGCCCTTAGTTGAAGCCCCTGTACCACCACACACATGTGCCCGCGCATCACGCACACATGCACACGCACACACACACACATACACAAATTGCAATGGGTCCAGGTTGTTGCAACCAGCTACAATTTCATACTCATAATTTCATGAGACTGTCACATTTTATGAGCAGATACCTGTATGCAATGTAAAGGGCCTTGCATAGCCTACACCACATTTAAAGGTTAAAACTGGCGCTTTACACAGATAAATGTCTGGAAAATCCTATCTGGGACGGACACGGACGGACACACACACACACACACACACACACACACACACACACACACACACACACACACACACACACACACACACACACACACACACACACACACACACAGCAGTCTATCCAAACAACATCTGTTTCAGGCTGTGATATCTGGGACGGACACACACACACACACACACACACACACACACACACACACACACACACACACACACACACACACACACACACACACACACACACACACACACACACACACACACACACACAGCAGTCTATCCAAACAACATCTGTTTCAGGCTGTGACCAGTCAATCACCAAAGCAGAGTGAAAGCAGCAGACACACTCTGTACTTGGTGTCCTTTACTGCCTCTCCCTGACATGCCCCTTCTCTCCTAGCCACGCTAGTCCCACATTTCCACACGCTCTTGAGCTTTTTATATCACAGTGGAAAAGTTTTAAACATTGGAGCAGAGGAAATCCAAGCCAGTCCTCCTCCTTTTCCTCAAATTTACTTTCTCCCTGTTGTCATCTGGAAGAGGTCACCACAACCTCATCTTAAAATAACTGGGTGTGTGTGTGTGTGCACAGGTCTTTAAGGAGCTCACAACACAATGAGTGCAAACATGTGAACAAGAACACAAAGCAGCCAGCAGGAAGGGAAGAGAGAATTCCGAGAAGTGTTTTGTGAGGGTCAGGCAGGGGCCACAGGCAAAGTGCCTCTCTTTATCCCTGTGGTACAACCCATAGGCAGTTTCTACCCAGTTTTGGGGGGAGGGAACTTTTCTTTGAATTACATTATTGCTATATATTGGAAAGTGTAATTTACATATACATCTAAAACAATGGTTCTCTATGGGAACAGGGTTTTACCCTCATAAATGTGTATGTCAATGTCTAGAAACTTTTTTTTTGGTCAGTCTTGGGACCTGAATTCTAGGCCTGGGCACTGTCCCTCAGCAACTCAGCTGAAGGCAAGGGCTCTACCACTTGGGCCACAATGCCACTTCCGGCTTTTTCTGCTTATGTGGTGCTGAAGAATCGAACCCAGAGCCTCATGCATGCAAGGCAAGCAAGCACTTACCACTGAGCCACCTTCCCAGCCCCCTCTTGAAACTTTTTTGTGTACCAGTATTAGGCTTAAACTCCAGGGCTTTGTGCTCTTGGCTTTTTCTGCTCAAGACTGGTGCTCTACTATTTGAGCCATACCTCTACTTCCAGTGTTTTGCTAGTTAGTAAGATGTAAGAGTTTCAAGGACTTTCCTGCCTGGGCTGGCTTTGAATAGGGATCCTCAGAACTCAGCCTCCTGAGTAGCCAAGATTACAGGTGTGAGACCAGTGCCCAGTTGGACACTTTTTTGGAAGGGAGTCGTCACAAGTAAGAGATGCTACTGGCATTCTGTAGGTAGAAGCCAGGAACACTACTGAACTCCTGCAATTCACAGTACATAGAATTAGCTAGTCCAAAGGGTCAGCAAAGTCTAAGCTCAGAAATTCTGATCTAAGGGAAGGAACCCTGGAGAACTGATTCAGCTATATGCATGATAAAAAATAAAAATCTGGAATACAAATTTGCTTTTATTTTTTCTCAGAGAACTAAAACTAGTCATTATAATTGATATCATAACCTCTACCACAGAAGAAAATGTCTTCCACTTATATTGACTACTAACCATGAAAATTATTTGGCCATTTATCTTAGATGCTTAGAAATAAGCTATGCATGTTAATGTTCTACAAGAAAGACTGCATAAACCCCAATTGAGGCAATTATGACATTAAAATAATTTTCATATTCAAATGGAAAGTTTTCATGAACAAATCATATAATAAAACCTTATGAGAAATTTCTATGTCTACCTAGAATGAAACATTTGCAGTAGGTTCTAATTTACTCTGAATGAAGAAAATATGTCCATAATGACTTCACCAAAATAAAGTAAGTTCAGAAAAAAACATTACCCTACAACTCCAAGGCTTAAATATTGAAAATAAGTTTGGTCTATTGGAAAGTGTCACAAAGCTAAAAAGTCCAAATTCTCAGCAACCAAAAGGCTTTTAAGAAGGATCAAATCACTGCAGGTGTGATTCAAGTGGTAGAACACCTGCCCCACACAAGCTCAAGGCCTTGAGTTCTAGCAAAGGGGAGAGGGTAGTATAAAATCATCACTAGGCAACACAAAGTCAAAGACTCATGGAAAAGAAAAACTCGATAAATTGGACTTCATCAGAATTTATGACTTACATATTTTTAAAAAATGTCATCTAGAATACCAAACAGAATTTTGGGGAAAAAAAAGCATACATTCATAACAAACTTACAGACTATATTTTTAAAAACTTATAATAAGATGAAAAAAATTTAACTGGGCAAAAAAGATTTGTACAGGCATTCCAAAGAAAAAGCTATGAATGGCCTACTACACATGAAATGATTCTCAGTATTATTGGGTAACAGGGAAATGCAAATCAAAGACAGAGAAGCTAGGCCCCAGTGGCTCATGCCTGTAACCCTCGCTACCTAGAAGACTGAAATCTGATAATCATGGTTCAAAGTCAGTCCAGGCAGAAAAGTCCTTAAGACTCTTATCTCTAATTAACTACTAAAGTGGAGCTGTGGCTAAGTGGTAGAGTGCCATCTTTGGTTAAAAAAAAAAAAAAAGCCAAGTGTCAGAAATAAGGCCTTGAGTTCAAGCCTCAGTAATAACACAGAAACAAAACACAATACAATCAGATCTTTCACACTTGGTAAAATGCCTTTAACCAAATATAATGAAATACAAACAGTAACAGTTACTAGAAGGAATGCTCAACACACAGCTGATAGGAACATAAAATGGGGCAGCTACTACGGAAAACACTTTGGCAATTATATTAAATATTAAGCATAAGCTTAACCATATGATCCAGTAATTCTACCCTAGGCATTTATAAAAAGGAAAGAAGAATGAAATTGTACAAGAATGTTCATAATAGCATTATTCATAGTAAGTAGACACAACCCAAAATGTCCTTCAATGGCTGAGGAGAAGAACAGCCAGAACAAGCTATCTTGCCATGATATGGACCATGCTGGGTGAAAGAAGCAAGACACAGAAGAGTACATGTTATACAATTCATTTATATAAAACTGTTTAGAAAAGGCAAAACTGAAAATATCATAAAGATAGTAAGATTCGTGGTAATCTAAGCTGAAAGAATAAGGAGCCCAGCTTTCTTTCTAGAATGACAGAAATGTTCTGAAATCTCATGGTAACATCAGTAGCACAAATTAAATCTATCAAAAATCAGTGAAGCACTCTTAAAATGGACAGAAGCCAGGTGACATTGCTTTCATTTTACTGATGACAGAGGTGACTGGGGCATTAGCCTTCAGCATTTAGAACAATGGATGGCACATGTAAATATTTGTGGAATGACATTAACTTGCTTAAAGTCAAATAGCTAAGGAGAGGACAGGCCTCTGTGCTTAAGCCACCAATTTCTTTCCCCACAAAAACCTCAGCAGAATTCAGAACGTCAGCTCTGTCCTAGCACCATCACCATGCTGCTCATTACCCAGTGACCACACATTTTCCTGCTTTGAGAAGATTGATGTTGATACTCGCTCTGTGGTACTTCCCTCCACCTCCGCGTGGAATGAGCTTCAGGTCTACATGGAAAAGTAAAACCTCAAATAGGTCACTTGTTGAATCTAAGCCATCATAAAGGTTTCTTCAGAGTTTCACAAGTGTCCCCGTGCGCTAACCTACGTCAATCTTGCCTTCTGGGTAAGTAATTACTAGAGATGTATTTAGTATCTGTACACAGGGCTCCAACATAAATATAATGTTACATCCAGATTATCATTCTTGCCAAATTTAGAAGAATCGCCATACTTTTAAACTTTAAAAAATTATTGCATTGGGCTGGGAAGGTGGCTCAGTGGTAGAGCACTTGCCTTGCACGCATGAGGCCCTGGGTTTGATTCCTCAGCATCACATAAGCAGAAAAAGCCAGAAGTGGCCCTGTGGCTCAAGTGGTAGAGCACTAGCCTTGATCTGAAGAGCTGAGGAACAGCATCCAGGCCCAGAGGTCAAGCCCCACAACTGACCAAAAAAAAAAATATATATATATATATATTGCATATCAGATTTTATTATTTATTGTCAGTGTTTGATGAAGAATTATTCAGGGCAAAAGTTGTTTAAGCCAAATGACCACTGAGTATTTTCTACATTTTTTTTTTACCTTTCACTGCATGAAAGCAAGCAGCCAGTGGCTTGGAAACAAAAGTCTGAGTGTGGATATGCTCAGAATCTTCCAAAATAATACTTTGGTACTGTATTATAAATGAGTGGATATAGTTCCACTGGTATTCCTCCTACTCCACCCCTCCCTACGCTTTACTACAAGGATACCTTATAATTATTATTTTATCATCGACAATATTTCAAAAATTAATCTAAAACTTAAAAACAATAAAATTCTCTAAATGGAGGGAAACATGGGACATAGAAATTTTCACCATTATTTAACTTACCGCATTTCATCATCAAAGGCTCCAATAACCACAAAAGACTAAACATAAACTTATTTTGCGAGCTTTAGCAGAAATTTCTATTGCAATTTCCCCTACCCTTAGTTAGCCACTCTGAATTGCCAAACTTAAACACATTTCTCATGCCCAGAAGACTGAATATTGGCTCTCCAACATTTCTCAGCTTAGCAACTTTGTGAAACCATAGCTTCTCTGAACTTTAATTTTATACTCTCTCACTCTCTTTGGAACATAACATGGACATATTTTAAAGTACCTTTGGGTCTGAAAAGATAATTAGCTTGTATTTAAGTTTTCCATTCTCCTGAAACAGGTGACATAACTTCACCAGCTTAAGGAGGGAAAACCTAAAACAACAGTAAGTCTGACATTGCTCTTTTTATTGCCAGTCCCAGGGCTTGAACTCAGGGTATGGACACACCTCTACTTCTGGCTTCTTTTTGATACTTCATTGGAGATAAGACTTTGCTGCCAGGGCTGGCCTCAGTGATCCTCAGAGATTAGCCTCCTGAGTAGCTAGGATTACAGGCATGAGCTGCCGGCATTTGACATCTACTCTGAATAAACACAAAAATATTAAGCCCTAATGCTAACTGAAAAATTATATATTAAGAATCATAGTTAAAAACAAATTGAAGTTCCTCACTCCCTTTCACTAAATCCAGGCTTCATTTAACCATTTAATAAATCACTTAGTGATGGCAAATCTGGGCCATGAAACAGTTCCCAATAGACTGGTCTTTCTTCCATCCATCAAAGAAAATAAAGACTTGGAAATAGATAACTGATTCAAAGGCAGACTCATCCTACCACAACAAAGCAACTATGGTTAAACGAAATCTATTATTCCTAGAATAGACCAAGAAGTTCCACTCAGAAGACCTCTAATTTACAGAAAAATGCAAATTAGAAGACTCAAGCTTTAATCCCTATAGTGATGTCCAACAATGTTGACCAAGACTCTGAAATAAGTGTTCTTCTTAGTAAATTACTTTGGAACCTTCTGTAAGTATAAGAATAAGACATAACTAGAAACAAACTCTCCGTCTTGCAAAGAACATACGTGCTGGGTGCTGGTGGGTCATACCTGTAATCCTAGCTACTCAAGAAGCTGAGATTGGAGGATTGAGGGGTGAAGCCAGTTTAAACAGGAAAGTCATGAGACTTTTATCTCTAATTAAGTACCAAAACAGCCAGAAGTGGAGCTGTGGCTCAACCAGTAGAGTGCTAACCATAAGCAAAAGAGTTCAAAGATAGCACCCAAGCCTCAGGACTGGCACCAAAAAAAAAAAAAAATTTAAAGTTTCCAGGGACCAGAGCAATAATGTTAAGATATCTACATTTTATATTTTAGTATTTTTACATCCCTTTTGAGGGCAGTATCTTAATCATCATTTTAACTGCAATAATTGGAACAAAGGCTAATTTTATGTTTAACAATACACAATACACTTTTCTTGACTGTAATCTCAGCTATTCCAAAGGAAGACATTGGAAGGATTGTGATTTAAGGCTAGCCCAAGCATAAAATTAGCAAGATTCCATTTTAACCAATAAAGAGCTGGGTCACACATGCCTGTCACTCCGATTAAAGTCTAGGCCAACCCTGGCAAAAATTCAATAAACTATCAGGAAAAAAAAAAAAAAAAAAAAAAAAAAAGAGTTAAAAAGGGATGAGGGCATGTGCCTGAATAACAAGCAGAAGACCAGAAATTCAAACCCCTAGTACTCCCCTTCCTCCCAAAATGTGTGTATTTTGTGTTTTAGAAAGAGCTCTGGAATACAGACACTTGCTCTCAAATGCTAGCACAAACTCCTCAAACATGTTGAACCTTCATTTCCTTTGAAAGGCTATACTGTAAGGAAGTAATGCCTCTTCTATCTGAGGTATGACATCTAAACAGAATACTACTGCAAATAAAACTTTTGAGTGATAAACAGGTTTCTCCCAAAGTCCATGCATGTACTCAATCACAGATCCCTACTGGTTCTCATTTTAAGGATTTTTTTCACAAGCTTGGTTATTTGATTATGAATATTTAGCTAAAGGCAGGAAATAAATCAGATGTTGAATAGAGGAATTGGGGGAACCTAATGTTTCTCCTTTGAGAAGCAAACTTTCCCCGAATGTAGATTAGATTCCATCCAAAACTCATCCAGGGTCTGACCAGACAACAGGTATTCATTGTGGTAGCATCCATCTTTTATCCCCAAATTAAACACAATTGATCTTTAACTAAGGTAAACAGTGAATGCTAAGTAAGTATAAATTCTAATGCTTTCTTTGTTGCTTTGTATGTCCCTCCCCCATGGTATAACCCCTGCTTTCACTGTGTTTGAGGTTGATATAATTTGTGGAGGGGAAGGGAAAAAACAAATTGTTTAAATAGTGATACAGGTGGATCCATTACAACAATGGGATGTACAAGACATTATGTGGAAAAACGAACTTTACAACTTTGGTGGGGGGAGAGGAGGATTGGGGGGGGATGGGGGGGAGGATGGGAAGGGAAGGGGAAACAAAGGAGGCTACAATGCTTGATAAGAAATGTACTCATTATCTTGCCCATGTAATTGTAACCCCTCTGTACAGTATTTTCACAATAAAAATTTAAATTTAAATTTAAAAAATTCTAATGCTTCCACTCAATGATAACCTCTTTTTAAAATGGTTCACATGGGCTGGGAAGGTAGCTCAGTGGTAGAGCTCTTGCCTTGCATGCCTGAGGCCCTGGGTTCGATTCCTCAGCACCATATAAGCAAAAAGAAAAAAAAAAGCTGGAAGTGGTGCTGTGGCTCAAGTGGTAGAGCGCTAGCCTTGAGCTGAAGAGCTGAGGGACAGTGCCCAGGCCCAGAGTTCAGGCCCCATGACCGGACCCAAAAAATAAAAATAAAATGGTTCACATTTCCTTATTCAAATAACCAACTCACCAACTGCTCTTACTTTTTTACTTTAAAACACTAGTAGAATCACAAAGAAAAGGTCACCTAATTTTTAACAAGAATTTGAGTTACCTAAGAGACATTTTTTTTTTTTTTTTGGGTCAGTCGTGGGGCCTGAACTCTGGGCCTGGGTGCTGTCCCTCAGCAATCCAGCTCAAGACCAGCACTCTACCACTTGAGCCACAGTGCCACTTCTGGCTTTTTTATTCTGCTTATGTGGTGCCGAGGAATCGAACCCAGGGCCTCATGTATGCAAGGCAAGCACTCTACCCCTGAGCCACCTTTCCAGCCCCCTAAGAGACATTTTACACACAGAAATAAAATACGTTATTTTACAGGATTCATTTATCTTAAGTAAATTTGACATGTGTTATAAAAATACAATGTTGCTATTTGTCAACTGCAGATAATCAGCAATTACAAGGCAATGACCACTTTGCCAATTCTTTTTTTTTTTTTTTTTGGTCACCTGTGGGCCTGAACTCTAGGCTTGGGTAATGTCCTTCAGCTATTCAGCTCAAGGCTAGCACTCTACCACTTGAGCCACAGCACCACTTCCGGCTTTTTCTGCTTATGTGGTACTGAGGAATTGAACCCAGGGCCTCATGCATGCAAGGCAAATACTCTATCACTGAGCCACCTTCCCAGCCCAACTTTGCCAATTCTTATCTTTAAAGCTCACATTTGAAAGCCTGGAATAGTAGCTGCATGGTAGCACACAATCAAGTAGTAGTCTCAACAATCAAGAGGCTGAAGCTGTTTGGGCCATTTAGCAAGACCATGACCCTATTAAAAATGAAACGGGAGGGGAAGGAAAAAAACAAAATGCTTAAATAGGGATACAGGTTGACCCATGTTGAAAATGAACTTTACAACTTCAGGGGTGGGGGAGGAAGAGTTGGGGAGATGGAGAGGGAAAGGATGGTAGGGAAAAAACAAAGGAGGGGGGTAACAATGCTCCATAGGAAATGTACTCATTACCTTACTCATGTAACTGTAACCCCTGTGTACAGTATCTTTACAATAGAAAAATTTATACATATTTTTTAAAAGAAACAGTAAAGACATGATGTCATCACAATTATAAAAATACTACACTCAAGCTGTTTGGGAAAGGACTTTCATGTGTCACTAATGAGAATCAAAATGCATTTAAGTCTTTGGAAAGTTAAATAAGCCAACATTTTAAAGAATCTTGAGCAAATTCTGTTATATTTATTAGACAGATATATAATGGAAACTAATTATTTAATGTCAAAAATATCAGGAGAGGGGATGAGGTGTGACTCAGTAGTAGAATACATACACAAGGTATTGGGTTGGATGGAAAGAAAGCACTACAAAAAGTAAAAATTATATATGAAATATAATTACAATTATTTTTTTCATTAAAAGAAATGTACTGGGGGCTGGGAAGGTGGCTCAGTGGTAAGTGCTTGTCTAGCATGCATGCAGCCCAGTTCAATTCCTCAGTACCACATAAACAGAAAAAGCTGGAAGTGGCACTGTGGCTCAAGTGATAGAGTGCTAGCCTTGAGCAAAAGAAGCTCAGACACAGTGCCCAGGCCCTGAGTTAGAAAGAAAGAAAGAAAGAAAGAAAGAAAGAAAGAAAGAAAGAAAGAAAGAAAGAAAGAAAGAAAGAAAGAAAGAAAGAAAGAAAGAAAGAAAGAAAGAAAGAAAGAAAGAAAGAAAAGAAAGAAAGAGGGAAGGGAAGAAAGAAAGAAAGGGAGGGGAGGGAAGAAAGAGGGAAGGGAAGAAAGGGAGGGGAGGGAAGAAAGGGAAGGGAGGGGAGGGAAGAAAAGAAAGGAAAAGAAAAGCACTAGAGATGAACACCAATGATCACACTTATAATCCTAGCTACTTAGAAGGGTGAAGATCTGAGGATTATGTTTCAAAGCCAGCTGGGGAAGTAAAGTCTGTGAGACCCTTATCTACAATTAGCCCCCAAAAAGCTGAGAATGGAGCCGCGGCCTAAGTTGGTGAGCACTAACCTTGAGGGGAAAAAAAAAGGCTACGGACAGTGTCCAGACCATGAGTGCCCAGACCCCAGGACAGCAGGAAAAAAAAAAAAAAAAGTATTGGAAAGAAACACACAAAAGAAATATTAGTAGTATTTCATTTCTTTGGATACTAAGATTCTGACTAACATTTTCTTTTTTCCATGTGCTAAATTTTACTTAATGAATATGTACTTGTTTGATGATGAAGTAATAAAGAAAGGATGGGAGAGCTTGAAATCTCAGCCCAGTGAAGCCGAGGTCTGAGGATCACAGTTTAAAGTTGGCCCAACAGGAAAGTCTATAAGATGCTTACCTTCAAGTGGAGCTGTAGTTCAAGTGGTAGTGTACCAGCCTTGAGCAAAAAAGCTAAGGAACAGAGCCCAGGACCTGCATTCAAGCTCCACTACTGCCTAATTAAGAGCAATATCATTCAGTAGGTGTGCTAATTAAATCTTTAACCTTTCTAGTCATCATAAGTAATAAGTCAGAATATATTTGCTGAAGGGGCATCTTGCCAAATTTTTTTTTTGGGGGGTGGGGTCCGGTCATGGGGCCTGAACTCTGGACCTGGGCACTCCTCAGCTAGCACTCTACCACTTGAGCCACAGCGCCACTTCTGGCTTTTTTTTTTTCTGCTTATGTGGTGCTGAGGAATCAAACCCAAGGCCTCATGCATGCAAGGCAAGTGCTCTACCACTGAGCCATCTTCCCAGCTCGCATCTTGCCAAATTTTGTCACCTGACAAGTGTGTGAAAAAAGAATTATAGCCAGGTACTGGTGGCTCATGCTTGTAATCATAGCTGTTTAGGAGGCTGAGATCTGAGGACTGTGGTTCAAAGCTAGCCTGGGCAGGAAAGTCCATGAGACTCTTAACTCCAATAAACTACTCAAGGCAGCCAAAGTGGCGCTTGTGGCTCAAGTGGTAGAGAGCTGGCCTTGAGCAAAAGAAGCTCAGGGACAGCAAGGCTGTCAAGCCCCAGGACTGATATAAAAATAAAAATAAAAAAGAATTGTCTGGTGCTTTACACTTTACAAAGTATTGTCAATCTGACAATGCCTCATTTTAAGGATCAGGAAACTGAGAGGCAGAAATAATCTGCTTTTATAATAATGCTTACTATTCATGGGGTGTTTACTATGTGCCAAGCTCTGGGTTAAGCCTAATCCTGTAAAAATTTACCCCCATTTTACAGATTAAAAAAAAAAAAAAGACCCATGAGACTCACGCGACTTCTCCAGAATCATACCACTAAGAGACACTCATTTAAAGCCATATATTTATAATAGAAGCCTTCAGCAGTGGCTCATGCCGGTAATCCTAGCTACTCAGGGAGGCTGACATCTGAGGATCATGGTTCAACGCCAGCCAGGGCAGAAAAGTCTATGATACTCTGATCAACTAACCAGCAAAAAGCCCTAAGTAAAATAAATGGGCTAAAGACTTAAAGAGAAACTTCTCTGAAGAGGAAAGAAGGATGGTCAATAGACACATGAAGAAATGCTCAACCCCTCTAGCCATAAAAGAAATGCAAATCAAAACAACACTGAGATACCACCTCACCCCAGTTAGAATGGCTATAATCAAGAACTCTAATAACAACAGATGCTGGAGGGGATGTGGACAGAAGGGAACCCTACTGCATTGTTGGTGGGAGTGTAAACTTTTTCAACCACTTTGGAAAGTAGTATGGAGGTTCCTCAAAAGACTCCACATAGAGCTCCCAGCACGACTATGTTTATTGCAGCACTATCTACCATAGCTAAGATATGGAACCAACCCAGATGCCCCTCAGTAGATGAATGGATCAAGAAAATGTGGTATATATATACACAATGGAATTCTATGCCTCCATCAGAAAGAATGACATTTGTTAGGAAATGGAAAGACTTGGAAAAAATTATATTAAGTGAAGTTAGCCAGGCCCAAAGAAACATAGGTCCCATGGTTTCCCTTATTTGCAATTACTAGTATATATCTGAGACAAGCAGAAAAGTCAGATACGTTGATGTTAGGGAAATGAACCCTAAGATATGTATTCAAATATTTTTTTCTTTCATGCGATTGTTTCTAACACATTTATAAGATTATGTCTTTGTTGCTTTGTATGTCCCTCCCCCACAGTATAACCCCTGCTTTCACTGTATTTGATGTTGTTATAATTTGTAGAGGGGAAGGGAAAAAACAAATCGCTTCACTAGAGATACAGGTGGACCCATTGCAACAATGAGATGTACAAGTCGTATGTCGAAAACGAACTTTACAACTTTGGTATGAGGGAGGAGGAGGGTTGGGGGGGCGGGCGGGGGAGGAAGGGATGGGAAGGGGAAACAAAGGAGGACGCTACAAAGCTTGATAAGAAATGTACTCATTATCTTGCCCGTGTAATTGTAACCCCTCTGTACAGTATTTTCACAATAAAAAAAAAGCCCTAAGTAAAAGTGTGACTCAAGTGGTGGCTCTCCAGCCTTGAGAAAGAAAAGCCAAGCAAGAACGCAAATCCTGAATTCAAGCTCCAATACTGGTATGTATGCATAAACAAAGCATAAGCGTTTAGTTGTACATAATTCAACTCTGCAGGGCCCCTTAGAGAAAGAATTGGCCTTTGACCCAGTGTCTGGGCTCTTTTACACCAGCCCTTGACTCAGTGTGGGGGTTGGGAGTGGATCGTAGTAGCAGAGAGCCCTGGGCTTCGCAAGAGCAAGACAGCACCCCAAAAACACTTTAAGAAAGAGGGAGGGAGAGGTGAGAGGGAAGTAGGAAGGAAGGGAGAAGAAGGGAGGGAGGGAGGGGGGGTAGAGAAAGTTGGTCTCAACGTCACACTGTGGATCCGGCATCAAAAACGGAAGGCAATGTTTACTAAAGATCCAGCTCCCAAGTCACAGACATGGCACCTCAAATGCCCCATCTTCGCTCCCTCCAACTCGCAGAACTTGGCACCATTTTTAGGGCACCTTCGGGTTCATTCTCAAGGGATCAACTCGGGGGCTGGCTGTCGCGGATTAATCCCACGTCACCCCCTCCCCAAGGCTCGCCGAACAGGGCCAGGGCCGGAAGCCCCGGGAGCCTGAGCCCCTCCGCCCGGGCTCACGGCGGGAACCAGGCCCGGGGAGGCCGGGGTGGCAGGGCCGCCGCCCTCCCTGCCGGAAGGGGACGGGGCATCGGGAGGCCGGTCCGGGGCGCCTCGCTACTCACGTTGGACCAGACGGTCGCCGGTGAAGGCAGAGGAGCAGCTGGTGACCAGTGCACAGGGGACGCCCGCAGCCATCGCCGCGCTCGGGAGCCAGTGCCGTCAGGGCGCCGCTTCCGCCTTGGGCTGTACCACTGGCGGCCGGCGTGCAGGGGGTGGGGGGCCGAGGAGACTCGCGGGAGGCGCGTGCGCTTCACTCGGCCGTCTCCACAGTCAACCCTTTTCCGCTTCCGGGGTGGAGCCGGCCGGGCTGCGCCGAGCGTTACCAAGGGAACAAGTGCCCGCCCCTCGAAGGAGGCGTCTACACCGGGAGGCCGCGCCTCGGCTGAGAGGCGGCCCTTTCCCTCCCTAACCATGGCGCAGGGGCCTGACAGCCAGGACCCCATAGGAAGCATCTTAATTCAGGTGGGGAAACGGGCCTCCCTTGGCCCTTCATGGGAGGCCCCTCGGCGCGGGTACACACCTGGGCACCCATTTGGAGCATCGCACCCGCCAGCCTTCCGTGCGGGGTCCCAAGATGAGGACCTTGCCTCCCCGACTTCAGACTTAACCTGGGCCCTGGGCCCTACCCTGCTCCCCAGACTCCGCCTCGCCGCTGGGCGACCTCGCTGTGAGCACTGCCTAGCTTCAGAACAATCTTACCTCAAAACACCGCTTTAAAATCATCCAGCGGGCTGGGAAGGTGGCTCGGTGGTAGAGCGCTTGCCTAGCATGCATGAAGCCCTGGGTTCGATTCCTCAGTACCACACAAACAGAAAAAGCTGTAAGTGGCGCTGTGGCTCAGGTGGTAGAGTGCTAGCCTTAGGCACACCGAGGCTGGGACAGTGCCCAGGCCCTGAGTTCAAGCCCCAAGACTGGCAAATAAAAAATAAAATAATGAAAACTAAAAATAGATTCAGAAGTTAGTAATCCTAGCTACTCAGGAGGCTGAGATCTAAGTATTGAGGTTCAAAGCCAGCCTGGGCAGGAAAGTCTTAAGAGACTCTTATCTCCAATTAACCACCAAAAAGCCAAAAATGGAGCTGTGGCTCATAGTGTTAGAGTGCCATCTGTGAGCACAAAAATTCAGGGAGAGCTTCAAGGGCCTGAATTCAAGCACCAGGATACATACACACACACACACACACACACACACACACACATTTAGAAAAAGAAAGGTGTGGTGAGCTTCAAGGGCCTGAATTCAAGCACCAGGGTACACACACACACACACACACACACACACACATTAGAAAAAGAAAGGTGTGATGTGATGACTCATGCCTGTGTCCTGTTCAGGAGGTTGAGATCTGAGTATTGAGGTTCAGAGCCAGCCTGGGCAGGAAAGTCTGGGTGAGTCTTAGGTCCAGTTAACAATCCAAAAGCTGGAACGAGCTGTGAGTTGAGTAGTAGAGCTCTAGCCTTCAGCACAAAAGCTGAGGGGCAGTGCCCAGGTCCTGAGTTAATACCTCCTTACCCACACACACATAAAAAAGAAGTAAAAATATGTATTCAGAAACTTTGGGCCAATGACTTGGGAGAGTGGAAAAGAAGCAAATCATATAGATGAGGTGATAAGTTTGGGGAAAAATGGAAATGTGTAAGTTCTTTTTTCTTAGCACCTCAGTTTTTTTAATGCTTTATTTGGGAATGCGTACTGAGGAAAAATATATTAAAGATCATTTGAATTGCAAGTTAACTTTTTTTGTTGTTTTGGTTGTGGGGCTTGAACTCTGAGCCTGGGCGCTACCACTGAGCTCTTTAGCTTAAGGTGAACGCTCAAGTTAACATTGTTAAATACAGAAATGTAAGCTATTAAAAAACCAAAATTTTTTAGTATTAAAAAATTCCTAATCCAAGGGAGAAAAATATAAAGTTTTGACTTCTCAGTGTAATTTGGTTTGTAAAAATTACACTCAGGGGCTGGGAAGGTGGCTCAGTGGTAGAGCACTTGCTTTGCATACATGAGGCCCTGGGTTCGATTCCTCAGCACTACATAAGCAAAAAGAAAAAAGCCGGAAGTGGCGCTGTGGCTCAAGTGGTAGAGCGCTAGCCTTGAGCTGAAGAGCTGAGGGACAGCGCCCAGGCCCAGAGTTCAGGCCCCACGACTGGACCCCACCCCCCCAAAAAAAAAATTACACTCAGATTTTTCTGAAGTGGTTAAATAGCTTTAGCATCTTTCCATGTGTATCATCTTTTTTCTCCCACTTTGGTGCTTGACCTTGGCTCTTCTCACTTTAACCTTTTCTTTTTTTTCTACTCTCTATGAGAGCTTTACTACTTGGGCTACACCCCTGCTTCCTGCTGATTAATAGGAGATAAGTTTCTCAGATTTGTCCACCTCTGCCAGCCTTGAACCTTGATCCTCAAATCTCATCCTCCTGGGTAGCCAGAATTATAGGTATGCGCCACTTTAGGTCTTGTATCTTTTAACTCTGTTATCTGGCCTCACTTGACTAGAGCTTGAAATAATTTGTGGAAGGTCTCTGTCAGGACTGTCAGTAGGTCAGAAATGGGACTCATTTTCTCAGGAATCATTTTTTTCTGTCCGGAATTTTAATCTTTTTTTCCTATCTAGGTCTCTCTTAAATTTAACTTTCCCAAAATACTAGACCCTAAACACCATTTTCAAAGATATCCTATCACAAATTGTATGTTAAATCTTTCACCATCCTGTTATTACAAAGTAATGAGTTGAGCCAAACTACAAAATCAAAGATCTAACAATCCCAACAGTGCCCTCACTTAGACCCCAGCACAAGTGTAGTAGTCACCAGAATTGTCCTCGCTTAGAGCTGGCTACAAGTTTAGGGACCCTCAGATTTGATTAAACAACAACAACAACAAAATCTTACAGAACTCCAGGAGGTACCACAATTACTATTATGATTTTATCACTGTGAAAGATAACAAAGGCCAAAGGCAAACAAAGGAAGAGATGCACAGGACAGAATCAAAGAGGCATCCAAATGGTCTCCCCTATGGAGTCATGAGACATCATTACCTCTCCCTAACCACAATGCCTGACAGTATGCTCAGAGTATTGCTAGCTGTAAGGTTTTGTTGAAAGGAGACCACCACATAGTTCAGGCAGAAAAGGGGGGGAGGGGAGCATACTGCAGGTCTGAACAAGATAGAAGCATGCAGGGGGTGCAAGGGATGCTGAGAAGGGAAAGGAAAGGAAAAAGGGGGAAACGGGCAAGGGGAAATCTGCAAGGGGGCCAGGGACAAAACAAGGGACAGAACTAATGATGGAGACTCATAAATAGGGAGAGGGTGGGAGGAGGTGTGACCCCAGCAAGGAAGACCAGTTACACTAGCTACAAAAGCTTACTTGGGCCTTTGGTGGCTAGAGTTTGGGATTCAAACTCAAAAGGTCCCTCAGGCTGCAGTTCCTCCCAGACTAATGCTTTTAAGTTTCCTGATTTGGCATGGCTCAGCCCCCCATCAAAAAACCATGTTAGACTAATGCTTAAAGCATCCAGACAGTCACTTCTATCAGGCAGGAACGTTCCAAGGATCTAGTCATCACTTCTCAGTAGACAAGGGCAAAGGTGAGACCTCTCTTTGGGTAAAATTAAGTTTTCACCTCACATTATCCTCTTTTTATAGATCCAAGCTATCAGAACGATAGTGGAGACACCTCCCTAGAAACAGCCAGTCTGCCCTGTCTTTCAACATCATGTTGATTACAGGAGCAATCAAGTTTCTTTAGTTCCCCAAACCTGGACTAGAAAAAGTAACTAGAATCTTGGGAGAATTCTGATTTCCATTTGCATAATTTCTCTTGAGGTAATTCTGTGTCAATAATCTATTCCTCTTTTGGTTTGGAATCCTGTATCAAAAACCAGAATTCAGCCAGGCCACCGGTGGCTCACGCCTGTAATCCTAGCTACTCAGGAGGCTGAGATCTGAGGATCACTGTTCAAGGCCAGCCCAGGCAGGAAAGTCCTTGGGACACTTACCTCCAATAAACAATTTAAAAACTGGAAGTGGTGCTGTGGCTCAAGTGGTAGAGCGCTCACCTTGAGCTGAAGAGCACAGGGACAGCGCCCAAGCCCAGAGTTCAAGCCCCACGACCAACAAAAATAAAAAGAATCCAGAGAAAGTTGCTTGACAAAATCTAGGCTACATTATAGTAAAAGATACTTGCTGATATTGAATTGTGAAAACGAGGGAGAAGAACTAAGGATAGTCATATCTGTATTGCTCAGTATACTGCTTGTTTAAGACAGGCTAAATGGAAGGACATTTAAGAGAGCTGACATTGCAATTTGGTTTTGAAGCTGATCTCTATGTAGGGTAAAGACTTCTCTATGTGGATGAAGAACTGTATGAGCTTTCCTAAGTACCAAATGAATACTAAGGGGTTTTGTTATTGTTGTTTTGTTTTTGTGAGTCATAGTGTTGGGAAAATGGAGGAGAATGGAAAAGGAACAAGCAGGAATCGATCATCAACAGGCAAGGACTGTTTTTTGAGAAACAGCCAGCGGCACAGACCTTCCTGCGGGTTTAGAGGTTGTGCCAGAGAGCTGGGACAGGAGCTGGGTTTTTATATGAGGTCTGAACAAGGAGGCAGAGGTTAATGAAAAAGCCACTAGGTCAAGGGATGTGGGGACTTTTCAGTTGGACCCACAAAGGGATGTTTACAGCTGGGTCTAGGAGGATTGCCCTGGCCACACATTAAACAAGTTCAAACATACCTGGGATTTCACCTGTCTGTCTATATGGATCTGGGAAAATAGGATGGGGGTCAATCCTTCACATAGGGCTTGAACTCAGGGCCTGGGCTTTTTCATTCAAATCTAGCACTCTACCACTTTGAGCCATAGCATGACTTCCTGTTTTCTGGTAGTTAATAAGAGTCTCACAGACTTTCCTCCTTGGGCTTTGAACCACAATCCTCAGATCTCAGCCTCTTGAGTAGCTAGGATTACAGGCACAAGCCACTAGTGCCCAGCAATACTGAGTATTTATATGAGTATATACCACTACTCACATATGCCAACATGGATTCCACTTCTTCTTAGGGCTTTGATTAGTTCCTTCAGATGCCAACCATCAGTGCAACTAGTAGGAAGACCTCTTGGTTAGGAGAATACTGAGGGTTGACCCTGACTTTGACATTTGCACAAGTAAGTACCTGTGAGTGAGACATTTCATCTCTATAGACCTGTTTCCTTTTCTCCAGACTATATTAGCTTAGAAATTAGATTTACTTCCAACTCTTACGTTGACCCATTCCCCTCCCCCACCTTGAAACTACATTGGTTCTTCCTTACTAAAAAGTAGATTTCCTTTACTGTTAGCCAAGATAAACAGTATGTTTCTGGAATATGGGGGAGAGGGGCAGGAGAGAGATAGAGGTAGAGAGACAGACACTGTTATGATATGATAGATTGGTTTCTCAATCAGATAATGAAGCCACCCTTGGAACAAGGGTTCCCAAAGTGTGGTTCCAGGACCAGCATCATCAACACTACCTGAAACTTGTGAGAAATGCAAATTCTTAGGCTGTACTCTAGATCTACTGAATCAGAAACTCTGGGAGTGTAGGATAGCAATTGGTGTTTACAAGCCCTTCAGAGAATTTTGATTCATCTTCAACTGAGAAAGCCAGTATTCGAGAATGCGTTGTAAAAGAAAAACCATACTAGTCAAAGCTAATTCACATTTGCCAGATATCATATACCATTGTAAGTGGTTTAGATGCTTATTTAACCTTGTAACACAGCTATCAGATTATTCTGTTCATGTTATGGAAAGAAAACTGGCTGAAGATAAGCATTATGGATAGGCCCACATAACCTGACAATACAAACATACTTCTCAAACCTTTTCAATTTAACATTCCTGTTATAAAAGTCTCCTTCATGCCTCCTTTTATTCCTCTAGATAAATCCTATTTGTACTGCATTTAGCCATTAGTTTTGTGTCTTCACAGATAGACATTGGTATATTTGTATACCAATGATTTGTGGTTAATGATGAAGGTTTTGCAGTCAACTTGCCTGGATTTTAATAGCACCACCAAGCAATCATCTTTCAGAGAGTACTTAATCTTTTTAAGTCTTAGATTCCCTCAAGTATAAAATGGAAAAAAAAAACCCTTAGCCTCTTCATAGGAATATTGTAAAGATTAAAGTACAAGATCACACTTAAAGTATAAGAATGAATATTATTTGATCTGGTGTGCTCTCTAATCTTTTAATATTATTCAGTTTTGTGTATATTTAGGCTGCCATTCTAAGTTACTAAAAAAAGGAAAAATTAACCTTCTTTTGCCACTCTTGGGGCTTGAACTCAAGGCCTGAGCACTGTCCCTGAGCTTTCTTTTTTTTTTTTTTTGGGTCCAGTCATGGGGCCTGAACTCTGGCCTGGGTGCTGTCCCTCAGCTCTTCAGCTCAAGGCTAGCGCTCTACCACTTGAGCCACAGCGCCACTTCTGGCTTTTTTCTTTTTGCTTATGTGGTGCTTGGGAATCGAACCCAGGGCCTCATGCATGCAAGGCACGCACTCTACCACTGAGCCACCTTCCCAGCCCTGTCCCTGAGCTTCCTTTCTAGCACTCTACCACTTGAGCCACAGTGCCACTTCTGGCTTTTTCTGTTTATGTGGTACTGAGGAATCGAACCCAGTGCTTCATTCATGCTAGGCAAGCACTCTACCACTAAGCCACATTCCCAGCCCCTAACCTATTTTTAAATAAAAACTACTTTCTTTCTTCCCTTCCTTCCTTCCTTCTTTCTTTCTTTCTTTCTTTCTTTTTTCTTTCTTTCTTTCTTTCTTTCTTTCTTTCTTTCTTTCTTTCTTTCTTTCTTTCTTTCTTTCTTTCTTTCTTTCTTTCTTTCTTTCTTTCTTTCTTTCTTTCTTTCTTTCTTTCTTTCTCCCATCTGTCCATCTGTCTGTCTCTCTTGTGCCAGTCCTGGGGCTTGAATTCAGAGTTTGGGCACTATTCCTGAACCTTTTTTCCCTCAAGGCTAATTGAGCTACAGCTTTTTTTCTGCTTTTTGCTGGTTAATTGAAAATAGGAGTCTCATGGACTTTCCTCTTCAGGCTGGCTGGTTTCAAACTGTGATCTTCAGATCTCAGCGTCCCAAGTAGCTAGGATTGCACTCATGAGCTACTAGCACCCAACTTTAACCTATTTTTTTTAAAATCAAGAGTCCTCCCTTCTTCCCTTCCCTTTTCCTCTCTTTCTTTCCTTCTTTACTTCCTTCCTTCCTTCCTTCCTTCCTTCCTTCCTTCCGGTCGTGGGCCTGAACTCTGGGCCTGGGCACTGTCCCTCAGCTCTTCACCTCAAGGCTAGCACTCTACCACTTGAGCCACAGCATTACTTCTGGCTTTTTTTTTCTGCTTATGTAGTGCTGAGGAATCGAACCCAGGGCCTCATACATGCAAGGCCAGTGCTCTACTACCTTCCCAACCCTCTTTCTTTCTTCCATTTGCATGCCTGTATGTAGGCTTTGAACTCAGGGCCTTATGTGCTGTCTCTTAGCTTTTATGAGTAAGGCTGGTGCCTTACTACTTGAGCCATACCACCACTTGAACTTTTTGGTGGTTAATTGGAAGTGAGTCTCACAGACCTTCCTGCCTGAGCTGGCTTTGAACCTTGATCTTTAGGTGTCAGCCTCCTGAGTAGGTAGGATTATAGGCATTAACCACCAGTGCTCGATAAAACTACTTCATTCTTAACTAGAACTTTGTGAGGTTATCTGGCTTTGTTTACCTGTTACAGGTTGTTAGTGAGGAGAAGGATTATTGTTGAGGTTGATTGATTTTCCTCTTTTTTGGATGTCGCATTATCTAGCATAGGATTGGGCCCACATAGAACCTGGATGATTTACTCACTTAGTCTCCTATAATTTAGTTTAGTCTCACATAATTTATACTGTGTTCAACAATGAATAAGGCTGAAATAACTGCATTATGTAGAAACTCTTTGTTTTGTCAGTCATGGGCTTGAACTCAGGGCCTGTACACTATGCCTGTGCTGTTTTGCTCAAGGCTAGTGCTCTACCACTTTGAGCTACAGCTTCACTTCCAGTTTTCTGGTGTTTATTTCAAGTTAAAAGAGTCTCATGGATTTTCCTACCTTGGCTGGCTTTGAACTGCAATACTTAGATCTCAGCCTTCTAAGTAGCTAGGATTACAGGTGATGAAACACTTTTTTTAATGATATAAATTAATATGAAAAGTAATATTGAGAATGTGTATACAACAATTTGGGGAAAATGCTTGTGTGTGTGTGTGTGTGTGTGTGTGTGTGTGTGTGTGTGTGCATGTGTGAGTGTGTACTGGAGCTTGAACTCAGGCCCTAGACTCTGTTCTTTTTCTTTTCTTGCTCAAGGTCTTTGCTCTATCACTTGAGCCACAGCTCCACATCTAGCCGTTGATAGCTCATTGGGATAAGAGTCTTAGAGATTGTCCTGTGGGGCTGGCTTAGAATCTTGCTCCTCAGATCTCAGTCTCCTGAGTAGCTAGGATTCCATGCATGAGCCACTGGTACTTTGTAAAAATATTTCAATACAAGTAATCATTGCTGTAAGCATAAATCCCTTTGTGAGACTTATAAAAACACATGCCTTAAATGTTTGGATTTTCTAGATAGTTCTGATGGTGAGGATCATAATCCATTGTCAGATCATGTACCAAAGTCCACATTTTCATTTTGGGTTTAGAAAATAAGAGTTTCTTCTCCACAGAGAGACTTCTCCAGACAGCATTCTATTAACCACTTAACTTCTTCCATGTTTGAGTCTTTTTATCTGGATGGAGTTTTCCTCAACTAATCAGAATAATGAAGGTTCACTATCTAATGACAATCATTATAATAGTGATAGCTAACATTTATTGAGCTCTAGTCATTGTTCTGAGAGCTCTAGAAAGTCTCAGGAAATCCTACCTGGGCCCTGGGGGCTCACTCTTATAATCCTCGCTACTCGGGAGGCTGAGATTGGAGGATCACAATTAGATAGATGCCAGCCTAGGCAGAAAAGTACCTGGGACTTTTATCTACAATTGATCAGCAAAAAAAACCACAAAAATTGAAAAAAAAAGAAATGGATGTATGGCTCAGCTGGTAGAGTGGTAGAGCAGTAGCCTTGATTGAAAAAGCCAAGCAAGAGAAAGAAGCCCTGAGTTCAAGCCCTACTGGCAAAAAAAAAAAAAAAAAGAACACACACACACACACACACACACACACACACACACACACACACACACACACACAACAGCCCAATAAATCCTAACAACTCTATATATTAGTATAGGCCCACATAAAAACCAGAATGTAAAGTACAAAGAGATAAAGTAACTTACCCAAGGTGATACATTTAGTATATACTGATTCTTACATAGATTATGACATGTTTGTAAAACTATCTTTTTATTAGTAAATTTTGTTTTGATGCCTCACTAAAAATAATGTAATGTCACTGAAATATATCTTTACAAATGTTTGTTTAAGTATATGCTTATATATCAAAAGTTACCTGGTCTTGCAATCAAAATTGTTTTTTGTTGTTGTTCTTGTTGTTATTGTTTTGCCAATCCTGGGACCTGGGCCCAGTCACTGAACTTCTTTTGCTCAGAGCTAGCATTCTACCACTTAAGCCAAAGAGCCACTTCTGGCCTTTTCTGTTTATGTGGTACTGAGGAACTGAACCCAGGGCTTCATGAGCAAGCACTCTACCACTCTACCACATTCTCAGCCCCCAAAATTGTTTTTTTTTTTTAAATTAGTTTTATAATCATATTTGAAAAGTCTAGCAATTATATGGACTAGAAATATGGGAATGAATTTACAATGTATAACCTGAAAGGATTTTATAATGCAAAATAAATGCAGTTCAAGATAACTCAAAATGATGAGAATGACTCAGCCAAACTTTTTTTAAATTTAATTTTATTATCTTCAATGGAGATGATTTCACTACTCTTAAATTCTAGAGCAAATCTTGGCTGTATTAAACCTTTCAAGGGCTATTTATTAAGTAGGTCTGTCCACAGACTGTCAAAATAATCATCTTTGTTTAAGTAGAAAACAATATGCTTGATGGTCATAGAGATAATGGGTGACAGGTCATAGTTCAATATGGTAGATTGATCCTATTTGAGAAGAAGAGAGATTAAGAAGTTGATCTCATTTCCTACCAAGTCTGGTGTAACATTTTGTATAGTACTTGTTGGTGATGCAATTATACAAACAGATGGGTGGTTATTAAGAGGGGAGGAGAAAATATCTGGCAGGAAAAGTAAAAGGCACTTGAGAAAGATTAAGGGAGCAATTTCATTCAATGAATCTTTAGTGAGTATCAGTTATGTGCAAGAGTTTGATTAGGTTTTTCAAACGAGAGAGGAAGATTAAACATTTGTCCAGTACCACAGTATGTGGCTAGCACTGTACAAGCAATTTACATACCATTTAACATGCCATTTTATTCTTGCCACCCTTCTGTAGCTGTTATTTATCTCCATTTTACAGATTGAGCAGTAAGCGTTTAAGAGGCTAAGTAACATTTCACATTTAATTTCTTAAGAAAAAGAAAGATTCTGGTTCATATATGTTTAGAAACAAAGTTTACATTGATTCATTTTTTTTTTTGTCAGTCACATAGCTTGAACTCAGGGCCTGAGTGCTGTCCCTGAGTTTTTTTGCTCAAGGCTAGTGCTGTACCACTTTGAACCACAGCACCTCTTCCAGTTTTGTGGTGGAAAATTGGGGATATGAGTCTCACTGCCTAGTCTGTCTTTGAACCTCAATCCTCAGATCTCAGCCTTCTGATTAGCTAGGATTACAGGCCTGAGCCACTGGTGCCCACCTGATTCATTCATATATACTGAATTTTCATTCATAACTTCTAGGGAGTAGAGCAATTATTCTCCCTCTTTCTCTCTCCCTCTCTCCTCCTTCCCTCCCTCCTTTTCTCTCCCCTTCCCCCCCTCCCTCTCTCTCTCCAGAGAAACTAGATCCAGGCACTGGTGGCTCATGCCTATAATCTTAGCTACTCAGGAGGTTGAGATCTGAGGATCATAGTTCAAAGCCAGCAGAGGCAGATAAATCTTCTAGACTCTGATCTTCAATTAACCATAAAAAAGCTGGAAATAGAGGTGTGGCTCAAGTGGTAGAGTGCTAGTCTTGAGTGCAAAAGTTAAGCCATAGCATGAGGCCCAGAATACAATGTTCCTTTACCTGTGAGTGTGTGTATGCACGCGCGCGCGCGCACACACACACACACACACACAAATAACCCTAAAAACTAGAGTTCAGAAAATGTAGCTGATACATACAAAAATCATTTGACTAGTGTTAGAGCTAAGAATTATTTTTCAACAGATTTTATTTTCTTTTATTTGTGTGGGTACTGGGGTTTTAACTCAGGGCCAAGGTGTTCCTCTTTAGCCTCCTTGCTCAAGGCCGGCACTCTATTTGAGCCACAGTTCCCTTTCCATTCCAGTAGATTTTACTGAGTTCTTGTTATGTAACAGTAAGGCCTATTTCATATGATTTTGAAACTCTTGTTATTTGCACAAGACATACAGAAAAAAAAAAAACCAACTTTTGACACCTTGGTGAGTAATCCAGTTCAGTTTTACTCCCTTGGACAGTAATAGGCATAACTGCAGGAAGCTATAGAGCTGCAAATACTAGAAAGAAAATAAGTTTAGAGGAAAGAACCCCCACCCAAAGAGTAGGGGCCTTCAACTGTCTATTGTATTGTTTTCAAACAATAGACAGTAAATCCGTTTGTAGCAATAATTTGGACAAATCAATCGAAAGAAGCATATATTCATTCTTAGTTTTACAAAGAAATAGTAGGTATCTTCAGACACCAATCTGTGAGCCCCGAAGGCTTTACATGACAATTTGTGTTGCGTGCAAATGGCCAGATGTATCTGCCAGACTATGTTGCCCATCAGTGAAAAGATGCAAATTCTTATCTTTTGAATACAGCGCTTGACTCTGTGGGAATATCCCTTAGTAATCAATAACATGGGCTGGGATCAATATGTGAGTCCAGTTATACTAACAGAGAAAAGGTACCCATTTCAAAATGCCTGTAGCAACCCAGCCTGCAGATTGTTATTGGTGTGACTATTGCTGAAACAGGTGTTGGGTTCATAGATTTGCATAACAAAATGTTTTTCTTGTGGCAGCAGCCCATACAATAATTGGTGCCATCTGTATTTATCTGAAGTTTGGTTGCTAACATGAAAATCTTGTTCCTGGTAGTTTCATAGTGCCCATTGGATTCTGAGAGTGCCTGAGATTGGAGTGAAGTTTAGCATTTCCAAGGAAAATACGCATTGAAGGAAAAGGTTCAAGTAATACTATATTGTTACTCCTTCATGGATTGTTTTCATTGCTCATTACATGAAATAAAACCAAAGCCATACCTTCAGAGCTTCTTCTTTAGCTCAGTTGAATGAGACAATCAAGGACAGAAAACCAGCATGTCCTGGTAGTACTCTGTGTGTGTGTGTGTGTGTGTGTGTGTGTTTATGTGTGTGTGTGTGTGTGTTTGTGTGCTGGCACTAGGGTTTGAACTCAGGTTCTAGGAGGTACTTCTTAGCTTTTTTGCTCAAAGCTAGTGTCCCACCACTTCAGCCACAGCTTTGTTTCTGACATTTGTTGTTATGCTTGTGGTTGTGGTTTAACTGGAAATAAGAGTCTCACAAAAGCCAGGTGCCAGTGGCTCACACCTGTAATCCTAGCTACTAAGGAGGCTGAGATCTGAGGATTGCCATTCAAAGCCAGCCTGGGCAGGAAAATCTGTGGGACTCTTCAATAAACTACCAGAAAACCGGAAGTGACACTGTGGTTCAAGTGGTAGAGCATTGGCCTTGAGTTGAAGAGCTCAGGACAGCACCCAGGTCCAGAGTTCAAGCCCCACAACTGACTCCCGCTTCCCCCCTTCCCCCCCCCCCCGCCCGCCCAATAAAAAAAGTCTCCTCATGGGGCAGCTGGGATCCTCAAATCTCAGTCTAATCAGTAGGTAGAATTATTATTGTGAGCCACTGCATGTAGCCCTAATATTATTTTGATTTTTTTTTTTTTTTTTTTTTGTCGGTCGTGGGGCTTGAACTCTGGGCCTGGGCGCTGTCCCTCTGCTCTTCAGCTCAAGGCGAGCGCTCTACCACTTGAGCTATAGCGCCACTTCCCCTAATATTATTTTGAAAAGCTAGATCCTACTCAACCTTTCTTGCTGGAAGTTTTCCATTTTGTTACCTTAACCAATCTGTAGAACTTAAAGTCTAGTACAAATTTATTATTTCAGGCTCAACTGCTTTGAGATTTCAGAAGCCATTTCAGTTGTAGTTTTATCCTCTATTTCTAATAGTAGGGGAAATTGTATAAAAGCTTGTTTCTTCAAAATCTGAGAAGGAATTATGGAATATGTAGAACAAAGACTGTCCTAGAATCCCTGAGGTGATCCTTTTCAGTGAATATCACAGAATCATCTTCATGACTCTAGGAACCCAAGCATATTGCAGATTTGTAAAATAAATAACTGCTATAGATGTGTTCTGACAATATTTTGTATTTTTGTATAGATCCATGAAGATCTCCATCAATTAAAGGAAAAAATAACAAAATACCCAATTGATGAAAAAATACAGGCTCTAGACATTCAAAATCTTGAAACAGCCATCAGAAGGACTGAAAAAGGGTTAAAAGTAAGTAGAATTTGAGATAATAAGTAAAATACCAGAAAACAACAAGGAAACCTTTAGAAGAAACAACTTGTGATTTTCATAGGAGCTAAATCATTCTGTAGTAGAGGTGAGTTTAGAATTGAAATTCCTTTAGTTTTTTTTATATGGTAATGACTGCTATAAACTGACTGATTTACACATTTTATTCCACAAAAAATTTAAAGAGAATAAATGCAAGATTCTGCAGTGGCACTTGTGACATGTGGTTTCAGTAAATAGAATTTTTGGGGGGGGAGGGTGGTCCGGTCACGGGGCCTGAACTCTGGGCCTGGGCGCTGTCCCTCAGCTCTTCACCTCAAGGCTAGCCCTCTACCACTTGAGCCACAGCGCCACTTCTGGCTTTTTTTCCTTTTCGCTTATGTGGTGCTGAGGAATCGAACCCAGGGCCTCATGCATGTAAGGCAAACGCTCTACCACTGAGCCACCTTCCCAGCCCATTAAACAGAATTTTAAGAGTTTGAAATATAGTTTCTGTGAATCCAACAATATGCCTGACATCCCCAATAAAGCTTTTTTGTTGTTGTTGTTGGTCATGGGGCTTGAACTCTGGGCCTGGGTACTGTCCTTTAGCTCTTCAGTTCAAGGTGTGCGCTCTACCACTTCAGCTACAGTACCACTTCCGGTTTTGTGAGTGGTTTATTGGAGATAAGAGTCTCATGGACATTCCTGCCCCGGCTTGCTTTGAACTGAGATCTGCAGATCTCAGCCTCTTGAGTAGCTAGGATTACAGGCTTGAGCCACCAGCGCCCAGTTCCCAATAAAGCTTTATACCAAAGTAATCTAGATCTACTGAGAGCTATGGTGATTCTAAAAAATAAGAGAGTTGACTTTTCCTAATAGCTTAAGTATTCTGAGCTATTTGTGTTTTTTTCAACACTTTCTTTCCTTTTTTTTTTCTGTTTCTTTTTCTTTCTTATAGTACTAGAATCAAGCAGGTGAAAGTATTTCAAATCTGGGGTTAGATAAAGTAGTTAGAAACGTTCGTCATTACAAGCAGACCTAAAGACAGAGAAGAATTCAGACTTCAGGCAATGATAATATTCATTTATGAAACTAGTAGGTATTAGCTAATGGGGCTCATCTTCAAATAAGGCTCATTTCGATCGTCTATACTTTGACGCTTAAATTTTCAGTATGTCTGCTTTGGCTTTAGATTTGCACTCTGCTGTGTAATCAGCTTCATTGTTCATCTCCTGAGGCTGTGAGAAACGAGGAGTATTTTTAGTCTCACCATACTAGCATGTCATTGTCCTGTGTTACCTGAAGGCTAGACTTATCTGGAATATCTGAGTTGGCCATTTTATCTAAAGGTCAAATGAAGCAGGGTAAACCACTCACGCCTATAATCCTAGCTACTCTGGAGACTGAGATATCCTCATTTCCCAATTAAAAGCCAGCTCAAGCAAAAGAGTTTGTGAGACTCTTATCTTCAATAAATAAGTGAAAATCTGGAAGTGGAGCTGTGGATCAAGTGGTAGAGTGCCAGCCTTGAATGAAAAAGCAAAGGGACTGTGCCCAGGTTCTGAGTTGAAGCTTCAGGACCAGCACAAAAGAAATAAAATAAGGATCAAATGACTGCAAGTACATGGCTACATGTCTGTCATTCCTGGGAGATTTGATCTGGTTAATCCATAGCTTGACCATTATTTGCAGTTTTATTTGTGAAGAGCACTATAGGTGATTCACACTTTAAGTCTTTGTCATTTATTATGCTTTTGGGGAGAGTTGAAATAATTTGGCCTTAGGCATGTGAGTTGTTTATATTTTTGTTTTTGCTTTAATTACATGATTCAGAGTGTTAATCTAAAGAAACAAATTAACTGAGTATCTTAAGTCCAACCATAATGGCCTAAACTTTGACTTTCATTAACAGATTCATATTGAGAAGTATTTAGACGTTGTTAACCAGCATATGTCACTGACTCCTGTGGATGAAAACTTACGCGCTCCTCTGGTATCCAAAGGGTAAGTAAAATAGACAATTCATACTTCAAAGGTAAGCAAGAGAATGAAGTCCTGAGTTCAAGCCACAGACACACACAAAAATTGCTAGGCTTCTAAAGAAATATAAAAATAAACACTTTTCTTTCAGATGATAACTACAAAGGCAACTTTTTTTTCTTTGCTTTGTTCACATCGATTTTACCAATTGCAGTCCAAGTTTTATATGAAAATGCTAATGGCAGAATTTAGACTTGGAGTTCATTGGAGATTATTCCTGTTCAGTTGTAATGATTGACGTCACAGTTATTTCAGGGTCCTACATTTTGGTGTTTCTTGCTTTATTTATTGCTTTTGGTGAAAGGCATTTAAAACTCAGCTCCTAAAAGAAACATTTTAATGCAATTTTGTTTTTACACTATTCAGAACCCATGGAACTCTGTTTAGTTTTTAGCCTGTCATGTGTGTTTTATTGTAAAGATGATTTGAGTATCCATGGTAAGAAAAAAATACTAAAGCTTGCTTGAATTATGTATCCCAAGAGATTATTTATTCAATTAATATTGAGTTAGAAAAGAAGAGGCCTTGTCTCATCCTAGATCCTTTTACACATAGGCCACCTGCATGTATTTTATATGTATTCTATATTTTTTTTTTAGTAAGGCTGACTTTGTTTTTCTGGTATTGGAGCTTGAACTCAGGTTCTGGGCAGTATCTCAGATTTTTTTGCTCAAGGCTGGCACTCTACCACTTGGTCCACACCTCTACTTCTGTTTTTTTTTTTTTTTGGTGGTTAATTGAAGACAACCATCTGATGGACTTTCCTGCCTAAGAAGACTTTGAACTTAGATCCTAAAATGTCAACTTCCTAGGATTACAGGCCTAAGCCACTGGCGCCTGGCTTTTTTTTTTTTTTTTTTGGTAGTTAAGTATTTTGTTTTGTTTTTTCATTTTCATTTTTTGTGACAGTCCTGGGGTTTGAACTCAGGGAGTGGGGGCAGAGGGGCTGTCCTTGAGGGTTTTTTTGCTCAAGGCTAGCACTCTATCACTTAAACCAAAGCTCCACTTCTGGCTTTTTTGGGTGCTTAATTGGAGGTAAGAGACTCATGAACTTTTCTGTCCTGGCTGGCTTTGAACTGTGCTCTTTAGATCTCAGCTTCTTGAATAGATAGGATTACAGGCATGAAGTACTTGCACCTGGTTGTAGTAAGTTTTTAAATCCTGTGCTCTTCTTTTTTTTTTTAATTTTTTTTTATTGTAAAGATACTATACAGAGGGTTACAGTTACACAAGCAAGGTAATGAGTACACTTCCTATTGAACATTGTTACCCCCTCCATTGTTTTCCCCCTACCATCCCTTCCCTCCCTACCTTCCCCAGGTTCTCTTTTTTTTTTTTAATTGTGATTAAGTGATTACATAATTTCTCAAATTGTGGAATAATGATGCTCATTTAAAGTCACAAGTTCATTCTAACTTTCCTGGAGCAAATTGTCTATCACAGTCTATAACATATAACGGTGTACACATATACACCATACATGTGATCAGCAGCATGGGGATATTTAGTAATGGTTCGACCAGATGAGTGGGAGTTCTTTGTTTCTTAAGTCCTGTTAATTTTGTCATATCACCTAACATTTTGGATTTAGCATCCACTTATCAGGGAGACCATGTGCCGTTTGTCTCTTTGCTCTTGGCTTACCTCGCTCAACATGATTCCTTCTAGCTCCATCCATTTCCCTGCAAATGCCATTATTTTGTTATTTCTAATGGCTGCATAATATTCCATTGTGTATAGATACCACAATTTTTGGATCCATTCATCTGTGGTGGGGCATCTAGGTTGTTTCCATATCCTAGCTATTGTGAACAGTGCTGCAATAAACATGGAGGTGCACGTGTCCTTGCATATTGGTTCCTGTTGTTCAGGGTAGATGCCTAGATGTGGTATGACTGGATCGTAAGGGAGGTCAATCTTTAGCTTTCTAAGGACCCTCCAGACTGCTTTCCAAAGTGGTTGTATAAGTGTACATTCCCACCAGCAGTGTAATAGGGTTCCTCTTTCTCCACATTCCCCCCCATCATTTGTCATTGGCTGATTTGTGGATGTGGGACATTCTGACTGGGGTAAGGTGGTATTACAGGGTTGTCTTTATTTGCATTTCCTTCACCACCAGGGATGATGAACATTTCCTCATGTGTTTCTTTGCTATTTTTATTTCTTCATCTGAGAAGTCCTTCTTTAGTTCCCTTGCCCATTTAGTAATTGGTTTGTTAGGTTTGGGAGGGATTAGTTTCTTGAGTTCCCTGTATATACAGGATGTTAACCCCTTGTCTGATATATTGCTGGTAAATATTTTTCCCAATTAATTGGTTGTCTTTCTAGCTTGGTTGCAATAGCTTTATCTGTGCAGAAGCTTTTTATTTTAAGGTGGTCCCATTTGTCGAGTCTCTCTCCAATTTGTTGTGACCCTGGGACTCTGTTCAGGAAGTTCCTTCCTGTGCCTATTAGTTCAAGTGTCTCTCCTACTCTGTCCTGCAGTATTTTCAGAGATTCAGGTTTAATGTTAAGGTCTTTAATCCGTTTTGAGTTGATGTTGGTGCATGGTGATAGGCTGGAGTCCACTTTTAGTTTTCTGCATATGGCCGCCCAGTTTTCCCAGCACCAGTGGTTGAGGAGGCTGTGTTTCTTCCATTGTATGTCTTTGGCTCCTTTGTCGAACATCAGCTGGCTGTAGGCCTGTAGATTTATTTCTGGATCTTCTATTCTCTTCCATTGGTCTTCGGGTCTGTTTTTGTGCCAGTTTTGTTATTATAGCTCCGTAGTAGAGTTTGAAGTTCGGCATGGATATCCCTCCCATGTTGTCTTTATTCCCTAGAATTGTTTTGGCTATTCTAGGTCTTTATCCTGTGCTCTTCTATTTGTGCCTTCTGCAGCAGAGGTGAATACTGTAAACAGTGAAGCCAGGTTTCAAGAACAATACCCAGAGAGTTATGGAAAGTTGTAATACGCAAAGCTCTGCTCCATACTACTGGGTGCTGGGATGTGGGTATGGAATCAGCCCAGATGCCTTTCAGTGGACAAATGGATCAAGAAATTGTGGTATATGGGGCTGGGAAGGTGGCTCAGTGGTAGAGCACTTGCCTTGCATGCTCGAGGCCCTGGGTTCGATTCCTCAGCACCACATAAGAAAAAAGCCGGAAGTGGCACTATGGCTCAAGTGGTAGAGTGCTAGCCTTGAGCTGAAGAGCTGAGGGACAGCGCCCAGGCCCAGAGTTCAGGCCCCATGACCGGACCCAAAAAAAAAAATTGTGGTATATATACACAATGGAATTTTACTCATCCATTAGAAAGAACGATGTTACATCATTTGCAAATAAATGGAAGGACCTAGAAAAAAAATATGTTAAGTGGAGTAAGTCACACCAAGAAAGACAAAGGATACATGTTTTCTCTCATATGTAGAAACTAAAATTATTTTACAGTGCATAAGTAAACACTTCAGGGTTGTATGTAGTGTATACAAATGTATTAACTGAGAATTATGAGAGAATTAGGGGGGAATTAGCCTTAGAGGGGCTCACAGTCCAACAAAATATTTTGCTCTTTGAGCTTGACTTGTTTCAATATGATGTCTTCCAACTGCACCCATTTTCTGCAAATGACATTTAAATTTTCTTTACGGCCATGTAATATTCATACACACACACACACATACACATATATAACTATCTTCTTTATAGGTACTTTGGTTGATTGCATCATTTGGCTACTGTGAATAGTGCTACAGTAAACATAGTTATGTAGATATCTTTCTGGTATATTACTCTCCTGTGGATATATGGTCCAATAGTGGTAGAGCTATAGGAAGGGTCTATTTTTAGTTTTTTGAGGAAGCTTCATACTGATTTTCATAGTGGTTTTACTAGTTTACATTCCCACCAACAGTGTATGAGGGTCCTTCCATGTCCTTACCAACATTTATTGTTGCTTATTTCCTTGATGGCTGCCATACTGACTGGGGTAACATAGAATCTTAATGTGATTTTGATTTATATTTCCTTATGGCTAAGGATGTTGAACATTTTTTCCTGTATCTATTAGCTATTTGTATCTCTTCTTGTGAGAATATCTACTCAGTTCACCTGCCTAATTTATTAGTTGGATTATTTGTTTTCTTATGTCATTTTAAAAAAAATTTTCAGTGTATTTTGGATATCAATCCTTTATCTATGGGATAGTAGAGAAGACTTTCTCCATTCTGTGGATTGTCCCTTGGTCCTGGTGACTATTTCTTTTGTGGTGTAAACTCTTTCATTTGATGTAGTCCTATTTGTCTATTCATGCTCCCATCCTCTGGGTTTCTGGAGCTAGAAACAGATATACAGAAGATATTTATCTATGCTACCAGAGTTTTTCCTACATTTTCCTGTCATAGACTTAAAGTTTGCGATCCTACTTTGAGCTCTTTGATCCAACTGGAGTTGATTTTTGTACAGTGTGAGAAATTGAGGTCCAGTTTCCTGCAGAGACCCAGTTTCCCCAGAATCATTTGTTCAAGAGGCTGTATTTTCTCCCTTGTATGCTTTTAGCTCCGTTGTCAAAAATTATTTCTAGGTCTTTTTCATTGCTCTATTGATCTTCAGGTCTGTTGTTGTACCAGTACCAAGCTACTATGTTTTTGCTACTATGGCTCTGTAATATAATTTGAAGTCTGGTATTGTGATAACTCCAGCAGTATTTTGTTTTGTTTTGTTTTCAATATGAATTACTTATGCTATTTAGGGTCCTTTATGCCTCCATATTGATTTCTCTAATTCTGTGAGGAATGACATTGGGATTTTGATGGGTATTACATTGAAGCTGTAGATTTCTTTGGCAGTATGGCCATTTTCATGATACTAATTTGTCCAGTCCATGATCACATGAGGTCTTTCCATCCTCTGATGTTTTCTTCAATTTCTTTTCTCAAGGTATTATACAGTTTCATTGTAGAGGTCTTTCACTCCTTGGTTACGTTAATACCTAAGTACATTATTGTTTGGGGCTATTACAAATTGAATTGTTTTCCTGATTTCTTTCTCAGCCTGTTCATTGTTGGTATATAGGAAAGCTACTGATCTGGGGGTATTGATTTTTGCATCCTGCCACCTTTCTCCTTTAGCTTTTTTTTTTTTTTTTTTGTGAAAATACTGTACAGAGGGGTTACAATTAAATTGGCACTGCCACCTTTTTAAGGTATTTATCAGTTCTAGATTTTTTTGGTGGGTCTTTAGTGTATGTAAAATACAGAATTACAGCTTCAGCAAATCAGGATAATTTTATTTCTTCTTTCCCTTTATGAATCCTTTTTATATCTTTATCTTGCCTTATTGCTCTAGCTAGGAATTCTAGTGCCATATTGAATAAGAGTGGGGAGAGTGGGAATCCTTGTCTCATTCCTGATGAGGGGAGGTAAGTTCCATTTTTCCTCACTTAATATAATGTTAGCTCTAGGTTGTTATATATAGTCTTTATTCAGTTCAAGTATGTCCCTTGCATTCCTGGCTTCTTCAGAGTTTTTAATCATAAAAGATGCTGTATTTCGTCAAAGGCCTTTTCTGCATTGTTCGAGATGTTCATGTGATTTTTGCTTTTGGTTTTGTTTATGAGATGTATTATATTTACTAATTTACATATATTAAGCCATCCTTATGTGCAATATCTTTAAATTCTTAAAAGAAATCATGATCAATCAAAATAAAATTTTAAAAATGTGTGCTCTTGGCTTGAATTTTAAAAATGTGCTAGTTCGTACTGTTTAAATGTTTTGCTATTTGGTCTTTTCTTTTCTGTTCTTTTTTTTTTTTTTGCCAGTATTGGGGCTTGAACTCTGGACCTGGACACTTCCGGAGCCTCTTTTGCTCAAGGCTAGCACTCTACCACTTGAGCCACAGCATCACTTCTGGCTTTTTCTGTTTATGTGGCACTGAGAAATCGAACCTTGGGCTTCTTACATGCTAGGCAAACACTCTACCACTAAGCCACATTTCCAGCCCTGCTGTTTGGTCATTTCTATCTTTGATTTTCAAATTTGGGACCATGCCTTACAAATAAGTTAAAATAGTGACTTGTAGATTGATCGATATACATATCCTTTGAAGACAAAGAATCTATAGGGAAAATTATAAAAGAGATTCTCAAAGAAAAAAATATTAGAAGTTACTTTGTCAACTCAGTATACTCAGGACTCTTAATTTGATAGCAAAACAATCCAATATGGCTAAGTATGGAAAAATACAGATGATAGTCGAATCAGCCATAGTAGAGAAAGTGTTTGTCAAAGGACCAAGCATGTA